>NC_133235.1:12885159-13541825 GCF_040436345.1 Pagrus major
TTTTAGGAATCTTGTTATTTTAATCGGAATTCAGATAAAATAAATTAATTATAATATATAAATTAAAATATGCTATTTTGTCTCTGATGCAGCATGCAATCTGCATAGTAACTAGTAACTAAAGTTATCAAATAAATGTAGTGAGTCAAAAGTAAAATATTTGCCTCCAAAATATGGTGGAGTGGAAGTATGAAGTAACAGGAAATTGAAATACTTGAAAAAAGAGGAGAAGTAGATCAAAAATGTACTTAAGTACAATACTTGAGTAAATGTACTTAGTTACATTCCGCCACTGAGTATGAGTTTATTTGCTTCACTTGTGAACTTAAAACTGCTAATAAATTCTGTACCTGTCTTTCTCTGTGTCAAATCAGGTCGATCTCAGGTTTCACCTCTGAACAAAACATATTTTTTCTGTCTCCTTTCTCTTCCTGCCTCTTTCTTCTCTGTTATGTGCTCTAGGGAGGACTTTATGTATTTCTGCTGTTTGACTACTACGCCTGCAGTGGAATGCCAATTATGCTTTTTGGCATTTTGCAGTCCATTTGTGTGGGATGGATATTTGGTGAGCAACAAAATCATTTTACTCAAGGGCAATCATAAGTGGAAGTAGCACATGTGCTTTCAAGAATGTGGATTTAAAAGTACAGAATATTCAAGTAACACCAGTGCTTGGTCGCATTCTTTAAAGGTTGATAAAGCTAATATTGTGTTCTGTCTGCAAGGTGCTGATGATTATTACAAGAAAATAAAGGAAATGATTGGCTACTACCCCTCGCCTTATATGAAATATTGCTGGAAGTTCTTCACACCATTGGCCTGTGCTGTAAGTAAATCTATGTGAAGCTCAGGAGACAAAGTCAAGACTGGACAGGAAGATTAAAGTGTATACTGTTCATTGATGTTTCCTGGATGTATCTTCTTCTTTAACAGGGAACACTGCTTTTCTCTCTGATCAAGTTCACCCCTCTGAAATACAACAACACCTACCAGTACCCCTGGTGGGGCCACGCCATTGGAATATTTTTTGTTCTCTCTTCAGTTCTCCCGACTCCTCTGATGCTTCTCTATAGTATGGTGGTAACACCGGGAACAGTGACACAGGTAAGTTTACTTGTCTTATACTGATAGACAGTGTACCACGGTCAAATCAGTGTATCAATTTACAGTAAAAGGCCAATTCCTTTCTGCAATTAAACCCTTTTGCATCTTACAGGGCACCACACTTGCTAACTAGTTTATGTAACTCGAGCAAGACTTTGCAACAATGTGCTCAAAGTTCCCCTGAGAGAAAGTTAATGTCACCATTTTCTAGTTCTTTGAAGTCCGTTACAATGCAAGTGATCTTCAGTCTAATTCAGTGGCAACTTTGGTCTTTTTACAGAGAGTCAAAACTTTATGCACTCCAGCAGCCGACCTGCGTGATGCATCACCGAAGAAGACTCTTGACCCTGAACAACCTCTATCTAACACAGAGCTCTGTGCTTTAACTTAAAAAAAGTGTCAGTACTGAAGGTGAGTCACTGAAGATGCTTTTCCACTGCATCATTTTCCATATAGTACACTTTGAACCCTCCGTTACCCATGGCAACTGTACCTTAACGCCAGATCCACTGCGGACAGTATCCTTAAATATAGTCGGGGTTGTTACCAGCTGGCTTTGAGGTAACCACTTTCACTTTCCCAGCAGTTGGAAAACAACAGGGGAGGCTGGTCTTAACTCTTAATAAGCTGCTGCATTTATTAACTGACACACTGTGACGTTACTGCCCGACTAAGACGGAAAAGCACTGAAAAAGCACGAAATGAAATCCTACTTCCCCAGTAGCATTCATACTGTACGTTTCGCAGACGATGGCATGAGTTACTTGGAAAAGATGCAGTGTAGGGAGCGTTTGCAATGTTGGAAACACTAAAAGGTGGGGGTTAAAACACTGCAGATCACTGATTGGTCAGTCCGAACAGCCAGAGTCACCTCGTACAGGTACCTCAACATAGGGATGAGGATAAAAACAGTGACAGTGGAAACACAAAATAAGCGTTCCAAGGTGCAACAAACTAAACGGAACTAAACTGAACCACTCGGTGGAAATGGGGCTTTGGCTTAATTGACCTCAGTGATTGGTGTTGGTCAGAATAATTTGGCTGTTCTGTTTCAGGATATTCATGATCTTCTCGGTACACTCAATATTCATAATAACCAGAATCCTACACTCTGCAGTGATCCATAGAGGATGATCAGATTGCATTGACATAATTATGCATACCCATGTAAAAACTTGTAGTGTACTCTGACTGATGCTGTAGCATGGAGCTAGTGAAAGGAGGCCAGAATGTATGCAATGTGATAATCAGTCTGGCATTCTATAAAAGTTCAAGCTTTTAATACTGGAGTTCTGTAGACCAGAGACATTACAGGATGTTACACACACTGTAATCTAAATTAGCTGCATGCGGTTTACAAAGCTTGAAGTAATAATTCATATTAATCATCGTTTGATTTTGCCTCTTGTCCTCACCTCCACTGTCTTTATCTGCCACATCGGTGCATAACTCTGTAGGTGGCTAAAGAAAAGTTAAATTGTTCAGTCCCCTAGTAAATTAATATCAGCATTTAATATAGTAATAATTGTTATTTGTCTTCGTCCTCACAGAAACTGATTGTTTGCACCCCAGAAGACCTCGTGAGTGCAGTGCTTGCCTGGTTTCAGCAAAGTTACACATGTGAAATTATGTAACTTTGTTCTTGTGTTTATTGTGTATACAGAATAATGGATTATCAGAGCTGGTTAAAGGCCCAATCTTTTTGTATACTGTATTTCATAATATTAAATAGATGTATAATTTTTTTATTTTGAAGTTTAAATTTGAGGTTACAGGATTAAACTGTGTAAAAGAAAAAATACTACTTTCGGGCTTCATCATCATCATCAAACAGTAACTTAGATTTATCTCTGTATTAAAAGATGTACCATTCAGTGTGTGAGTTACAGTAATTCGAGTCAGTTGTTCATTTCTTACAAGGATTGTGCCTTTAAATCTAAAAGAGTCTTGAGTATGAAATGATGCCGTTGGATAAGTGTGAGCTGTGTGATAATTGGCTGTCGCCTCATTTGTAATTGTAGTGGCACTTTCTGTGATTAAGGAACTTACAAACAAGAACTGTCTTTCTGAAGTTTTATCATCACACTGTACCTGTGCAAGTGCAAAAAAGGTTTCAGGTTTAAGGGTGAGAGTCTTCTGTTACACGAGATGTTTATACACCCAGTGAGAACGTAGATGATAACCTGATGACAACATAACTTATTATCCTCTAACAGACAGTCTGCAGCTGCCTCTTTGATTTGTAGAATATCATCTTTGTCTTAAAGGCTTAATGGTTTGACAATCATAATACATATATATCTTCCTGCAGGGACACGGTGCAGTTACTGGCCTGTAGAACACTGAAAGGTGAACTGCACTGCTGTTCAAGAACTTAATAATTGCTTTCAAAAAGAAACAATATGTACATGTGGTGAAAATATTTTACCTATGTGAAAATCAATGTGAGAACTATTGTCATTGGGCAACCAACAAATAATCAACTTGTAATGGATTACTTTTTCTTAAGTAACTTCCCCAACATTGACCACAATCATGTATGCTTGTTTTTGTGACCTTTAAAATTGAGTAATGTGATTTCCTATTTTGTGATTTTGTTTTTCTTCACTTTTCTTTTTTCTTTTGTTTTTTTTAATCTTGTATGTGAAAAGTAAGCGAAGGTTGCATGAGGACAAGAATCTACTTCACCAACATACACGTGTAGCATCAGAGAGACACACACACAAACTAACACACACAAAGTAAAACACATCACCCCTAGATCCAGATAATATAGATTGCTGGCACTTGGACGGTGTCAGCAGGACAAATGAAGCAGGCTTTGAAGGTGAAATATGTAAGAATTCTTGTTTAAAACATAAAAATGAACTAAAAATGTGAATAAATAACGGTTTTGATGTTATGTCCATATTGTGTAGCAGAGATATCTAACTACGTTAGCATGCTAAAGAGCTAACCCTGGAAATAAAGTCACCATACAGAGACTCAGCTCTTTCAACATTGTAGCTGTAAATGTTTTCCTTAAAAATGAAATGGAAAACACAATAAATGTCAAATACAGTACAGTTTCTTAGGGGAGACCAAACAACCTCAACAATACAAAAACACATCTACACAATGACACACAAATATCAATGTATGTCCATTTTCTTCCATTTATCCGCGGTTGGGTCGCAGTTGCAACAGGTTAAGTTGGGTATTTGAGTCATCCCGCTCCCCAGCAATGTTTTCCAGCTCCTCCTGGGGGATCTTGAAGCTTTTCATGAACAAGATCCTAAAATACTTAAAGATCTTTACTTGAGGCAGCAACTCACCAAAACCTAAAGAACAGTTGCCTCAGACTTAGGTCATCTTAGGTAGTGCTTCACACTTGGCTGCAAACCGCCCCAGTGTGTACTAAAGGTCTAATGAAGCCAACAGCCCTTATGTTGTCTGCGTAAAGCAGAAATGCAGGAGGTTCCTGCGTCATAAATCTGCTCACCAAAAGCTTCCTGAGCTAGACAAGTGTCATTTTTACCTCCCTCTGAAGATTCAGAAGAGGTTAAAAGTAAAAAAAACCAAAATGAGATGAAGCCCTTACTCACAACTTCTCATGCTGCTTGCTAATGCTCTAATGCTTAGAAATACGTTCACATATGTAGTAGCGTTTTCTGCTCTCTTTTTGTTCCCTGAAAGCTACCACTTTGTGGCTGAGTTGGTTTCTGATGAAGTTAAAGATGAGGAGAGGAGTGGTTCAGGTTGGTCCCTATGACCATTTATTGTAACCAGTTTGTTTTACAGAAAACTTGTTGTATATAGAAATAAAATAAACTGAGAAAGGCCTTCAATATCACGGTCCACACGGTATCACACACGGTCAAAAAACTGTATGCTCTCTCAGCCATGGCCAGATGCCGTGGCTTCCAGTTCTTAAGACCTTCCCCCTGGCTCCACCCTCAGCAGCCTCCCAAGCGACCTCTAGGTGGGGACAGACCTGTGGCCACACAATCACTCACTCAACCATTCACTCACTCATTCTCATATACAAATACACACACCCATGCATACACACACACACACACACACCCACACCCACTCACAGACTGCTTAGAAGAAAGAAAATATAATAAACGTAAAGCTCAATTTGGCTCCTACAAACACAATGGATAAAAACAACATATCTAGGCCAGATAAAACAAGTTTCTGCTTAGTCATGCTTGGGCGGAATCACACCCTCATCTTAAGACAGAGAAATTCGTGACTTGATGAGGCCCCAACTGCCAGCTCACTTGCCTCGTTCTCACACTGTGACCAATCCGTTCATAAATCATAACAATGTATAGGGCCGCCAGGCAGAAATCTGCACCACTCTGCTGTAGTCATGCTTGGGTGGAATCACAACCTCATCTTGCTAAATTTCGCTCTGTACCGCTTGTCATGATTGTTTTGTTATTTTGTGATTATGCCCTCATGTGTCTCTTCTTGCTTTTCAGTTCCTCCTGTGTGTTTTTCCCTCCCAGTGCTTTTCCACTCGTTTCCTCACCTGTTCCTCTTCCCTCCTTATTCCACCTGTTCCTAATCCCCTTGTTAGTGTCTGTGTATATAGTCTTTTTTGTTACGTTTTGGGGTTATGCTAGAGGAGGACCCAAGCGCAGACACACAGGAACACACACAGGAGGCAGGATAAGGGGAACGAAAAGTGGGCTTAATTTAAATAAAGCTAAAAGTACCAAACACAAGAAATCTAGACAAGCCAATAAAGGATCAAAGGGACCAAAAACGAAGTAGCAACTAAAAAGCTTAAACAAAGTGCAACAGAAAAGCAAAGTTCAACTCAAATGAAAAAACAAGGAACCAAAATCCAAACACACCAAATGGGGAGACACTGGAGGAGCGACAGAGTGACAGGAGACAACAGGGAACATCACAGAGGAATGACCGACTGAACTGACAAACACATGAGGGAGAACAAAGACTATATACACAGACACTAACGAGGGGATCAGGAACAGGTGGAGTGAGGAGGGAAGAGGAACAGGTGGCTGCTTGGTTACTGGATGCCAGGCTATAGTTTACGCTAAAATTAAACCTGATTGTAGGCCGGTTTGTCCCAAGTCTGTGATCCGTGTATTAGCCCAGGTTACACATGATCCCGCACATGTAGGAAAAAGGGGATTTAATGGTAAAAAGTTTAGTATTAGTTTAGTGTAAATAAATCAAAGTCCATTAATACATTTGTGCCTTAAAGGCAGAGGTGGTAAGTAACAACAAGTACAAATACTTTGTTTCTGTACTTCAGTAGATTTTTCAGGTATCTACACTCTACTTGAGTATTCATTTTTCTGACAACTTTTCACGTTTACTCCCTACATCACATATATCTGTACTTTTGAGTCCTTATATTTTCAAAACAGGCTCATTACTTTAGTTTTAGTGCATTTGAGGGGAATTATAGATTTTTTTTTTGCGCCATTGCACTCCGCCTTCCTAACATGACTGATTTTAATCAGGGCATAGAGCACACTGCAGCCATAGCAAGATAAAATACCGTAAATGACGTCGCAAAAGACAGAAGAGGGTGAGTGGACTGGGGAGAAAGGGTGTGCTTTACCAACCCAAAATGTTGGTATCTGACATCTTGTGATCCAGTTTGTGAGATATCTGACTATTGAGTCTCATTCCCAACTCATCAAATACACTTTGGGTTGCTGGCCGGCCCAACCTACCACCCTAAAGATTCAGTATTTAATGAGTTGGGAATTTAACCCGACAATCAACTATCTTACAAATAGTTTATCTTTCCATAACCTTAACAACACGCTAAAGATACATTCAATAGAATATATAGTAGATATACGTCATTTTAACCTCTCCAGCTTTCACCTGTCTAAGCTGTGCTTTGAGTGTATGATGGCATTAGCATGCTAACATGCCACATTAATGTGTGAACATAGGCTGCATGCTTACAGTTAGAACACCTATTTGCTTGAGTTTTTTGGGACCCATGAATGTCTCGCAATCAATCAAATAACAATAAATGATAATAACCAAACAACGATGAGAGTTCATTTCGGGAGAATAATCAACAGTCTTGCAGTGTGGTGCACAGGGAACAATCTACTGCTCACCGTCAGCAAAACCAAGGAGCTGATTGAGGCAAAGACACACACCATACTGTACATCAGCGGAGCTCAGGGGTAGCAGGTTATAGGTTCCTTGGAATTACCATGACTGAGAACCTATGTAGGTCATCACACATCACCACCCTGGTTTAAAAAGCACAGAAAAGGCTCTACTTCCTCGGGAAACTTAGGAAGGCTAAATTCTGGAGCAAGATTCTGGTCAAGTTTTACAGATTTATGGAAACATCACAAACTGGCATGGTTCGTTCCCAGGACAGGAAGGCTTGACATTGGGTCATTAAAACCACCCAAAACATCACTGGTACCCATCTACAAGTTCCTGTGGCAAATGCCTCACTATTGACACTCACAAGTAGGCAAGTGCTCTGGTTTTAAATAGGCGGCAGAAAATATTTTCCTGGTTTTAACATCTGTCCCAGTTGAATTTGTAATTGAATAGCCCTGGCATAGACGGAAGATATTTTATGTAGAACTTCATTAACATAATTGAGTGTGATACCACAGCCAGTTAAGTATTCCTGTCCGTATTGTCTCCATCTTTGATGATCATAAACTTCCCTCCTCCTTTTTTGAAGCACAGAAAGATACATTTTCAAACATTACTCAGGCGGTGATTTTTCCAGCAACTGCTAAAAATGAATTCTTGTTTGTTTGCACCTGTTTGTGCTTCCCTGTCAGGGCCCTGACATTGCATGGCCCTGGATCCTAGTCAGCGGCCCAGCTGACACCTCTGCCTTCGTCACCAGTATCCAGGCTGTCACCTTTTGCACCTTTAGCCCCTCCCCCTTATCTATACTTTTCTTCATGTCACTCTTGCTTTGTTCCCTGTTTTCATTGATAAACTTCTTCACATGCTGCCTTTGTGTTTCCCACCTGCTAGTCTGCCCCACATCGATGAGTTTCACCTATCAATCATCAGATTCCCTGGCTAGTGTATTTAGTCAGTGTGTTCTCCTTTCTCCGTGCCACTTCGTCTTAGTACCTTGAGGGTCTAGTGTTCCAGCCTTTTCATAGTGTATTTTCTCAGATTTGTGTAGTTTCCCTAAACTTTGCCTGGTTTCATTGGACTCTGATTTACTGCCTGCTCCTGACAGATTTGTCTGCTTTATTGGACAGCTTGGACCTCTGCCTGCCTCATCTTTACCGTAAGCCTTTTGTACAGAGAATTCTTGCATTAAAATGATTTAACTGCACCAGCTGCGTCTCTGTGATCTGCATCTAGGTCCTACCACTTGTTTTCCTGGTCTCTGTAGGGATGCAGCTAACGGTTATTTTCATTGCGATTAATCTGCTCTAAGGATCAATCGATTAATCCATGAAATCTCCCCAAAAATTGACAATCCCCATTTAACTCTGGGGATTGTTTGAGAGCATTTATTTTTAAGAAAATGTGGATGGTAATCTGAACTCATCCGACCCAAATAAAGATGTTCTTTTCCACAGTACCACAATGTGTCAATCTATTTGAAAATCTATGATCAAACACAGTAGTGGGTAGACTACTGAGAAAAAGTACAAAGAAAATACGTTCTAAAAGGTTTTAAAGGAGTACTATGTAGTTTTGGGGAAGACATTTTTTAATCAGAAGAGAAAGATCTTAAGTGGCTGATTTTTGATTGCGAGGTAGTTTGGAAAACTCTGTTTGGCCCCAGAATTAGCATTAGCTCATTAGCTTATTAATTAGAGGATTCTACATTTTGCTCGTAGGAAAGATGAGTCTTGAGTCAAATAACTTGTAATGAATATAAAATTTAACAGATGTCAATGGGTTAAAGCAAATTAAATACCTACAGTTCAAGTAGCATCTTAACAATCTGACACACTTATTCTGGTCATATATAGGCCGACCTAATCCACACATTCAGGAAGTTATGGAAAGCCTCCTTCATGCAGCAGATAGTGATAACTCAACAGGTTCATTGTAACTGGTACAGCCCTGTCAATCACTGGCTGCACAGCATTTTCCTATGTTTTGTTTGATGATAACATGTTCTGCCCTATCAACATAGGTGTCAGTGTGTCTTTTGTCAGTGTCAAAGCTATAGGAAGACTGGTATGTTGATCCAGGTCAGACATATATGTGTGTGCATAAAGGCTTACAGACGTCACTGAGGCCTGACTTTAAGTAATCACTATTATCTATTCAGCTCTGAGAGAATTCAGACATTTATCAGAAGTTAATTTGGAATTAAAACACATATCACCTTCACTGTAACAAATCTCTTGCTTAACTGTTTCTGGTACATTTTTTGTGTTGCATTGAGTAGTGATATTGAGTCTGCAAATTACAATAACCAGTGACTTTAAGTTGACATGAATATTTTAATTCTCTATATATTCTGTACACATTTGCTGTCTCCTCTTTCTTCAAAATGTGCAGAAAAAATTTGCTCTTTCTCTTTAATAAGAACATTTAAACATTATTCTAAACATTATTTTGCACCTATGTTTAGCCCGTTTAAAATGAAGGACTTAACTTTGGTCCAAACTGTTTTGGTCTTAACCAACTAATTGATGCACAACATGCTGAACAATCTGCATTAGGTTCAGCAACCTTGCATCTGAATTGTTAAACTGTTTAGCGACTTTGCTGTGAAATGTCTGATGTTTCAGAAATGTGGACACATGTTGAGGAAGCCGGTAGGCTTTTTAATCTAATCGGTGTCCTCCATACATGATGTAGTAGAAAGGTCACTGGAACGTGTAAGTTTATTTCTATTGCACCATTCAGACACAAGGAAATGTAAAGTGCTTTACAGGGCCATGGTAAATACAATAAAAATAAGACATTAAGAAATTGTGAAATTGGATTTAAAAGACAATAAAAGTGAAAAACGGGAGTGAGCCAATAAATACTAACAGATTTTTAAATGTGTCAGTTACTGAAAAACAACCTTCTCAGTGATCTTTGAAAATGTAACTTTTATATGGGCATGTATTTGTTAATTGCTCAGGCATGCAGATTAGATCATTTTAAAAGAGGCTCAATAACTGCAGCCTTCAGGGCCCTTGGGAAAAAAGCCGAACAAAATGAACACATTAAGTCAGACGTCATAGACTGTCCGTGTGTATCTTACTTTCAGCTACTTTGTTAAGCCTGGGTCCGTCTCCTCTTTTGTCCTTCGCTGCTGCAATTGTCGTTTCTCCTTAAAACATCCATGTTGCTGTTATCTTTGTTGTTGTTGGATAAGGGCTGAGAAAGAATGCATCAAGTACAAAAGTAACATTTGAATTACAGGGCAGACTCTGCTCTGCTCAATGGAAATTTCTTTGGATTTTTTTTTCTTCTTTCAAGTTCACTATGAATTAAATCATTGTCATCACATTTCAACACAGCAGACCTGTCCTGATGGAGCCAGCAAGTAATCCAGAAGAGAAGAATGATGACAGCAATCAAAATGATGCTCCAGCAAAGTGTAATAAGAGAGGCCAGTGGGCCAACAAGAGGGAGTTCATTTTGGCAGTAATTGGAGAAATTGTTGGTCTGGGCAATGTTTGGAGATTTCCCTATCTGTGCTTCAAAAATGGAGGAGGTAAGGAAGTGATTGAAAGTCTTCCTGTATTGTACTTCAAACCTCAGAAGAGAACAGACTGGAAGAATTGTATTGAATCATTAACATTTAGTGTTTTGTACTTTGCTAAATTCTTTCCTGCAGGGGTTTTCTTGATCCCCTATGTTTTGATCCTGCTCACTTGTGGGATCCCCCTCTTCTTTCTGGAGGTATCAGTGGGACAGTTAACTGGTCAGGCTGGAATCACATGTTGGCGGAGAATATGTCCTTTATTTCAAGGTATTGATAATTTAGCTACACATTCAACACAGTGCAAGAAGTATTTCAATTCTGGCTGACATTACTTGTTTTTAAATAAGTATCTAATGCTGCATGTACCTAATGTTCAAACCTTTTTGAATTCTTTAAAATAGGTTTAGGCTACAGCAATCAAATGACATCACTTTACATGGTGATGTATTATATTGTCATCCTGGCCTGGGCCTTCCTCTACCTCTTCTCCTCCTTCCACACTGTACTGCCCTGGACCAGCTGTAACAACACCTGGAACACAGGTACACATCTGCATTACATTGGTGCCATAACATTATATACAACGTGTACTGTATAAAAAAAAGCAACAAAATGGTGCACTTTTTGTTTAAGTCTGTCTTAATCTCAACATAGTAACACACTCTAAAGATTTCTAGCTGCTCTAACTTGTTTCTTTTCATTCTTCCTCTGTAAGAGAACTGCACTGATAACCATCAAAACGATTCATTTTATGGCCAAATAAATGAAAATGCAACGTCTTCAGTTAAAGAGTTCTGGCAGTAAGTACTGATATGATATGAACTATTTTGAGTCATAAAAATATATGTTGACATCATTTTCTTCCTGCACACAGGAGGAGAGTCCTGGGATTGTCTGGAGGGATTGAGGAGATGGGAAGTATCCGCTGGGACCTGGCTGGATGTCTTGTGCTCAGCTGGATCATTTGTTACTTCTGTGTCTGGAAAGGTGTGAAGTCATCAGGAAAGGTGCACGTATACATTTGTTCTGCTCATGAAACTTCAGATTGCATAAGATGTTGTTTTGACATGCAAAATCATGAGCCTAAACCTTGATGTCAAAATGAAACACTGTTGAATGCAGAATGTATTGGTGCTCCTCTCTCAGGTCGTCTACTTCACAGCCACCTTTCCTTACATGATGTTGATCGTATTGCTGATCCGTGGTCTGACACTGCCAGGAGCTGCAGATGGAATACGATTTTACCTTTCTCCTGATTTGACCCGCCTGGCGGATCCTCAGGTGAGATGTATGGGCGAGTGATGAGTAGATGTATAACTGATCAAATGTACGGAACTTATTTGGCTGACACTGCATACTTACAGTGAAGGACTTCGACACACTCTGATGTTAGTATCCTCCACTCAATATTACTCATTATTCAAGACCAAAACCAAAACGTAGTTCATCTTGACAAATGTTCTGTGTGTAGCCAAAATCTAGTCTTTCATTCACTGTCCTGCTTGCCCAAACTATTTTTGACAGTAAGAGGCACTCAACAACACACCTATGTCTTGAGTCCACTAGTCACTGCTGTTTTCCTTGCTGACCCACAACTGATTTACCAAAGCAAAGTTAGATGATCTCCGGGACAAGACGGGCCTGACTTACAAAAGAGTTATGAAAGAGATCATTGTTGACTTCAAGGGGAACTGTCCCAACCACATTCCACTCTACAACAACGGCACTACTGTGGACCTTTGTGCTTTTGACAAAGGTCCTGGGGGTGCACATCACGGACAACCTGACCTGGACCCTGAACACCTCATCCCTGGCCAAGAGAGACCAGCAACGCTTGCTCTTCAAAGAACAAAGAGAACGCAACCCATGGGCCCATAGAGCCTGTGTGCTACAGTCCTACAGTCCAGTTGAGAACATGTGCATTAGAGACTTCCTCTTACTTTGGACGGGTTTGCGTCACATGTTTTATTTTCATCTTCGCATGATGCATCGTTAAGATCTGAGACACACTTATTCAGAACTGCTGAGCCAAGTAAACATCAGTGTCATATATACTGATTAGAAGTATAAATATCATGTGGGTAATAAAATACGAAGAGGCATATAACGATTACAACTCATTCAACTGTTTTTAGGTGTGGATGGATGCTGGGAGCCAGATATTATTCTCCTATGCTGTCTGCGAAGGCTGTTTGCCAGCTTTGGGAAGCTACAACAAATACAACAACAACTGCTACAAGTAAGAAAAACAACTATTTTCTATGAACTTACTTTTTATGCCTTTTACCTGTTGGTGTGATGGAGGATACAGCACATAATAATCTTTTTTAATTCCAGAGACACGTTTGCCTTGTGCATACTAAACAGTGTAACCAGCATTGTTGCTGGCTTTGCAGTCTTCTCTGTACTCGGCTTCATGTCGTATGAGTTGGGTGTCGACATCTCAACGGTGGCTGAGTCAGGTATGGGATTGGGAGGGATGGGAAGTATTTCTCCTGTCTCTGGATAGATTTTGTCACCACCATAGCGTCACAGCTGTACAAGATGCAGTCATGAAACTTTACAGTTGTAACAGTTGTTACAAGTGTGCAGTTGAGATCAGAATGAAGGACATGTTTAAAGATGGATGTGCCTGAAATCGGGGGTTAATGGATCACTCTATTCCAGTTTCAATCATTCCAGTCCATTTGAAAGATTAGACAACAACAGCCCAAATTGGTGTGTATAGTGTAATGAAACAGTTTGAATTTGGCAAAACAGGGGACTGTACCATGTTTAATGTAGTGCATGCCTTCTATCAAACAAGGCAACATCTTAGCAAAACACATACAGTATACTATATGTCAATACCAACATAGGTTGAAAGGTGACAATGCGTGGATGGTTAGGCATATTGAATAGAGAAAGTTTTCAGTTTTAATTTCCGACCACACTGGGAACACAAGCTCAGCAGCTCATTGGCTTTTATCAAAATGACCCTACCCATAAGCACATAATGATCTATAAGAAAACTAATGTCTAACCTAGTTTGCCATCCGCTTGTAGGTCCAGGTCTGGCATTCATTGCCTACCCTCGGGCAGTGGCCATGATGCCTTTACCTCAACTCTGGGCTGCCTTCTTCTTCATTATGATAATCTTCCTTGGAGTGGACAGTGAGGTAAAGTGGCACCATTGATCTCATACTGGCTTGTTGACTAAATTGTAAGTATGATGTAGAACATGTAACAAATGTGAACAGGAGCCATTTTATCTTTCACCCACAGTTTGTGGTTCTGGAAGGCTTGGTGACGTCCATATCTGACCTGTATCCATCCTTCTTTCTCACTGGTCATCGACGTAAACTTCTTCTGCTCTTCATCTGTGCTGTTTCCTTTTGTATTGGCCTGATTATGGTGACTGAGGTAAGAGTTCATTTGTTTAGCCTTTGCATTTCTCTCTTTCTCTGTGTCAAATAGGTCTTGCCTTTAACCCTTTGACCAAACATATGTTTCTGCCCCTTTCTTCTCTGTTATGTGCTTTAGGGAGGACTTTATGTTTTTCTGCTGTTCGACTACTATGCCTGCAGTGGAATGCCAATCATGTTATGTGCCATTTTGGAGTCCATTTGCGTGGGATGGATATTTGGTGAGCAGCAAAATCATTTGTTTCAAGGAGGATAAAATTACAATTTTATTTATTAATCATAATTAACACATGTGCTTTTTAAAAATGTGCAATCAAAAATACAGTATATTAAAAAGGTCACCTGTAGCACTGTATATTTAGGCTTTGTTGAACCCCAAAGTAGCAGAAGCCCTTTCAACTATAACTAACTACTATAATTAATAACTCTTCCAATTTAGGTGAGACTTAAGGTATTTAAGGTTTAAGGTTCCTGTTGTGAGCGTAAATAACCTCAAATTATAATGTGGATGAAGGTTGTCAGTCATGGTTTAGGTTTCTGATGACCCCCAGCTTGTGCTCGAGTGGGGCACAAGCTTGTGCAGACAGAGAGGAAGAGACGAAAAAAAAAAATGCTGTTCAGTGCAGCCAGGACTGCACAGATTTGTACATTGCAGAGACAAAACAACCTCTCCATAAACAAATGGCACAACACAGGAGGGACAACTCCTCAGGTCAAGACTCTGCTGTCCACTTACATCTGAAGAAGAAAAATCATTCCTTTGAGGACAACAATGTAAACATCTTAGCCAGAGAAGAGAGATGGTTTGAAAGAGGAGTAAAAGAATCCATCTATGTCAAACTGGAACAACCGTCCTTGAACAGAGGAGGTGGCCTACGACATTACTTATGCCGTCACTGCACGGTCCACCTACTACTCTCAGCTTATTCACTCTGGCTCCAAAAACCCCAAGACTCTTTTCTCCACCATCAACAAACTCCTCAAACCCTGCGACAACACCCTCGCCTCCTTCACAGTCAACAAATGCAACTCCTTCCTGGCATCCTTTCAGTCTAAGATCGACACTATCTACAATCAACTTAGCACTTCCCCCCCCCATTACAGCCTCTCCACCTCTCACCCCCCCCATCACCACCACCACTACTCAACCTCTGTCACAGTTTACCCCTGTCTCTCCCCTGGAACTCCTCCCCATTATCACCAAGATAAAAAACTCTACTTCTGTTCTGGACCCTATCCCATCCTCCATCGTGAAATCCTGCCTCCCTACAATCTCCCCATTAATCGCCATCATTATTAACTCCTCCCTCTCCTCTGGCTCTGTCCCCGAATCCCTCAAACTGGCCGCTGTCACCCCCATCCTCAAAAAACCCGGCCTGGATCCTGACATCATCTCAAACTTCCGTCCTATCTCAAACCTCCCTTTCCTGTCAAAGATTCTGGAACGTGTTGTCGCCTCACAAATCCAAACCCACCTCCACTCTCATGAACTGTACGAACCTTTTCAATCTGGATTTCGCCCCAAACACAGCACCGAAACCGCTCTCCTGAAAATTACCAACGACCTCCTCCTCTCTGCAGACTCCGGCCACCTCAGTATACTCATCCTCCTTGACCTCACTGCAGCCTTCGACACCATCAACCACTCCATCCTCCTGTCCCGCCTGCAAACATTTCTCAACATCACCGGCTCCGCTCTTTCCTGGCTCAAATCCTACCTCTCAGACAGACAACAGTTCATCCATGTCAACAACTGCTCCTCCTCCACTGCCCCCCTGCTTCAAGGCGTCCCCCAGGGCTCAGTGCTTGGCCCACTCCTCTTCATCATCTATCTACTCCCCCTTGGCTCCATCATCCGTCGGCATGGTCTCCGTTTTCACTGCTATGCCGACGACATCCAACTCCACATCTCCACAAAATCCATCACCCCTGCCACCCACTCTACCCTCACAAACTGCCTGTCAGAACTACAATCATGGCTGCAAAAAAACTTTCTGAAACTAAACAGTGACAAATCTGAAATCATACTCATTGGCCCAAAACATCTCACCACAACGACTTCTCCTCTATCGCACCATGCACCTGTGTTTATGCACCATGCACTTGATTTTATGTATTCTTGTATGTATTCTATTCTTGTAAAGTGTCTTTGAGAGTTTTTAAAAGCGCTGTACAAATAAAATGTATTATTATTATTATTATTACTTATCACCCACCTACAATGGTGTACTGAGTTTCATCCCCAGACACCTTAACAACCACTCACACATGGGCTCACCTAGCCCTAGCAACCCACATGAAGGCCGGTTGCATCAACGACCCACAAGTGGCCCTAACGACTCTGAAACTCAGAGCTTACAGTGTCCTTAATGACTCTGTAAGGACTCCCTCACAGTATAAAAGCCTGCAACTCCCCTCCAGTTAGTTAGACCTGAGGAAGCCTCTTGGATGAAACGTCTTCAACAAATTGAACAACGTCCAGTTGCTTACTATATAGCACCTAGGACTCAAAATATAATGTTTTCTCCGTGTTTGATCACATGCTTTAAAGGTTGATATAGCTAATATTGTGTTATGTCTGCAAGGTGCTGATCATTATTACAAGAAGATAAAGGAAATGATTGGCTACTACCCTTCGCCTTATATGAAATATTGCTGGAGGTTCCTCACACCATTGGCTTGTACTGTAAGTAAATTTATGGGGAAGTTCAGGAGACAAAGTCAAGCTGGACATTCAACTGAAAAATGGGACAAGAAGACAAAAAATATCTGTGGTGACTAAAAATGTATGCTGTTCATTAAATGTTCCCTGTATGTCTCTTCTTTCATTAACAGGGAATATTGCTTTTCTCACTGGTCAAGTTCACCCCTCTGACATACAACAGCACCTACCAGTACCCCGGATGGGGCTATGCCATTGGAATAGTTCTTGCTCTCTCTTCAGTTTTCCCGACTCCACTGTGGATTCTCTATAGCATCGCAGTAACCCCAGGAACAGTGAGACAGGTAAGTCTATGGGACAGTGGGGGACTCAAGGGCAAAAATATAAAATAAAAAGGGCACCAGCTGTATGCGGTGGGACACCTGCGCACAGAAAGTTGTGATTCATTTCACACTAGAAGACACTTTGTCAAGTTTTTTATCGATCATAGGGGAATCTAAGAAGTACAGCTGTCTGTCCATCAGGAAACTCCTTGAAATATGATCCAGTTTCAACAAAATCAGTGAATAAAGTCATAAAGTTGTGTTTGTTTCTTACAGTAATCAGTGAGGCCGCTCCCCTGGAAATATTGACGTCTGTTGTTTGTCCAACCTAATTCTTGTCCCATTTCTTGTTTCTTTATAGAGACTGAAAACTTTGTGTACTCCAGCAGCCAACCTGCATGATGCATCACCAAAGAAGACCCTTGACCCAGAAACACCTCTATCACAAGCAGAGCTGTGTGCTTTAACTGAAAAAACAAAAAACTGACAGGTCTGAAGGTGAGTCACGTAATAGAGACATCAGTGCATAGATGCTCAAAGTTGAATGGTCTATTACTGATGTAATTTAACTTTGGTGTTTAAGGACATTGATGATCTTCTCAGTACACTCAAACAATAGGTTCTGGTAGAATTCATAATAGCAGTACATTGGGTCAGTAACATAACCAGCATCCTGCACCTCTGAGGTGATCCATAAAGGATGATCAAAATATACACGGACATGATAATGCACGGCCATGTATTGACTTGCAGTATACTCTCACTGATGCTTCAGGATGAAGCTAGTGAAGAGAGGCCAGAATGAATTAATGTACATGATATTTACTTTGACACTTTATAAAAGTTCAAGTTTTTAATACAGTAGTTCTGTAGGCCAGTCCCCTGCAACTAGTAATTTCTCAATATTTTTCACGCTGAAACAGAAAAGGCAATTACAGCAGATATATTAAATTAAAAGTATAATATAGTAATAATTGCTATTTTTTCTTCTCATCCTCACAGAATCAGGTTGTTTTGCACCCCAGAAGACCTCATCAGTGCAGTGCTCGCCTGGATTCAGCAAAGTGTCACAACATGTGTGAAATTATGTAACTCTGTTTCTGCATTTATTGTGTATACAGCATAATAGATTATCAGCAGGCCCACCACCATTTTTTTTTTAATCAAGGGGGCCAGAAGGGGTCACTGATAATCTTGGGGTGGCCATGATAAGGGTTTGGGGGGCATTGACGGACAGTCAAAATTAGCTGGCTGGCTATGCGTTTCTTGTTTTCATCTTATCTTCATTATTTAATTACTGTTAAAAAAAGTACCTAATGTTAAATATCAGATAGAAGCATGGTATGTGTACAGTACTCATTAATGAGAAGCATATTATACATATGCGAAGGGGGCGGGGCCAGTGGGTTGGCCAAAAATGATATCAGTAAGGCCATGGCCCCCTTGACCTCCTCTTGGGGTCGCCATTGATTAGAAGTGAATATATGATCGGAGGTGATTTAAGGTCAGATCTCTTTTTACAAATGTGACTTTAAACGAAAAAGTAGGTTTATAGACCCACCATCAATTTGTGAGTGACAGTAGTTTTAAATCACTTGTTCATTTTGGTGGTGGGTTTGTGTCTTTAAATCTTAAGGAGTCTTGAATATGTAATTATGCAGTTGATGAGTGTGAGCTGTGTGATGATTTTGCCATCACCTCATATGTAATCTTCAAGACTATGTAAACACTGTTGAAGTGTTGATGAGTGTAAAAACATGAATATTTAATATTCTGGATGGATGCCAGAGGAGAAGCATGTACATATTTGGCACTTTACAGCTCTGGGATTTCTACTTGCCACACCCAACTGTGAAGTCACAGCAGTGGGCACACCTGTAGTGTATCAGTAGTGAAGCAAAAACTTTCAGGGGCCATTTAGTTGCTCTTCAAGCATTTGCAGGGGTGGAGGTAATTAATGACACTTTACTCTTATTACTGCAACAAAGTCATTTTTCTGCATAGAAATTTGTATGTTTTCTTTTACTTAAGTACTTTGAATCACACGTATTGTACTTTGCTACAGTGTTTTGGTTTACTGTTTATACATATCTGTACTGTCGGATTTGGGGATGTTTTACTTTACTATTGATTCTGTGTCAAGCTTTTTAATTTGTGGCTTAATAATTGTTTGTTGCACTTGCTGTGTTGTCCATTGACTTTTTTGTTATCGTCTTTCATTTTTGTCCGAGACAAGTTAAAATGTTAATTCTAAAGCCTTACATGTTACTCTCGCAAGCTTTGAAGCATGCAAACTATTGTTACCAACACATTACCGAAGCCAACGTTAGCCTGGAAGCCAGGCTCATTCATTAATTATTTTGTTATTATTTTGTTTTCCTTTTACCCGAATCATAAATATTGTGTGTCTATAGATCTATTCCTTTTATGGCGACCAAAGCCATCATACTGCTGTCACTAACTCGCACAATTGTGGAAAAAATTGTTTATTGTTTAAATGCCCGATAACCCAACACTTATATTTTAGTCCCAACTCATCTTCTCAACGAAAACAAAACATACATTTCATCAAAGTTTTAATTATCAAAGATCTATTTTTAGCTCTTCATCTTTCGGTCTTAGTCATGAAAAGAAGTCAAACAAACATTTTTGTTCATAGTTTTCGTTACTGGAATAAACACTCCACTGGCTTTGAGTGAAGATACTGGTATCATATGAAACAAGATGACCTAAGACATCCGTCGTTACCTCCTTGTCAGGAGTTGGGCTAAACAGCACTCCAAAACTTGTGAGGGAAAATCAAAATCTTTCTTTGTTCTGTTTTCCATATTTGCGTTATGGACTGTTGAAGTTCATCAGTTTAACATTGAAAACAAACTTATAGCCCAAACAAAGAGAACCTGATCAATGGGTTGAGCCTGCCAGGTCTGCAGTACTGAGTCAGAGTTGTGTTGTTTTACCGTCTTTCCAATTTTTTAAACATGTATCTGCCGACTGTTTCATATGAATGCTGTTATAGTGTGTTGTGATTGAGATTCTAACCCATCATGTATCCTGGAAAGTGACAAAGTTACGTTTTTTTGCTCTAAATTACATAATTACACAATCACCATCAGTTAATAGAGGACCCTGTCTGACTGTCACTCGTTGGGAGGGATGCTGTTGTCTGGGGCAAAGTTCACTGAAGTCTCGGTTGGGAGGGCTGACAGTCGCAGTGATTTTTTTCAATATAAGTTGCCAGACAGTAACTACAACAACACAATAGTGGAAGCAGACAAAGACATGGTGAGTTAAAGTTTTTTGCTCTGATTCGCGTCACATAATATCTGCCATTCTACTGCCAGAGTGAAGAGTAACCATAACCCCTGACCCTTTCCATTCACACAGCCGCAGCAGAGGCCGGCTCGCCTCTGCTGCGGCTCTGATACTACCTCCGGATCAGAGCTACAGCAAAACTGTCCCCCCTCTCCACATCTGTAACTTTCACACAGACGGTGAGGCGGAGTATCGGCACATGATTTCTGCACTGAAAAGGCAGTGTGAATGGGGCTTGAGAGAGCTGCCCTGCAAAAAATTGAAGGAATGTCATGTGCGTGGCTTTTGTATGGAAGCCCTGAGGGGCAAGTGAGAATTTTTCATTTGTGTAACAGAGTGAAATGTTTTTGTGTGTCGAGCTGTATCAAATGTTTATTATAGATCCACGTTGTCATAAACATTCAAACCAGCAGTGTTATTCGCATTCTTGCACTTCAGTATTTGCGCTTGTAGTGAAAAGGATTCAAGAAATTGTTTTGCACTTTTATATGAGCCTGTATTTGTTAATTACTCAGGCATCCAGCTTACACTATGAATGAAATTTATTGTCATCACATTTCAACACAGCAGACCTGCTGATGGAGCCAGCAAGTAATCCAGAGAAGAATGATGACAACAATCAAAATGATGCTCCGGCAAAGTGTAATAAGAGAGGCCAGTGGGCCAACAAGAGGGAGTTCATTTTGGCAATAATTGGAGAAATTGTTGGTCTGGGCAATGTTTGGAGATTTCCCTATCTGTGCTTCAAAAATGGAGGAGGTGAGACTGTGATCGAAAGTCTTCCTGTTTTGTACTTCAAACCTCAGATGAGAAAAGACTGGAAGAATTGTATTGAATCATTAACATTTAGTGTTTTGTACTTTGCTAAATTCTTTCCTGCAGGGGTTTTCTTGATCCCCTATGTTTCGATCCTGCTCACCTGTGGGATCCCCCTCTTCTTTCTGGAGGTATCAGCGGGACAGTTAACTAGTGAGGCTGGAATCACATGTTGGGGGAGAATTTGTCCTTTATTTCAAGGTATTGATAATTTAGCTACACATTCAACACAGTGCAAGAAGTATTTCTAATCTGTCTTACATTACTTGTATGTACTTAATGTTGAAACTGATCCTATTTTCATCAATAGGTTTGGGCTACAACGAGTTGATATCACTTTACATGGTGATGTATTATATTGTCATCCTGGCCTGGGCCTTCCTCTACCTGTTCTCCTCCTTCCACACTGTACTGCCCTGGACCAGCTGTAACAACACCTGGAACACAGGTACACATCTGCATTTCATTGGTGCCATAACATCATATACAGTAGGTATAGAAGTACAGAGAATGGTAACACATGACACATGTTTGTTTTTTTTCCCATAAGAGGTGCTAGAAATGTATTGACTTTTTATTTTTATTCACAAGGCTTACCGAATATCAACATTGTGGCAATTTAAAAAATATTCTAGCTGCTCTAACTTGTTTCTTTTTATTCTTCCTCTGTAAGAGAACTGCATTGATAACCATCAAAACGATTCATTTTATGACCAAATAAATGAAAATGCAACATCTTCAGCAAGAGAGTTCTGGCAGTAAGTACTGATATGATTAAAAATATTTTGAGTCATAAAAATATATATGTTGACGCAGTTTTTTTTCTGCACACAGGAGGAGAGTCCTGGGATTGTCTGGAGGGATTGAGGAGATGGGAAGTATCCGCTGGGACCTGGCTGGATGTCTTGTGCTAAGCTGGGTCATTTGTTACTTCTGTGTCTGGAAAGGTGTGAAGTCATCAGGAAAGGTGAAATCATTTCCTTAATCATACTCATGACACTTCAAATACATAAACACTTCATGGAAAATCTTAATACTAAACCGTGGTGCCAAAATTAAACACTGTTGAATGCAGAATGTATTGGTGCTCCTCTCTCAGGTCGTCTACTTCACAGCCACCTTTCCTTACATGATGTTGATCGTATTGCTGATCCGTGGTCTGACACTACCAGGAGCTGCAGATGGAATACGATTTTACCTTTCTCCTGATTTGACCCGTCTTGCTGATCCTCAGGTGAAGTGTATGTGTGAGTCATGATGAGTGGATGTATAAGTGATCCTGTACAGAACTCTACTTGGCTGACACTGCATGACACTGGGCCAATCCCAATGAGACTGGTAGGGTTTAGGGGACTGAACAATAGTGTGCATTACAAGTCCTGCAGAACCAAGTGTGGAAACTGCGGCAAAATCCACTCCCAGCCAAGGAAGGTTTCTGTATGGGCACTTGAATGAAACTTTCTTTCTTTTTATGAGAAATGTTTGACACCTGACAAGCTCTCATTCAGAGCTGCTGAATCAAGTTGGTCACATATACTGACAAGAACAGTATAAAGATAAAATACCTAAATAAATATTTAAAGGCATATAACAGTTGAAACTCATTTAACTGTTTTTAGGTGTGGATGGATGCTGGGAGCCAGATATTATTCTCCTTGGTTGTCTGCCAAGGTTGTTTGCCGGCTTTGGGAAGCTACAACAAATATAACAACAACTGCTACAAGTAAGAAAAAGAACGAGTTTCTATGCACTTTGCTGTGATTCTGTTGCTTGTTTACATGATGCAGGATATAATACATAATAATCTTTTCTTATTCCAGAGACACGTTTGCCTTGTGCATACTAAACGGTGTAACCAGCATTGTTGCCGGCTTTGCAGTCTTCTCTGTTCTCGGCTTCATGTCGTATGAGTTGGGTGTCGACATCTCAATGGCGGCTGAATCAGGTATGGGATGGTCTGTTGGCAAACATTGTGTTGCTTCATTGTGCTCCTATTAAAAACAGTGAATAATCAACCAAAATGTTTTTGTTTACGCCTATAAAAATATACAAACTGCATTTACTTCCTTCCAAAGTCTTGTTCCTAAATTAAACTATAAAACCTTGCCAGAACCAAAATTTTGCTTTAGGTCCCCATATGGTATATAGGTCCTCACAGTGCTGTGGGCTGTTAGATGCTGGGTCATCAAATTGTGATGAATAGGGCCATCTTCTCATCCTACTCTCATCATTAGTTATTTCTTAAAGCTAATCTTAACCACAAGAACTACATACCTCACTTAAAGTAATAATCTTTTCAAAAGATTTTCATGTAAATAAATATGTGAAATTCCTTGCATTTGCTGTAATGCCAAAGATGTACACTGGGTGTCAGTGGAGACTTTCCCAATAAATATCACAAGTGGAGCACAGTTAGCAGTGTTTGGTTGGCCAGAGAGAGAAGGTGGTTCGCACGTGACATAACCGTCCTGTTTGTCCTAGTCTCTGCTAGTGTTTGGAGTAAACGGTCAACGTTAATGTTAACGGTCATGGCCAACCAAACAAATGAAAGATAACAACGCAAGATGAAACTTTTAAAAAAGGTGCAAATCACTTTCATATGGTGTTGTTATGGAGGCGTGGCAAAGCAGCCAACTGCCAACTGACTGACGTCACACAGGCGACACCGGATCTCTGGGGAGCAGTGAGGTCCAAAAATACACCGACAACTGGCGCTTCCGGAAATTTTCGAGATTGCTGCTTTAAACTATTAACCCAACCTTAAACCTGCAATATGAGGGAGGTAAGGTGCACTCAAAAAACCTGCCAGCTGTGTCTGAAAATGATGCAATGATCCAATCAATCAATCAATCAATCAATCAATCAATCAATCAATCAATCAAACTTTGGGTATAGCACTATTCATCCAGCAAAGTTACACAAATTGCAAAAAAGAAAAAGTCCACCAGTCAGAACACCTCTAAATGGCTAAATGGGAGTCTATCCAAATCTTTTTCTACTTTGCGTATTAGTTTATTTTTATTATTATTATTATTATTATTATTGGCCTTTCCATGGCTTTATTGGACAGGACAGCTTAGATAGATGATAGGAAACAGGATGAGAGAGATGGGCAGGACATGTCATAAACTAGCGTACAATGGCACGCATGGAGGGTGTGTGTGTTTTTAAATTCATTTGAACCTCTCAGTTGAATGCAGTACTCACCATCGACTCTGGTTGTCTATCTTCTTACTTCCCTCTCCTCTTCATAAAATGAAGATAAATAAATTATCTCTGAGCTCTCCTCCCATCGTTTAGCAGCTCCAGATCAAAGCAGAATCCAATGTAAAATCCTCCAAACAGTCAGGCGTTGCAACTGACCCTCTCCTCCAAATCTGGCTGGCTTTAGACAGTTCAGATGCGGCTATCATTCCCCACTCTACCCAGCCCTACTCGGCAAAGCCCATGACCCTGAAAGTTAAATATTTTCAACTCGTTCAAGAGCACAGCAGTGCTGTTGCCCCAAGAGACTGCATTGACTTTGTATGTAATCTAGATATCCAAAAAGTTTGTCTTTGTTTGTCGCTTGGTCTAAGTGCACTGCACCATAAGAGCACTGAAGTTAAACCTATCTTGCCATCTATGTTGGACCCTTTGCAGGTCCAGGTCTGACATTCATTGCCTATCCTTGGGCAGTGGCCATGATGCCTTTACCTCAAATCTGGGCTGCCTTCTTCTTCATTATAATAATCTTCCTTGGACTGGACGGTGTGAGGTAAAGTGTCACCATTCATTTGTATTTAAAGAAAACACCAGATTTTTCTAAAGCTACTGCAAGGAACTTTTATTTTTTGTTGATTTTGGTGGCCTCTGTGGACAACAGATGACGAAATTGAACTTGTTTAAGTGTTGTACGGTTCTGCCAGACTACAGAGCAGCTTCTTCTTTCCTCAGGATGTGAAACTCAAGTCATCCACTACACTCTGCCATAAATAAATAGTTTTAGATTCATGACTTATCTGACCAGTATAAGTCTGAATCTGACCCAGCAACAGGTAACAAGAATAACTATAATAATTGTACAGAAATAGCCAATCTTCTTGCTGATGGTCTTGTGTGCTTATAATAATAATAATAATAATAATAATAATAATAATAATGATAATAATACATTTTATTTGTACAGCGCTTTTAAAAACTCTCAAAGACACTTTACAAGAATAGAATACATACAAGAATACATAAACTCAAGTGCATGGTGCGATAGAGGAAAAATATGTAGTAAAAAGAACAGTGTATGAGGATATGGATCTGTGTAGGTTTTTTGGGAGAACAGGTTGAGTACAGCAAACAGCTACAGGTGCAGATGAAAAGTGAGTTTGAAGAGGTGGGTTTTGAGTAATGACTTGAAGGTGGATGAGTCTGGGCAGTCACGGATGTGTTTGGGGAGGGAGTTCCAGAGGGAGGGGGCAGCAATGGAGAAGGCTCTATCCCCCCAGGTACGGTGCTTGGTCCTAAGGGGGGGTGAGAGAAGGTTAGCGTCTGAGGATCTGAGGTTTCGAGAAGGAGTGTGGTGGTGGAGCATATCCGTGAGGTAGGGAGGGGCCTGGTTGTGGAGGGCTTTATGGGTGAGTAGGAGGAGCTTGAAGTTGATTCGGTGTGGGACAGGGAGCCAGTGAAGGTTTTGGAGTACGGGGGTGATATGTTCACGGGAGCGGGTGTGGGTGAGGAGGCGGGCAGCAGAGTTTTGGATGTATTGAAGTTTATTGAGGACTTTGGAAGATGAGCCATAGAGGATGCTGTTGCAGTAGTCCTCTAAATGACCTTATGTGGGTCATTTAGAGGCATCTTAAATTGAGACTGTCCTTGTAGTATGTTTAATAACATTCCCTTATAGTAAAGGCCTCATAGTGCCTGATTTACTTAACTGTAAGTAGAAATGTAGAAGGTGTAAAATATGTGAACAGGAGCCATTTTATCTTTTACCCACAGTTTGTGTGTCTGGAAGCCTTGGTGACGTCCATATCAGACCTGTATCCATCCTTCTTTCTCACTGGTCATCGACGTAAACTTCTTCTGCTCTTCATCTGTGTTGTGTCCTTTTGCATTGGCCTGATTATGGTGACTGAGGTAAGAACATCGCTGTAAAAAGTATCCAAAAGCCATACATACATACAGTAAGAGTACAGATATGTTTAAATTTCTTTGGTAAAAGTGAAAGTCACCCATCCAAATAGTACTTGAGTGAAAGTCTTTAAGTATCAGATATAAAGGTACTTGTACTGCTTCATGCAACATTAATGGCGAGTTTTGGGTTACATTTTGCTGTCAACAATAATTAAAGATTCAGGGATAATTATTAATTATGATAAATAAGAAGATCCAGTTTACATTAGATCACCTAATAGCCAATTCACCAAATCAGTCTCAGAATAAGGTACTAAACTGTCAGTTTGTAACTCTGATTAATACTTAACTTAATAACTACAACCAATATTACCATATTGCTCTCAGCAGCTGTTAGGCCTACAAGAATCCAGAAGAGTTGAACTTGAGGGCAGGCAGCCCCGTGGGGGGAGAGGTGAAGAAGAGAGAGAACAAAGGAAGGAGCTGGAGTTTTGATCAGATCTGATCAGAGGGGATCTGTCATCCTGACCAATAGTAGCTCAAAGCTGAATTAGCCCCTAGGTGTGAAGACTGGGGAATTTCTGGGAAACTGAGTTCAGTTCAGAGTCCATTTTGAAAATGAAAATGAACGACTTCATCTGTGGGTCCCAACATACTTAAGTATCAAAAGTAGTTTTCTGGCAATATCAAAAATGTACTTAAGTACAGTACTTCAGTTAATATACTTAGTTACATTCTGCCACTGAGTATGAGTTTATTTGCTTCACTTGTGAACTTAAAACTGCCTATAAATACTGTACCATGCGAGTCTCCCTCACAGCCGCTTGCACTACGGAAGCCACGCCAGACAAGATCAACGAGAACTCGCAATTGATACACCGGTATTTACATCCAGCTGTGAGCGACCGAGCGACACACAAACACAAGAGGGATCTGCCTGCACTAGTGATTTGAAACTTTGAAACTCACAGCTGGATGTAAATACCGGTGTGTATCTATCGCTTCCGTAGTGCAAGCGGCTGTGAGGGAGACTCGCGTGCACGTGGGAGCGTGCCTCCAGGTAAATACAGTATAGTGACTGTTTAGGCTATAAAAATGTACTAAATGACGTTGTTTCGAGTAAACTCTGGATGTCGCCACTTCAGGACACTTAGATTGCGGCGGACGAGCAGTATGGAGGATTATTACAAAGTTTTTGTGTAGTTTTATGGACCTTATCGTCTCGGACACCATTGGTACCCGTTATATGGATGCTTGCTGCAGGAGGGTACCCCCGCGGGTCTCCAGCTGCACTTTGAGGAATAAGAAATTACACCGGACTTCTCATCAGCATGAGGGTGAGTCGATAATGACTGAATTTTGTTCTAGAGCGAACTATTCCTTTAATATTTGTCATAAGAAAAGTTAAACCTGCCTCTTGTTCCTGTTCCCTCCTGCAGAAGAACCAGATGGAGTATCTGTAACTGTCTAATTGCTGCACAAACTGCTGAACAAGCTATATTTGGTTCAGTGACCTTTAATGTGAATTGTTTAATCAGAAAAATCAGCTGTTATTTGAACTTAAGTCTTAAATGCTGCATATAGCTGAATATCCTTTGTAATCTTATTACAAAAGCAGAAAAACTCAAGAGAGTGATGAAACAGACGACCAGTCGCTTATGAATGATAAGACCACAAAAAACAGTAATGTAGCTGGGAAAAGGACTTTTAAACAATAAAAGATCTACAGTATGTTGCTCCACTGTTGATATCATTGACTTTTGAAAAGATGTGATCCTCAACGTTATTACAGACTTTGTTAATGATTTAGAGAGATTTAGAGTTAGGAAGGTATGACAAATGAGAGGTAAAGAGGAGGAGGTGTGACGCCCCAGAGCTACGACCTCATACAGACACCTCCCATTTTGCTGGAATTTAAAGGGGACTTTCTTTAGCTTTTGCACACTTTTCTCACCCACTCTGGCTCTTCACCTCTGGCCACCACCTTCACTGGGCTTAAAGTCAAGCAACTCCGAGCATGCTTTGTGACAGAACTTTTGGGTCCTCATAGGACTGAAGAAAGTGACCTCCCTACACGCCCAGGAAAGGGTTGCCTGAATCTGGAGAGAGGAAGAGCGAGAGAGAGTCTACAACCTCCTCAGGTATAACATGCTTTTCCAGGGTTGATGTTTATAGATTATTATGCTTCGGCAAGACTCAAACTAGAATGTTGTTTTAGTTATAGTGATTTAATAAACTCAGACTCTGTCCCCTTCTTATTCTCACCACTCTCAGCTGTTGAACGATGCCAGCTCAGTTTAACGTTTTAAGTTCCCTCCACTCAGAGGTCTCTTTTGTTGTTGAACACAGCTACATACATTTACATCTTCACTCAGCTACACAGGTCCAAAAACCCCACGCCTTTTGTTCTTTGTTTAGTGTTTAATTAGTGTTTTATTGTGTTGTCTCATGTTTCATCAGTAGATTGGTTCATAAATCTTTGTCTATAAAGACGATTTTACAGCGAGTTCCTGAATGCATTACACTTCTGATTGCATCATAGACCCACTCTAGATGGCACACACGTCTTGTAGACCTTTATTATTATGTTGGAGCGATGTAGTATAGGAAGTGTTTGCTAATTGGGAAGATGTTTGGCGAGATGTCGGCATTTGTCTCGCCAAACGCTCGCAAATGCACCCCGTACTACGTCTGTCAAATGCAACTCGTGCCAACATCTGCAAGACGTGTGTGTGCTACTGGGAAAAGAGGTTCTACAAGTTTTACCATGCCGACTATGAGATCATATCGCTGGTCGAGTGATTAACTGTAGTCTGGGTAATAACTTTAAGTAAGGCCATATTAATATTAATACTGTAGCTATAATTGTCCCTGCATACTAAACTGTAATCTTACAGAAATCATAATTTGTGCAGTTTGTTTTGCTTGATGTGACGGTGTTTTAGTCAGATAGCTGCTGTCGCTGCTGCTGCTGGTCATGGCACCCAGATGTCTATTCCTCTTTTGTAAAGAGAAAGTCCTAACTGAAGTTTACAATGAAGTTGACTGAAAAAGATTGATTTGGATGAATTTCTCAGTCTCTGAATATGCCAGTACTCCAGCACAGATGTTCTTCTGTTATTTAAGTATATATTTTTTTATTTTTTCAGTCTTATTTTTCTCTGTCAATTTATACCTCACAATGCTACATTTTGTCACTGTTAACACGTTTGTTCCCTTTATTTCTCCCACAGGTGATCACTAAAGGTATATCTTATCTTATCTTGTCCTAAAGGCATGTGGACAATACATTGATGGTGATGGTTTCAGAAGAATGATCAAATAAAACTAGTCCTATGGCCTGAAGGTGGGGCTAAAATGAGCATGGAGTTGGGGCAAATTGAGGCCTCTAGCGATAAACAGCCACTTTTAAATACTGACATAAACAGTAAATGACACAAAAACATTTTTTAGATAATTTGAACTTTATTAATGACATAAATTTAACAAAGGCAAAAACTTTTTCATCAATTAGGTATTTATAAGACTTTTAACAGTCATCAAACATTAACTCATCTTTGTGTGTATGATGCCCCAACATCACTGGCACATTTTACCCCACAACCTCCATTTTGACAAAACTGTTTGACACAGTGGCTCAGATCCACAATTATGCTGAGTTTATGACCTTGTTTTGTGGCTTACAGTGAAATGTAATAATGTCCAAAACACATCTGTTTTATTGAAGATACACGATTGATAATTTTAAACACGATTAATTTACTTGGCATGAAAAGTACTCTTTTTGCATACCGCTCTCCATGTGCTTCAGTCCAACACGAACTGAGTAATGTGAAGTGTCCTTCCTTAATTTGTGGTCATATGACTACTTTTGTTTATGGTTACCTAGGAGGGGTGGCTCATTTTACCCACTGGCTTGACTTACCCCATTCTCCCCTACATTTGCTACTTACACAATGTGGGCAGTCGGCTTGAAAATGACAATTGTGTTGATCTGAAACTAGCAATGACACTTTTCCTGCTCTGTGCTCCGCTTTGCACTGGGTGTAAGGTAAAGCCTGTGGTGTTCATCTTTACAATGTAAAAAAAGTTACTCAATCAGACCAATCATGTGGAACACAGTATAAGATAATTAATAAACTGCTTGTAATTTGATGATGATGATGATATGATGATGTTGATATTCTGCAGTGTGGTAGAAGTGCCAAAAACAACTCCAACACTATGACTGCTTCAAATTTTCAAAGTTTTATTTTATTTTTGTTTCAATTTGTAATGAATTAACTCATTCTCATCATTTACATTTTAACACAGCCGACCAGTCCCGATGGAGCCAACAAATAGTCAGGACAAGAATCTGATAAAAGATGACAACAATCAAAATGATGCTCCAGCAAAGTGTAATAAGAGAGGCCAGTGGGCCAACAAGAGGGAGTTCATTTTGGCAATAATTGGAGAAATTATTGGTCTGGGCAATGTTTGGAGATTTCCCTATCTGTGCTTCAAAAATGGAGGAGGTAAGGAAGTGATTGAAAGTCTTCCTGTATTGTACTTCAAACCTCAGATGAGAACAAACTGGAAGAATTGTTTTGAATCATTAACATTTAGTGTTTTGTACTTTGCTAAATTCTTTCCTGCAGGGGTTTTCTTGATCCCCTATGTTTCGATCCTGCTCACCTGTGGGATCCCCCTCTTCTTTCTGGAGGTATCAGTGGGACAGTTAACTGGTCAGGCTGGAATCACATGTTGGGGGAGAATTTGTCCTTTATTTCAAGGTATTGATAATTTAGCTACACATTCAACACAGTGCAAGAAGTATTTCAATTCTGTCTGACATTACTTGTTTTTTTTTTTATTTATAGCTTTATTTTAGGTGTTTTCAGTTATACAGAAAATAAGTATACATACATACATATACAACATACAAACTCAAAACAAAATCCCATATTGGTTCCCTCCCCATATACCCTCCCAATGGGACCAAGAGTACAAAAAAACAAAAACAAGATCCAATTCTGCAGAGGTATATCAACGGGCTAGTCAGACAGTTGACTAGAGAGAGCGTTTAGATAACATGATAACATGATCTGTTAGAGATTCAACTTCCTCACATATTCAATGAAGGGAGTCCACACTCTATTGAATGTGTCGCAAGAGCCTTTCAGAGTATGTCTAATCTTTTCAAGCTGAAGTACAGATAGCACCTCCTGAATCCATCTCCTGAAGGGTGGGCATTTATTAGATTTCCAATTCATTAAGATTAACCTATGTGTTATGAGACTACAGAATGCTATTGCTCTCTTTTGTGTGTTTGTGATATGTATTTCCGAGGGAGTGACTCCAAATATAGCAGTGAGTGGACTGGGTTTGAGAGATGTGTTGCATAAAGCTGCAAGGCAGTCAAATATGGAGGACCAGAAATCAACTAGGGAGGGACATGACCGGAACATGTGGCCCAATGACACCGGGTTTCCACATCTGGGACAGATAGGGTGAACAGATGGGTATATTTTAGCTAGCCTGTCATTGGAGTAATGTGCTCTGTGAAATACCTTGAATTGTATCAGTCCATGCCTAATACATATAGAGGAGGTGTGTATGTTGGAGATGCATTTAGCCCAGACATCATCCAGGATTACAATTTCCAGGTCCCTTTCCCAGGCTTCACGTATTTTGGTGTGTGTTGGAGGATCAATATTATGTATTATATTATACGTCTTAGAGATCAAACCCCTGTTCCATGGATTCAGATTTAATAGATCATATGCTGAGTCTTTGTTTGGCGGCTTGGGGTAAGTAAGGAAATGTTTGAAGGCGAAGCTGCGGGCTTGGAGATATCTGAAAAAGTGTGATCTTGGAATATTATGATCTCTAACTAGGGCTTCGAAGGACAGAAAAGAGTTCTCATCAAATAGATCAGCGAAGAAAACCAGTCCGTGCTGATGCCAGCCAGCGAAATTCTGATCTATCTGTGAAGGTGTGAAAAGATGGTTGAGGGACAGAGGAGAGAAGCTATTCATCAGATCAAGGTTAAAATGTTTACGAAATTGTACCCAGATTCTAATGGAGTTAGAAACAACAGGGTTAAAAAAGGCCTTACTATTGGTCTGCGTCGACAAGGGCGCTGTTAGTAGAGCAATAGGGGATATCAATGCGTGTGATGAAAGTTCCATCATTTTTGTCAGAGAATGCCATCACCCAGTATGCCAGTTTAGAAATGTTTGATGCCCAGTAATAATGGAGAAAGTTTGGGAGACCCAGTCCACCTTCAGATTTAGGTCTTTCCAGATAAATCTTCTTCATTCGAGGCGTGGAATGATTCCATATAAACGATGAGATATATTTATCCAATTTGATAAAGAAATGTTTTGGGAGCCAGACAGGAATTGTCACAAACAAATACAGGAATCTAGGTAGTACTGTCATCTTGAGGGTGTTAATGTGGCCCGCCAGCGAAATGGGAAGGCCCGACCACCTCTCCAGATCCTTTTTTGTGTGTTCTAATAGGTTATCAAAGTTAGCCTTACTTGTGTTTAAATAAGTATCTAATGCTGCTTGTACCTAATGGTCAAACCTTTTTGAATTTTTTAAAATAGGTTTAGGCTACAGCAATCAAATGGCATCACTTTACATGGTAATGTATTATATTGTCATCCTGGCCTGGGCCTTCCTCTACCTCTTCTCCTCCTTCCACACTGTACTGCCCTGGAGCAGCTGTAACAACACCTGGAACACAGGTACACATCTGCATTACATTGGTGCCATAACATTATATACAACGTGTACTGTATAAAAAAAAGCAACAAAATGGTGCACTTTTTCTTTAAGTCTGTCTTAATCTCAACATAGTAACACACTCTAAAGATTTCTAGCTGCTCTAACTTGTTTCTTTTTATTCTTCCTCTGTAAGAGAACTGCACTGATAACCATCAAAACGATTCATTTTATGGCCAAATAAATGAAAATGCAACGTCTTCAGTTAAAGAGTTCTGGCAGTAAGTACTGATATGATTAAAACTATTTTGAGTCATAAAAATATATGTTGACAGCATTTTCTTCCTGCACACAGGAGGAGAGTCCTGGGATTGTCTGGAGGGATTGAGGAGATGGGAAGTATCCGCTGGGACCTGGCTGGATGTCTTGTGCTCAGCTGGATCATTTGTTACTTCTGTGTCTGGAAAGGCGTGAAATCATCAGGAAAGGTGCACGTATACATTTGTTCTGCTCATGAAACTTCAGATTGCATAAGATGTTGTTTTGACATGCAAAATCATGAGCCTAAACCTTGATGTCAAAATGAAACACTGTTGAATGCAGAATGTATTGGTGCTTCTCTCTCAGGTCGTCTACTTCACAGCCACCTTTCCTTACATGATGTTGATCGCATTGCTGATCCGTGGTCTGACACTGCCAGGAGCTGCAGATGGAATAGGATTTTACCTTTCTCCTGATTTGACCCGCCTGGCGGATCCTCAGGTGAGATGTATGGGCGAGTGATGAGTAGATGTATAACTGATCAAATGTACGGAACTTATTTGGCTGACACTGCATACTTACAGTGAAGGACTTCGACACACTCTGATGTTAGTATCCTCCACTCAATATTACTCATTATTCAAGACCAAAACCAAAACGTAGTTCATCTTGACAAATGTTCTGTGTGTAGCCAAAATCTAGTCTTTCATTCACTGTCCTGCTTGCCCAAACTATTTTTGACAGTAAGAGGCACTCAACAACACACCTATGTCTTGAGTCCACTAGTCACTGCTGTTTTCCTTGCTGACCCACAACTGATTTACCAAAGCAAAGTTAGATGATCTCCGGGACAAGACGGGCCTGACTTACAAAAGAGTTATGAAAGAGATCATTGTTGACTTCAAGAGGAACTGTCCCAACCACATTCCACTCTACAACAACGGCACTACTGTGGACCTTTGTGCTTTTGACAAAGGTCCTGGGGGTGCACATCACGGACAACCTGACCTGGACCCTGAACACCTCATCCCTGGCCAAGAGAGACCAGCAACGCTTGCTCTTCAAAGAACAAAGAGAACGCAACCCATGGGCCCATAGAGCCTGTGTGCTACAGTCCTACAGTCCAGTTGAGAACATGTGCATTAGAGACTTCCTCTTACTTTGGACGGGTTTGCGTCACATGTTTTATTTTCATCTTCGCATGATGCATCGTTAAGATCTGAGACACACTTATTCAGAACTGCTGAGCCAAGTAAACATCAGTGTCATATATACTGATTAGAAGTATAAATATCATGTGGGTAATAAAATACGAAGAGGCATATAACGATTACAACTCATTCAACTGTTTTTAGGTATGGATGGATGCTGGGAGCCAGATATTATTCTCCTATGCTGTCTGCGAAGGCTGTTTGCCAGCTTTGGGAAGCTACAACAAATATAACAACAACTGCTACAAGTAAGAAAAACAACTATTTTCTATGAACTTACTTTTTATGCCTTTTACCTGTTGGTGTGATGGAGGATACAGCACATAATAATCTTTTTTAATTCCAGAGACACGTTTGCCTTGTGCATACTAAACAGTGTAACCAGCATTGTTGCTGGCTTTGCAGTCTTCTCTGTACTCGGCTTCATGTCGTATGAGTTGGGTGTCGACATCTCAACGGTGGCTGAGTCAGGTATGGGATTGGGAGGGATGGGAAGTATTTCACCTGTCTCTGGATAGATTTTGTCACCACCATAGCGTCACAGCTGTACAAGATGCAGTCATGAAACTTTACAGTTGTAACAGTTGTTAGAAGTGTGCAGTTGAGATCAGAATGAAGGACATGTTTAAAGATGGATGTGCCTGAAATCGGGGGTTAATGGATCACTCTATTCCAGTTTCAATCATTCCAGTCCATTTGAAAGATTAGACAACAGCAGCCCAAATTGGTGTGTATAGTGTAATGAAACAGTTTGAATTTGGCAAAACAGGGGACTGTACCATGTTTAATGTAGTGCATGCCTTCTATCAAACAAGTCAACATCTTAGCAAAACACATACAGTATACTATATGTCAATACCAACATAGGTTGAAAGGTGACAATGCGTGGATGGTTAGGCATATTGAATAGAGAAAGTTTTCAGTTTTAATTTCCGACCACACTGGGAACACAAGCTCAGCAGCTCATTGGTCTAATGCTTTTATCAAAATGACCCTACCCATAAGCACATAATGATCTATAAGAAAACTAATGTCTAACCTAGTTTGCCATCCGCTTGTAGGTCCAGGTCTGGCATTCATTGCCTACCCTCGGGCAGTGGCCATGATGCCTTTACCTCAACTCTGGGCTGCCTTCTTCTTCATTATGATAATCTTCCTTGGAGTGGACAGTGAGGTAAAGTGGCACCATTGATCTCATACTGGCTTGCTGACTAAATTGTAAGTATCGATGTAGAACATGTAACAAATGTGAACAGGAGCCATTTTATCTTTCACCCACAGTTTGTGGTTCTGGAAGGCTTGGTGACGTCCATATCAGACCTGTATCCATCCTTCTTTCTCACTGGTCATCGACGTAAACTTCTTCTGCTCTTCATCTGTGCTGTTTCCTTTTGTATTGGCCTGATTATGGTGACTGAGGTAAGAGTTCATTTGTTTAGCCTTTGCATTTCTCTCTTTCTCTGTGTCAAATAGGTCTTGCCTTTAACCCTTTGACCAAACATATGTTTCTGCCCCTTTCTTCTCTGTTATGTGCTTTAGGGAGGACTTTATGTTTTTCTGCTGTTCGACTACTATGCCTGCAGTGGAATGCCAATCATGTTATGTGCCATTTTGGAGTCCATTTGCGTGGGATGGATATTTGGTGAGCAGCAAAATCATTTGTTTCAAGGAGGATAAAATTACAATTTTATTTATTAATCATAATTAACACATGTGCTTTTTAAAACTGTGCAATCAAAAATACAGTATATTAAAAAGGTCACCTGTAGCACTGTATATTTAGGCTTTGTTGAACCCCAAAGTAGCAGAAGCCCTTTCAACTATAACTAACTACTATAATTAATAACTCTTCCAATTTAGGTGAGACTTAAGGTATTTAAGGTTTAAGGTTCCTGTTGTGAGCGTAAATAACCTCAAATTATAATGTGGATGAAGGTTCTCAGTCATGGTTTAGGTTTCTGATGACCCCCAGCTTGTGCTCGAGTGGGGCACAAGCTTGTGCAGACAGAGAGGAAGAGACGAAAAAAAAAAAATGCTGTTCAGTGCAGCCAGGACTGCACAGATTTGTACATTGCAGAGACAAAACAACCTCTCCATAAACAAATGGCACAACACAGGAGGGACAACTCCTCAGGTCAAGACTCTGCTGTCCACTTACATCTGAAGAAGAAAAATCATTCCTTTGAGGACAACAATGTAAACATCTTAGCCAGAGAAGACAGATGGTTTGAAAGAGGAGTAAAAGAATCCATCTATGTCAAACTGGAACAACCGTCCTTGAACAGAGGAGGTGGCCTACGACATTACTTATCACCCACCTACAATGGTGTACTGAGTTTCATTCCCAGACACCTTAACAACCACTCACACATGGGCTCACCTAGCCCTAGCAACCCACATGAAGGCCGGTTGCATCAACGACCCACAAGTGGCCCTAACGACTCTGAAACTCAGAGCTTACAGTGTCCTTAATGACTCTGTAAGGACTCCCTCACAGTATAAAAGCCTGCAACTCCCCTCCAGTTAGTTAGACCTGAGGAAGCCTCTTGGATGAAACGTCTTCAACAAATTGAACAACGTCCAGTTGCTTACTATATAGCACCTAGGACTCAAAATATAATGTTTTCTCCGTGTTTGATCACATGCTTTAAAGGTTGATATAGCTAATATTGTGTTATGTCTGCAAGGTGCTGATCATTATTACAAGAAGATAAAGGAAATGATTGGCTACTACCCTTCGCCTTATATGAAATATTGCTGGAGGTTCCTCACACCATTGGCTTGTACTGTAAGTAAATTTATGGGGAAGTTCAGGAGACAAAGTCAAGCTGGACATTCAGCTGAAAAATGGGACAAGAAGACAAAAAATATCTGTGGTGACTAAAAATGTATGCTGTTCATTAAATGTTCCCTGTATGTCTCTTCTTTCATTAACAGGGAATATTGCTTTTCTCACTGGTCAAGTTCACCCCTCTGACATACAACAGCACCTACCAGTACCCCGGATGGGGCTATGCCATTGGAATAGTTCTTGCTCTCTCTTCAGTTTTCCCGACTCCACTGTGGATTCTCTATAGCATCGCAGTAACCCCAGGAACAGTGAGACAGGTAAGTCTATGGGACAGTGGGGGACTCAAGGGCAAAAATATAAAATAAAAAGGGCACCAGCTGTATGCGGTGGGACACCTGCGCACAGAAAGTTGTGATTCATTTCACACTAGAGGACACTTTGTCAAGTTTTTTATCGATCATAGGGGAATCTAAGAAGTACAGCTGTCTGTCCATCAGGAAACTCCTTGAAATATGATCCAGTTTCAACAAAATCAGTGAATAAAGTCATAAAGTTGTGTTTGTTTCTTACAGTAATCAGTGAGGCCGCTCCCCTGGAAATAATGACGTCTGTTGTTTGTCCAACCTAATTCTTGTCCCATTTCTTGTTTCTTTATAGAGACTAAAAACTTTGTGTACTCCAGCAGCCAACCTGCGTGATGCATCACCAAAGAAGACCCTTGACCCAGAAACACCTCTATCACAAGCAGAGCTGTGTGCTTTAACTGAAAAAACAAAAAACTGACAGGTCTGAAGGTGAGTCACGTAATAGAGACATCAGTGCATAGATGCTCAAAGTTGAATGGTCCATTACTGATGTAATTTAACTTTGGTGTTTAAGGACATTGATGATCTTCTCAGTACACTCAAACAATAGGTTCTGGTAGAATTCATAATAGCAGTACATTGGGTCAGTAACATAACCAGCATCCTGCACCTCTGAGGTGATCCATAAAGGATGATCAAAATATACACGGACATGATAATGCACGGCCATGTATTGACTTGCAGTATACTCTCACTGATGCTTCAGGATGAAGCTAGTGAAGAGAGGCCAGAATGAATTAATGTACATGATATTTACTTTGACACTTTATAAAAGTTCAAGTTTTTAATACAGTAGTTCTGTAGGCCAGTCCCCTGCAACTAGTAATTTCTCAATATTTTTCACGCTGAAACAGAAAAGGCAATTACAGCAGATATATTAAATTTAAAGTATAATATAGTAATAATTGCTATTTTTTCTTCTCATCCTCACAGAATCAGGTTGTTTTGCACCCCAGAAGACCTCATCAGTGCAGTGCTCGCCTGGATTCAGCAAAGTGTCACAACATGTGTGAAATTATGTAACTCTGTTTCTGCATTTATTGTGTATACAGCATAATAGATTATCAGCAGGCCCACCACCATTTTTTTTTTAATCAAGGGGGCCAGAAGGGGTCACTGATAATCTTGGGGTGGCCATGATAAGGGTTTGGGGGGCATTGACGGACAGTCAAAATTAGCTGGCTGGCTATGCGTTTCTTGTTTTCATCTTATCTTCATTATTTAATTACTGTTAAAAAAAGTACCTAATGTTAAATATCAGATAGAAGCATGGTATGTGTACAGTACTCATTAATGAGAAGCATATTATACATATGCGAAGGGGGCGGGGCCAGTGGGTTGGCCAAAAATGATATCAGTAAGGCCATGGCCCCCTTGACCTCCTCTTGGGGTCGCCATTGATTAGAAGTGAATATATGATCGGAGGTGATTTAAGGTCAGATCTCTTTTTACAAATGTGACTTTAAACGAAAAAGTAGGTTTATAGACCCACCATCAATTTGTGAGTGACAGTAGTTTTAAATCACTTGTTCATTTTGGTGGTGGGTTTGTGTCTTTAAATCTTAAGGAGTCTTGAATATGTAATTATGCAGTTGATGAGTGTGAGCTGTGTGATGATTTTGCCATCACCTCATATGTAATCTTCAAGACTATGTAAACACTGTTGAAGTGTTGATGAGTGTAAAGACATGAATATTTAATATTCTGGATGGATGCCAGAGGAGAAGCATGTACATATTTGGCACTTTACAGCTCTGGGATTTCTACTTGCCACACCCAACTGTGAAGTCACAGCAGTGGGCACACCTGTAGTGTATCAGTAGTGAAGCAAAAACTTTCAGGGGCCATTTAGTTGCTCTTCAAGCATTTGCAGGGGTGGAGGTAATTAATGACACTTTACTCTTATTACTGCAACAAAGTCATTTTTCTGCATAGAAATTTGTATGTTTTCTTTTACTTAAGTACTTTAAATCACACGTATTGTACTTTGCTACAGTGTTTTGGTTTACTGTTTATACATATCTGTACTGTCGGATTTGGGGATGTTTTACTTTACTATTGATTCTGTGTCAAGCTTTTTAATTTGTGGCTTAATAATGTTTGTTGCACTTGCTGTGTTGTCCATTGACTTTCTTGTTATCGTCTTTCATTTTTGTCCGAGACAAGTTAAAATGTTAATTCTAAAGCCTTACATGTTACTCTCGCAAGCTTCGAAGCATGCAAACTATTGTTACCAACACATTACCGAAGCCAACGTTAGCCTGGAAGCCAGGCTCATTCATTAATTATTTTGTTATTATTTTGTTTTCCTTTTTACCCGAATCATAAATATTGTGTGTCTATAGATCTATTCCTTTTATGGCGACCAAAGCCATCATACTGTTGTCACTAACTCGCACAATTGTGGAAAAAAAATTTTATTGTTTAAATGCCCCATAACCCAACACTTATATTTTAGTCCCAACTCATCTTCTCAACGAAAACAAAACATACATTTCATCATAGTTTTAATTATCAAAGATCTATTTTTAGCTCTTCATCTTTCGGTCTTAGTCATGAAAAAAAGTCAAACAAACATTTTTGTTCATAGTTTTCGTTAATGGAATAAACACTCCACTGGCTTTGATTGAAGATACTGGTATCATATGAAACAAGATGACCTAAGACATCCGTCGTTACCTCCTTGTCAGGAGTTGGGCTAAACAGCACTCCAAAACTTGTGAGGGAAAATCAAAATCTTTCTTTGTTCTGTTTTCCATATTTGCATTATGGACTGTTGAAGTTCATCAGTTTAACATTGAAAACAAACTTATAGCCTAAACAAAGAGAACCTGATCAATGGGTTGAGCCTGCCAGGTCTGCAGTACTGAGTCAGAGTTGTGTTGTTTTAAAGTCTTTCCACTTGTTAATTTTTTAAACATGTATCTGCCGACTGTTTCATATGAATGCTGTTATAGTGTGTTGTGATTGAGATTCTAACCCATCATGTATCCTGGAAAGTGACAAAGTTACGTTTTTTTGCTCTAAATTACATAATTACACAATCACCATCAGTTAATAGAGGACCCTGTCTGGCTGTCACTCGTTGGGAGGGATGCTGTTGTCTGGGGCAAAGTTCACTGAAGTCTCGGTTGGGAGGGCTGACAGTCGCAGTGATTTTTTTCAATATAAGTTGCCAGACACAGTAACTACAACAACACAATAGTGGAAGCAGACAAAGACATGGTGAGTTAAAGTTTTTTGCTCTGATTCGCGTCACATAATATCTGCCATTCTACTGCCAGAGTGAAGAGTAACCATAACCCCTGACCCTTTCCATTCACACAGCCGCAGCAGAGGCCGGCTCGCCTCTGCTGCGGCTCTGATACTACCTCCGGATCAGAGCTACAGCAAAACTGTCCCCCCTCTCCACATCTGTAACTTTCACACAGACGGTGAGGCGGAGTATCGGCACATGATTTCTGCACTGAAAAGGCAGTGTGAATGGGGCTTGAGAGAGCTGCCCTGCAAAAAATTGAAGGAATGTCATGTGCGTGGCTTTTGTATGGAAGCCCTGAGGGGCAAGTGAGAATTTTTCATCTGTGTAACAGAGTGAAATGTTTTTGTGTGTCGAGCTGTATCAAATGTTTATTATAGATCCACGTTGTCATAAACATTCAAACCAGCAGTGTTATTCGCATTCTTGCACTTCAGTATTTGCGCTTGTAGTGAAAAGGATTCAAGAAATTGTTTTGCACTTTTATATGAGCCTGTATTTGTTAATTACTCAGGCATCCAGCTTACACTATGAATGAAATTCATTCTCATCACATTTCAACACAGCAGACCTGCTGATGGAGCCAGCAAGTAATCCAGAGAAGAATGATGACAACAATCAAAATGATGCTCCGGCAAAGTGTAATAAGAGAGGCCAGTGGGCCAACAAGAGGGAGTTCATTTTGGCAATAATTGGAGAAATTGTTGGTCTGGGCAATGTTTGGAGATTTCCCTATCTGTGCTTCAAAAATGGAGGAGGTGAGACTGTGATCGAAAGTCTTCCTGTTTTGTACTTCAAACCTCAGAAGAGAACAGACTGGAAGAATTGTATTGAATCATTAACATTTAGTGTTTTGTACTTTGCTAAATTGTTTCCTGCAGGGGTTTTCTTGATCCCCTATGTTTCGATCCTGCTCACCTGTGGGATCCCCCTCTTCTTTCTGGAGGTATCAGTGGGACAGTTAACTGGTCAGGCTGGAATCACATGTTGGGGGAGAATATGTCCTTTATTTCAAGGTATTGATAATTTAGCTACACATTCAACACAGTGCAAGAAGTATTTCTAATCTGTCTTACATTACTTGTATGTACTTGTATGTATGTACTTGTATGTATGTTGAAACTGATCCTATTTTCATCAATAGGTTTGGGCTACAACGAGTTGATATCACTTTACATGGTGATGTATTATATTGTCATCCTGGCCTGGGCCTTCCTCTACCTCTTCTCCTCCTTCCACACTGTACTGCCCTGGACCAGCTGTAACAACACCTGGAACACAGGTACACATCTGCATTACATTGGTGCCATAACATCATATACTGTAGGTATAGAAGTACAGAGACACATGTTTGTTTTTTTTCCCATAAGAGGTGCTAGAAATGTATTGACTTTTTATTTTTATTCACAAGGCTTACCGAATATCAACATTGTGGCAATTAAAAAATATTCTAGCTGCTCTAACTTGTTTCTTTTTATTCTTCCTCTGTAAGAGAACTGCATTGATAACCATCAAAACGATTCATTTTATGACCAAATAAATGAAAATGCAACATCTTCAGCAAGAGAGTTCTGGCAGTAAGTACTGATATGATTAAAAATGTTTTGAGTCATAAAAATATATATGTTGACGCAGTTTTTTTTTCTGCACACAGGAGGAGAGTCCTGGGATTGTCTGGAGGGATTGAGGAGATGGGAAGTATCCGCTGGGACCTGGCTGGATGTCTTGTGCTAAGCTGGGTCATTTGTTACTTCTGTGTCTGGAAAGGTGTGAAGTCATCAGGAAAGGTGAAATCATTTCCTTAATCATACTCATGACACTTCAAATACATAAACACTTCATGGAAAATCTTAATACTAAACCGTGGTGCCAAAATGAAACACTGTTGAATGCAGAATGTATTGGTGCTCCTCTCTCAGGTCGTCTACTTCACAGCCACCTTTCCTTACATGATGTTGATCGTATTGCTGATCCGTGGTCTGACACTGCCAGGAGCTGCAGATGGAATACGATTTTACCTTTCTCCTGATTTGACCCGTCTTGCTGATCCTCAGGTGAAGTGTATGTGTGAGTCATGATGAGTGGATGTATAAGTGATCCTGTACAGAACTCTACTTGGCTGACACTGCATGACACTGGGCCAATCCCAATGAGACTGGTAGGGTTTAGGGGACTGAACAATAGTGTGCATTACAAGTCCTGCAGAACCAAGTGTGGAAACTGCGGCAAAATCCACTCCCAGCCAAGGAAGGTTTCTGTATGGGCACTTGAATGAAACTTTCTTTCTTTTTATGAGAAATGTTTGACACCTGACAAGCTCTCATTCAGAGCTGCTAAATCAAGTTGGTCACATATACTGACAAGAACAGTATAAAGATAAAATACCTAAATAAATATTTAAAGGCATATAACAGTTGAAACTCATTTAACTGTTTTTAGGTGTGGATGAATGCTGGGAGCCAGATATTATTCTCCTTGGTTGTCTGCCAAGGTTGTTTGCCGGCTTTGGGAAGCTACAACAAATATAACAACAACTGCTACAAGTAAGAAAAAGAACGAGTTTCTATGCACTTTGCTGTGATTCTGTTGCATGTTTACGTGATGCAGGATATAATACATAATAATCTTTTCTTATTCCAGAGACACGTTTGCCTTGTGCATACTAAACGGTGTAACCAGCATTGTTGCCGGCTTTGCAGTCTTCTCTGTTCTCGGCTTCATGTCGTATGAGTTGGGTGTCGACATCTCAATGGCGGCTGAATCAGGTATGGGATGGTCTGTTGGCAAACATTGTGTTGCTTCATTGTGCTCCTATTAAAAACAGTGAATAATCAACCAAAATGTTTTTGTTTACGCCTATAAAAATATACAAACTGCATTTACTTCCTTCCAAAGTCTTGTTCCTAAATTAAACTATAAAACCTTGCCAGAACCAAAATTTTGCTTTAGGTCCCCATATGGTATATAGGTCCTCACAGTGCTGTGGGCTGTTAGATGCTGGGTCGTCAAATTGTGATGAATAGGGCCATCTTCTCATCCTACTCTCATCATTAGTTATTTCTTAAAGCTAATCTTAACCACAAGAACTACATACCTCACTTAAAGTAATAATCTTTTCAAAAGATTTTCATGTAAATAAATATGTGAAATCCCTTGCATTTGCTGTAATACCAAAGATGTACACTGGGTGTCAGTGGAGACTTTCCCAAAAAATATCACAAGTGGAGCACAGTTAGCAGTGTTTGGTTGGCCAGAGAGAGAAGGTGGTTCGCACGTGACATAACCGTCCTGTTTGTCCTAGTCTCTGCTAGTGTTTGGAGTAAACGGTCAACGTTAATGTTAACGGTCATGGCCAACCAAACAAATGAAAGATAACAACGCAAGATGAAACTTTTAAAAAAGGTGCAAATCACTTTCATATGGTGTTGTTATGGAGGCGTGGCAAAGCAGCCAACTGCCAACTGACTGACGTCACACAGGCGACACCGGATCTCTGGGGAGCAGTGAGGTCCAAAAATACACCGACAACTGGCGCTTCCGGAAATTTTCGAGATTGCTGCTTTAAACTATTAACCCAACCTTAAACCTGCAATATGAGGGAGGTAAGGTGCACTCAGTCGTTCAGAGCTCTTCTTTCAAAAAACCTGCCAGCTGTGTCTGAAAATGATGCAATGATCCAATCAATCAATCAATCAATCAATCAATCAATCAATCAATCAAACTTTGGGTATAGCACTATTCATCCAGCAAAGTTACACAAATTGCAAAAAAGAAAAAGTCCACCAGTCAGAACACCTCTAAATGGCTAAATGGGAGTCTATCCAAATCTTTTTCTACTTTGCGTATTAGTTTATTTTTATTATTATTATTATTATTGGCCTTTCCATGGCTTTATTGGACAGGACAGCTTAGATAGATGATAGGAAACAGGATGAGAGAGATGGGCAGGACATGTCATAAACTAGCGTACAATGGCACGCATGGAGGGTGTGTGTGTTTTTAAATTCATTTGAACCTCTCAGTTGAATGCAGTACTCACCATCGACTCTGGTTGTCTATCTTCTTACTTCCCTCTCCTCTTCATAAAATGAAGATAAATAAATTATCTCTGAGCTCTCCTCCCATCGTTTAGCAGCTCCAGATCAAAGCAGAATCCAATGTAAAATCCTCCAAACAGTCAGGCGTTGCAACTGACCCTCTCCTCCAAATCTGGCTGGCTTTAGACAGTTCAGATGCGGCTATCATTCCCCACTCTACCCAGCCCTGCTCGGCAAAGCCCATGACCCTGAAAGTTAAATATTTTCAACTCGTTCAAGAGCACAGCAGTGCTGTTGCCCCAAGAGACTGCATTGACTTTGTATGTAATCTAGATATCCAAAAAGTTTGTCTTTGTTTGTCGCTTGGTCTAAGTGCACTGCACCATAAGAGCACTGAAGTCAAACCTATCTTGCCGTCTATGTTGGACCCTTTGCAGGTCCAGGTCTGACATTCATTGCCTATCCTTGGGCAGTGGCCATGATGCCTTTACCTCAAATCTGGGCTGCCTTCTTCTTCATTATAATAATCTTCCTTGGACTGGACGGTGTGAGGTAAAGTGTCACCATTCATTTGTATTTAAAGAAAACACCAGATTTTTCTAAAGCTACTGCAAGGAACTTTTATTTTTTGTTGAGTTTGGTGGCCTCTGTGGACAACAGATGACGAAATTGAACTTGTTTAAGTGTTGTACGGTTCTGCCAGACTACAGAGCAGCTTCTTCTTTCCTCAGGATGTGAAACTCAAGTCATCCACTACACTCTGCCATAAATAAATAGTTTTAGATTCATGACTTATCTGACCAGTATAAGTCTGAATCTGACCCAGCAACAGGTAACAAGAATAACTATAATAATTGTACAGAAATAGCCAATCTTCTTGCTGATGGTCTTGTGTGCTTATGTGGGTCATTTAGAGGCATCTTAAATTGAGACTGTCCTTGTAGTATGTTTAATAACATTCCCTTATAGTAAAGGCCTCATAGTGCCTGATTTACTTAACTGTAAGTAGAAATGTAGAAGGTGTAAAATATGTGAACAGGAGCCATTTTATCTTTTACCCACAGTTTGTGTGTCTGGAAGCCTTGGTGACGTCCATATCAGACCTGTATCCATCCTTCTTTCTCACTGGTCATCGATGTAAACTTCTTCTGCTCTTCATCTGTGTTGTGTCCTTTTGCATTGGCCTGATTATGGTGACTGAGGTAAGAACATCGCTGTAAAAAGTATCCAAAAGCCATACATACATACAGTAAGAGTACAGATATGTTTAAATTTCTTTGGTAAAAGTGAAAGTCACCCATCCAAATAGTACTTGAGTGAAAGTCTTTAAGTATCAGATATAAAGGTACTTGTACTGCTTCATGCAACATTAATGGCGAGTTTTGGGTTACATTTTGCTGTCAACAATAATTAAAGATTCAGGGAAAATTATTAATGATGATAAATAAGAAGATCCAATTTACATTAGATCACCTAATTGGTGCACCTAATTAGCACCACCCTTGAAGAAGGGAAAAGATAGCCAATTCACCAAATCAGTCTCAGAATAAGGTACTAAACTGTCAGTTTGTAACTCTGATTAATAACTAACTTAATAACTACAACCAATATTACCATATTGCTCTCAGCAGCTGTTAGGCCTACAAGAATCCAGAAGAGTTGAACTTGAGGGCAGGCAGCCCCGTGGGGGGAGAGGTGAAGAAGAGAGAGAACAAAGGAAGGAGCTGGAGTTTTGATCAGATCTGATCAGAGGGGATCTGTCATCCTGACCAATAGTAGCTCAAAGCTGAATTAGCCCCTAGGTGTGAAGACTGGGGAATTTCTGGGAAACTGAGTTCAGTTCAGAGTCCATTTTGAAAATGAAAATGAACGACTTCATCTGTGGGTCCCAACATACTTAAGTATCAAAAGTAGTTTTCTGGCAATATCAAAAATGTACTTAAGTACAGTACTTCAGTTAATATACTTAGTTACATTCTGCCACTGAGTATGAGTTTATTTGCTTCACTTGTGAACTTAAAACTGCCTATAAATACTGTACCATGCGAGTCTCCCTCACAGCCGCTTGCACTACGGAAGCCACGCCAGACAAGATCAACGAGAACTCGCAATTGATACACCGGTATTTACATCCAGCTGTGAGCGACCGAGCGACACACAAACACAAGAGGGATCTGCCTGCACTAGTGATTTGAAACTTTGAAACTCACAGCTGGATGTAAATACCGGTGTGTATCTATCGCTTCCGTAGTGCAAGCGGCTGTGAGGGAGACTCGCGTGCACGTGGGAGCGTGCCTCCAGGTAAATACAGTATAGTGACTGTTTAGGCTATAAAAATGTACTAAATGACGTTGTTTCGAGTAAACTCTGGATGTCGCCACTTCAGGACACTTAGATTGCGGCGGACGAGCAGTATGGAGGATTATTACAAAGTTTTTGTGTAGTTTTATGGACCTTATCGTCTCGGACACCATTGGTACCCGTTATATGGATGCTTGCTGCAGGAGGGTACCCCCGCGGGTCTCCAGCTGCACTTTGAGGAATAAGAAATTACACCGGACTTCTCATCAGCATGAGGGTGAGTCGATAATGACTGAATTTTGTTCTAGAGCGAACTATTCCTTTAATATTTGTCATAAGAAAAGTTAAACCTGCCTCTTGTTCCTGTTCCCTCCTGCAGAAGAACCAGATGGAGTATCTGTAACTGTCTAATTGCTGCACAAACTGCTGAACAAGCTATATTTGGTTCAGTGACCTTTAATGTGAATTGTTTAATCAGAAAAATCAGCTGTTATTTGAACTTAAGTCTTAAATGCTGCATATAGCTGAATATCCTTTGTAATCTTATTACAAAAGCAGAAAAACTCAAGAGAGTGATGAAACAGACGACCAGTCGCTTATGAATGATAAGACCACAAAAAACAGTAAATGTAGCTGGGAAAAGGACTTTTAAACAATAAAAGATCTACAGTATGTTGCTCCACTGTTGATATCATTGACTTTTGAAAAGATGTGATCCTCAACGTTATTACAGACTTTGTTAATGATTTAGAGAGATTTAGAGTTAGGAAGGTATGACAAATGAGAGGTAAAGAGGAGGAGGTGTGACGCCCCAGAGCTACGACCTCATACAGACACCTCCCATTTTGCTGGAATTTAAAGGGGACTTTCTTAAGCTTTTGCACACTTTTCTCACCCACTCTGGCTCTTCACCTCTAACCACCACCTTCACTGGGCTTAAAGTCAAGCAACTCCGAGCATGCTTTGTGACAGAACTTTTGGGTCCTCATAGGACTGAAGAAAGTGACCTCCCTACACATCCAGGAAAGGGTTGCCTGAATCTGGAGAGAGGGAGAGCGAGAGAGAGTCTACAACCTCCTCAGGTATAACATGCTTTTCCAGGGTTGATGTTTATAGATTATTATGCTTCGGCAAGACTCAAACTAGAATGTTGTTTTAGTTATAGTGATTTAATAAACTCAGACTCTGTCCCCTTCTTATTCTCACCACTCTCAGCTGTTGAACGATGCCAGCTCAGTTTAACGTTTTAAGTTCCCTCCACTCAGAGGTCTCTTGTTGTTGAACACAGCTACATACATTTACATCTTCACTCAGCTACACAGGTCCAAAAACCCCACGCCTTTTGTTCTTTGTTTAGTGTTTAATTAGTGTTTTATTGTGTTGTCTCATGTTTCATCAGTAGATTGGTTCATAAATCTTTGTCTATAAAGACGATTTTACAGCGAGTTCCTGAATGCATTACACTTCTGATTGCATCATAGACCCACTCTAGACGGCACACACGTCTTGTAGACCTTGGCAAATTATTATGTTGGAGCGATGTAGTATGGGAAGTGTTTGCTAATTGGGAAGATGTTGGCGAGATGTCGGCATTTGTCTCGCCAAACGCTCGCAAATGCACCCCATACTACGTCTGTCAAATGCAACTCGTGCCAACATCTGCAAGACGTGTGTGTGCTACTGGGAAAAGAAGTTCTACAAGTTTTACCATGCCGACTATGAGATCATATCGCTGGTCGAGTGATTAACTGTAGTCTGGGTAATAACTTTTAGTAAGGCCATATTAATATTAATACTGTAGCTATAATTGTCCCTGCATACTAAACTGTAATCTTACAGAAATCATAATTTGTGCAGTTTGTTTTGCTTGATGTGACGGTGTTTTAGTCAGATAGCTGCTGTCGCTGCTGCTGCTGGTCATGGCACCCAGATGTCTATTCCTCTTTTGTAAAGAGAAAGTCCTAACTGAAGTTTACAATGAAGTTGATTGAAAAAGATTGATTTGGATGAATTTCTCAGTCTCTGAATATGCCAGTACTCCAGCACAGATGTTCTTCTGTTATTTAAGTATATATTTTTTTATTTTTTCAGTCTTATTTTTCTCTGTCAATTTATACCTCACAATGCTACATTTTGTCACTGTTAACACGTTTGTTCCCTTTATTTCTCCCACAGGTGATCACTAAAGGTATATCTTATCTTATCTTGTCCTAAAGGCATGTGGACAACACATTGATGGTGATGGTTTCAGAAGAATGATCAAATAAAACTAGTCCTATGGCCTGAAGGTGGGGCTAAAATGAGCATGGAGTTGGGGCAAATTGAGGCCTCTAGCGATAAACAGCCACTGTTAAATACTGACATAAACAGTAAATGACACAAAAACATTTTTTAGATAATTTGAACTTTATTAATGACATAAATTTAACAAAGGCAAAAACTTATACTTTTTTCATCAATTAGGTATTTATAAGACTTTTAACAGTCATCAAACATTAACTCATCTTTGTGTGTATGATGCCCCAACATCACTGGCACATTTTACCCCACAACCTCCATTTTGACAAAACTGTTTGACACAGTGGCTCAGATCCACAATTATGCTGAGTTTATGACCTTGTTTTGTGGCTTACAGTGAAATGTAATGTCCAAAACACATCTGTTTTATTGAAGATACACAATTGATAATTTTAAACACGATTAATTTACTTGGCATGAAAAGTACTCTTTTTGCATACCGCTCTCCATGTGCTTCAGTCCAACACGAACTGAGTAATGTGAAGTGTCCTTCCTTAATTTGTGGTCACATGACTACTTTTGTTTATGGTTACCTAGGAGGGGTGGCTCATTTTACCCACTGGCTTGACTTACCCCATTCTCCCCTACATTTGCTACTTACACAATGTGGGCAGTCGGCTTGAAAATGACAATTGTGTTGATCTGAAACTAGCAATGACACTTTTCCTGCTCTGTGCTCCGCTTTGCACTGGGTGTAAGGTAAAGCCTGTGGTGTTCATCTTTACAATGTAAAAAAAGTTACTCAATCAGACCAATCATGTGGAACACAGTATAAGATAATTAATAAACTGCTTGTAAGTTGATGATGATGATGATATGATGATGTTGATATTCTGCAGTGTGGTAGAAGTGCCAAAAACAACTCCAACACTATGACTGCTTCAAATTTTCAAAGTTTTATTTTATTTTTGTTTCAATTTGTAATGAATTAACTCATTCTCATCATTTACATTTTAACACAGCCGACCAGTCCCGATGGAGCCAACAAATAGTCAGGACAAGAATCTGATAAAAGATGACAACAATCAAAATGATGCTCCAGCAAAGTGTAATAAGAGAGGCCAGTGGGCCAACAAGAGGGAGTTCATTTTGGCAATAATTGGAGAAATTATTGGTCTGGGCAATGTTTGGCGATTTCCCTATCTGTGCTTCAAAAATGGAGGAGGTAAGGAAGTGATTGAAAGTCTTCCTGTATTGTACTTCAAACCTCAGATGAGAACAAACTGGAAGAATTGTATTGAATCATTAACATTTAGTGTTTTGTACTTTGCTAAATTCTTTCCTGCAGGGGTTTTCTTGATCCCCTATGTTTCGATCCTGCTCACCTGTGGGATCCCCCTCTTCTTTCTGGAGGTATCAGTGGGACAGTTAACTGGTCAGGCTGGAATCACATGTTGGGGGAGAATTTGTCCTTTATTTCAAGGTATTGATAATTTAGCTACACATTCAATACAGTGCAAGAAGTATTTCAATTCTGTCTGACATTACTTGTTTTTTTTTATTTATAGCTTTATTTTAGGTGTTTTCAGTTATACAGAAAATAAGTATACATACATACATATACAACATACAAACTCAAAACAAAATCCCATATTGGTTCCCTCCCCATATACCCTCCCAATGGGACCAAGAGTACAAAAAAACAAAAACAAGATCCAATTCTGCAGAGGTATATCAACGGGCTAGTCAGACAGTTGACTAGAGAGAGCGTTTAGATAACATGATAACATGATCTGTTAGAGATTCAACTTCCTCACATATTCAATGAAGGGAGTCCACACTCTATTGAATGTGTCGCAAGAGCCTTTCAGAGTATGTCTAATCTTTTCAAGCTGAAGTACAGATAGCACCTCCTGAATCCATCTCCTGAAGGGTGGGCATTTATTAGATTTGCAATTCATTAAGATTAACCTATGTGTTATGAGACTACAGAATGCTATTGCTCTCTTTTGTGTGTTTGTGATATGTATTTCCGAGGGAGTGACTCCAAATATAGCAGTGAGTGGACTGGGTTTGAGAGATGTGTTGCATAAAGCTGCAAGGCAGTCAAATATGGAGGACCAGAAATCAACTAGGGAGGGACATGACCGGAACATGTGGCCCAATGACACCGGGTTTCCACATCTGGGACAGATAGGGTGAACAGATGGGTATATTTTAGCTAGCCTGTCATTGGAGTAATGTGCTCTGTGAAATACCTTGAATTGTATCAGTCCATGCCTAATACATATAGAGGAGGTGTGTATGTTGGAGATGCATTTAGCCCAGACATCATCCAGGATTACAATTTCCAGGTCCCTTTCCCAGGCTTCACGTATTTTGGTGTGTGTTGGAGGATCAATATTATGTATTATATTATACGTCTTAGAGATCAAACCCCTGTTCCATGGATTCAGATTTAATAGATCATATGCTGAGTCTTTGTTTGGCGGCTTGGGGTAAGTAGGGAAATGTTTGAAGGCGAAGCTGCGGGCTTGGAGATATCTGAAAAAGTGTGATCTTGGAATATTATGATCTCTAACTAGGGCTTCGAAGGACAGAAAAGAGTTCTCATCAAATAGATCAGCGAAGAAAACCAGTCCGTGCTGATGCCAGCCAGCGAAATTCTGATCTATCTGTGAAGGTGTGAAAAGATGGTTGAGGGACAGAGGAGAGAAGCTATTCATCAGATCAAGGTTAAAATGTTTACGAAATTGTACCCAGATTCTAATGGAGTTAGAAACAACAGGGTTAAAAAAGGCCTTACTATTGGTCTGCGTCGACAAGGGCGCTGTTAGTAGAGCAATAGGGGATATCAATGCGTGTGATGAAAGTTCCATCATTGCCCAGGCAGGCCCATTTTTGTCAGAGAATGCCATCACCCAGTATGCCAGTTTAGAAATGTTTGATGCCCAGTAATAATGGAGAAAGTTTGGGAGACCCAGTCCCCCTTCAGATTTAGGTCTTTCCAGATAAATCTTCTTCATTCGAGGCGTGGAATGATTCCATATAAACGATGAGATATATTTATCCAATTTGATAAAGAAATGTTTTGGGAGCCAGACAGGAATTGTCACAAACAAATACAGGAATCTAGGTAGTACTGTCATCTTGAGGGTGTTAATGTGGCCCGCCAGCGAAATGGGAAGGCCCGACCACCTCTCCAGATCCTTTTTTGTGTGTTCTAATAGGTTATCAAAGTTAGCCTTACTTGTTTTTAAATAAGTATCTAATGCTGCTTGTACCTAATGGTCAAACCTTTTTGAATTTTTTAAAATAGGTTTAGGCTACAGCAATCAAATGGCATCACTTTACATGGTGATGTATTATATTGTCATCCTGGCCTGGGCCTTCCTCTACCTCTTCTCCTCCTTCCACACTGTACTGCCCTGGAGCAGCTGTAACAACACCTGGAACACAGGTACACATCTGCATTACATTGGTGCCATAACATTATATACAACGTGTACTGTATAAAAAAAAGCAACAAAATGGTGCACTTTTTCTTTAAGTCTGTCTTAATCTCAACATAGTAACACACTCTAAAGATTTCTAGCTGCTCTAACTTGTTTCTTTTTATTCTTCCTCTGTAAGAGAACTGCACTGATAACCATCAAAACGATTCATTTTATGGCCAAATAAATGAAAATGCAACGTCTTCAGTTAAAGAGTTCTGGCAGTAAGTACTGATATGATTAAAACTATTTTGAGTCATAAAAATATATGTTGACATCATTTTCTTCCTGCACACAGGAGGAGAGTCCTGGGATTGTCTGGAGGGATTGAGGAGATGGGAAGTATCCGCTGGGACCTGGCTGGATGTCTTGTGCTCAGCTGGATCATTTGTTACTTCTGTGTCTGGAAAGGCGTGAAATCATCAGGAAAGGTGCACGTATACATTTGTTCTGCTCATGAAACTTCAGATTGCATAAGATGTTGTTTTGACATGCAAAATCATGAGCCTAAACCTTGATGTCAAAATGAAACACTGTTGAATGCAGAATGTATTGGTGCTTCTCTCTCAGGTCGTCTACTTCACAGCCACCTTTCCTTACATGATGTTGATCGCATTGCTGATCCGTGGTCTGACACTGCCAGGAGCTGCAGATGGAATAGGATTTTACCTTTCTCCTGATTTGACCCGCCTGGCGGATCCTCAGGTGAGATGTATGGGCGAGTGATGAGTAGATGTATAACTGATCAAATGTACAGAACTTATTTGGCTGACACTGCATACTTACAGTGAAGGACTTCGACACACTCTGATGTTAGTATCCTCCACTCAATATTACTCATTATTCAAGACCAAAACCAAAACGTAGTTCATCTTGACAAATGTTCTGTGTGTAGCCAAAATCTAGTCTTTCATTCACTGTCCTGCTTGCCCAAACTATTTTTGACAGTAAGAGGCACTCAACAACACACCTATGTCTTGAGTCCACTAGTCACTGCTGTTTTCCTTGCTGACCCACAACTGATTTACCAAAGCAAAGTTAGATGATCTCCGGGACAAGACGGGCCTGACTTACAAAAGAGTTATGAAAGAGATCATTGTTGACTTCAAGAGGAACTGTCCCAACCACATTCCACTCTACAACAACGGCACTACTGTGGACCTTTGTGCTTTTGACAAAGGTCCTGGGGGTGCACATCACGGACAACCTGACCTGGACCCTGAACACCTCATCCCTGGCCAAGAGAGACCAGCAACACTTGCTCTTCAAAGAACAAAGAGAACGCAACCCATGGGCCCATAGAGCCTGTGTGCTACAGTCCTACAGTCCAGTTGAGAACATGTGCATTAGAGACTTCCTCTTACTTTGGACGGGTTTGCGTCACATGTTTTATTTTCATCTTCGCATGATGCATCGTTAAGATCTGAGACACACTTATTCAGAACTGCTGAGCCAAGTAAACATCAGTGTCATATATACTGATTAGAAGTATAAATATCATGTGGGTAATAAAATACGAAGAGGCATATAATGATTACAACTCATTCAACTGTTTTTAGGTATGGATGGATGCTGGGAGCCAGATATTATTCTCCTATGCTGTCTGCGAAGGCTGTTTGCCAGCTTTGGGAAGCTACAACAAATACAACAACAACTGCTACAAGTAAGAAAAACAACTATTTTCTATGAACTTACTTTTTATGCCTTTTACCTGTTGGTGTGATGGAGGATACAGCACATAATAATCTTTTTTAATTCCAGAGACACGTTTGCCTTGTGCATACTAAACAGTGTAACCAGCATTGTTGCTGGCTTTGCAGTCTTCTCTGTACTCGGCTTCATGTCGTATGAGTTGGGTGTCGACATCTCAACGGTGGCTGAGTCAGGTATGGGATTGGGAGGGATGGGAAGTATTTCTCCTGTCTCTGGATAGATTTTGTCACCACCATAGCGTCACAGCTGTACAAGATGCAGTCATGAAACTTTACAGTTGTAACAGTTGTTACAAGTGTGCAGTTGAGATCAGAATGAAGGACATGTTTAAAGATGGATGTGCCTGAAATCGGGGGTTAATGGATCACTCTATTCCAGTTTCAATCATTCCAGTCCATTTGAAAGATTAGACAACAACAGCCCAAATTGGTGTGTATAGTGTAATGAAACAGTTTGAATTTGGCAAAACAGGGGACTGTACCATGTTTAATGTAGTGCATGCCTTCTATCAAACAAGGCAACATCTTAGCAAAACACATACAGTATACTATATGTCAATACCAATATAGGTTGAAAGGTGACAATGCGTGGATGGTTAGGCATATTGAATAGAGAAAGTTTTCAGTTTTAATTTCCGACCACACTGGGAACACAAGCTCAGCAGCTCATTGGTCTAATGCTTTTATCAAAATGACCCTACCCATAAGCACATAATGATCTATAAGAAAACTAATGTCTAACCTAGTTTGCCATCCGCTTGTAGGTCCAGGTCTGGCATTCATTGCCTACCCTCGGGCAGTGGCCATGATGCCTTTACCTCAACTCTGGGCTGCCTTCTTCTTCATTATGATAATCTTCCTTGGAGTGGACAGTGAGGTAAAGTGGCACCATTGATCTCATACTGGCTTGCTGACTAAATTGTAAGTATCGATGTAGAACATGTAACAAATGTGAACAGGAGCCATTTTATCTTTCACCCACAGTTTGTGGTTCTGGAAGGCTTGGTGACGTCCATATCAGACCTGTATCCATCCTTCTTTCTCACTGGTCATCGACGTAAACTTCTTCTGCTCTTCATCTGTGCTGTTTCCTTTTGTATTGGCCTGATTATGGTGACTGAGGTAAGAGTTCATTTGTTTAGCCTTTGCATTTCTCTCTTTCTCTGTGTCAAATAGGTCTTGCCTTTAACCCTTTGACCAAACATATGTTTCTGCCCCTTTCTTCTCTGGTATGTGCTTTAGGGAGGACTTTATGTTTTTCTGCTGTTCGACTACTATGCCTGCAGTGGAATGCCAATCATGTTATGTGCCATTTTGGAGTCCATTTGCGTGGGATGGATATTTGGTGAGCAGCAAAATCATTTGTTTCAAGGAGGATAAAATTACAATTTTATTTATTAATCATAATTAACACATGTGCTTTTTAAAAATGTGCAATCAAAAATACAGTATATTAAAAAGGTCACCTGTAGCACTGTATATTTAGGCTTTGTTGAACCCCAAAGTAGCAGAAGCCCTTTCAACTATAACTAACTACTATAATTAATAACTCTTCCAATTTAGGTGAGACTTTAAGGTTTAAGGTTCCTGTTGTGAGCGTAAATAACCTCAAATTATAATGTGGATGAAGGTTCTCAGTCATGGTTTAGGTTTCTGATGACCCCCAGCTTGTGCTCGAGTGGGGCACAAGCTTGTGCAGACAGAGAGGAAGAGACGAAAAAAAAAAAATGCTGTTCAGTGCAGCCAGGACTGCACAGATTTGTACATTGCAGAGACAAAACAACCTCTCCATAAACAAATGGCACAACACAGGAGGGACAACTCCTCAGGTCAAGACTCTGCTGTCCACTTACATCTGAAGAAGAAAAATCATTCCTTTGAGGACAACAATGTAAACATCTTAGCCAGAGAAGACAGATGGTTTGAAAGAGGAGTAAAAGAATCCATCTATGTCAAACTGGAACAACCGTCCTTGAACAGAGGAGGTGGCCTACGACATTACTTATCACCCACCTACAATGGTGTGCTGAGTTTCATCCCCAGACACCTTAACAACCACTCACACATGGGCTCACCTAGCCCTAGCAACCCACATGAAGGCCGGTTGCATCAACGACCCACAAGTGGCCCTAATGACTCTGAAACTCAGAGCTTACAGTGTCCTTAATGACTCTGTAAGGACTCCCTCACAGTATAAAAGCCTGCAACTCCCCTCCAGTTAGTTAGACCTGAGGAAGCCTCTTGGATGAAACGTCTTCAACAAATTGAACAACGTCCAGTTGCTTACTATATAGCACCTAGGACTCAAAATATAATGTTTTCTCCGTGTTTGATCACATGCTTTAAAGGTTGATATAGCTAATATTGTGTTCTGTCTGCAAGGTGCTGATCATTATTACAAGAAGATAAAGGAAATGATTGGCTACTACCCTTCGCCTTATATGAAATATTGCTGGAGGTTCCTCACACCATTGGCTTGTACTGTAAGTAAATTTATGGGGAAGTTCAGGAGACAAAGTCAAGCTGGACATTCAACTGAAAAATGGGACAAGAAGACAAAAAATATCTGTGGTGACTAAAAATGTATGCTGTTCATTAAATGTTCCCTGTATGTCTCTTCTTTCATTAACAGGGAATATTGCTTTTCTCACTGGTCAAGTTCACCCCTCTGACATACAACAGCACCTACCAGTACCCCGGATGGGGCTATGCCATTGGAATAGTTCTTGCTCTCTCTTCAGTTTTCCCGACTCCACTGTGGATTCTCTATAGCATCGCAGTAACCCCAGGAACAGTGAGACAGGTAAGTCTATGGGACAGTGGGGGACTCAAGGGCAAAAATATAAAATAAAAAGGGCACCAGCTGTATGCGGTGGGACACCTGCGCACAGAAAGTTGTGATTCATTTCACACTAGAAGACACTTTGTCAAGTTTTTTATCGATCATAGGGGAATCTAAGAAGTACAGCTGTCTGTCCATCAGGAAACTCCTTGAAATATGATCCAGTTTCAACAAAATCAGTGAATAAAGTCATAAAGTTGTGTTTGTTTCTTACAGTAATCAGTGAGGCCGCTCCCCTGGAAATATTGACGTCTGTTGTTTGTCCAACCTAATTCTTGTCCCATTTCTTGTTTCTTTATAGAGACTGAAAACTTTGTGTACTCCAGCAGCCAACCTGCATGATGCATCACCAAAGAAGACCCTTGACCCAGAAACACCTCTATCACAAGCAGAGCTGTGTGCTTTAACTGAAAAAACAAAAAACTGACAGGTCTGAAGGTGAGTCACGTAATAGAGACATCAGTGCATAGATGCTCAAAGTTGAATGGTCTATTACTGATGTAATTTAACTTTGGTGTTTAAGGACATTGATGATCTTCTCAGTACACTCAAACAATAGGTTCTGGTAGAATTCATAATAGCAGTACATTGGGTCAGTAACATAACCAGCATCCTGCACCTCTGAGGTGATCCATAAAGGATGATCAAAATATACACGGACATGATAATGCACGGCCATGTATTGACTTGCAGTATACTCTCACTGATGCTTCAGGATGAAGCTAGTGAAGAGAGGCCAGAATGAATTAATGTACATGATATTTACTTTGACACTTTATAAAAGTTCAAGTTTTTAATACAGTAGTTCTGTAGGCCAGTCCCCTGCAACTAGTAATTTCTCAATATTTTTCACGCTGAAACAGAAAAGGCAATTACAGCAGATATATTAAATTAAAAGTATAATATAGTAATAATTGCTATTTTTTCTTCTCATCCTCACAGAATCAGGTTGTTTTGCACCCCAGAAGACCTCATCAGTGCAGTGCTCGCCTGGATTCAGCAAAGTGTCACAACATGTGTGAAATTATGTAACTCTGTTTCTGCATTTATTGTGTATACAGCATAATAGATTATCAGCAGGCCCACCACCATTTTTTTTTTAATCAAGGGGGCCAGAAGGGGTCACTGATAATCTTGGGGTGGCCATGATAAGGGTTTGGGGGGCATTGACGGACAGTCAAAATTAGCTGGCTGGCTATGCGTTTCTTGTTTTCATCTTATCTTCATTATTTAATTACTGTTAAAAAAAGTACCTAATGTTAAATATCAGATAGAAGCATGGTATGTGTACAGTACTCATTAATGAGAAGCATATTATACATATGCGAAAGGGGCGGGGCCAGTGGGTTGGCCAAAAATGATATCAGTAAGGCCATGGCCCCCTTGACCTCCTCTTGGGGTCGCCATTGATTAGAAGTGAATATATGATCGGAGGTGATTTAAGGTCAGATCTCTTTTTACAAATGTGACTTTAAACGAAAAAGTAGGTTTATAGAACAACTCTGTAAAAAAAACCATTGCAGTTGTAAATGGATTTCATCAGCATCAAAAAACAATAACTTAGATTTAGTTGTTGCCAGAGTTCATCTGTATGTCAGAAGACCCACCATCAATTTGTGAGTGACAGTAGTTTTAAATCACTTGTTCATTTTGGTGGTGGGTTTGTGTCTTTAAATCTTAAGGAGTCTTGAATATGTAATTATGCAGTTGATGAGTGTGAGCTGTGTGATGATTTTGCCATCACCTCATATGTAATCTTCAAGACTATGTAAACACTGTTGAAGTGTTGATGAGTGTAAAGACATGAATATTTAATATTCTGGATGGATGCCAGAGGAGAAGCATGTACATATTTGCCACTTTACAGCTCTGGGATTTCTACTTGCCACACCCAACTGTGAAGTCACAGCAGTGGGCACACCTGTAGTGTATCAGTAGTGAAGCAAAAACTTTCAGGGGCCATTTAGTTGCTCTTCAAGCATTTGCAGGGGTGGAGGTAATTAATGACACTTTACTCTTATTACTGCAACAAAGTCATTTTTCTGCATAGAAATTTGTATGTTTTCTTTTACTTAAGTACTTTGAATCACAAGTATTGTACTTTGCTACAGTGTTTTGGTTACTGTTTATACATATCTGTACTGTCGGATTTGGGGATGTTTTACTTTACTATTGATTCTGTGTCAAGCTTTTTAATTTGTGGCTTAATAATGTTTGTTGCACTTGCTGTGTTGTCCATTGACTTTTTTGTTATCGTCTTTCATTTTTGTCCGAGACAAGTTAAAATGTTAATTCTAAAGCCTTACATGTTACTCTCGCAAGCTTTGAAGCATGCAAACTATTGTTACCAACACATTACCGAAGCCAACGTTAGCCTGGAAGCCAGGCTCATTCATTAATTATTTTGTTATTATTTTGTTTTCCTTTTACCCGAATCATAAATATTGTGTGTCTATAGATCTATTCCTTTTATGGCGACCAAAGCCATCATACTGTTGTCACTAACTCGCACAATTGTGGAAAAAAAATTTTATTGTTTAAATGCCCCATAACCCAACACTTATATTTTAGTCCCAACTCATCTTCTCAACGAAAACAAAACATACATTTCATCATAGTTTTAATTATCAAAGATCTATTTTTAGCTCTTCATCTTTCGGTCTTAGTCATGAAAAGAAGTCAAACAAACATTTTTGTTCATAGTTTTCGTTAATGGAATAAACACTCCACTGGCTTTGAGTGAAGATACTGGTATCATATGAAACAAGATGACCTAAGACATCCGTCGTTACCTCCTTGTCAGGAGTTGGGCTAAACAGCACTCCAAAACTTGTGAGGGAAAATCAAAATCTTTCTTTGTTCTGTTTTCCATATTTGCGTTATGGACTGTTGAAGTTCATCAGTTTAACATTGAAAACAAACTTATAGCCCAAACAAAGAGAACCTGATCAATGGGTTGAGCCTGCCAGGTCTGCAGTACTGAGTCAGAGTTGTGTTGTTTTACCGTCTTTCCAATTTTTTAAACATGTATCTGCCGACTGTTTCATATGAATGCTGTTATAGTGTGTTGTGATTGAGATTCTAACCCATCATGCATCCTGGAAAGTGACAAAGTTACGTTTTTTTGCTCTAAATTACATAATTACACAATCACCATCAGTTAATAGAGGACCCTGTCTGACTGTCACTCGTTGGGAGGGATGCTGTTGTCTGGGGCAAAGTTCACTGAAGTCTCGGTTGGGAGGGCTGACAGTCGCAGTGATTTTTTTCAATATAAGTTGCCAGACACAGTAACTACAACAACACAATAGTGGAAGCAGACAAAGACATGGTGAGTTAAAGTTTTTTGCTCTGATTCATGTCACATAATATCTGCCATTCTACTGCCAGAGTGAAGAGTAACCATAACCCCTGACCCTTTCCATTCACACAGCTGCAGCAGAGGCCGGCTCGCCTCTGCCAGAGTGAAGAGTAACCATAACCCCTGACCCTTTCCATTCACACAGCTGCAGCAGAGGCCGGCTCGCCTCTGCTGCGGCTCTGATACTACCTCCGGATCAGAGCTACAGCAAAACTGTCCCCCCTCTCCACATCTGTAACTTTCACACAGACGGTGAGGCGGAGTATCGGCACATGATTTCTGCACTGAAAAGGCAGTGTGAATGGGGCTTGAGAGAGCTGCCCTGCAAAAAATTGAAGGAATGTCATGTGCGTGGCTTTTGTATGGAAGCCCTGAGGGGCAAGTGAGAATTTTTCATCTGTGTAACAGAGTGAAATGTTTTTTTTTTCATGTGTCGAGCTGTATCAAATGTTAATTATAGATCCACGTTGTCATAAACATTCAAACCAGCAGTGTTATTCGCATTCTTGCACTTCAGTATTTGCGCTTGTAGTGAAAAGGATTCAAGAAATTGTTTTGCACTTTTATATGAGCCTGTATTTGTTAATTACTCAGGCATCCAGCTTACACTATGAATGAAATCATTGTCATCACATTTCAACACAGCAGACCTGCTGATGGAGCCAGCAAGTAATCCAGACAAGAATGATGACAACAATCAAAATGATGCTCTGGCAAAGTGTAATAAGAGAGGCCAGTGGGCCAACAAGAGGGAGTTCATTTTGGCAATAATTGGAGAAATTGTTGGTCTGGGCAATGTTTGGAGATTTCCCTATCTGTGCTTCAAAAATGGAGGAGGTGAGACTGTGATTGAAAGTCTTCCTGTTTTGTACTTCAAACCTCAGAAGAGAACAGACTGGAAGAATTGTATTGAATCATTAACATTTAGTGTTTTGTACTTTGCTAAATTGTTTCCTGCAGGGGTTTTCTTGATCCCCTATGTTTTGATCCTGCTCACCTGTGGGATCCCCCTCTTCTTTCTGGAGGTATCAGTGGGACAGTTAACTGGTGAGGCTGGAATCACATGTTGGGGGAGAATTTGTCCTTTTTTTCTAGGTATTGATAATTTAGCTACACATTCAACACAGTGCAAGAAGTATTTCTAATCTGTCCTACATTACTTGTATGTACTTAATGTTGAAACTGATCCTATTTTCATCAATAGGTTTGGGCTACAACGAGTTGATATTACTTTACATGGTGATGTATTATATTGTCATCCTGGCCTGCGCCTTCCTCTACCTGTTCTCCTCCTTCCACACTGTACTGCCCTGGACCAGCTGTAACAACACCTGGAACACAGGTACACATCTGCATTTCATTGGTGCCATAACATCATATACAGTAGGTATAGAAGTACAGAGAATGGTAACACATGACACATGTTTGTTTTTTTTCCCATAAGAGGTGCTAGAAATGTATTGACTTTTTATTTTTATTCACAAGGCTTACCGAATATCAACATTGTGGCAATTTAAAAAATATTCTAGCTGCTCTAACTTGTTTCTTTTTATTCTTCCTCTGTAAGAGAACTGCATTGATAACCATCAAAACGATTCATTTTATGACCAAATAAATGAAAATGCAACATCTTCAGCAAGAGAGTTCTGGCAGTAAGTACTGATATGATATGAACTATTTTGAGTCATAAAAATATATATGTTGACATCATTTTCTTCCTGCACACAGGAGGAGAGTCCTGGGATTGTCTGGAGGGATTGAGGAGATGGGAAGTATCCGCTGGGACCTGGCTGGATGTCTTGTGCTAAGCTGGGTCATTTGTTACTTCTGTGTCTGGAAAGGTGTGAAGTCATCAGGAAAGGTGAAATCATTTCCTTAATCATACTCATGAAACTTCAAATACATAAACACTTCATGCAAAATCTTAATACTAAACCGTTGTGCCAAAATGAAACACTGTTGAATGCAGAATGTATTGGTGCTCCTCTCTCAGGTCGTCTACTTCACAGCCACCTTTCCTTACATGATGTTGATCGTATTGCTGATCCGTGGTCTGACACTGCCAGGAGCTGCAGATGGAATACGATTTTACCTTTCTCCTGATTTGACCCGTCTTGCTGATCCTCAGGTGAAGTGTATGTGTGAGTCATGATGAGTGGATGTATAAGTGATCCTGTACAGAACTCTACTTGGCTGACACTGCATGACACTGGGCCAATCCCAATGAGACTGGTAGGGTTTAGGGGACTGAACAATAGTGTGCATTACAAGTCCTGCAGAACCAAGTGTGGAAACTGCGGCAAAATCCACTCACAGCCAAGGAAGGTTTCTGTATGGGCACTTGAATGAAACTTTCTTTCTTTTTATGAGAAATGTTTGACACCTGACAAGCTCTCATTCAGAGCTGCTGAATCAAGTTGGTCACATATGCTGACAAGAACAGTATAAAGATAAAATACCTAAATAAATATTTAAAGGCATATAACAGTTGAAACTCATTTAACTGTTTTTAGGTGTGGATGGATTCTGGGAGCCAGATATTATTCTCCTTGGTTGTCTGCCAAGGTTGTTTGCCGGCTTTGGGAAGCTACAACAAATATAACAACAACTGCTACAAGTAAGAAAAAGAACGAGTTTCTATGCACTTTGCTGTGATTCTGTTGCTTGTTTACATGATGCAGGATATAATACATAATAATCTTTTCTTATTCCAGAGACACGTTTGCCTTGTGCATACTAAACAGTGTAACCAGCATTGTTGCCGGCTTTGCAGTCTTCTCTGTTCTCGGCTTCATGTCGTATGAGTTGGGTGTCGACATCTCAATGGCGGCTGAATCAGGTATGGGATGGTCTGTTGGCAAACATTGTGTTGCTTCATTGTGCTCCTATTAAAAACAGTGAATAATCAACCAAAATGTTTTTGTTTACGACTATAAAAATATACAAACTGCATTTACTTACTCACAAAGTCTTAACTGTAAATTAAACTATAAAACCTCGCTAGAACCAAGATTTTGCTTTTGGTAAAAAATTAAGAGACCACTGCAAAATTATCAGTTTCTCTGATGTTACTATTTAAAGATATGTGTTTGAGTAAAATGAACATTTTTGTTTCATTCTATCAACTACTGACAACATTTCTCCCAGATTCCAAATAAAAATATTGTCATTTAGAGCATTTATTTGCAGAAAATGACAAATGGTCAAAATAACAAAACAGATGCAGTGTTTTCAGACCTCAAATTAAACAAAGAAAACAAGTTCATATTCATTTATAATCAACACAATACTAATGTTTTAACTTAAGAAGAGTTCAGAAATCAATATTTGGTGGAATAACCCTGATTGTCAATCACAGCTTTCATGTGTCTTGGCATGCTCTCCACCAGTCCTTCACATGTTGTTGGGTGACTTTATGCCACTCCTGGCGCAAAAATTCAAGCACCTCAGCTTTGTTTGATGGCTTGTGACCATCCATCTTCCTCTTGATCACATTCCAGAGGTGTTCAATGGGGTTCAGGTCTGGAGATTGGGCTGGCCATGACAGGGTCTTGATCTGGTGGTCCTTCATCCACACCTTGATTGACTTAGCTGTGTGGCATGGAGCATTGTCCTGTTGGAAAAAAAACAGTCCTCAGAGTTGGGGAACATTGTCAGAGCAGAAGGAAGCAAGTTTTCTTCCAGGATAACCTTGTATGTGGCTTGATTCATGCGTCCTTCGCAAACACAAATCTGCCCGAATTCAGCCTTGCTGAAGCACCCCCAGATCATCACCGATCCTCCACCAAATTTCACAGTGGGTGCGAGACACTGTGGCTTGTAGGCCTTTCCAGGTCTCCATCTAACCATTAGACAACCAGGTGTTGGGCAAAGCTGAAAATTGGACTAATCAGAGAAGATGACCTTACTCCAGTCCTCTATGGTCCAATCCTTACGGTCTTCTGCAAACCTCAGCCTGGCTCTTCTTTTCTTCTCATTGATGAAGGTCTTATTTCTAGCTTTACATGACTTGAGCCCCTAGAAGCCTGTTTCGAACCGTTCTCATTGTGCACTTCACCCCAGCTGCCATTTGCCATTCTTTTTGTCGGTCACTTGTTGTCCCCAATGTCTGCTGCTTGACCTTGTTCTTTTGAACCAATGTCTTAGAAATTTTACGGATGGAAGCAACCTGACGCTCACTGTATCCCTCTGCCAGTAAAGCCAGAATTGAACCCTTCTTTTCCTCACTCAAAACTTTTCTTTTCAACTCTTTTGGCATGGTCAGTAGTTATTTTTTGATTCCAATTACTTCTGAGGTACTACTAGCACTGTTTTTGCCATCCAGCTGGTCCTATTGCAAGAGGATAGTGATGAGCACAGCAGTGGTTTTTATACGTTTCCTCGTTAAATAAGATTTGGGTACAGGTGATCACCTAATCAGTACCTCATTAAGCAGAATGAGGTGTGCTTGTGTTGGAGTTCAACACTGGAATGGAATGGCTGTCATACATGTAGAGATGCTGATTTCAGAAAAATTTGCAGTGGTCTCTTTTTTCCAGAGCTGTATTGTTACGACCCAGCTCGTCAAGGGGAAAAGAAGTAACATAAAACCAGGTGTACTTAGTAATTTAAGGTTATTTATTCAGCAAGGAGACGGCATGTAAACAAAATACAACCAACAAAGGCAACTCTCAAAAGGTAAAGAGCCTGGGAGTGCTGTTTAACTCAAATAAACGAATAAAAACCAAAAGAGGACTTGCAAAAGGCGAGCTACTACACTTAACAGAAACAAAAAGGGAAATAAACCTCCCTGACTACTTCCAAAACCAAAACAGTCAAAAACAGCACTCCTGCACCTAAATGAGACTAACAAAGGAATACTGCAGGTGTGTGTGATCAGGATCTAATAACCACTATATCTGGCCCAGTACCCAGATAATGTTTCTAGTGCCTCAGTTTTACACACAGTCTAATCAGTATAGTTCTCACAACAATCTGGTGCTGCTCCAATCAGGATCCTCAAGGTGCTGGCCAAGAAGTGGGAGGGATCACCCGAGTCCTGATGTCACACCCCCTGCTTGACAGACAAAATGTTACACCAACCCCAAGAGAGGCTGGAATTTGGCGACGGCCGTAACATGTATATATATATTCTTATACATATATATCTATAATAATAATAATAATTATTATTATTTTGGTTATAGCAGCTTTAATAACAGTTAATGGTTGATATATAATAGCACTTAAAGCTATAGTTGGTGATGTTGGAGAGCTAGCAAGATTTGACAGTGGCACCTCCTTTAAGCTCCACCTCCTCCTCCCCCTCCCGTCAGTGCTCCGTCCAAAGCCACGCCCCCACACACTTGAACGCGCATCTGACAGTACGAGTCAGCAGGGCAGAGGAGAGCCCAGTATTTCAGCACATTTTGGACATCAACCAAACTACCTCATGTACCACCAGATGCGTCGAGTACAAACGCTCAATGCTCCGTGCAGGAAGCACAGATCCTATAAGTTAGATAAGCAGTATGTACCGACGACCTGTAACGTTACTGGCTTACACCGACAGAGAAGCTAATGTTAGCATTAGGCTAATACGAGCTACAAAAGTAGCTAAGTTGGCTAACGTTACATATTTCATGAAAATAACAAATCCCCCCCCCGATGCAAAACAAATAATTACCTGTCCAACAGGTAATTCTGCCATTGTTCTCTCCTGCTAACTCCATATGGAGTGTGCTGAATATTTCAGGCAACGGTGACACGTGATGAGTGCACGCAGGGAGGAGGGGGGGGGGGACAGAGGGGTGCGTGGACAGGACGAGACATGAAGGCATCTGATTGGTTCTTTCCACTCACACCGAGAGGCAGGGATTGGTCAGAGTTTTTACAGGCCTGCAGCTGCCACAGAGGTCTGATTTTTTTCGTTCCTTTTTCTGAACACATTATGTATTGACTACTCTCAGGATGGAAGGACCATTTCACCCAGTATAACAAAAAGTGTTTCTGAACAAGATTACCAACTATAGCTTTAAGTCAAACCTATCTTGCCATCTATGTTGGACCCTTTGCAGGTCCAGGCCTGGCATTCATTGCCTATCCTCGGGCAGTGGCCATGATGCCTTTACCTCAACTCTGGGCTGCCTTCTTCTTCATTATGATAGTCTTCCTTGGACTGGACAGTGAGGTAAAGCGTGACAAGGAACTTTTATTTTTTGCTGATTCTGGTGGCCTCTGTGGACAACAGATGACGATGCTGAAAATTGAACTTGTTTAAGTGTTGTACGGTTCTGCCAGACTACAGAGCAGCTTCTTTTTTCCTCAGGATGTGAGACTCCTCAAGTCGTCCACAGCACTCTGCCTTGAAAAATAGTTTAATGACTTATCAGATAAGTCTGAATCTGACCCAATGACAGGCATCAAGAATAACTATAATAATTTTACAGAAATAGCCAATCTTCTTGCTGATGGTCTTGTGTGCTTATGTGGGTCATTTAGAGGCATCTTAAATTGAGACTGTCCTTGTAGTATGTTTAATAACATTCCCTTATAGTAAAGGCCTCATAGTGCCTGATTTACTTAACTGTAAGTAGAAATGTAGAAGGTGTAAAATATGTGAACAGGAGCCATTTTATCTTTTACCCACAGTTTGTGTGTCTGGAAGCCTTGGTGACGTCCATATCAGACCTGTATCCATCCTTCTTTCTCACTGGTCATCGACGTAAACTTCTTCTGCTCTTCATCTGTGTTGTGTCCTTTTGCATTGGCCTGATTATGGTGACTGAGGTAAGAACATCGCTGTAAAAAGTATCCAAAAGCCATACATACATACAGTAAGAGTACAGATATGTTTAAATTTCTTTGGTAAAAGTGAAAGTCACCCATCCAAATAGTACTTGAGTGAAAGTCTTTAAGTATCAGATATAAAGGTACTTGTACTGCTTCATGCAACATTAATAGGGAGTTTTGGGTTACATTTGGCTGTCAACAATAATTAAAGATTCAGGGATAATTATTAATTATGATAAATAATAAGATCCAATTTACATTAGATCACCTCAGGGCACCACCCTTGAAGAAGGGAAAAGATAGCCAATTCATCAAATCAGTCTCAGAATAAGGTACTAAACTGTCAGTTTGTAACTCTGATTAATAACTAACTTAATAACTACAACCAATATTACCATATTGCTCTCAGCAGCTGTTAGGCCTACAAGAATCCAGAAGTTCAGAGTCCATTTTGAAATCCACAATGAACGACTTCATCTGTGGGTCCCAACATACTTAAGTATCGAAAGTAGTTTTCTGGCAATATCAGAAATGTACTTAAGTACAGTACTTCAGTTAATGTACTTAGTTACATTCTGCCACTGAGTATGAGTTTATTTGCTTCACTTGTGAACTTAAAACTGCTAATAAATTCTGTACCTGTCTTTCTCTGTGTCAAATCAGGTCGATCTCAGGTTTCACCTCTGAACAAAACATATTTTTTCTGCCTCTTTCTTCTCTGTTATGTGCTCTAGGGAGGACTTTATGTATTTCTGCTGTTTGACTACTACGCCTGCAGTGGAATGCCAATTATGCTTTTTGGCATTTTGCAGTCCATTTGTGTGGGATGGATATTTGGTGAGCAACAAAATCATTTTACTCAAGGGCAATCAAAAGCTGAAGTAGCACATGTGCTTTCAAGAATGTGGATTTAAAAGTACAGAATATTCTAGTAACACCAGTGCTTGGTCGCATTCTTTAAAGGTTGATAAAGCTAATATTGTGTTCTGTCTGCAAGGTGCTGATGATTATTACAAGAAAATAAAGGAAATGATTGGCTACTACCCCTCGCCTTATATGAAATATTGCTGGAAGTTCTTCACACCATTGGCCTGTGCTGTAAGTAAATCTATGTGAAGCTCAGGAGACAAAGTCAAGACTGGACAGGAAGATTAAAGTAATCTGTGTTGACTAAAGTGTATACTGTTCATTGATGTTTCCTGGATGTATCTTCTTCTTTAACAGGGAACACTGCTTTTCTCTCTGATCAAGTTCACCCCTCTGAAATACAACAACACCTACCAGTACCCCTGGTGGGGCTACGCCATTTGAATATTTTTTGTTCTCTCTTCGGTTCTCCCGACTCCTCTGATGCTTCTCTATAATGTGGCAGTAACACCGGGAACAGTGACACAAGTAGGTTTATCTACTGACAGCACAGCGTACATGGAGGAACGGCTGAAAAACTAGTTTGCCAACATTTACTGAAGGCTATGTTCAGACCGCAGGCCAATCCCATCTGTTTCTCAAATCAGATCTGAAAGATGAAGTGTCTGCACTAGACAATCATATCAGATTTTTGGGTCCAGAAATCGGCAACAAATTTGCATGGGTTGCTATGGTAACGACGTAGGCATGAGTAACTCAGTATGCTGGTAATGCGCCTTTCCAACAAGCATGATCAATCATCTCGCTCTTCAAACAACTCCACAGATTCTGTGTGTTGTCTTCCATACCTCTTTGCTAGTAGCAGCCTGAATTCTGCTCGCCCTGTTGCACTTCCGTCTCTCTGTTGTCGTTGTGTGTTGCATTGTGAGCGACACAAAAGACACTTTGAAATCCAATATAAGCAGGTACAGACACGTCTGTAATCTGGTTTGATTGCATTTCAAAAATCACATTTCATGTGTTTTTTGTGCTTTCCAGAGTTTCTAAAATCAATCTGGATAAAATGTGGATATGTCAAAAATAGATTTGTGCTGGCAATCACAACATAACAAAGTAGTTTTGATAGACCACTTTGTTGCACTCCAACCACTCGACTCCAACCCACCTATCTGATCGAAGTTCCCCCTAGAGAACGTTTATTGTAATGGCTCCCAAATTTCTATACTCTGCACATACTCCGTATTCACATATGTACTATGTGAGCTGACTGACAGACATTTTCACTATCACAGAAGGAAAATTTCAGGTTTTCACAGGGGCACTATTTTCTTGTACCTTGAGGTCTGTTACAGTGCAAGTGATCGAAGTCTAATTCAGTGGCTACTTTGGTCTTTCTACAGAGACTGAAAGCTTTATGCACTCCAGCAGCCAACCTGCGTGATTCATCACCAAAGAAGACTCTTGACCCTGAACACCTCCATCCAATTCAGAGCTGTGTGCTTTAACTGAAACACCAAAAAACTGACACTTCTGAAGGTGAGTCACGCAATAGAGACATCAGTGATTTGATGCTCAAAGTTTAAGGGACCATAGCGATGTTGTGATTGGTGTAGGGGACTGAGTAATTTGGCATTTCTGTTTCAGGACTTAAATGGTCTTCTCTGTCCTTCAGTGTTGACAATGAAACAGAAAAGGCCATCAATAGGGTTAGGCCAGTAATAATTGCTATTTGTCTTCATCCTCACAGAAACCGATTGTTTTGCACCCCTAGGTGAAGACCTCATGAGTGCAGTGCTCCCCTGGATTCAGCAAATTGTCACAACATGAAATTATGTAACTTTGTTTCTGCATTGTGTGCACAGAATAATGGATTATATATATTATGTATGAGATCATATATGTGTAACTTGAAATAAAATTGTGAGCTTGTTCAACAGCTGTGACTTAATCAGAATCAAAAAACAATAACTTAGATTTAGTTGTTCCCAGAGTTCATCTATTTATCAGAAGACTCACCATTGATTTGTGAGTGACAGTAGTCTTAAATCAGTTGTCCATTTTGGTGGCGGGTCTTATAACGAGGATTGTGTCTTTCAATCTAAAGGAGCCTTAGACATAAATGTGAGCTGTGTGATAATTTTGCCGTCACCTCTTATGTAATCTTGAGACTTTTCATCAAGTGTTGAGTAGTGTGAAAAGATGAATATTAATTATGTCTGGCTGGATGTGAGGGGAGAAGCATGTACATACATTGTAACCGACTTGAATTTGTAAGTGAAAAAATGCTTTATACACACACATATATGTGTGTGTGTGTGTGTGTGTGTGTGTGTATATATATATATACATAGACATATATATGTCACCTATGCATTTTCATATATTGATTAATAAAATAGATAAGTACAGTAAACACAAAACACTGGTGTGAAACTGCTGCCTTCAGAGGGAGGTGTTGTAACTTGTTATTATGTAATAAAGACACTTTTTGAACCAGAGTGGCCTGTTCTGTTTTTCTTTGATACAAAGATAAAATAAGGAGTGAATTTATCTATGAGACAGACATTGATCAGTGAAGACAGAATGTCAGGAGGGTCCTGTTGTCACTTGTTCCTAAGAGGTGTCGTTGGATGTTCCCAGACTTCTCAACGGAGTGGAACAACAAAAGATAATTACAAGCAGAATATTTACCTCTTGGCAAAACCACCACACACACACACACACACACACACACACACACACACACACACACACACACACACATTCTGAACTGTTGCTCAATCTCATTGTGTCGTCTAGCCAAACAGCACAAGTTCAGACAGCCCTTTGTTATGTACATCAGGAACATAGTGCATTCCACAATAAAGTGTTAACTGCAGTTTACACTGATGTGAGAAGGTGTTAAAGTAGGTGTTGTGACTTGTTATGATGTGGTTAAGACATCTCCTGTATTTCTTTGAAACTCTTGGCTGATGTTCTATTATTATTAAATTATCATTTAATATAATGAGGTAAAGATACACCAGTACCAACAAAAAATAGACACATAATCAAAACTCGGCTACTTGGCTAATCCGAGCTTTGGGGCATTTCTGCTGGTTTGGGATCTTTGGAAACTTAATGATAGTTTTAGACAGAATTTTGAGGAGTTTTTACTTTGAACCATAATGTAGCAAAACAGCTACAAATGCTGTTGCTAAATTGTTGCTTCAAGCCTTTAAATTTAGCTTTGACTAACTGACTTTAAGTAAGAATTGAATTAATTAAATCATTTATTGAAGTAAAACTCTTCAAGAAAAACAAATTCATGTACAGCCAAATAACAAACAAGGAACAAGGTATATTATGCTACGAAGTTTGTTGTAACCTCATTGTTATTGTATAAACGACTCTCCTCCAAAACATGACATTGGCATCATGATGCATGGAAAATATGGTGTCTGTGATGGCCCCATGTTATAAAGATACACAGATGGATATGGATAATATGGGATAATATAATGTTGCTGCTGATATTTGGGTCCAGGTCTAAGGTTTCCAATCATGTTTAAGAAACCTAATGTCAGTTACTTATTTTGATCATCTACTGATTTAATACACAGAAAGACAAGGTTGCAGAAAAAGAAAGAGAGGGACAGGGGATATATTGACAAATCTGCCTGAAAGTAAAACAATTTGCAGTACATAAACATTTGTCTAGTACTGGTACAGTAGTGTAGAAAATGCTCTGACTCCATTATTTACATGTTGGTGCATTATTTGCATACAGATTTGAGAAAAACAATACATTATCCTATAGAAAAGGTCTATTATTTCTATTCAAACTCAGAAATGTTCTATATCTGCCTCATATCTCAAATAGTTTAATTGTTCTCCCCTAAAATCTGTATCCCATTGCCAAAAAATAACAAAAACAAAAAAACAAAAAAACAAACAAACAAAAAAACAAACAAAAAAACAAACAAAAGGAACATTCGTGCTCTTGAACATACCATAAATCTGTCTGGATGCCATTAAATTGAATCCTTGACTGAACTGGTCTTAACAGAAAATTGAATATATTTTTAAGAAAATGTGACATTTGTGGTTTCTGCAAGGAGTGCTGGATCATGCCTGCTCAGCACCACACACCTGCAACACGCCTCATCTGGTTCAGAGTCAGCAGTCCTGCTCCTTGATCACCAGTCCAGGCTGAGACCTCCCTACCAGTTCCAGTTGGGGGCCTAGCTGACACCTGTTCCTGTGTTGCAGGAACCGGGTTAGCTGTTAGCTAACTCTTAGCATTGAGAGAGTTAGGAGAGCTGACTGACAACACGATTGCGGAGGAGTTCTTGTCAAAGTGTAAAGTAAAGGCACCACTGAAACTCAGTGATAATAGAGAACCTGATAACGTTAATGCAGTATTCTGCAGTTGTAATATATGTGTAGCCAAAGCATAAAGCTCTATCCTTATCCAAAAACTACTTAAAACAAATCACTGTCTGTTTGTAACCTTCTCTCTCCCTTTTTGGCTCATCGACTGCAAGGAGGACTTTATGTGCTTCAGCTGTTTGACTACTACGCCTGCAGTGGGATCCCATTGGTCATTTTTGCCATTTTGGAGTCTGTTTGTGTTGGATGGGTCTATGGTGAGCTGCACTCCTGTCTCATCCTGTCAGGTAGCACTCAGCAAGCATTTCACCATGTAGTGCCATGCAAACATTTATAATGATATGCTTTCATTTTACTATAAAAAAACCCCCTGATAATAACATGAATATCTGTCTCCAAGGTGCTGATTGTTTCTACAATAATACTACGGATATGATTGGCTACCACCCACTACCTTATATGAAATATTGTTGGAAGTACGTCACTCCATTTGCAGCTACAGTAAGTATATAAAGGGATTTTTTTCCCCCTCTAAGTTACAGTGGTAACAGAACAGAACAGACTTTATTTCCATCACTAAGCTCCATTAACACGGCTTCAGTTTTACTTAACAGTTGTGTATATTTTTTCACAGGGCATTTTGCTCTTCTCTCTGGTCAAATTCAGCCCTCTGAGATACAACAACACCTACGAGTACCCCTTGGGGGACATCTAAACTATATTAATCCACAGGTGTCTCAAGTGTATAGAGGGTGATAATAATGGGATGAATTCAGATACATTTTATGTGTGTTGTTTTTTGTTTTGATTATTGCTATTCTTAATCTTAAGGTTTACATACAATCCTAAAAGGGGTCAAGAATAGTTCAATAAAACTCTGAGTGCAGCTTTATTCTTTGGTCATTGTCTGCAAAAGGCATGGACTCTACATGTAAAATAAACCCTGAAAGACAAATTCTCTGCTGAGTTCACTTAATTTCACTTCTTTAACATTTTGTCTTTCTGTGTTTGAAACTTGTCTGAGAAACATGATGTGTTCTGGGGTTGCACAAGGGAGCTGCTTATTACTCTTGTTATACATGCTGCCACTTGTTGACTTCATTATAGAGCAATAGATATGCAAATTACATGCAGCTGTAAATCTCTGCAGAACCATGTGATGCTGCAGCTATAAACTCCATTAACCCTAACCTGTCTCTTGGGAATAAATAAATGGATTAGCAATAATTTCATAAAGTGAAATGAGGATAAAACTGATTGACCCTAAAACAAAAAGAGAAATGCTGTTATTATAATAATATTAAATATTACATAATATATAATATTGATAAAGAAGTGTGTTAGCCAGATTCAATCTAAGCTTCAAGTCACAGTAACAAGACTACAAAACTCAGCTTTTACCATTAGAAACATAGCTAGTATGACCTTTTATAAATCACAAAGATCCAGAATAACTGATTCATGCCTTTATTTCAGTCTGACTTGATTACTGTAATGTACTTTTGACTGATCTCCCATTCAAAACTCTGCAGCTCGACTATATAGCTCAAAACCAACGGGAGAGATCACGTTAGTCCTGTTTTTGCTGCTCTGCACAGGCTTCCTGTAACATTTAGAATTGATTTTAAGATCCTTCCCCTTATACACAAAGCCTTCAGTGGGCAAGAAACAAGCTACATTGCTAACTCCCTCGTTCATTATTTGCCTTCAAGAGCCCTGCAATCATCTGCTGCTGGCTGAAAGATCTGTGTAGAAATCTGTGTTTTATTTCATCTTTAGCAAAGGAATAAAAAAATCAAGTAATCGAATTAAGTAGAGTATTAACTTCATGCTCAGTTTGGGTGAAAAAGAAGCAGTTTTAACTGCAGATTTGAAGAGTTGATCACTGAGATAAAAATAACTCACCCCTGTGATAACTCGCATGATTAAATACTGGTTTCATAGGGGAGGAATAAATTAAGGAATACTTTATTTAACAGATAGTGCTCAAGACAATGTCGAGCCTTTTGTAAACAAATTGAGGTTTTGATAAGACTTTACAATAAGGGTACATTAATTAACATTAGTTAATGCAGTAAAAAACAGTTCACTAATGAGTCTAGTAATCATTTACCAGTGCTTTTCATGTTAACGTAGGTATTCATGATACATTATTTAATATTTTAAAAAGATGCTATTAGTTTTAGTTAATACGACCATATACCAATATTTGTTAGAAACTTAATTAACCATAAAAATGTTAACAAAAGAAATTTGTTACAGTAACTTAAGTGCTTTTTATTGTATTAATTAACTGTTAGTTACTGCTTCTTACTGTATTAACTTATATCATAGCATCTTCAGAAACTATTGAATTTTGTATAAATTAATACTTTAGTTCATATAAAAAGCATTAGTAAATGATAACTAGACACATTAAATGTTATTGTTAATGTTTATTACAGCATTAACTCATGTTAATTAATGTACCCTTATTGTAAAGTGTTACTGATGTTTAAGACATGCCCAACAGTTTCTTTAACATTAATTAAAAATCACTATTTTCAGAAAATCCTCTGCAGCCTCTACTGAGCCGGGCACAGTTCTCTGATTTGTCCAGCAGAGGGGGATAGATGTTAAATATTAGATCACCAAGGCAACTGTCCCGTCCAGTCAGCAGCTGTGAGGGGGCATATCTTATAATGTCCTTTTTATACATTATAAATACATAATGTGATCACAGACTGTGTAGTTTAGCGTGTTTATCAGTTGGTCTATACTGACTGAAGGTTCAGACATGTTGCTGGGTGGTTAACACAAAGAAATTTAAGGTTCAAACAAATAACGTGTAACTGTAAATGTAGGATACATTAACAGTATCTTACTGTTTTGTGAAAAAGGCCAAAAGCCCTGAAACATCTTACTTAACTTTCAATTGAATTCTTCTCAAAGGATCTACCAACATGCACCTGTAGCACACAAATACACAAAGTGACACACAACACCTCTAGATCCAGATATTAATAGACTGTTGGCACTTTGCCTCTTCTATTCCAGGGAGACACATGAAGTCGCCTTTTAAAACAAACAAACAAAAGACTTCTGGTGCTTTGCAGTACTTTTAAGTACCACAGTATTTGTGATACAACACTGATGACGTCACAGCATCATTAACAGTGTCCAGAAGATTCAGACGGTCTCGCCATGTACAGTCTGAAATACCTGCATCCACTGCATCAGGCAGTCATCAGTACTGTGTACCAAGTGCATCACTTTGTGTTGACAGCTGATGGGGACATAAGAGCTTCGATGAAAACACAGTTTTAAAGAGCTCTTCAACATGTGCGGTTTAAAGCATTATAATGGGAGAATCCTGTGATATCAGAGTAGATGATTATGTTGCATAATGCCACATCAAAAGAGCATATACCCTAGGACACACACAGTCAACTTTATTCATATTCTTTATTGTTGGTGAGGATGTGAGGCACTTTTGTTGTTAAATGTCTGTCTTTGACTGTAAATAATGTAATGTTGCGATGTTTTTGTTTTACACAGAAACACAGAAACAATGTCCCAAAGAAATAAAGTAAGTAATAGTAATGTGAATAAAACTCACAATAACGTTGACTTGACAAGCAACAGTCATCCATATACAACACATCCGCAGCTGCAACACCGTCTCAATGGATCAATGCCATGATTACATCTACTGTAGAAGGCACCTGTGCAAGTCAGCCCAGCGATAACTATATCCAATCACTGCCATAAAATATAGTGAAATGAAAAAAATGAGGGAATAACATCAACAATGTTAGCTAAAGAAAATGAATCAACCATCAGATGTTAAGACAAACTGCCTTAGTGATGCCAAGTTAGAGTTCACACGAGTTCGTGAGTCAAGTTTTACCAATCACGACTCAGTCTGAGCATAAGGTTCAAATATCAATACGTGAGAACATGAATTAAACTGGAGCAGAGATGAGATGATTTCTTTTCATTTATCCACGTTATTTTAAGACAAACTCAAATTATTGATTTGATTTTTCTCCATTCTCTTAAAATGATTGATTCATACATTTCACACAATTAAATACCACACCTGTCCACCTCCTGCAGGATTATTCTCCACAGGATCATCAATCATAGAAAAGTACAGTAGCCAACCACACACATTAGAAAAGTGCAGTAGGCGAATTCACAGCAACCCAAACTGCACATTGTCCAAGAGTACAAAGGGAGGAGACATTAGAAACAACAGCAAGCAGCACCAAACCAGCAAATGAGACACAATGATCTGAATACATCGTAATACATTCTGAGTTCACAGTGCATGCTGATCACATCTACCAGAACAATAACAGTTTACATGCATATGTTGTTGGCTGTTGCTTATTCTTAGTTTAAAATGTATTGTACATGTCAGGTTCTGGATTAGTCCACAGTGTCCCCAAAGGAAACATCTATGTTTACCATAATGATATTTGAGAATAAGAAGTTACCACTACTTCTACTACTACTAATAATAATGATAATAATAGAGTAGCAACTGATGTATTTCACCTATATTCAGCTTCCATTAGTTCAAATAAGAAGTTCCTCATAATGAAAGTGAACATATAAAAATATATTGTATGATTCTGTAAAATCCTTCAATAATCTTAATCTAAATATTCCAAATTAATTGCACTGGCTTTTACCTTCAGATTTCAGTGACTGTCAGTGAATCTGAGGCAGTTAATACTGAAATGGTTGTATGTGAATTTTCTTTATAAGTTCCTTGACCTTCATGTCATATCTAAAATGTCGTGGAGCACCTACAATACGAACCTCTCCCAAAACCCGATACCGATTAAAATGTCACAGCCACTTTGAGGAAGAAAAATCTGAATCTTACTTTCTCAAGATCCACCTGATAAACATAAAACTGAACTCGACAGGCCGGGGGGGAAAATGCAAACAAACGCTCGTGTATCTGACGGGCCTACAATTTATCTGGGGACATTTTCCGATAATGTACTTTTCTTTTGCAAATTTAACACGGACCCACCGCTGGGAGAAAAATGGGACAAGGTGTGCGAGCTGAAAGCCTTAAGACTGTGTGACAACCGTGATAAATGCAGCAGGCACTGACACGGCTATGGAAAGAGACAAAAGATACCTTTGTCTTGTCACAATAATCCTAATCTGTTTGAAGATGGGGCCGCATTAGAGAGAACGAGGGAGAAAGGAAGGGAAAAAAACACACACAGGAATGGAAGCAGATTCCTGGTCAGCAGTGATAAATGTTGCTACATCACAAACGCGGCTCAGTATGATGTTTCTCTCTAATGGCCTGATTGCTCAATTAATTCTGTGGCCCGTTCTTTGCCGGCCCCCTTTAATGTGGAAACAGCTATATTTTCTCCCAGATTAGTATAGATACAGGCTGACAGTCTGCACTGCTCAAGGTATTTGGGAGGTATAATTCATTCATAATGCCACAATGTGCCCCATCTATCATCTCAGGTTTTTCATCCGCTAACTTGCCGCTCGCTCCCTCCTCTCATTCCAAGCTCCTGGCTCTTCAGGGGCGAGTGGTGGAGGAGGTGGTGGAGGAGGTGGTGGTGGAGGGGGGCTAAACTCAACCCTGAATGGTGTGTGTTTGTATATGTGTGCATACATATGTGCGATTTAGCAGGGTGAGGTGTGTGAAGATGTGAATTATGTGTGTGTGTGTGTGTTCAGGGCGTGTGTGGGGCAGGCAAGGTTGTGAGGTCGGCAGCTTCTCCCCTCCTGATGAATTAGCTGGCATATGCAAGCGATGAATTACCAGGCAACGAGAGTCAATTATCCAAAAGAAGGGAGAAAAAAAAAAAAACATGGACCCCGCGCCTGTGGCCCCAGGGTCCCTTTTCCAATTCAGAGAGTGATTTCCCCCAAAATGTAGAGGGGAAGAGAAGAGAAGCGGGGATGATGAGGAGAGAGAGAATGAATGAAACCACAGTAGATGTGTGTGTCCCTCATCTCACACTCCTCACGCACCTTTTTTCCTCCATCGTTTCCCCCCCCCCGATCAAATCCAGAAGGCAAAGCGCAGTGTGAAAATGCAAAAGGCTATTATCAGGCCTTCAGAGTGCACGAATGCCACTTATGATGGATGAGTGTGGGATTTAGAAAGGCCTCCTGTCAACCACCGGCCGTTTCCCCTACTTAACCGGCCCTCTCTTTTTCCTCACTTGTCTCTTGTATCGAAAACATAACAGGCCCCTGGTTGAAACAGACCTAAGTGGAAGACATTTGTAATATATTGAAGTGCCTGTACACATTTACTCGCAGTGTCCCCTGCTGTTTTTGCCACTTAATTTCTCACCTCTTCTGGAGACTCAGTGGCGGACTCAGGATTTTTGAGGGGCAGGGGCAAAAAAAAACTAAAGGGCACCAGCTGAATGTGGTGAGGGCACCAGTGCACTGAAAGACGTGACATATTTGTAGTGCAACAGTTGAAGTTGACCCTGGTTAAGATTAACATTTTTCATTATGTAATTTTGACCAGTCCACCTCTGTAAAACACATGGGGAAATATTAACTATTTGACTGGAAGGGCAGCAGAGACGACACTTTATCACCTTTTACCTACCATAGGGGCATTCAAGTGGGCACTTTAGCTGCGTTTTGTCGAACATGAGGGCAACAGGGAGAGGGAGGGTGGGGGTGGTTGGAGTTTTTCTGGTTTATTATGTGAACAAGAGGAAAGGTGAGCTCGTTGGCAGAAATCTATATTGGTTTTCAGTGTCTGTGATTGTGTTTAAAGATGTAACAGACAGCACCAACTGTCGGAGAAGAAGAGAAGGAGAACAGGAAGTCCCACTTTTTGAAACCGAACTCAAAGCTCAACAATGAGGAGAGAGAAATCAAGAGATTTAACAGAAGCGCTTCATTTTTAATGCACAAGAGGACAATAACTCTTGGAATCTACTGCATCATATCCACTGACGTCAGTCCAAATCACCGGATGAACCTGGCCGCGAGTGTTTATCTTTCAAAGGGTTGCTTCTGATAGACCAATTTAATCTCAGTGGTTGGACTCGCAGTGTAACCAAACTGCTTTAACACCATAAGAGAAAAGAGGATAATATAAGCTCATAGTGGAAGAGTGCAGCCAAACGTCATTAACGGTTTTCAATCCCAAACTTTATGACTGCCAAAAGGAAACACAATACCATTAACAAAAGATTCTTAAGTTATAAGTATGGATGCAGACGTACGGTGGAGTGAATCAAATGCTTGGAGAGAGTTCTGTGTGAGATGGAAAAGAGGGATATAAGAATAAAACAAAAGACAATTATATCCTGAGGTTTAGCTGGCACTGAAAACGCTCTCTGCTGTATTATGAAAGTAACACTTGAAATGAACCCTTGACACAAACACACTGCGGCACAGCAGGCAGATATTTAGCAATGAAATCAGTCTCAAATGCTGCAAAAATGAAATGCTCAGAATATTCTTCAAACATCTTTTAAGGAAAGTCTGAGAATACCTGTTAATATGATCCAGTGACGGGATACTTCTGCAGGTACCACAGTGCACTGACAAAGGTCGTGGAGTAGCTTGGCTAATAACAAATATTATATGAACAAATTGGTACAAGGCTGATCCACATTGTATTTATTCTCACAATAACCATTAAACTATCATTTTGACGTTTTAGGTCTGGTGGTTGAGTCAATACATCACCTCAATCAATGAGTAACATGGACGGAAATATCCCACTGTAATGTCGGAGGCAGCTGCTGGTAGCCTTTGAGCAGCATGGTAAATAAAATAGCTTTTTCGGTCTATGTTAACTAGTAAAGATGTGAGAAGCAAACAAAACATCCTTTCATTCATCATTTCACTCAATGGATTCCATTGCAACACTTTAAGAGGTTGAGACCTTTGCGATTTTATTAAAGTTGAAAAGCAGCCATGCAAACTTGTGTAATGGTAACTCGGATTTGTTCATATCCATAAAACTGACCTAAGCTAACTCCTCAAAGCTGTTATGTCAACCCTTTAGCTATAATCTCTGCTGTCCTCTACACTGTTAGGTCCTTTCTGTCCTGCTGTTATTACAGATATGTCTGAACTTGCTGCGGCCTCTAAATTTGCTTATATGTCAATGGGATTTTGAATGAGGTTTTCTCACCTGGGGAACAAAACCTGGAAGTTCTGGTTTCACTTTGGCTCACTATAAAGTAAGATGGGACGAAATCAATGAACTTGACCCGTAGCTAGTCAATTATTTCTTAGAGGGGCTACAGTTGCTTCAGTATTTCTAAAGTCCTGGCTACTGCCCTGAAAATAGGGTGACATTAGTGTATAAGTTTGGTTCAACATGTATGGCATTCTGTGTGTTATGTCTTTATATTTAGATAACTGTCTCTTCATCTATATACACTGATTTCACTTCAGCTTCCCAGACTACCCAGTGGTGCGTCTCTACCATCACAGTTTTCCTCTGGGACTTTCAGCCCCTTCACTTCCTCTATTACCCCCTCACACACCCTTACATCCTCCTACACACACACATCACCTCCCTCCCGCCCCGCGGCGACATGCGCTCCACAATGGAGAACAGAGTGGTTTGGGAAATGATGGCCATTTATAACTGCCTGACGCCGTATCCCACCGCCTCACACTATCACACACACACACACACACACACACACACACACACACACACACTGAGAGTTTAGCGCAGGGGTGGCGACAGAGAGTTGGGAGACAAAGGGAGAACGCACCCTTCTCCTGGCTAATGTCACAAACACATTAACACTTAACTGCACAGATGAGCACTGTGCAAAAGTGTTGCATCACACACAAACCATGTGTTTCTTAGGTGACTGTGGGATGTGTGTGTGTGTGTGTGTGTGTGTGTGTGAGTGTGTGAGAGCATGCAGTAGCATGTGTGTATGCAAAACGGGGAGTGATTTCTTAAAAGAGAACGTATAAATCAGTTTATTAAGGTGTTTAGCAATGACAGCTGAGGTGATCTCTTCTCTGCCTGTCTCAACATTACTCTCAACACCTGCCTCTTATTCCCACACACACACAGACACACACACACACACACACGCACACACACACATATGTATGCATGACAATGTGCTAGATCATGTGGTGTGAAAGGTTTCATGGTTTGGAGAGGTTCTTTTTGTAAATGTTTAAAGAGTCCAGAGTCATTTGGGTGATTTGGATCATTCTATACACATTGTCGAACAGTTTGAAGTAAGGATATAATACCTAGTGTTTCATTTAACTGGATTACAGTTTTTTTCAGTGACTAACAAGCGTTTGTCCAATCAGTTAACACATTTTCGAAGCTCTAAACACAATTAGCACAGCATCGGACTTCTGTGGCCATACCATTCACACATTTCATGTCGTTTTCACACAATATGCAGTCAGTGAACACATTTCCACAATGCTTACATTTTCTTAAGAGACACGCGATACCTCCCAACAAAATTATGGATTGTTTTTGTATTATTTACAAATGTTAACACACAACATGCCACAATAGCAAAAACAATACTCCAAACCTTAGATACAGTATAAAATCCTCTACTTCTGCACTGATATAAGTTCAAAAACAATATATCTCAGCTGATAATGAACTAGCAATTGAATAATTGACACACAGCTGATTTATGTGGGGTAAATTGGGCCAACTACAGCTGATTCCAATGATTTCAGCTGCATTGATAACTATAAAAGGAGGACTTTGAGGAGTGATTTCTCTTGGAAGCAGTAAAAAGAAAAACATTGTAATGTCTGGACGAGGAAGAGTACGAAGGAGAGGTGCAGGTGTAGTGAGAGGTGTAGTGAGGGGGGCAGGTGCAGTGAGAGGTGTAGTGAGGGGGGCAGGTGTAGGAGCAGGCCCAAGGAGAGGGCAAGGTAGGGGTATAAGAATGCGTGGTGGTGGCATTCCAAGGGCTACAAGAACGGTAGTCAGTGATGAAATTCGTGCCACTATCATTGACCATGTCATCAACCATGGTCTTTCACTAAGAGAGGCTGGTGAAAGAGTGCAGCCCAATGTGAGGCGGTCAACAGTTGCCTCCATTGTACGCATTTTTCGACAAACCAACAGGTATGTATTGCATTTTACATGGATTATTTGTATTCTCACTTGACATGTCAATACAGTAAGGCCATACAGAAACGCTAACATAGAATTTTTTGTCCCTCTAAAGGATGCAACGTCTTCCTCCCTCTGGGGGAAGAGGAAAGCTCCTCAATAATGATCAAGAGCTTGCCATTGTGGAAATGGTAGTTGCAAATAATGCAATAAAACTCCATGAACTGCAAACTCGGATTGTAGAAGACAATGACATGTTTGAAAATGTTGACAGTATCAGCCTCACAACAATTGCACGGACATTATCCAAACACAGAGTGCGGATGAAGCAGCTCTACACTGTTCCCTTTGAGAGGAATAGTGAAAGAGTCAAAGAGCTACGGCAACAATACATCCAGGTATAGTGAATATTCAATTCAATCTTCAATTCTAAAAGCTTTGCACTTTGCAAGCAGGTAACCTAGACAGTACAGCACTGTAATTGGTTACAGCATAGTATGGTGTACAGTAATGACATGATTTGCATTTGAAACTTTGTTTCAGAGAGTTATGGAATTGGAGGCCAACCAGGCACCTCATGAGTTCATCTACCTTGATGAGGTGGGATTCAATCTGGCCAAAAGGCGTCGTCGTGGACGAAATGTTATTGGACAAAGGGCCACAGCTGATGTGCCAGGACAGAGAGGGGCAAACATAACAATGTGTGCGGCGATTTCAAACGCAGGATTGCTGCTTCACAGATGTCAGGTTGGACCCTACAATACAGAGCGCCTCCTTGCCTTTCTTGATGATCTCCACCATCACCTCATCCCACAGCAGAATCAAGAAGGTGAAAACATGAGGACCTTTGTGATCATCTGGGACAATGTGGCATTCCATCATTCCCAAGCAATTACAGCATGGTTTGAAGCCCACCCAAGACTAGTGCGTCTGTTCCTTCCACCCTATTCACCTTTCCTCAACCCCATAGAGGAGTTCTTTTCTGCTTGGAGGTGGAAGGTTTATGACCATCAGCCACATGACCAGATGTCCCTCCTTGAAGCCATGGATGCTGGCTGCAGGGAAATCACAGCTGATAACTGCCAAGGGTGGATCCGTCATACTAAACGCTTTTATCCCAGGTGCATTGCCTTGGATAATATCAGATGCGATGTTGATGAAAACATGTGGCCTAACCCTGAAGACCGCAGAGATTAGATAATTACTTTAGAAATGTTGTGCTTTTATTATTTTGAGCTTTTTGCATTTTTTTTCTTTTTCAGAATGTTCTTTTGTGTTTCATGGATATTTTGTTCACTTTACTGTAAGCAGTACTGTAAAAGTGTTCTGTTCTATCCCACTGTAAACAGTACCTATATCTACTGTACCTCTTGTAGTAAACAGTAAATGAATAAAAAAATGATTTGGTTTTTAGTGGAATGCTTTTACATACAGTTCCCAACCAGGAAATTTAGTGTAGAAATGTTGTATTGCATGTTTTACATGCAAATATCTGTAAAACTGAAACAAACACAAGTCTATGCAGTAATATCAACAATAGCCAGTGTTTTGAAGCCTGGTGTACTTTGACTGACTGCATGTACCTTCTGAAGTGAAAACAAGTGTTATTCTTTGACAACATAATGTCATTGTGGGTCAGATTTCCAGTGTTTTGGTAAAGTTAGTTTGTACAGAGAAAGGTGTGTTCTATTTTGAAATGAAGAGTTAGTATATATTTAACAATATGTGTTTTTGAGAAGAAAATTATCCATTTGGCCAATTGTGCTTTGTAGGTGTGAGTCTGTGTTAAGAGTTTAGAAAAAGTATCAGAAGTATGGGTGAGTGCTTGTTAGCGACTGAAAAAAACTTGGATTCACATTTAATTTTCTTTGAGAAACTTTATGATTAATTGCCACTTTATGCATACAGTATGGTCACAGAGCTTAACAGTGTGAATTTTAATGGTCATATTGGGAAATCTCTGTGTTGGGTATATCTAATGTTATAGGCAAAACAATGAAAAACAGTTCTTTGTTTCTTTGTTGTTTCCTAAATGATGATTCTTTGCTTGATTTATCTTGAATACAATGAAGAGTTTTTACAGCAACAAACAAACTGCTTGTGTTTTGTTGGATGAATCCTCACAGTAGTTAGTAGTTGAAGTCTGAAGTAGTTTAGTATCAGAAGTATCAGCAATAACTCATTTTCCTTTGTGCACAACTTCTGCTTTTTAACAGAATTAAGAAACAGAGTCAGTTGAAATGTTGGAGTAACCACCCCCGCCCTCCTTTTCTCCAATTTTGGATTATGTCAAACAACAATGACAAAACAGTCACACTAAAAGGTCATTTCGTAGCTATTCCGGAGCTTTTGATTATATCAAATGATCTTCATCAACAGATATAGTGTTGGTAGATTTTTACAAATTTCCATTTTGTCTCAGCACTCTAGAAACTTATCATCCAGCTATGAGAAATGATTGACAACAGCCACCCACAATGCCAAACGCCCGGCAATGACGTGACTCTTAAATACAGAGAGAGAGAAATGTTTGTTTTCCTGCTCTTAACAACCAACTATTCAACTATTCACAACTATTCAAGTAATAGGTATTGATAGGATAGTTTAGGTATTCTACTTTCTAATTCTGTTGAAAAGAAAACAATGGCATACAGTATGTACTATATATTGTCATTACTTTTAGACACTAAAGAACTGACATTATGTTTTGCAATCACTCAAAACATAAGAATCATTATTTAGCATGGACACAACCCACTACAGTTTTGAAGCCTTGAGTTTTGCATTTTGGCCGTCGCCATCTTGGTTTTGTGGAGCAAAAGTAACAATATTAGGACGAGAGGGTGGAGCTGGGGAGGATATCCTGATTGGATCTGACTGAGAACCCGAGCACATGCCGTGGTAACCACTTGCCATACTCAAAAGTATACCCTGCTTTATCGTCTATTTTACTCTAAATGAGAGCATAATTTACGAAATGACGTTGTGTTGAAGAAGACTTGAAACTAGCGATTGAGACCATGAACACATTGGGAAACTGTTAGTGAGAAGTAGGGTCATTTTCTCATAAGCTTACATACAATCAGACTTCTTTTTGAAACCAGAGGAGCTGCCTCCTGCTGGCCATTGGAAAGAATGCAGGTTAAAGGCACTTTTGCCTTGACTTGACTTTTCAGACCCAGCAGCTCCGTCCAAATTTCAAAGTCAATGCTTAAAGCACAGGTCTGACTAACACTTACTGGTGAGAGATGATTCTGATCTACTCCTGCTCTCTGTACAGACTTAAATGTGGTAAAAACATGTCACAAGTGATTTACAATTTAAGAAAAATATCCAAAAAGGCTCCACTTTTGAGCTAGATGGGGATGTAAGATGAGTGTGCATGACATAGATCCAGTGCTGATTAGGCTGCTCACGAAGTACTTGTATAAGAAGCTGGTTATTACATGGATGTTGGTTGTGTGCATACATTTGTATTTCTGTGAATGCGTGTGTGCGTGTGCGTGTTAGTGTGAGTGTGTGTGAGGCCTCGGCCTGTCACTGTGCTGGATGGGCTGTCACTTTCTTAATTGCCTGAGCGTGACCCCGCCCCGCTCTGCTCACCTGGCTAATTACTGTGTCTTTCCAGCCAGGAGATTGAAATGAATGTCGACTCCATTCAAGCTTCACTGGCATGAAAAGTGAGGTTACTGACATTGTCATAATACAGTACAGTACAGCAGGTTTGTCCTTCTAGTGATATTTGGCTACGAGAGTTTCATCGCTGTCTTGTTAACGAACGCTGATGATAAAAGAGATGTAGTGTCAAAGTGAGAAACATATCCGCTTTCATAACTCAAAACTCCTTTCAGCGTGTTTGTGAACATTGAAGTAAAGTATACAGGGTTTGTTGTAAGTCTGAAAAACATGCAAAACACAGGTATGATCCTTTAAATGGAAAAGCAAAAGAAAATATCAAAAATTCTGCAAAAAACACAGGTTGAAGAACAAATTTATAACACAAGAGGGGGAACAAGTTCTACTGAGGGCTGACAAGTGATTAAAAAAGCCAAAAAGGAGGTGAGAAACAGAGCAGATTGAATTGAATCAGATTGGTGCCATGCAAATGAAATGCTAATGTGATGCTAATGAGCAGTGGGAGGGAGGGAGGGAGTGTCAGGTAGGAGGTAAAGTTTGGTTAGAGAGCGAGCCGGCGAGACAGCAGGCAAATGGGCAACGCTTGGGTGAGCAGTGAGCGGGCTACCCATGATGCCTCGATGAGAGAGGGAACATTAAGCGATAGGAAGATGGAGAGAGGACGAGACTCGGAGGAAAGGCCCTGTGGGCTAATGAAGGCTGATTAATTCCCAGTTTACATTTCACAACTTTATTGTTTTCGCACATTCTCCATCAAAACCATCAGCCTGTCTGTTAAATCAGTTGTAGTCTTTGCTCATTAGTTTGTACTTGCTTGTCCTTTAAAGCCCCATTAAACTGCAATCATACTGCAACAACAACGATTCAGTAAAGTAAATCCTCAGCTTGGTCTTGCTGTTTGCCGTATTTTTAAAGCTTGTCTTCTGTTCTTGCTTTCTAGTCCTTCATAAATATTTTTAAAAAAACTTAAAACTAGGTTTTATTTTCTGGGTTTTTACAAAGAGCTTGTTTCACCATGATGGGTTGAGCCACGCCCAGGATAGACCTGCTCCAGAGTAGGGCCAAAGTGCGTCCACCCCGCCTCCGAGCGGGCCAAGGTGACATCTCGTGACTGCAGCCAATACCCCAACCCCCGTCTCTCCCTCAAACTAGGCTGTGTTGAGACTCAACTCATGTCCCTGCAGGAAAACCTGAGAGAAAAGCATTTTTAGTTTATCTCCAGTATCCCTGTTTGTACTTTCAGTTTCATTTTACTGTTTCATCATGTTCACTTTCAGCTGTTTCAGGGGTCACTGCTGGTGAAAACCCAATATGTCTGATCGTGCTGCTACATAATAAAAGCTTTTAAGAACTTAATAGCGGAGGACTTTCATTGTGAAGGAAATTAAATGTGTACGCCCCTGAATTGGTGGAACTTTGTTAGCGGCTTCTTTCGATAGTGCTAAATAGGGATGGTTGTAATAACACATGACCACAGTTTCTAATAATCAGCATGTATGACTCAGATACATTAACCTTATGTGCTGAATTTCCTCTGTTTTTCCTTATATCAAACTACAGTAGCATCTAAGTATATCGCATGAAATATAATGATAAACCTTTGATTTTTGCCTAATATGAAAAAGGGAACAAATACATGAATCAGTGAAAGAATTAACTCATACCAATTGAAATAGCACATCCAGCGAGACATCCGTGTTCCAAATAAGTCAACTTCATGCTGCAAAACACATTCTGTAAAACAAACGAAGTAAAAGTGAACCATGCTTTATACAAAACAGAACAGTGACATAACATTAAAGGGGCACTGTGTAGTTTTGAGAAGAAATTCAAACTCAGAATTTTGATATTTACAATATTAATGAGGTAATAATTCAAACTCAGAAATATTCATTTTTTTCCATAACTGAATAAACAAGCTGTTCTCGGAGGAAAATAAGGTCCCCAGAACACTGTTTGAAGATAGAAAGGTGGCAGGGTCCGCCACATATAAACAAAGTGAAACCTAAACAAAGTGCACCTTTAAATATGTCAATACATGCACCTTCGACATACCCTGAGTCTCTCTGAATATATTTCAACAAAAACTTTCAGGATCCCTTTACTGAATGACTTCTCTTAAAATTATAAAGGAAAATATACTTTTATGGTTTCTATCATTTACCTCAAGCAACAAACAAAGTTTCATCAGTACCATCAATAAATGAACTTGACTTGAACAGTTATTCTCTTTATACCGCCTTCAGTCTGTCAGACAGACTGGGCTGGGGCTCTGTTAATGGTGCCACTCTGTCTTCTCTGACACGACAACACTCACAGCTGCTTCATCTGCTCCTGTCAGTGTCTCCGAGTTAAAGACCCTCTGAAGAGACAAAGAGCAAATATCTTTTTGTATGCCTGTCGGGTTTTCCACAGCTTTCACCGACCGACACATACGCATGCACACATATGCATGTGCAGCAACAGAAAAAAAATGTGATCATCTGCATCCCCCTGATGTGTTGGAGGTGAGAAAGAGCATCTCGGCAAAAGACGGGCGCAGGGAGGGAAAATGACAATATTTAAAATAGGAGACACAACTCCATTTCTTTTTGAACAAAATATTAATGATCTTTCATTTGGATCTCATCACGGATGCGGCAGGGAGAAAATTGCATTCTGTGTGGCAGAAGTCTGGGGAAGACGTGAGACAGGATAATAGCCAATAGGTGTTTGGAGAGAGCGCGTCAGAATGAATGAGAGAGAGAAAGACAGAGAGAAACAGAATTGACAAATTCCCATGATGGGTATGCCATGAGAGTAGGAAGGGGGAGGAGGGGGGAGTAAAAAGGGGGCAGAAAGATTGGAAATTGAAATTTATGACATTGAAAATGACTATGACGGAGACAGAGCCAGGTCCCGCTTTGCTCTCCCCTCTTTGGTAGCAGTCAACCTTGCAATGAGGGCAGATCAAACAAAAATAGGCTGTTAGGGGGGCACGGGAAGGAGGGGAGGGGGGTGGATGAGGTGGTGGCTGCTGAGCACTGTGGATGGGATGAGAGAGGGGGAATGAAGGAAGGAAAGCAGCGGCGAAGGTGGAGGGATAGAGGGATGGGAGGGAGGTATAGACAGAAGTGAAGGAGGACATTAAAGGAGGAAATGATGATGTTGTCAGTGAGCGATGTAAATCGTGGCTGCTACATAGTCAACAGATACAGTCGGCTGGCTGTGCAGGCCAGGGCCTGTCTCAGCTGCAGTGGCACTGACAAATGGAATATTTTCAGAGGACTTAATCAGAGGAAAATGGGCTTTCATCTGCTCGCCTACCCGCTCTGCCGCTCGCACACAGAAATGATTGCCTGTCGCTCTTCCTCTCCCTGTCTCTTCCTCTCTCACAGTCATTGAACGTGGCCACTGAACCCTGCAGAGGTTACAAAAAGGGAATTTATCAGTCGTGTTTTACAAAAGGATGTAGGGACACACGCAGTCACACTCCCTCCATAATGGACTTTGATTTGAGAATGCTGATAGCTGGTGTTGTTTTGCTTAAATGCTCACACACACACCGAAACGATTCCTACATTTTAAAAGGTGGTAGAGACAGATTTAACACACTTCTGCACACTTATGCACAGTCTAACTTTTTTATTTGTGAGATTTCAGTGGCACAGGTGACCAGATAAACACTAATAAATCTTTCTGCTTACCAATCAGTCATCCTTCAGCAGGGACAAAATCTGATGCCAGCTTTGGTAGAGACGATTGCATAAAATTATCTTAAGAGCAAGTCCTGAGAGGGACGCCACAAGTAGTGTAACTCTGCTAACAAACACTCTGTCACTCTGTCAACTAATGAACACTACATTGCATTGCCAGCTTCTTTCAATGGTTGATTTTACTGCGGCTGGCTAGCAAATGCCAGCTAACCATATCAAACAACAAGCGTAACCTATAATTGAATGCAGTGTAAATGAAGATTTGTATAACGATATGAATGTGTTTAATTGCACTGAGTTGTAGAAGTAAAGACATGTCTAACATTTCCTTTTTTGAATTAATTACCACTCATTTTTCCAGGATGGGGAGGGGGGGGTTGTGTCCCCCCTGCACCCCCCCCCTGGGTTTACGCCCATGTCCATCAGCCTTCCAGAGGAAAAAGCAGAACTTTTTGTGTATTGTGTAATACAATGTGTGCCACACTTAGACTGCCCTGATATATTTCAAACACACTCATCATCCACTCAATAAAACCTATTACTTGTCATGAAGGCCTCATTTCCTACAGTTGTGTTTGATGTAGTACCTCGACCGCCCCGTTCGTAGGCCCACAGCAGAGGCAGCAGATAGGCCTCCACAGAACAGACAACAGTGACATGATCTATTTCTCCCGTGATGAATGTACCAATCTGCTGCCCTGTTGCCCTGTCCGCCTAATTTGTTATGATGTGACACCATCTAGACTCTTTTCTATGATGATGAACTCGCTGCTAGTGTGGACCGGCAGGTAAGTGGGATGAAAACGTCAGGATGCTCTATGATGCCAGTGAAGCACTTGATACCAAAATGATACCGTAAACAATTTCCCAGGTGCAGTAGGGAGACCCCCCCCCCCCCCCCCCCCCCAAGGAGCTGTTTTTCCCCCTCAGGATACTTAGTTGTGTTTAGGTGTTTGCATCCAAGTTTACTTTTAGAGAAGGTGGAGGCTAATCATCTCATTAATTTGTCAATGTTGCCACATGGTACTATACACTCACTATCATATATGAGAGAATGATAGCAGACATTGCTCTCTGTGGCATTGAAGGGCTGTCAAATACTGAGAGCACAGTTAAACTAAAAATATCAACAGAATGTGAAGAAATAAAAGTTTTGACCTCTATATATTATTTTGCAGGGATATCTATTGAACCTCCACATTGTACTGGAGAGGTGGCAGTCTGATATTAAACAACACCAACAATCTCCCGGTCCTAGGAGCTCCCAGTCCAGACAGAGTCAGCTAATGCAACCGCTAGCTGCATGGTTAAATGAGCCTACTAGCTAACGGCAGCTACGGTTAGCTACAGCAGCACTGAGGTTGGTGATATGCCCCCCTTAAGTTTGGAGAAGGAATTCAACAGGTGGCCAACTCTTACATATTGCACCTATAAGAAGGAAGAAGAACAGAAGATCTCCTGTGTTTTTTGGTCGGTAGGTTGATCGGTTGATCGGTTGGTTGGTTGGTTGGTTAGTTGGTTGATTGGTTGATTGGTTGATTGGTTGATTGGTTGGTTGGTTGATTGGTTGATTGGTTAGTTGGTGGGTTGGAAAACAATGAATTATTGTGTTATATGTCATAGTCCTTAAAGTTTAAGTCTTGGTTTATTTGGACACTTGTTACTGGTTTCTGAAAATAACGAGTAACAGCAAATGTCATATATGTCTTTCTCTTACGTTGGTAAACAAAATCTATGGCCAATATAACTGAAGAAAACAGAATAATTTAAAAAATATATTTTTAAATGTATTTTAAAACTTTTGTGTGTTTAGGTATCATGATCTTACTTTTTGTACTATTTAAGAGACTCAGGGAGCTGAGGCAGGAACTGATATATTGAAGTTAGTATTTATATTATGGTTGGAAATGTATTTGTTTTATCTAAAAACATAAAAATACATTCTGGTTGAGGCAAAAACCACTACTTGATGTCAGTACTAGTACAAATGAATAAGGAGCTGGTATAACACCAGCTGTTAAGTAACAAGAACCTGATCATGCCACAGCTGATTGTGTGAGCATTCACACATACAGTGTGTACTTCATTGTGTTGAAGTGTCAGAAGTAGATAAATTAAATTATTATGGAGTCAATCTGTGATTAAACTACAAAAGTTGCTCAAAGTATGGATTTTGGGTAAAGATGGTTCTGATTCCAGAATCCTTCCATCCAGTTGTCACTGCAACAAGTACCCATCTGCACTGTGGTGAAGTCAGGGCAGCGGGCCGTGACAGATCACAGATCAGCTGGCAGAGCAACAGTGAAATTTGTCAGCTTGTGCAGCAGCAGATCAATGATAATTACCCAGCTGACACGAGTACAGTTATAACTTTACAGGATCAAGAACAGGGGAAGAGGGAGATGAAGAAGGGAGGGATGAAGGGCTGTGGGCCACACTTAGCTCTGAGCTGATCGATACTGTGTGAGATATGGCTGTGACCAGCCCCAAGGCCCGGCCTTATAGCAGCTCAACAAGCCATTAGCGCCTTCCTTCACAGGGCAGCACAGAGCTAGGGTTTGTGTGTGCTAATGTGTGTGTGTGTTCTTAAAGCTGCTAAAAGGACATTGGTTTGGTTTGGCAGCTCGCCCATCAATATCAACCCAGTAAAATACCATTAGAACCAATCATACACCACAGAAGAGTGTTTAAAGTTGTAACCCTTACGGTTTAAGCCTTGGTTTAATTGGCGACACCTGTAGTTACTGGTTTCTAATGGTTACCAGTAACCAAAAGTGTCAGGTATCACTTACAAAGTTGTATTTGAAATTAGATGTGTATTGACTACTTGGGGATGCAAATGCATTAAGACGCTGTCAGAAGAACCCAAAGATGAAGAGGGACTAACCCATTTAGAGCCACAGTCAAACACAACATGTGTTGCACAGGTGCCCTGCACACACTTTTCTCTTCTTCATGGCCGGTTTGTGCATGAGACAAATGTGTTATTTTCCTGTGCCCGAAAGGAGCACGTCAACAACGACAACTACTTAATCAATTACAGAATGCAAATGTATTCAGTGGTTATTATTGAAAGAATATTTCTGTAAATTGACAAATGACAGTCATGACAAGTGATCTTCATGTCCAAAACCAGTTGGTCATCTTCTTCCTGAAGTTCTTCATCAGAAGAATTCATTTTAAACAATAAGATGTTCAAAATGTTTCCTCAGCTCGATGATGGCGTGTTTATTCGCAAAACTGTCTGTGTAGGAATTGTCGAAGGTGGCTGAGAAAATGTTTTCCTTCCTTGTGAATGTAGTTGTTTTTAGACAATATGACAAAGTTGATAGTCTGGACATTTGTTCAGCGACAGCCACAATCAGTTGCATATAAGCTGTGTAGATTTAAGACACAGATATGAAACAAAGAAAGACAGAAGAGAGACAGAAATACATCGGCAGACAGGGAAGAGTTGAGAGTGTGGTCAGTGACAGCCCTGGGCAAATCATCTTCATCTCAAAACTTATCCTCTGAGATCTGCTCTCTCTCTCTCTCTCTCTCTCTCTTTCTCTCTCTGTCTCTCTCTCTCACACACACGGACACACACACACACACACGGTTCATAGGTCAGTAGATGATGAGGTCTCTCTTCCAGTGACTCCTGGCCAGGATTTGTATTGTTCAGTCTGAATGTGAATCCGGGGGTTTTGGGGTCTGTGGATAGCTGCTGCTGCTGCTGCTGCTGCTGCTGCTGCTGCTGCTGGAAGCCTTCACTCTGTGGAGGGCGAGGTGATGATGACCTAGTTACACTTTCTGAAAATGTCCAGATGAATCACAAAGTGACATAAGTACCTGTATAACACAGATTCTCATGCAGGATTGTTTGATACACTGGAACTACTGTGATCTTAGAAACGACCGTATCTTCTGTTTGACATATTGTGTAAAAGATGCTCATCATCAAACAAGGATTCTTACTTATAGACACAATCTGTCTATATATATCTATATACATATCTGGGGGGTCGGGTGACGCATGAAGATAAGATCTTTAAACTCGTTTGATTAATCAAGATTCGATTTTTTTTTTTTTTCTTACTTTATCCCAAATGTTTTCAACAATGTTCAAACCAAGAGATATCCACAAGTTTACTCAAGGTAACAAGTGAGTTTTATTAGGTCGTCATCATTTCTTCCGGGATAGATAATTAGCAGTACATCAACATCAACAGTGAAGTGAGTTTGACGTAAGGAACATTTGTGTTTATTTGTGTTACCCATGCAGTGTTTGTCTGTCCCAAACATTCAGTTTACTGTACACTAGCCGCAAGCTAACATTAACGAGCAACAGCACACAAGCTTATGTGCCGTTCAACTCAGGACAACTTTCTGTGAATTCAGTAGCCTACTAACCAGAGACTCTGCTTATCTCTGTAAATTTGTTCATGAAGTAAAGGACATTTCCCCCCCAACTTCCCCCAAGTTCATCTCCTCAGATCGCTGCTGCAGTCAGGTTGATAAATAGGAATGAAGATGAATCCACTTTTTAATCCCAAGAGTTAAAAATTATCTCTGAGCTCTCCTCTCACCAGTTATACATTTCTGTATAAGAGCAGAATCAGAAGTGACTGAAACAGTGGATGTTCATGTAAATTATTTTACCCAAACTTTCATTTTGTTTTAGCATTTGTGGGCAACATCAGCGCAAGTTGACAGAAAATATTTGATGTGGACTTCTGGATGGACTCAGGATATTCGACCTCTAAATAGATGAAACCTCACCTTTAATCATCAATGACTTTCCATCCTAAACCCTCACTTTAACTACTGATGATTTTCAATAGCCTGATTTGGCCCAACCTCGCACACACAAACACACACATTCACCGACCCCTCCATCCACTAATCTATAGCAGATAAATGAGCCCGGGCTAACAGAGTGGGGCAGAGAGAGAAAAGATTGACTCAGAGACAGAGGCCTAATTAGCAGAGACTCATTAGGAGTCTTTAAGAGGCTGTGATTAGGGATGTTTGTTCACACAGCGTGCTGCTGCTGCTGGGCTTAATGACTGGGACTGATCACTTGCTAGTTTAGCCTACAGCGTGACGGAGGGGGGCTGGATGAGGGTTGAGGCATGAGAGAAGTGTGTGGCTGTGTGGCCGTGTTCCAGCAAGTCATTTGTCTGCAGTTAACTGATATTAAACACAGGGAAAAGAGCATCTATAGTCTCTTTCAACATGGTACACCTGTGACATCTGCAGTGTGCTGAAATCATGAATCCCATCAGTGATCACACAGAAGGCTAGGTGCAGGCATAAGATCAAAGATTGTTAGCCTTGTTAGGATTGTAAAGTTTAAAAGAATGGGGACATTTGGGGAAATACACTTATTTAATCACATTGTGCATTTAAAGGGTTAATTCTACTTTTAACACTTTCATGGTTTTTGTGCCTAGTTGCTGTCTTTCTGCTAGGTTAAGCTAACTGTCTGCTGTTTGTAGCTTCATATATAGGGAAAAGTGATTTGAACTTTCTTCTAACTCTTGGAAAGACAGTAAATAAGTCAATTTCCCCAAATGTATACTAATGTGCTAAAACATGCTAATGTTTTAGGTATGAAAACCTGGACTGTGATTTGCTTAATGTAAGCCTCTTGACTTAAAACAGGTGGAAAGAGAGAGACAACATGGAACTCCTGTTTTAATATTTCTGTTTGAGTGATTAAACAAACAAGATGACACATGGTAATTAGTAAGCTATAAAGGAGCTTGTAGGTGTGTTTTTAAAATTTGGAGAGAGCCAGGCTAGCTGTTTCACACTGTTTGCAGACTTTGTGCTAGGCTTAAATAACCATGCGTTCGTTGTAGCTTATTGGAAAAGTGATAGACTTTTGACTTTTGAAGCAAATTAGTAGATTCCCCAAAATATTGAACTAGCCTCATGTTAGGCTATAGGTTTGGAAAACTGGACTGCCATTAGCTTAATTTAACATGAATGAGATGCATTATGTTAATTTGTGAGCTTTTAGAAGCACACACTGTTTTCACTTTGGAGTGAGCCAAGCTAGCTGTAACCTATTTACTTACAGTTTTTATGTTAAGCTAATCGCCTCTCAGGACTTGCTCCATTCATACAGTAACACACTTACATACAGGTTGTGTTGACAATCTCATCTAACCCTCAACAAGATAATGGAATAGTACTATTTGTAAAATATTACACTATTTCTTTAAAGGCTTGGATCAGGTCTGGGTTTGCTGCAGTTATTTTATAGTTAGCAAGTTTACATATCTTGGAGGAGTGTCCTTAACCCCATCCTTTATCATTGTTTCTATGGAGTCTGCATGTAGCAGAACACCATTTGCACCTTGTTTCACTGTTAGCTAAGAGCTAATCAGGGTGCTGCAGTAGTGACGCACGTTGAGAAATTTAGAGGTCTGTGAGGCTCTCTCTTCCGTAAGGCTCAAACACATTTCAATAATCACTGCATCCCCCCACCGATCTAAAAGTTTACCACTGAGACCGAGCTCTTGGCTCTATAAACCCCAAACCCCTTCACTTAAATCTGATAAGAGTCCCAGCACTATTGTGATACGATTTCCCCCCTCGGAAGTCCATCCATGATCCCGCATTTCCCTGAGTCCCTCTCGTTCCACTTCCTGAACTGGGGTGGATTGTCTGGAATAAACTCCAATCCTCCTTAAAAGAAGAGAGCAGGGAAGGGGAGGGGGTGAGGGGGGGTGAGTGAGACGAGTAAAAGCCGAGAGGATCAAGGATGCGAGGGCCAAAGTAGAGGATCCGACAGAGCAGAAAGTAGAGTTAGCAACTCCATCTCCTGTCCTCGAATTCCTCCAGCTGCGGTCTTTGATTATCTTCAACACCCTCACACTTATTCCTATGTGTCCTTTATCCATCCATCCATCCATCCATCCATCCATCCATCCATCCATCCATCACTGCACTTCTGCCCCCAGCCTCTGGGCAGCGCTGCAGCAGTGTGCCTCTGTGGTGTTTGCAGTGGCGCGTTTAGCAACAGCAAGCGGCAGGACTGATCCATTTGTTTGTTTTCTGAATCCAGGATTTGCAGAGATAGATTAGACAACAAAAGCATATGGAAAAGATAAAGAACACTTAGGTAATGGATTTTGGCAGCCTCTCCAACACAGCGGAGAACTCATCCTCTTTCCATCTCTCATCTCTCCTCCTTTCTCTCTGCTCTAAATATGGTTGTTGTTCCTTTTTCAGACACTTCTTGAGAAGAGAAGAGGCTTCAGCTGTTTATGAGGATGGAGGCGTTAGCTTGAAGAACATTAACAAAGGAGTTGTGCACCAACCAGACCTTGGCCTTTGGTTTAATGTGCTTTCCAACTACTGTATATGTAAGGTGGTATAAGTGCTGTGTTGTATAGGTGGATTTACAGTTCACACTACAGAAAACCAAGGAGAAAGATATTTTTTTGCTGGGGCAAACAAAGGCAATCTTTAACATGGAACACATGTGCAATGAAACTCTTTTTCCTTTCACATCAAACTAATACAGGATGAATGTCACATAAATGCAAATACAATGAAGAATATGTTTTAAAAAATGTATATGAAAGTAAACCCAACTGTTCCTTTAGGACTGTGGGGTTTCTATCACCTTTTATCAGACGAGTTCCTGTCCAGGGGCCTCCCTTGTTATTCTTTTTTGCATTCAAAAATTGTATTTGTTTATTCAGACTTGGACTTAAATTGTATACAGCACTTTCTGGTGCACCGACCACTTAAAGTAGTCATTTTCACCCATTCGCACACATATTTATACACGGATGGCAGAGGCTGCCGTGCAAAGTGCCGACTTGTGCATCAGGAGTGAGAAAGCACTTTCTAACCAAAGTGCGCCACAATATGTCTATGCTCAGCCGTTCACATTCACACATCTATTCACACAACAATGGAACAGCCATCAGGAGCAATTTGTGGATCAGTATCTTGCCCAAGGACACTCTGACATGCAGCCAGAGGAGGGGATGAAACCATTCCCTTCCCTTCACACATAACCAGAGACATGTGAAACTACACCACATGCATACTTAATTGCATATTCTGCAACTAGTTTATTTATGCTCTAATCCCAACTAACAGAGACAAACAGGAACTTGATGTGCTTATTAGTCAAGTGGACCATCTGACAGAAAACATAGCTGGTATGGATTACAGGTCGCAGAGTGATGAGTGCATATCAGAAGTATGTGTGCGCTCATGAATTCTAATGTAACTGTTAAGAACATGTTGTGTCCTCCAAGCTCATCTACAGTGTGAGTGATGTAAATATCTCAACATCAACTGTCTCAGCTACTCCGCCCCCCATCACTTGTTTCTGCGCTATGTCACTCCAGTGAGAGGGTCACAGCGTTACACACATGTTTACTTCAAGATACAAGTTTTCAGCACATAACATTGTTATGACGTGATGAGTTTTGTTTGTAGTTAGCACCTACATTACGTCTGACAAATTGTTACAGAGATGGGATTTGTGTTTACAGCAGTAGTGTTGCATTCAGAAACTGTTGGGGCACCAAATCACACAACAATGCCAATTTCTGCATAATGTTGCTTTAAGGCAAATTGTTCCCAATGGTAGGAAAATCACAAAGACCTACTTGTAGCGAATAAATTGCGCGACATTGCCTCCACCTGTTTGCTACTTTGAGTGTGTAAATGCTCACAAACTAGCCTGTAGCTTGCTCGTGAGCAAACATTGCATATACAACCAACCTACTGTATAATGCTCTCTAAAGATTTATGTAACTTTGTGCCAAGAAGCACTTCCTGAGCCTCTAATGCTTTATTTTTTTTGGTCAGTTTCCAGCAAATTACACTAGTGTTTCCAAATGGTATTCTTGTTGGTGACGCAACCGAAGACAACTGAACTGCTTTCTGTTTCCCTTTGAGAAGCTACTACCAACACAGAAGAAAAAGAAAAAACTTGCCTATTGCCAGAATGGTAAGTTAAAGCAAAAAAAATAAAAAATTACAAATTCTATTGCTAGTTTAAAAATGCTCAACTTTCAGTCTCCCCCTTCCATCATTTTGAATTTCACAAGGCTAAATTCACTCACATCCATCAGAAAATGTAATGTGTGCTAATTTTCATAAATAGAGGAAAAACTGTTGGCTTCATGTGTGAGGGACTTTCATTTAAACCAGTGTTTAATAATGAACCTCTGTGTAGTTTATGTCATTAATGAAGAATCATTTCAAAACAATTCACAAACACCTTGAGTTTCATTACATTAATAAAAGAACATTAGCTCGGCTGCTCTTTTAGCCTGATTGAGTTGAGAGTTTAAACAATACTTGGAAAATGATCATCACTAATAGATCCAACAGACTTCATTATTTTATGAGGGGATCGAATGCAGGACACACACACACACACACACACACACACACACACACACAGAGGCAGACACAACCACACATATGAATGTATTGTATACACACACACACACACACACACACACACACACACACACACACACACACACAACACAGGTCTTTTAAATAACAAGTAGCAAACAGCTTCAGTAACCCAACTCCTCTGAATTATCACCTCCTTGCTCGTGGCTGTTTATGAATACAAATTGAATTTCCTCTTTCCAACCTTGTCGCAGTCACGCCTCATTTGATTTATTCCTTAATGAATATTTCCCCTTTCAACTCAGGAGATGGGAAAACATTTCCACACTAAATGAGACCCGGCTTTTATTGTAGCCCATTCTTTCCTGCGTCTAGAAGTACATTACACTTATGGTCGTGTTGTGGATTGAACAAGGCTGTGCCATTTTGTTGGAGGCAACAAAGGAAACGGAGACTATAAAAAAAAGTGTGTTGTACCTGCGGTTTGTAACGGCATGTTAGAGATGTTTTTCTCTCTAATAGCTGCACTCTGAAGTCTGTTTTCTTAGTTATTCTACTGTGAGACAGCAGCATTTCTCTGTCTTACACTGAATTAGGAAAATGTCATATAATTTAGAGACAGATAAGCAGATCTATACATTGGATTCAGAGACTAAACCCACCATATTGACTGTCCAGTGTGACAAAGATGCAAGTCGCAACATCGCTCAACGACAACTGTTAGACAAATTCCACACGAGCACCATTTGCCTGTTAATGTTGTGTAGATAATGTGCAATTGACCGTACGCCTGCTAAATAATGCAGCGGCTTGTTTGGGGCCATAAGGAGAATTTAAATAGTATTGATAGGCTAAGCTGCCATGGTGGAGGATGTATGCAGTCAGAAAGCCCCACTCTGTATTGATCAAAGCAACGGGCTTAAAGCAGAATAGCTCCGAGTTCTAGAAGAAATTAGGAAAAAACACAAGAGAACAGAAGAACAGCAGCGTGGAGCGATAGGTCAGAGCTGTGAGTGTTATGGTGCAGGAGGTGGAGGAAGAGAAACGGAGTGAGAGTTAGACAAGGAGACGTCGGGGCCGTCCATCCATCCAGCGCATGGCCCGGGGGCAGAGGGAGGAGTAAAGTTGTTAACGAGTGTGTGGACAGTGGTGTCAGGCAGAGCGCAGGTCCATCAGGGAAATGAGACGCCCGGCTTCTATTATGGCCCCAGGTGCATTGTGGGGAGGACAAAAGGAAACTTTTGGTGGAAATAGATTATAGACAATGAAGAGAACAGAAGAGAATCCATGTTTTTATTCTATTCTGAGATGTTGGTTTTTATTTTCAGATTGTAAAAAATAACTCTTTCATTCACTTCTTTCTGTGACTTTTTTTTTTACATTCTCTTCTGTCTTTTTGTGAATACAGAAGTTGAGTCTGCTTTCGGCTCGACACTCCGATGCCTTCTGAACATTGTGATCAGAATTTCAGACTTTGATGCATGAATGATGCTTAAATCTGTATTATAGAGATAAAGATATAAAGATTATTGTACACTCTCCTATAGTCAACTGGGCCTAGATTTACCACAGCCTGTAAGAAAACCAGACTTCATTTAAATCAGACCTTTGTTTCTAATTTCCATTGTTCTGTAAGTTTATTTTATCACTGTTTCAATGAGGTTTACCTGTTTCCTGATCTACTCCTGTTTGTTGCAGTGATAGAAGTCAGAGTAGTTATTTATAGTGGGGAAAAATTGCATAATGGCACATCAAAGTGTATGTGTTTTCATTTGGTGCAAATAAATATATAACAAATAATGCTTTTAAAAAGTGAGGAGACAAAATCAGCCTATGCTTACAGCGGTAATGAGTTTTAATCTCTTTACTTCCTCTGATGGATTTCATTGAGAAACATCTGTAGAGAGTGTTGAAGGCATGCATAAGATATCTAAACTGATCTAATTATCAAATCGGTATTTAAGTTCAAAAGGTGAAACTTTTGGGGTGGGTGAAATGAGGAGAGTACAAGCTGAAACCACCAGTCAAAAGAGTGAATACTGCTGTTTAACCACACAAACTATAGTGTGCCCAGCAGAACCATACAGATAATCAGCAACCAGGAATTATTCTGATTTTCTACTCAACTAAAAGTACTGATACAACATTGTAAAAATAATCTGTTACATGTTCAAGTGCTTTGTATGTATATCTTAAGTATGTTTGTATAATCAGAAAGATTCACTTAAAGTATTAAAAGTAAAAGTACTGATACTACATTGTAAAAATAATCTGTTATGTGTTAAAGTGCTTTCTTTAGTATGTATATTTTAAGTTTGTTTGTATAATCAGAAAGATGTACTTAAAGTATTAAAAGTAAAAGTACTCTATGAAGGAAAATGTCCCTCATGACTGCCATCTATTACAATTATATAATTAGATTATTATTATAATTCATGCATAAATATAAAATCAGCATTTTACTGTTGTTGTCGGTTGAGGTGGAGCTCATGTTGAACTAATTTGCATACCGCAACTAATGTAATTTTTTATGAAGGATTAATCATCTGATTATTTTCTCCATGAATGGGTCGATTGATTGGTTTGTAAAAACAATCAGAAAATATCTCTATATATTTTTTTTATCCAAACTTCAAAATTCTTAAGAGTAAATAAAACATATTATAACAATTAACAGGAAAAGCAGCAAATCTTCTGAAAAATGACTAAATGATTATCAAAATAATTCCAGATTAATTTGCTGTCAATGGATTAATCAATAATCAACTGAACCTCAGCTCTACTTGTATATATTTTTAGGTACAATACTTTAACTTATGACAAAACACATATTTACATAACATAATAATACACAAGCTATCAGATCATTGTATGTATATATATATATATATATATATATACACACACACATATATATATATATATATATATATATATATATATATATATATATATATATATATACACACACATATATATATATATATATATATACACCATATTCTCACTTTGAGATGTATTAGATTATGTGCGCTGACACTAAAAGATAAACATGATCTGAATATGTTTTCCACAGAATATCTGATATTTATTCCACTTAAACCTCAAGAAGTTGTTTGACACCCAACTCACTTTCTGCTCGATCTGATGAAAATATTTGTACTGGCAAAAGATTACAAGAACAACAAAGTAACATATCACATCTGAGGCAGATATTTTCTTATCCGACAAACATCTCTCAGACTGTGTTGTTCTGGAATTAACAGCACTTACAGCTGGGTGCATGACAAGTGTGCAAAAAACAACCAACTTACCAAAGTCACATGTCATGCATCCTTCACTTATTATGAAGAAACCTCGCTTTTAATCTGTTATGATCACTATCAATGATGAAGAAAAACATGTTTCTCTGACCATTAGTGTGTGTAGTGTGTGAGTGTATGTACAGTGCAGCCTCTGACCTCGGGCTGTGTGCTTAGTGAGGATTGTAGCAGGCAGCTTTAAAGGGGGATTAATGCAGCGTGGCCGAGTGAGAAAAACACAAACATATGCAGTAATTAGTCCAACAAATACAGTATGAAGGGTCAGAAAGATATACTTTATGTATATGTATGTCTGCTCTAAATGTTGAAATTATCATGACTTTCACCTGGAAAATGCCATTTTATATGGTTAGCCTGAGTGTTATCTTAAATGTTGGTCTTTTAAAGTTGGCCTTTCATCTTCAAGTATGTCAAGGGATCATAAGTTCACATTTAATTTCCAATATTCTAATATATTCTAATATCTATTATAATAGCTCAGCCTATTTTAGCCACCTCCCCTCTTAGCCTCTGATGTTCCCTCTTTGCATGATAAACAGCTTTTCAGCCCTCAGAATATGTATGTGGCCCATATTTATTCACATGTGCCGTATGTGAGAGCAGACAATTCTGCTTTGGCTGTGAGGAAATATTTAAATAAGGAAGTAAATAAACAGTCAAAATAAACAGCCAGAGTAATAAGGTTAACTATTTAGGGTTTTTCTGATATTGATATTTGCAGGGAGAGCTACAGGAGAGGGCAAAATTAATGACAGCAGACATAATGCCATTGGGATACTTAGGAGTGTGTCCAATACTTTAAGTAATAGCGTTAATGGCGAATTTGAAGGAATTTAATTTTCGACATCAAACAGCCGCCCAACCTCTCGCCTCCGCATGTTTGGGGCTCCGAGAGCTTCTGAACTCTCGGAGGGAGGAAGAGGAGGAAAATCATCTCCGGGGAGGCAGGTGGCTCAAAACTTCCAAGCAGAACAGCCTATCGACTCGCAGGGTGACGCTTGTTAGGCTCAGGCCCAGAGGAGGGAGCATGGCCAGTAAGTAAGGTTATTGGGAAATAATTAGCCTAGCCCGGGAATCAGCGGGGATAGCAAAGTCCTCTGGGGTAGAAACGCCAGTGCCCCTGGCCTCGTTTCCACAGCTAATTAACTTTGAAGAGAGCCTATTAATAAGGTTGTCTTCATAGAAAAAGCCTGAAACTATATGCAGGAGGAACTTTTTGGTGTGGAATTCAATTTATGGATGAAACACAAAGAAAACACACAAGACTGGGCAAGTAATTGAAAATGAGGTGGTCTTTTTGGGGTATTTCTTGTGCAAAGTTCTCTCTTCATAGACACACACTATTCAGAGACCTCATCAGCCTTCCTCTCAGATCGTCCCATCAATCCAAACAGAAAATTTGCCTCAGATCGCTCAGTCCCCACTTCCACCTTCTCGGTGGATGTCATCCCCAAGTGGCCACACGTCCCCTTACCTGTCATCTCAGAAACAGCTGGGGTTGCCACAGCTCAGGTCCAGGTCTGCTAAAAAGAAAAAAAAAATCCAGCCTCATAGCCTCAGGCTGTGGGGAGAGCGACGCAGGCCTCAGTGCCTAATCACCCCCTCCCACGACAGCACTCATCAAGACAGCAGCTCCAACAAATCAATCTCCCTCTGACAGTTCATTTAGACTGAATTAATTTGGAATTAGGGGCCATTACTGCAATTGGCAGGCGTGGATATTCCCCTAACGCGGGCTGTTATCCTGCTTTGGGGATAAAGAAAAGGAGCCAGCTTTTCTTTTTTTCCTTCTTCTTTCTCTGTAGGATCGACTGGATAAGGTGTTTTTCTGTGCTGATCGCAGGGCTGAGGGAGGCAGGCATCGGATTCTCAGTTTAACTAAATCATCATTGTTCTCAATCAACAGTCAGACTCTGCTGATTGTTTTTTTTTCTTCCTCCCGTTTCTCCTCTTGATACCAAATGGAAGTGAAATAGGTGTTTAATGAGGGTCGTTGTTCTATCGACTGTCAAATTGTTGCCAGGGGCCCATTAAAAGTCTGATGGTCCGCTGTAGGAGCAGAGAAAACAATGAGTCTGAGGGAAAAACAAAACACAGGACAGAACTGAAGGACCGATAAAGTACTTTTAAACTCCTGCTGATGAGGGTTGGAGGGGGATGATAGCCAAGCAACAATAAAGAATATCTTATTTAATATGTAGTTTTGGAAAAGCAATTCAGAAACACAGAACGGTCATATTAACAATATTTATAAGGTAATAATATACGGGAATACTGCTGAACAGACAGACTTGGGCTTCTCCCTCTCCCTCTCTCTCCTGCTGGGAGGCAGCAGCTTGAAGTTTACCCAGGGTTCACGACCCTGTGACCCAGAGGTTTGACCGAGACAACTCAGCTCCATGGAGACCTCGCTTTGAAAAGATAAACAGTCTAACATCACACATGCTACTGCACAGAGAGGCACACAGACGTGTGTGATTTAAAAAAGAAATCACCATGAAACAGAAAACAACATGAATTTATGGGATCAGTTTGATGTTTTGTGTGGTGTATTTTGTTGGATATGATATCAGATGTTTGTTTCATTCTTTAAAGTCCTGCAGTGGGTCCCTCAGAATAATACAGGAATGCCATCTTTTCAATTTTGCACCAATGTTCAACAGTCACACATAGAAAAACTCTCCCCGGGAGAAGCTGAAGGACCAGGAGCCTCAATAGACCACAATGCTTTGCAGTCACAATGTCAGGTTATGTTTTGAAGAAAAGCTCTTGTGTTGCCTCCCAAATTGTGATGTGTTGCCAAAATGTTTAGCAAGAGACACAGTGGACTCAAAATGTCCCACAATGCATTGGTTCAGTTTCATTGTCCTGATAATGTGCATGCTGGTACACTGTCAAAGCTTCCTGTGACACTTGAATAGAACAGAGTCATTGTTAATGTTATTAGTAACATCTGTGCTTTATGTATTGTGAAAAGTCAAAATGTCTGCTGTAAAACAAGGCCTCTCAGTGGCTACAAACGGAGAGCTAACTGCTTTCCACTACCAATAACTACCACTACTGTTACGCAGATAGAAAAAAAACAAACATGTATGTGCAATGCATGCTTGGTTAAAGGAATCACTGAAGGAGGATTTAATGTTTACATATCTTCTTTTATATAGAACTTCCTATAGTGAGTAATGGGTCGTGCATGTATGATTGATTTTGGAAACAGCTTTACTGAACATTTCACAGCTGCAACAGGTTCTTAAGCTATTCCTGGAAAAGTGTTGAATAACTAAAGAACCAGACAAGACAGTTTAAAGGTGCACTACGTAGTTTTGGGGAAGACATTTTAATCAGAAGAGAAAGATCTTCATTGCCTGATTTTTTTCTGCCTAAACAAACTAAATAAACAAACTCTCTTCATTTCATGACTGAATAAACAAACTGACTTTAAAGGACAACACAATTTCATAATTGTCATAACTTATTTACTCATAATATTTTGCTTGATTAATTAATTAATTGCAAGTACAGTACTTGAGTAAATGTACTTACTTTCCACCAGCGGATAGATTGAGTTAAAACAGGTCTCAGGACAGGGTGTAACTGGGTGATTTTACTTCATGACATCAATGAGATGCATACATTATGTATTCTTGCTGTATTAAGTCAGATTTCCACATTGTTCTATAGACCTGAAAAATATACCTGGTTGTTTTGTGTGATAGGAGGTGTAACAGATAACATTAATGATGGCTGCATTCCTTCAGGAGTACATGTCCTGGTACATGGACACACAGCCTGGATAAAAACATGGAACGGAGCAATTATTAAGCTACTTGTTTGTCGCCAAAATCACTCACTTTTTGTAGTGGACCATGTTGACTGTTACGCATGAGTTGGAATGCGTTGGGCCCCTCGAAAATCCCCAAATGGACAAAAAGTAGCTTCCATAGCATGTGTACTACTGTCTGCTGAACATCCCAGGATAACTTGTTCTCATTTGACAGATGTGTCGATTATGCAGCACTAGACCCAATGTATTGTAAAGGTGATGGCCTCTTCTGAGTTACTGTACACTTTATTTAAATTTGAACATGAATGTTTGAAAAAATGATCATGACCTAGTTTTATTTTAGCAAATTCTATTTTCACACATCATGTCTTGGCCCTCACTGTTGTAAACATAGCTGACGAGTTATGGGAGATGTACGCTGGGCAACCAGGAGCAGCTCCTGTGTCCAACCATGAGATCAGAGTAAATATTAACACTGACACGCCGCTGTGGAAATACCTCAGTGACTTACAGGGGCCACGAGGAGCAGGGCAGGAGGATGAGTGGGAGGAGAAGAAAGACGAGTTGAAGCAGACATGTAGGTGAGCCAAAAGGTAAACGGCAGGGCAATGCACACACATAACCCTGAATACACACACTGATACCCTCTCAGCCCTCCTCCATTAACACTCGGAACCCCACACACATCTATCCCTCTGATGACACGATCCCTCAACACCCACACACAGCTCAAGAAAATACAGCCAAGTCCTCAGCTGACACAACAACTCCAGGCCTTGTTACTTTATTTTTTATTACATGACCCTCATACTTGCGGCCAACTTCTGAAAAATGCAGGTTGCAGACAATTTTAAGATCATATTTCTTTGAATAAAGTATTTTTGTATGTCTTTGTTGTTCCTTCCTTCTTTAAAAGCTGAGGAAAGGATGTTGTGATCTGAGCCGACGATAAAAGCCCAGGAGGAGGTTGCGGGTTGGAGAATGATCACATTACGAATACATGCTAAAGCCGAGAGCAGACAGTGCGGCCCTCTATTTATTATGTTTTCGGACCTGGGCAGAATGTTCCATCAGCCTGAGAAATATGACGGTGATTTCACCGACACACTCTCAGGTTTCAATGCAGGTAGGCAGGGATGTGTGTGTGGGTGTGTGTTTATGTGTGTGTGTGTGTGTGTGTGTGTGTGTGTGTGTGTGTGTGTGTGTGTGTGTGGACATGTGTGTGTCAAGTGTCTGTATGAATGCCAGAAAATGATTAGGTGTATATATATATAGTGAGAGCGGAAGGAGATGAGAGAGAAGAAGGAGAGATGTGGTGAAAGGTAGTTCATGTTACGTATTTGCAGTCTGGGTGTAACATTTCAGCACCGGGCTGATAATAGAGTCAACACACTCTGCACAGGTTTAGGGGCAGAAGGATGTATATGAGGAATGTAAGGGTGTCACATAAAAGCTCTTCTTCACCACAAACACTCACTCAAACCCAATTTACCCAGTCAGACGACAGAGCCAAACACACATTAGTCATTGGCTTTGAGGCTTTTAACTGATTTCAAGTTACTCTACAGCGGTGTACAAAACATTGGAGTGGCCAGAAAGTACAGCTGGTTTAGTTAATAACATGCAGGTTGTGTGAAAGGAATAATGAAATGGAGATGAAAAGATGGATACCACTCCAGCCAGCAGCTGGCAAGATTAGCTTTACGGCTAGAAACAGAGGGAAACACCAAAGTAGAGGTGTTGGGATACATATCAATATTGATGATAATTGTGATATTTAAATAATATTGTGCTTTTAATACAGTGCCTCTTATATCATTGCTGTTTCTTTCTGTTCTCACTTTGTCATTGTAGGTGGTGCTAATGCACTGGTTGCTATGTTCTATGCTACTGCCATAAAACGGAAAAAAGAAAAGGAGGAAGAAGAAGATGGTAACCAGCCAGCTGTCTACTATCTCATTGTGTAGCTGCAGGGTGGGAAAGAGCAGGACACTTGCAAGATGTCGTGATAATATTATCTTGAATCCTTTTGGCCACGACAATCATGTAGTAAAAATCTGATATCATGACACCCAGTTTAAAGGTAACAGACTCCCAATAACAGCATATGTAGGGAAAATGAATTAACGTATTATATCTCATTTGATCTGTACAGAGACAAATGTTTAAAAGTGTTTGTGAATACATGTTGGTTTTTGTAGATATTTAAAAAGCAAGATACAGTGTGGTAATTAGTGAGGTTCAGAGGTGTCGGTTCGAAGATATACAAGGCACTGTTTCCAGTTTTTATGCTAAGCTAACTGGTCTGGTTGTAGTCTTATATTATATTAACTGTACACTCATGAGAGTGGTGTGGATCTTCACATCTAGCTCTAAGAACAGTTGTTCTCAAAGTGGGTCTGGGCCCAGCCGGGATTCTTGAGGAGTGGGACAATTTTTATTTTCACCATAATTCTATTCATAAGTAATACAATATCAGAATGTATCAAATATTTTGGTCATGGGATTCATAAACTTTCTGTAATATGATATCCAAAAGCAAAATTGTAGGACCCTGCAACAAAATCTTATGGAATGGGGGTGTGTGGTGTAATTTGCGTCAGATTAGGGGTTCTTGATGTGAAAAAGTTGAATTAGAACAAAAGATTTATCAGGAACAATAAACCTACAAAGAGGGACAATAAGAAACTGTTTGCTTTATTAACTTAAAATTACAAAAATGCAGAAAGCCTGAAAGACACATACAACCTTTTGGCATCTCTTTCTATGGGATTTGGCATCATCTTGCTACTGCACAAACAAGATTTGAAGATTATGAGCAACAGAGATGCAAACTAATCTCTGGATTTGTTGTGGGAAATGCTCGAAAATCCTGGGATTTTCCACTGTGGTTTGGTTTTGAATCCACTTTGAGAAACACAACAGTTTCACTTTTTGCATTCACGACTTTAAGGCATCAAAGGTCCTTGACAGCACGTGGCAATACCATATCGAAAGGTTAAAAAAGAATAATTTTTTAAATAAAAAACACAGCCAGGGTTAGAGCTTTGTATTTTTTGAGGATAGATCGTGATTCAAACAATTCTTGAACACTGTATATTGTGTCCACGTTTGTGTCCAACATTGTGCAGAGAAATGATTTGTTTGATTGGTGGACAGTAAAGGTGAAAAGGGGATGGAAGGGGAAACCTTTCCTGTGCTCTTTGTATGTTCATACTCATAAACATAATTCCAATTATATACATTATACAATACATACCATCCCAAGGCACTTCAGGTTCTATAAAGTCTTTTAAATGAACTTTTGGTCTCAAGGTGCAGACAAACTCCCAGCGTGCTCCGCTAACTGCTTCTGAATGGTGACCCTTGGGAGAGAGGTGTCAGTTGCGAACAGAAGTGGGGACATGGTGGAGGGAAAGGGGAGGCCCAACAAGATGGGAGATGAAAGAGATATATGGGAGAAAGGCGGCAGAGAAAAAAGGGAGGATTGAACGGGGGAAGGCTAGGGGAGGGACGGATTGGGGAACGAGGGAAGGTCGTGGTTCTCAGCGGAGGGTGCGCTCTCTCTGAGGTAGCAGTGTGGAACCACCCAGGGCCTTGTAATAGTTAAATCATATCAATTAACCATGGGACATCAGGGGATTAGGGGTTAATCTCTCCCTTGAGAGAGAGAAACAGTAAATTAGAAAGGAAAGGAAGGGGAGAAAGAGAAGAGATCATGAACGGCTGCGTTGAGAGGGAGATAGCTGACGTGATGAATTGCAGAGCATGAAAAAGCATGTTTGAGATAAATAAATAAATTGCCTGAAGGACGATGTCTTGTTCGCTTATGTTATCAACAATCACGTTGTAAATGACTATACAGCAAATGAGCAGTGTAGCACCGCATTTGCATTTCCCTATCGGCTGCGGTGGGACCAGAAGTGGCATTTAGGGATTAAAAACAACACAAAACAGGAGATAATCCCACGGCTCGGCCACACCCGCCTGGGAACTGACTTACGCCATTTTCAATTTGGATAAGGGCTTGGAAGAAGAAAAGGGGTACGAATAATTTACCCCCTCCCTCCAAAGCCTCATTGCCCCCCATAAAATTGTCCCCTCAGATTTAGAAACATCCACATTTGATTGAAAATGAAATCATATACAATAAGAGATGGTATGTGTGGCAGAGGTTTGGGAGATCTATATTTGGGGGGGATTGGAGGACGGAGCTTTGGGGGTTTGAGAACGAGGAGAGGAGCCCCTCTTTCTTTGGTGTGTATGCAAAAATGGCTGAAGTGGGTAATGGAGCCGTGAGGTAAGAGGATTAAGATCAGCATTGGGTCAGGACTGATAGTGAGGAACGGGGTGATAGAGGGACAAAAGGATGAGTAGAAGAGAAAGGAAAAGGGGGGAAAAGAGAGGAGAGAAAAGGGGAGATGTGGAGAGAATCAGACATAGATGGATGATTTGGGGTGAAAGATATGAAATGGAGACTTGACAAACTGTCCCTCTCATCCTCTCTCTTTCAGGGCCCACAGACTTTGCCTCAGACTCATAACTGATCATTTTGGATCTGTGCGTCCCTCTGATAGGGAGCGGCAGGATAATGCTGATACTTAGATTGACTCCACAGACAATGTGGGTCGACTGCATCTCCACTGCACGGGAAGAGCTCGAAGGCTGCAGGAAGGCATGAGCAAGCTGGGAGTTCAAATGCTGAGCACCAAGGAAGCTCGAAATCTGCAGGACGAGCATTTAACGGAGATACAGAAGGATGATGAGCTTTAGAGGCAAGAGTGAATTTGGAAGTATAGCATTCACAAGTAACCTTATATTCAAAGACATAATTTGCATTGGTCAATAACAGACAAACTCTGGATCCCCTGCAAAAGACCAGAAAATGCACTTCTTTGCTTTCTTGTCGAGAGTTAGAAAAGAAAATCAATTCCATTCTCATCCTTGCCTGTTTAATATGAAGTTACAGCCAGGAGATGGTAAGCTTAGCTTAGCATAAAGGCTGAAAGCAGGTGGGAGCAGCTAGCCTGGTTTAATGTGAAAAAATCTGCCAACCAGTACCACATTCCTGTAGTCAACAACAACACAAATTCTGCCTACCAGAACATCTAAAGCTTGATAAATAACACAACACGTCTCGTTTGTTTAAGCCGTATAACAGTTGAAGTGTAAAAAGGAGACTCCAGGAAGTCTCTGCTCTCCGCCAAAAAATAATCCCGCATTTAAACTTGCATAAACGCAACACTTCAGTTTTTGTTCAGATTTAGCGAGAGATATAACTGAATGAGCAAGGTGACTGGTAGGTGGATCTTGTTTCCTTTGACAGAGCCAGGCTAGTTGTTTCCTCAGCTTTTCATACGTATTGCAAAGCTAAGCTAACGTCTCTTTCTCCAGCTTCATATATGCGGGACAGATATGAGAGTTGTATCAATTTCTTAATCTAACTCTAGGCAAAGAAGTGACATATGGCATTTCCCCAAAAATGTCTAACTATTCCTTTAACAGAAAATGATTTACAACATTTGCGCTAAGTGTTGAAAACTGCATCAAAACTTGTCTGGAAAAGGCCAAACTTTACAAACTTCCCCCCTCATAAGCATCTGCCTTATAGAGACCAAGTTGTAGCCTGAAAACCAGTCTGTAGAAGCTGAGGAGCCTCATCTAAAATGTTCCCCTGACCGATACGTCTTTGCTTTAGCCAATTAGCTGCCATCACAGGATCAGACTCAACTCTTATTTGCCAGCCAAAGAGGCTCAGCTGCTCGACCCCGGCAGTAGCCTCATGGAGCCACGTTGCCTCCTCACACCCCCTCCCATCCTCAGTCCCCCCCAACCCAAGTCTTAATTCAGACACTTTGAAGTATCTTGGTCTGTGGTGAGGAGCCACTCAATCAATTACGAATGAAATAATCTCCTTATGATATTTCGAGGTTTTCTCAAGTAGAGGAGGGGGGAATGCAAGAAGAGATTATGGAAGCCAAATCAGTCTCTCAGCTGCGTCTAAAGTGACAGGGGGAGAATCAGCTGAGAGGATGGTGGGAAATTAAATAAGAAAAAAAAGATTATGTCTAAGTGTGTCACCTCCGAACACTGCTGTGAAATCTCTAACCTGATCCATGAGGAGGTGGCGGTGGAGTGGCGGAGCGAGAATGGATTATTGCAAGCCGCGTTTAAAAAAAGGACCCATGGTTGCTTTAAAAGCTTTTGCTTACCACTAAGAGAAAGCACACACACATATCAAACAAACATCTGTGTGATGTATCGGTGTGTGACATGCAAAAACAAGCAAAGACAAAGGGACGGTAAATGTCGTCTTGCTGGGAATCTAACTTCTGATCTGTTAAACATAAAGATACTCCACATATCACAGTTTTCAATTGTGTAAACTGTCAGTGACAAGACAAAGAAAGACAGGCAGACAGGAACTACATCCGAACATGTGTGGGTGAAGTGTTTGTAGCTGCTAATTTTCCTTAAGAAAAGTAGTAGCATTAGTAGAGTATGATGCTCAAAGGATCATGGCACAGTAGATGAGTTTATGCCATTTTTAAAGCAGTCAAAATGTGCAACTTTGACTCTTTCTACAACCACAGTGGATTTCTTTGGTGTGAGTCTGGTTGTGTACTTAGAAGATGGAGAGAAAAACAGGCTAGGTGTCATTTTTCATCTTGGTCTATATCTATATTATATTTATTTGACAGCAAGAAGAAGTTTGATTCAGTCAACTGAAAGTTTAATCAGATCTCAAGTCCATGTTGCACCAGTCAAGCTTTTCTACAGTCAAGGAGCAGAAGGAGAATAATGGAGGACAAGCAAGCCCCGAAAGTTAGGAAAGAGAAGAGAAGTGTATGAGAAGGTATGGACTAACAGAGATCAGACAATGGATGAAAACCTCTCATCCTCTGAAAACAAAAAACTTTGCATACAGTAGTTTAGTAAAGTTGTACTCTGAGCCGTGGAGAAATAGTCCAACTTAAAGTGATATCACTTACTGTCAAGTACAAAGCTTGTGGGCACTTCTACCGGTCTTGTACAGTATGTGACAAAGTGTACTTTGCTTATGTAAAAGTTCAGGGTACTTATACTTCACTTGAGTATTCTCTTCTACTCCATTAACTTATATCAAAGAGGAAAAGGCGCAGTGGGACAGAAATAAAATAGTAAAATAAAATAAAATAAAACACTGACAGGGAACATTTAATTGCACAATGAGTATTTTTACTTTTCATACTTAGCTAATATATACATACTTTTAGATAAGTAAGGTTTTGAATACAGGACTTTTACTTGTAGTGGAGTATTTTCACAGTATTAGTACTTTTACTCACTGTAAGTAAAGGATCTGAATACTTTGTACAATACCAACTTTTTCTCTTTACTCTTCCATCCTTAGCCCATTTTTTTCCATTCTTTTGAGTCAATAAATACTCTGTAAAAAGCCCAAACTTGACAAGACAACAAAAAAGACCCCCCTCCAGCCTCCCCCTGTCTCCCCTCTCTCACCCCCATTAGTGTTGCTCCCACATCTTGCCTCGAGCCCTTTTGATTTTCTCCATGGCTGACTGTCGTTTCTGCTGCTGCAAGCTCAGCCATCAGCGCGCATTGATCGCTCCCCTTCATCCTCAGCGTCCCCTCCGTTATACCTGACTATGGCGACTAATTCTCCCGTTCTCACCCTTCTTCATCCCAGATTGAGAGGGTCGGAGGAAAAATCAATAACGGTGCCAAGTGGGGCGGGGTCAGGGGTCAACGAGGTCCTTGACAAGTGTGTCAGGGGAAGGAAAGGAGTGAGAGAGGGGAAAAAGTGCTTGTCTGTATGTGTGTGTGTGTGTGTGTGTGTGTGTGTTTGTGTGTGAGTACATGAGTGTGTGTTGCATAAGGAGTGGTCAAGAGAAACAGAGTGACCAAAGGCCTCATGGGTGCAAGTGTCAGGCTTGTCAGGGATCAAATTTATGACCATTGATCGAAGCTGTGTGTGTGTGTGTGTGTGTGTGTGTGTGTGTGTGTGTGTGTGTGTGTGTGTGTGTGTGTGTGTGTGTGTGTGCGCGCGCGTGTGTGTTTGAACGCACAAAATGGTGATGAATGTGTGTGTTTGTTTGGATCATGGTGGAATCTGACAGGGGTGAAGAGTCATCATATAAAGCCCATTATGGCCAAACAAGCCAATGAAACAAATGAATCCCCTGAGATGTCACAGTAAAGACCCTGCCTTTCATGTATCTGTCTATCGATTTTTAACTGTAGTGATGCCAGAGCTCAGTACAAAACGCTTTTTAAAAATACCAGAAATTAACTATTTGAAGTGGGCTTGTTTATTTTCTTACATTTCAAGGAATAGTTCGACATTTTGGGAAATGTACTTTGAATTACAGGAGAAAATTGATTGATTGATTTTCGTGGCCCTGGTATACAACAAGAGGAAGGGAGTGTCTGTTCTCAGCTGTCCTCCCCTGTCCACTCACTCTGGGTGCCATGGAAGTCCACTGGACAACCAGAAGGGATGTCAGTGGGCCACAATGAATTTACTGTTTAATCAGATCACAAATGAGACAAGAATTAGATCAGTCCAGTTGTCTACAATATAGCACTTAATATTTCCTACTGCCTGTTCAGTGGTTGTCTGGTATTAATGGGTTGTGTCTATGTTTTTCTTGCAGTTGGATTGTAAAACAAATTTCCAGCAGTGGAGCTCATTCAGTGGATTGTGAGCTGTAGTTTCCCCAGTAAACACACCAACCTCTTTGGCGGACCAGCAGCAGGGCGGTCCAGCAGCAGCCCAGCCTTCAGTCGCATGACCTGTCGACACTCTCACAGCCAAGAGCAGCTCCTGAGGATAATTGATCCTTAGAGGAGCAGCAGAAGACGGGGAGAGAAGCCGAAGAGGCTGGTGTGTTTACTGGGGACACTACAGCTCATAAACAACCACAGTTAACAGTCTGAGTCAAGCATCGAGAAAGCAACCAGTCAGATACGGACTAAGGTCTTGCAAGTAACGCAGTGGGACCCATAATGGCTACTGCTTAACACAGACTAACACATTACATGTCTTCTGTTAAATTTGTACAAAAAAGTTTGGCAGATTTGTATTATCTTTGGACAGAGCCAGGCTTAGTGTTTCCCCCTAGTTTCCAGTCTTTATGCTAAGCTAAGCTTACTGTTTTCCTGACTCCCACTGTACATTGGACTGAGTAATATGTGATTGGTATCAATCTTTTCTTCTAACTTTTGGCAAGAAAGAAAAAAGTGCATTTCCTGAAATATCTATTTCTTTAAAATGATTTCTAAAAGAAAAAAAAAGACTGAAAGAAATTTTCCAGTTAAAATGAGCAGAAATAAAACTTTTATCCGAGAGCGTTCAAATGTCCAGAAGTGCTGTTTAAATGTATAACAAAATGCAGCTCTACAGTGGCAAACTGCTTTACCAGACGCTCATCTACGATAATGTCAATCTCCTGCTGCTGCTCAATTTGGCTCTTCATTCCCCACTGTTTAAACTCGACATCAGTAATCGTTCACTGTAATCTTCCCGGCGACACATAATCACAGGCTTTTACTGCCCAGGAATTAGCTCACACCACTCCCAGGGGACTGTGTGTGTGTGTGACTTCATGAAAGCCATTTAATGACTGACATCCACTTCATGACCAAAGTAATTATCCCGGTTGTACTGTGCATAAAATAAAAATAAGTAGGACAAAGACACAGGTGGCTTAAAACTTTTGTCTCGCCTACAAATAAATTAATGCCGGCGAGGGCATTGTGTTGCGTGGTGTTTGAGCTCCAGAGGTGTCCACAGACACACACACACCTCTACTGTACATCCACGCCGACACACTCGCAGTGGAAATGGGAATGGAAGATGAAGCCTCGAAGAAATCCATTTGCAATTTAAATGGAAATGTAATGAGCCCATGGTGGCAGTGAATTAGCCTGCTGATCAATTGATCATGTCAAGGACAAATAGGTAAACAAACATATCCATTAGTCTCCTGCTCCACCTCCTCCCTCTGCTCCCTGCTGTGGAAGAGTGCTGGAGGATCACTGAGAGGTGAGATCACATGTGTGTGTGTGTTCATCTGTGTGTGTGTGTAAGAGAGAGCGATGAGAAAGTACGTCTTCATGTGGAGACTCCTTAAAAAACACTAAGTGCTCACTGCAAACAGATGTTCACAAGTGTAAACACACTGACAGACACACAATTGCATACCCCACTGTGACCGTCCTGCCCAGCTCGTTACACAGACAGTTGGGCCCAGCAAGGCTCCTTTCAGAGGCGATGGAGAGAGCGGAGGAGGAGGAGGAGGAGCAGGAGGAGGGACGGGGCCTCTGAGACTCAAACAAGGAGCACTATGAAGAAAACAAGCAAGAGTCAACGAGTGAGGAGACCAGAGGACAGCGGGCTGGAACCAGACCTGCTGCCTGGCCTCACCCCAATCTGTCAGAGTGTGTGTGTGGGAAGTACCAATCACGCCCATGTGTGTTTCAACAGTGATATAACTGTTAATTACTGCTCTAAGAAACTGCTAATTTGGAGATTAAATTGCTTTAGTAGCATAATTGTGCAGGCTAAAGTCATCAAACTAAAGGAGAGAGGCTTGAGCTCCGAACTGGCCAAAACATTGATATCCCATAAATCATTTCAGTCTGCACTCACTGAGCCTCATCACCTATCAGTCACAGTTGCTTGTTTCTTTAAAAACTCAATCACCACAACTAATACATCTTAATAAGAAACTGATGAAGAGCTTATTTTGTGTGAATGCCTGTCAGAATAACTTGTTTACTGCCGAAAAATCAAAGTGAGCACAGAGACTCAGACAATAAAGGAAGATGCATACTTGGATTTACGCTCTAAAACTGCAACATTTGCAGTTAAATTTTGGCTACATGTCATTGTTATCGCTCTCTGTTATGCCACCTGTCTGCATCACCTGCTAACTGTAAAATAACAGGACGAGAGAGGCTAAAGCCATGCTAGCAGCTCTGTTAACTTTGAGCTAAATGCTAACATCTGCATGCTAACATGCTCACAATGACAATGTTAACATGCTGGAGTTTAGCAGGTGGAATGTTTCCCATGGTCACCATCTGAGTCTCTCATGTTAGCATGCTAAATATGGTAATTTGCATTAAACACATATTGCAGCTGAGGCCAAAATTTTGACTAATGATGGTGCTAAATGCAAAGTCAGTGGATTGCTAAAGTGGCCAGGATGCATCATCTGGAGACCATGAATGTTAAAAAATAAAAATAGGAACAGAACTTTAAGAAAATAAATAATGTCTAATAAAAAAAGTGTTTTTAAAAGTTTGATACCACGTTCTTGGTTTATAAGTCGTCACTAATAGCTTCACCAATGGCTAATAAATAATGTACTTATGCTTTATAAATAATTAATAAGCCATTGATTTATTCATTGATTTATTTTACTGTTTTTTATCCTCTTCCCTTGTAAAAATATATAGAAGTAAAATGCAATTTGCTAATTACATGAATTTATTTTAGCTAACTTCCTGTCTGTTTCCATCAGCAATCCCCTCCCTCCTTTCTACATCACCAGGCGGAGGGGGCAGAGATACCAGAAAATGTATTTTCTTCTTAACTGCATTCGTTGGAGGAGAACGGACATGAGTTACTAACCAAACGCTCTATAGCAGTGATTACTGTTGGAGTATAGAACTATTTAACACTTATTTTAATAAAGAAATATACCACTTACAGCAGCTTTAATTTTATAACTGAGGACTATTTGAAAATGCATATCAGTATGTTATGAAGACTATATATAAAGTACTGATTTACAAGTTGTTAAAGGTGCACTGTGTAGGATTTAGTGGCATCTAGTGGTTAGGTTGCACATTGCAACCAACCAAATGCCCCTCACTTCAGCCTCTCCTACAGTGGCTGCTAAAAACATGGAAAATGCTAAAGGCCCTCTCTAGAGTCAGTGTTTGGTTTGTCCATTCTGGGCTACTGTAGAAACATGGCGGTGATACATGGTGGACTCCGTGGCTCCCTCTATAGATATAAAAGGTAACAAAGCATTCTAAATTAACAAAAACGTAATGATTCTTAATTTCAGGTGATTAAACACTAATTTCCCCCAATCTTACACACTGGACCTTTAAGACACTTTATAAATAGGGATTTATAGTGCTCATCCTCAAAAAATGCTTTGTGTACAGTTTCAGTCATTAATTGAGGTAACTGTTTTTCTTGGTTCTCAGATACATGCAGTTTTTTCAGGCTCAGTAACGACAGAAGAGCTGGAGACACAAGAGAAGATGTCAGCTTGAGCATTCCTATCAGGAGTTATTTCATGCAGGCTGCCTGTTCAGCGAACAGAAAAAAGTGCCTCCATCTCCACTTCCAAAGCAGGATAGGATATTACCCTTAGCTTTTGAGGGCAAGGACACAAGGAAAGGCATTTGGAAATTATAATATCCTCGCATGTTCTCTATCCCGCACAGTGTGAATGGTCTATTTAGGTGACACGCCAAAATAGGAACATACAATCACGACTGGCTAATAGGAAAAAATGATCCACTTTAGATCCACCTTCCTTGTGTGTAATTAAACAGCATTTCTTTGCATTACCTGGGAATTCTGCAAATACAGATCGCTAGAATGCTCGAAACCCCAATCTCACATGCATAGGAACAAAAAAAATAAAAAACTGCTGATGAGGAAACAGCAGGTTAATACAGGATGAAGGGGGGGGGGGGGGACCCAGACAAAAAGACAGAGCTTTTTAAAGAGGACCATTTGTAAAACAAGGAGTTTAAAGCCAGATTATAGGGCAACAATGACACAATCCCTTATGTTCATTCCTGTAATACGCTGTGAAGAGGAGGATTTATACTTTATTGTGGTGGAATGCATCCAGGCTGCCTTGTGTCTGCCTCGCTGTCTGCATGCCTCTTTGGGAAACATTTTCCTCCTCCTGAGGCCAGGTGTAATCCCTGCATGGAGGAAACAGAGATGCCTTCAGCCAACTGCTGATCAGACTTATAATGGTTCAAGTATTACGAGTGATACCACCAGAGGGAAAATTCCTTCAATCCAGTCTAAAGCTTTCTCTGCACTCGGCAGAGGAATGCATTTGGTTTGGGTGGCTGGTTGTTGGATTTCTCCCCGACCACTCCGCCCATCTCCTGTTCTGAGGTGGATTGCATTGGATTGTCTTAATTGTCTCTAATGACTAAATTGTCCCAACTATTTGCTTCATTAACTCTGTGTTAGCTCTATTAGGAAGGAACGGAGCCGAGGAGGAGACGGTAATTGAGAGTGTTAATGAAGGCAACATGATGAGTGCCCTGCTGAGGGAAGAGTAAAGCAAGTGTGATGCTTTTGTTTTTGACATCTTGGACGGATTGGTGGGGCATTTTATTCTGAAAGGATCTAAGATAAATCACATTTTAAAGGTGCACTATGTAGTTCTGGAAAATAAAACCAGAAACTCAGAAAAGGTCATATTTACAATATTGATAATATTGATATCTCAGAAAAATGTATTATTTTTATAACTGAATAAGAAAGCCTTCCTCAGAGGCAACTAAGGTCCTCAGATCGCATTTTAAAGCTAGAAAGGTGGCAGGGGCCGCCAAATATAAACAAAGTAAACAGTATGAAATTGTGTTGTCCTTTAAGGTCAGTTTGTTTATTCAGTCATGAAAACAAATACATTTTGATCATTTAGGTTGTTTAAGCATTAAAATCAATCATGAAGATTTTCTCTTCAGATTAAAACTTCCTCCCAAAAACCACACCTGGACCGTTGAAGGAAAACAACCAGATTTTCCCAATCTGACAGGATAATTCCACATTCAACACAAACGTTAGTGTCAGTGTTTACCCCTAATGCAGCAGTTATCATCTAGTCTCACCACCTATCCTTCAGCGCTCTGACTAAAACCATCAGACTGGAGCTCTCAGCCTGTTAAACCCAACTCCAGATCAGGGTCTGATTGTCCACAGTGGAGCAGATACGGTGGGATTTTCTGTACTAAAGACAGATGTTTTAGAGGAAGTGAAAGGATTCGGGCTCCACAGAGGAGCTTTGGCTTTGTCATCGCTGTTAACATTTGGCCTCATGAACCCATTTCTTTAATTGGTAAAGCAGGCCTCACCCTGTGTCTAAATTAGTGGGGGTATAAGAGGAAGGGCCACATCTGAGTCTAACAGGATTTAGAAATTACAAATGAATGTCATGAATCAGAAGTGGATAGTTAAGACAATTTATGAATGTTATTGCAGGAGTCAAACCAAGACAAAAATTAAAATGTCACAAATGAAACTAATCAAACTGTTGACACGAAATTAAAATGTCGTGTTGCATGTGCCTGACCATATAATTTCAATGAAAAACATAGAACTGAACCTTTCCGTCCATAATGTTTGATAAATGTATATCTAATATAGTACTGGTGGGTAAAGTTTGAACACCGCATCATTTCAACCATTTTCACATCTGCCAAGGAGGTTGTGTTTTAACACCTGCACATTTCTCGGTTTGTTTGTTGGTTTGTCACCTGGATAACACAAAAACTACTGAATGGATCTCCACCAAACTTGAATGGAGAATGGGTCTCGGTCCAGAATAGAATTAACTTTTGATGTGGTTCTGGATAAAGGGACAGATCCAGGAATTCTGGAAAGTCCAGCCTCATGAGAGCTGTCTATACTGAAATGTAAGGAGAAGAAATGTGTAATCTTTCTTCAAATAAGTGTTTTTTTTAATAGTATTTTATGACCTTACACAATGAAATAAAATCAAAACAGAAAACAGACAGCACAGAGCCAAATTGCAAAAAACAAGAAGAGATTAATTAACATATTAATTAACATACCTGCGCTGCATTAAAATACACATGAATTACATCATACACATTCTTGTTTACATTGGTATCATGTCAAAGGAGAAAAAAAACCTGTCTGTGACGACAAAGAGCTGGGACCCTTTCTGCAGTATACCAACAAGATCACCAGGAAGATCAACAAGGAAGAGTTCCCAAATATTGTAAAAGATGTTGTTGTTACCCTTTAGTGTAGCACTGAGGGGGTCCATTGGAAAAACCTCAAAGGATAAGTTCATGCAGAAAATTTAAAAAATCTGTCATTATCTATTTACCCTCATACTGATGGAAAAAGTCAGGTGAGGTTTTGTAGTCCACAAAACATTTCTGGAGTTTCACAGCAAAACAGGGTTGCATCATTCTCCTAAAAAACTGAAGTAGATGGGGACTTGTTTTAAAATGTAAAGAAACAAAAAAACAAACATAAAATGGCTCCAAACAGCTCGTCTCTAGAAGCCCTGAGATCCAACATCGATTTCAAAGCAACATAAATGTAATTTCTAGAAGAAAGATGGCTGATTGTTGAGTTACATGTTGTTGCTTGAAAAGACATTATTCACACCCTAGAGGAATGGTTGAGTTTGTGCACCCACCTCAGGCTGGGTGTGTGCTAACACTTTTAGCTTACCAGCTACAGTCAATATTTGGCTTAAAAGACATGTTTTTAAATCGATTATGGAACTTGTGGCTTTCAGAGACTTGGATTATGCCAGACAAGCAGTTGTATGTTTTCTTTTTGGTTGTTTTTGTACGTTTTGAAACTTCAGCTGAGACTTCAGCTTCTCCCCGATCCACTGGAGCAGAATACATCACCTCACTACAGGCAGGAGTTTACCCATTAAAATCAGCTGTCTGGTGGATAAAGAGAGCTACCCTGTGGGTACATTCATTTAATGACAGTGTTTTAATATAATTGAAATTGCATTATCTAAAATCCATAGAATAATGTCAGAACACTCTCTAACACTGGCTGAACAGAGGTTAGTCTGGAGGAGTTTCACATGTATTTACGTGGTGTATGAACATTTTCTGGCATCACTTGGATAGAAATTAGCATTTTCAGCTTGATTTTAAAAATTAGGAAACTTAATCATAATGCAGTGACAAAATATGTCATCTAAATGTAAACAAAAAAGTCAACCCTGCCATGGAAAATCTAATTTAGTTTAGACCAATACTCTACTTGTCCATTTCAGTATCACAGTATTCACAATTTCCTCAATAATATTCATGCATTTGTATGATGTCTGTGCGTTAGTGTGGTCAACATATGATCCCGTCTTTAAATGACAGAGGATGATGGTTCGTTCTCCCTCAGCAGCAGCTCTAGTTAACACATGTGGAAGTTCCTCCATGCAGGTGAAAGCCTGTCACTGTGACTCAGCTCTTCCAGGAAACTTCAACCCTCCCCTCATGATCTCTCCTCATTCAATCCTACAGTGTGTGAGATTTTTCTCTTGTTCTCTCTCTCCTTTTCTTTCTCATTCTCTCTCCTTCTCTGACACTCTCTCCAGTTTTTCCTCTCCTCTTTTTTCAACACATAGGTGGATTAAGGCAGAGGGGCTTTTGTTTAGATAAAGCGAAGGATTAGGGAGAGATTTGCCCCCATAAAGTTGTGGGCTTAATGGGCCTTTTATCCCTGCATGTCCCTAAAGCTGTGTTGCCTCTGGATTAGGACTATACAATGGGGCCCCTTGTGAAGAGGGATCCGGGCCAGAGAGAGCGAGAGAGAGAGGAGAGAAGGCAAGGAGAAGAAATGAGACAGAAGGACTGAGACAAGGGAGAAAAAGAGGGCAAGAAGAAAGAGAGGATGGAGAGAAAAGGAGGGGGGGAATTATACAGCTTTCAGAGGAAACTGACAGGTTGAAAACTTTTAGAGGAGGGATTTGCAGGAGAGATCCTGAGATCTTGTCACCAATAAAAGGGATTTCAGGAGGATTCTGAGGCGTGGTGCTGACAATAAACCGCAAAATTGCTGCTGTCTTTTTAAATTCATTTATCTAATATATTCTTTTAAAAAAAAGGAAATAAATAGGAAAAGCGGGTCTTTACCCTGGAAGTGCTGCTAATAACGTGTCCAAGAGGTGGCTCCTGGCAAATTGCTTTGTTATTCTTGTCAAAAAGGTCTCCTGCAAGAAGTCGATTTTAAACTACACATCAAAATGATTAATTGCTGTGGGATGAACAGATGCTGAAATACCCTTGAATGGTGCCGGGGAGGCTGAGGCTTGCTGGATTGCGGACCTAATGTATTCATGAAGTTGCAGAAACATCATTAAGAGTATTAATTAGCTATTAGAGAGCAGAATTCAGCGGAATTAGAGATCGTTCTGTGCTTCATATCTCTGTCAAATACAGAGGAGCAAGTTCACGTCAGATATCTGTGTGAATTATGCAAAGAGGGGGGAAACAAAGGGGTTAAACCCGAGAGGAGATCTATAAAGAAACAACAGATGTATATCTTGTCCCAGAAAGAGTCATTTTTTTAGAGTTAAAGGGGCGCTATGTTGCTTTGGAGAAGAAATTCAATCTCAGAATTTTAATATTTACAATATTAATGTTTTATAACTGAATAAACAAGCTGTTCTCAGAGGAAAATAAGGTCCCAGAACACTGTTTGAAGCTAGAAAGGTGGCAGGGTCCGCCACATATAAACAAAGTAAAACAGCATGAAATTGTGTTGTCCTTTAAGATCAGTTTGTTTATTCAGTTTATCCAGTCATGAAAACAAAGAGTTTGTTTTGGCATAATAATAAAAAAAATCGATCAGTGAAGATCTTTCTTTTCTACATAGTGCACCTTTAAAATCTACATGAGGTTATGAGACTTTTTCCAAATTAACATTTTTTTTAAAATAGTGTGAGGTCATTGTTTGAGCACCTTGTATTCAGCAGTGCAGGGCTGGGTATACAGGGGTAAGGGGAGCTGTTTTTTGGGCGTTTAAGCCCTTCAGATGCGCTGGACAGCTCTAGTCGCTCTAAGGAGCTTTAGGTGGAGAGGCGCTGAGAAGAAACTCTTTCTCGCTTTAATTGCTTTAGAGACGGTCCTCACAAAGAGACAGTGGCCAGATTTACCTCCCGTTTAAGTTCTTATTTCCATTGGTTCACAAGTTAATCCTCTTTCTTTCTCAGACCTCGGAGAAGAAACCGAGTGATAGGAGCCTACCAAGGCGACAGAAACCAGAGAGGCACACGAGTTTTTCTTTTTTTTCCTTTTTTTTTTTACAGGCGAGGAGAGAAAGACTTTGAAGCACACATGGAAAAAGTTTGAGGTGGTTGAAAAGGAACAGATTTAGAAGGAAAGACGCAGCGTGGAGGTGAGATTTATTACATCAGTTATTATTATTATTATTATTATTATTATTATTATTATTATTATTAATAATAATAATAATAATAATAATAATAATAATAATAATAATAATAATAAGTTAAGGCCTAAATACAATAAAAGCAGCTTTTTGGTAAATAAGCCAACTCACATTTTGTACTTAATTAAACGTTTAGGGAAAAAAAAAACCACATTGAATATTTAAAACGTCTCAAGGTACCAGAAGGCTCCGTTATAACAGCCAAGCACTCACGTTATTGGATGATTTTGGTTATAAGTTAATTGATCAAGTGTCCCAATATTGTCATTTCATTCTCTTCATTTAAGTTTTTTTGTATTTCAGCATTTCAATGTATTTTTAAAAACGAGAATCTTACTTAAAAAAATAATAAATAAAAATAAATAAAATAACCTCTCTCACACACACTCGCACGACACAGCTTTCAACTCTGCGATAAATATCCACAGACCGCTGATTGTCTACTCTCAGTGTCTTTGGGTGCAGTTGTGTTTTATGGATATAAATATTCTCTATTCCACGAAATCTTTTGTCTCCCGTCAAACTGTGTTCAGAGTGAGAAACATGGTGAGAGATAAAACTGCGTTACAGGCCGAGCACTTTCCCAAAGAATCTCCCAACAAAATATGCAAGCTTTACATTAAAAGGCTACTTTGCGCTGCCCTTAATTCCCTACCTAAACGGTTTTGCTCCGGGAGAAGAAATCTTCTCTAAAAACCCTTCAAGAAGAGAAGGGCATTATTGCCCTAATCCTCTTACCCGCAGTCATTTTAAGACAGGGGTTTTTGGAGGCTGAGATGGCGTCTTGTCTTCCCTATCCCATCCCAAATCCTCCCAGGCCGGGAGAGAGTCTAAAGGCAGCGCCCTGGCATCTATTAGCCATCTCTCTAAAGTCTCTCTCTCCTCCAGTGGCATGGAGAAAAAGCCGAAAAGCAAACAGACTAAAGGTTGGTGGCTTTGCCTCACAAAAACTGAGGAGAGGCGAGCGGATTCATGCTCCAAGTGTACACAAGAACAAATAAAATCATTTTTTATACACGTGAAATCAGGGTTGTGAATGTTTAAAATGTGTTGACAAAGTGTTTCTATGTGTATTTTTTCTTTATTTCAATGTAAAATTTGTATTACAGTGAAATAACATTTTACGCACGTCAAATCAATGATTGAGATCAATAAATATAACATACATTACTTTTTCACTAAATGACAGCAGATTTGCAAAGAAATAAAAGGGATCCTTTACTCTGTCAACCAACAATCAATATTTAAACAATTTATCAAAATCGAGGCGTTAAAAAGGCTTAAAACTCTTCATTTCCTGAATGTTTATCAAAATCAGTAAATAAATGTAAGAACCGTGCAGACAGACACGGAGGGGTTTATCGGACATCACGCGCTTAAATCGATCATATTTGAAAAATAACTCCAGAAGTCAGAACGACCCGCGAGCTCATTCACTTTGACTGACAGCACGGAGAGCCAATGGGAAGCCAGCATGACCCCCGCGAGGCTCTCCTTAAAATCCCTCCACCGGGCTCTCGCGCTCCAGCAGATGGCGGCTTCCCACTCGAGGTATTGAACACGAGAGGAGCAGGTGGAGGCAGCGCGAGGAGCGGACTGGAAGGTGAAGCAACAGAGTGACAGAGTGGAGGACTTTTACACCGACTGACCCGAGCTGTTGTCTCAGAGAGGACAGAGAGGACGGAGAGGACAGAGGGCATTAAACATCAGCACAGGGCAGCTGGGAGGGAAGAGGAGGCTGAGGACGTGGAGGAGCTTTGCTGTCTGTGTACGAAGTGACGGAGAAGACAAGTGTCTCTACAGGAGGTAAAACTTTTTAACAACTCTTTATTCACCTCCACGTATTTTTCACAAGGTGTTAAAAATGCTTTAATGGTCGTGAAAACGATTCATGTTGTCTTTAATAAATAATTCAAGCAAAGCTGCCGGTGTCTCTGAACCAGAATGACATTCAGAGTGTCTGTAAAGTTGTTATGCTAGTAGCTGGTGACAAATATTGATTTATCTTTTTTTGGAGCGGTTTTCTGTCGGTTATCATAAATATGGCAGTATGGCCTGTATTTTAAAGTTTCAGTAATGTGACCTGACGTGAGAGCTAAGATACAAATCAGGTCACATAATTTAAGCTAGGCTACAAACAATTCAACAGCAGTTTTAAACTAACACGGACCGAGCGCCTCCTGTTTGATGCGCGAGCCCAAAACGGGACATTACCAAAATAAAAGTCTCCGGTTTTAACGAAGCTACACACGTGACCCTAGTCTCCTGTGAAAGGTTTTTAATATAAGAATAATAATAAGAAAATATAAAAACGTAAGACTCTTCTTCTTCTCCTCCTTTTTATGCCTAATAAACAGCCTACAATAATTCACGCATTCATATTCACATCTTAAAATGCTCTAAACAGACTTGATAAATCTGACAATAAAATAACAGACGCTGAAATACCTTCAAATTTCAAATATGGCCCCTGCATAACAGATAACCTTCATAATAACAGCTCAGAGAGAAATCGCACACATGTCTCTCGCCCTCTGACAGTTTACACTGTGACACAGCAAAGAGCAGATTGTCAGGTCGACTCATGCCCCTGGGGGCTCTTAGCAAATAACATTTTTCCTAATTTAGCCGGATCAAAGAGTTGCACTGTACATGCCAATTTACATAATGACGGCTTGATAATCGAAGCATTGAGCAGGGCTGCCAGGAGGGCCCAGTGCCTGGAGCAGAGAGAGGCTTATGAATGACAATAACAGCGCTGACAGGCTCACGGTGATGAGCTATTGTGCTGAACTGGATATGGGCAGGAGGATACAGGCTATAACCAGAGATGGAGTGGTAAATATAAAAAGGTGGGGGGAAGCTTCAAGTTTGCTTGCGCACAAAATATGCAGCTGAAATCGGGATAACTCTGTCTGAACTTTACTTCACGGTGCAAAGAGCGACATTAAAACCCATTAAACTTTCATCGAGCAGCTGTAAAATAACAGAAATATGAAGCCTACATTTCGAGCAATCTTTACACCTTTTCTTTCTCGTATACATTGGTGTGTGATCTGAGGTTTAATCCAATTTCATTTCCAGAGAAAAAAACACCCAGGAAGCCAAAGAAACAAGAGAAAAATCGTTGGCCTATTACTAGAACACGCACACGCACGCACGCAAAACGCACACGCGGGGAACTCCAACCCAGAGCTAACCACCCCGGTCCCACTGTACGTCCGTCCGTGTCAGCGTTGATGATAAATGGAGGGCCTCGCAGTCGAAACCTATTTGCACTTCCATTAGACGGGGAGCCAAATGGGGATCAACATGCATATTTTTACCCGCGGAGAAGCCATACATCTCAGCCAAAACGTTGCCCCGGGGCGATGGGATAAGAGGCCGCCAGAGAGGGGAAGGGGAGGGGGAGAGAGGGGGAGACGGGGGAGGCGGAGGGGGGGACCCATTCAACTCAAATACTTGGGGGAGTAAAGTAAATGTTTAGCGAAGCACCTTCTGTCCCGGCGAATTAAACTATTCCCCACTGCCCTCTGATCACATTCATCAGCCGCCGCAGCCACTTAATAGGCTGGGAATGGGCACTGCGGGCATCGCGCGCGCACGCACGCACGGACACACAGGCGCGCGCACACACACACACACACACACACACACACAGAAAAATGGGTAGAAAAAACTGCCTTCAAGAACGACCACCCAGTCTTTTCCGTTTTATAAGACACATTTCCAACAGAGTATATTATTATTATTATTATTATTATTATTATCATTATTATTATTATAAAGGCTACTGAAATTCAATGTTTTAAACAATTATCAAGTCATAATCAAAAGTAATGAGGTTACGTAAAAGAGTCTGACCTTGGTCAAACTGACATCAATTAAATTTAAAATGACAATGAATAACCAGCATAATTTAAAGGGGCACTATGTAGTCAAACAGAATTTTAATATTTACAATATTAATGAGGAAATAATACAAACAAAGAAATAGTTATTTTTTCCATAACTGAATAAACAAGCTTAGACCACTGTTTGAAGCTAGAAAGGTGGCAGGGTCCGCCAAATATAAACAGGTTAAAAACAGTATAAAATTGTGTTGTCCCTAAAGGTCAGTTTGGTTATTCAGTCATGAAAACAAAGAGAGTTTGTTTATTTACTTTGCTTAGGCATAAAAAAACTCAGTCAATTACTCTTCTGATTTAAATCTTTTCTCCAAAACTGCACTTTTATTTAAAAACACACTGGAATTACTCACCAAATATTTGTCACAACAAATGCTGTTTTATTCATTTGTAGTCATTTACAGCATTCATAAAAAAGATCGTTGGAAATCCTTCTAATTAAATAAGAAAAATTATTAAATGACAACCTGAAAGTTTCGTCTGTACCAACCATACCAAAAACTTATCCAGATCCCAGGATACTGTACCTGTCATCCGGCAGAAAGATTAATATCTTCTCCCTGTGGTCTCCCTGTAATAGTTATAATAACTGTTTGGGCCTCCGAGATATTCCCTCCTGTCAGCCTCCTCCGTATTAATACATATCTAATCGTGTCCTCAAGCGTTTCATCTATGAAAATCTCGGTCGTGAAGGAGAACTACAAAATAGAGTTTGGGAAATTGCTGCCATGTGAAAGACTCTAACATGGTGGTTTTCCTTCAGGAAATTAATCTGTTCGTACCAGTATCTTGGCCTAAATGTTAACTATAAATAGCAAAATTGCCCAGAATAAATGTCAGGCTTTGCTGTTAATGCAGGAAAATGAATTTTGAGGAGTCACTAAAATTAAACAGCATTCACTGAGGACAGCATTGCCGTAATCATAGCCTATTAAAATATAATCCTGCTATCTGGTTGCAGGTTTTACCACCGGGACCCGGAACAAATCTCCTTATTTCATTTTCCAAAACATCTCATCAGCGCCTTGATCTGTCAAAGCAACGTTTTCAATGGGGATTTGGCTTCTCCGGGATCACACAAAACGACGTGAATAAATTCATGAATAAGGCATCCGTCACGGTTCATTATGAGAACGAGTGATAATTACCCCAATTAAAAGTCTTTTGTATAATTAATGGATTGAACAGGGCGATAATTGGATGTTAATGGATAACACTTTTTGTCTGAGTGCTCACATTAAAATCTATTGGCCCTTAAGCGCGAGGACCTGCTGACACTTAATAAAAGGCTGATAAAAAGTGTGTTGAATCCTCCATAACATATCATTTTATTATCAAAACAGGGGGTTGGTTTGAGATCACGTGCTCCATCAGCAGCCACGCGCCCCTAATGTCAAAACGTCCTTGAGTGAAACACTGACCTCCTCCTCCTTTCTTCACCTGAAACTCACACCCTCCCTCTGCTCCGTCCCGCAGGTAGCGACCTCTCACCATGCAGCACTACGGAGTGAACGGCTACTCTCTGCACGCCATGAACTCCCTCAGCGCCATGTACAACCTGCACCAGCAGGCCGCGCAACAGGCGCAGCACGCGCCCGACTACCGGCCGTCCGTGCACGCGCTCACACTGGCCGAGAGACTTGCTGGTAATTGAGTGCACGCTCACACACACACACACACATACACACACACACACACACACACATACACACACACACACACACGTTTTTAATTTAAAAAAGATTTCTGTTTGCAGTTCAGTATAAGTGACCTTTGTGTACAGCTTGGTAGTTAAACAAATAATTAACTAATTTAACAATGATGCAGGATACAAAGTTATTAAAAACAAATGTTACAGGATGCCGAAGTGTCGTTCTACTTGCCACTCATGCCAGATTATTATTTGGAATCAGGGTGCAGCTGACATTCACGCACACAAACTCATAATCCCGTCCTGCCCAGTAAAATAAACTTGCCGTGTGTTGTTCCTTTCCAACGGCTGCGCATTTCAAGACATCATCCTGGAGGCTCGCTACGGCTCTCAGCACCGCAAGCAACGCAGGAGCCGCACGGCCTTCACCGCACAGCAGCTAGAAGCGCTGGAGAAGACCTTCCAGAAGACCCACTACCCAGATGTGGTGATGAGGGAGCGACTGGCCATGTGCACCAACCTGCCCGAGGCCCGCGTGCAGGTAAAGAGAAAAAATATACTGTGTGTGTGTGTGTGTGTGTGTGTGTGTGTGTTTGTAGCAGTTTAGAGGTGCTTTTATTGATTTATGGTTTTATTTCGTGAATCACTTTTAATATTTCTTTAATTTTAACGCAGATTTTTCATCTTAGGGAGACTTCTAAAGTTTTATTCCGTACTTTATATTTGTTTTTGGGATTGTTATTTTTAGGGATTTTTAAATATGTAGTGGGTGAATGAAAATAATAGAAAAAACTTTAATTATCTGCTGCATTAATAAAAAGCCAACAGCTTCACACAGTGACTGTGCTTTATTATAAATACAGAAAAAAAGGTTTCTAATGATTACTCATTATGTCCTGCTCACACTCTGTTATTTAATTATACTACTATACTACTACTATTTAATTATTACTGCACAACAGAAAATGCAGGTAATCCATATAGATACAATAAATGCTAAAATATAGTGTCAATACTATTGTTATTTTATTATAATTTTTGGGGGGCTTTTGTGCCTTTACTTTGATGGGATAGCTGAGGACTTGACAGGAAATGGGGGTGAGAGAGAGAGGGGTCAGGTCAGACTTGAACCCTGGGCAGCTGCAGCCAATTGAAAACTATTAACATTGTTAAAACTGATTTAACTTTGATTGTGATAAACTGCTTTTAAGTAAGTAAGTTAACTCTCTTACAGCCTCATGGGCAGGCCTGTTGACCTTTTGGGCTTTTCATATGCCTCTCAATCATTGAAGCTCGCTGAAATCAGTCTTTTACAGTGTGTTGAAGTCCCTACTGCAGTCTGTTCTACTTGTTTCTTCTTGTTCTCCCTCTAACTCGACCTCCTTTTCCCCTCTGACATCAGGTTTGGTTCAAAAACCGCAGAGCCAAGTTCCGTAAAAAGCAGCGCAGCCTCCAGAAGGAGCAGCTCCAGAAGCAGAAGGAGGCGTCAGGCGAAGGAGGAAGCGAGAAGGAGGACGCACCTCCCTCCACGACTATCCTCCCTGACACTCAGCTCCCTCCTTCATCCTCCTCTTCCTCTTCCTCTTCTCTGGAGACAGAGGGTCCTGTGGTCCGTCCTATGCCGCTGGACATGGAGCTGAACGTCACGTCGGCAGAACACTCTGGCAGCGAGTCAGCGACGGAGGATAATGCCACAGATAAGGAGGAAGAAATTAAATCTCAGAGGGAGGAGATGAAGTGTGAGAGGGCAGTGACTCCTGGGGACATCTCACCAGCTTGCAAAAGACTCAGCCCTAAACCAGGTAAGAACCTGACTTTTACTCTGACAAGGAGCTGCACTCCTTTCTTTATCCTTCTTGGTTCATCCCTCATCAGCTGACTATAATAATTAAAAGTATCCCTTCTTCTCTCTGTCCAGACTCTCCCTTGGTCTCTCCGTCCGTGACCCCTTCCTCCTCCAGCAGCGGCCTGGCCAGCAGTGGTCCTCTCTCTCAGAGCCACTCATACTCCTCCTCCCCTCTCAGCCTGTTTCGTCTGCAGGAGCAGTTCCGCCAGCACATGGCCGCCACCAACAACCTGGTGCACTACCCTGCTTTCGATCTCGCCGCCCCATCTTCACTCCCCTACCTGGGGATGAATGTTAACATGCCCCCCGCACCGCTAGGCTCTCTGCCCTGCCAGTCGTACTACCAGTCCCTGTCCCATCATGCCCAGCAGGTGTGGAACAGCCCGCTGCTGCAAGCGTCGGCTGCAGGTGGCCTCAGCAGCCACAACAACAAGACAACCAGCATCGAGAACCTGCGTCTGAGGGCCAAACAGCACGCTGCCTCACTGGGACTGGACACAATGTCTAACTGAGAATCAGATTGTATGGAGGACAGCTTAAAGTAGAACCTCGGCCTACACATCACCCCATCCTACTGCGTGTCTGTGTGACTGTGTTAGTTCTTTAGGAACCGTAAACTACGCCCTTCTTGATTAGATGGGCACAGGACATGCAGAGATGTCCAAAATAAAACATGCACTGGACCTACAGAACTCCATCTAACAACTCCACAGCTTGTTCAACTCCTCTAAGCTTCCGTTGCAGCTCAAGGTCCAGTATAACCTCGGGAAAAAAAACTTCAAGATATTGAACATTGCTCGACTAATGTGTCGGATAAAGTGAATGTCACAGTGAACGTGTTCCTGACTCATATGATGATGTTTCCAACAGACACAAAGCTGGACCGTCTCATTTAAAAAAAAGAAACACTGAACACGACATACACAGTTGATGATGAATGCACTCAGATTAAAAGACAATGCAAACAATGTTTACAAGGAAAATGTGAATAAATGAGGCACTTTTGAAGGAATTCGGCTTGTTGGCCAGGAGGAAAAAAGGTATCGCTCGTGCAGCAGTGAATATTTCTGTCACAGGACCATCGACATTTCAATTAAGGCAGCGCGGTTATGTACATAGCATGTACTACATAACAGCACATAAATAAAAATAAACTTCAAGCCATGTTGTCCTCAACAGCATAATTAAAAGTGACTAATTTACCAGTTTAATGGCCAGTAATATGCCACTTTGTACAGAGGCTGGCTTGGTAATGAGAAAATGATTTCAGTGAGTAAATTCTCAAAGCTTTTAATTACATTTTGCCCTGGGCTGAGGGAGCTGGGGCAAATGCAATTATGAACATGCATACCATTTAAGATCGCCTTTATAAATTCAAAAGGTCTGGGCACAATTAAGGTTGCAACATAACTGACATCACTTTGTCACAATTGAATTTGAATATAAAACTTTATGATAAACAAATTTGGACTTTTGGGAAAATGACTTGACCCATATTTTATTCTCGCCTTAATATTCTCTTGAGGAAACATGCAGCTTTTCACTGACTGTTAGCACTTGATGAGGAGAATCACATGCGACTCTCATGTTTTCTGTTAATGTGTTCTGGAAGCTAATGTCTTCATATGAAAAAAAAAGCACATTATTTTAGTATGTAAAATACACAAAAGTCTATCTATTAATGTTTACTGGTAAGGTAATTGTAAAGTTCCTATTATGTTGTATAGATGATAATGGATTCCTTTAGCTGTCAGATTGTAAGATTGTATTTGCTGAGCTCACCGGCAGCCCCGTCTACCCCTCCTCTTTCCACTCTTGGTTGTCTGTGTAATGATCCCTGGGTTGAATTAATATTTTAAATGTGTTCACTTTCTTCTCTGGAATTGGCTTGAAAGTAGCAATTGAACAGATTTGCTGGAAAACTGCCACCTTCTGTGTTTAGCAATCCTGACAGAAGAGCCTGAAGTCTAAGAAAGTGAAAAGATTTCAGTGAATATTTGACCCATGTCCTCTGTGTACTGCTGTCTTGACTCTATCCGAGTTCTGTTGTTGCTATTATTCTAATACTGTTCCCCCCACTGTCTCTGTCAGACTACTTGGTCCAGTGGTAGATAGATTTATAATGGTGGAGGAGAGAGTGAGTGGACCATCAGCAGTGTTGTTTCCTTTACTCCTCCCTAACAATGTAGACTTGAACTAGTGTTGTTGTAAAATAATCGCAAATAAAAACATTGCTTGGAGATCTTTATAATGAAGACTTCTCTATGTGTGCTGAATATTTACACAATGTGTCGGGGAGGTGACAGTCAAACATTTTCAAGGGTGGTGTGCTGTGCTCTTGAGCAGCAATACAAATGTCATTTAAAGGTCCAGTGTGTAGGATTTAGTGGCATCTAGCGATGAGGTTACAAATTGTGACAAATGATATACCACTCGTCTCACCCTCCCCCTATTCTGGCAACTAAAAATGTGTACGATGCATAAAATTCAGTAAATGCAGAAAACATGGAAAATGCACAAAATGGGAAAGGCCCGCTCTAGAGCCATTGTTTGGTTTGTCCAATCTGGACTAGTGTAGAAACATGGTGGAGCAACACAGTCATACACTAATGAAAACATAGTTATGGATATCATTTCCCATTTCTGCCTATAGATCCACTTAAATCCCCCTAAATCGTGTGGGAACATGCTGGAACTTTAAAGGTGCTATTTGTAAGAAAAGTTCAGAAAAATAATGACGCTCTGGGATTGTAGGACAGGTCGACCGCCATCCCAAAGCGTCAGTTTTTGACAAGTTGGAAGGCCCAGAGCGTTATTATTTGACAAGTTAGGAATGAGACTCAAAAATCAACTTCTCTTACAAATAGAAAAAAACCTTTAACATTATGATTTTAGAAATACAAACTCCTAATTTAGCAAAAAAAAAGTGAGAACAAGTAAAATATTTCTCATCATGTATTCAAGATGATATCAGTTCAGCTTTTCTTCTGTCTCAAAAATTAGTGTAAGAGGACAAAAGGTGAAAAAGACAAAGAAATGGCAGGAAAAAGAAAAGCATCAAGTCAATGCAGGGATGGGAAGAAGGTCAAATTAAGAGAACATTTAAAAAAAAATACAAATAAAATGTATGAGAATTTGCAGCGAGATGGAGCACAGGAGCAAAAGAGACAGGAAAAGAACAACGTAATCTGAAAAATAAAAAAGCTGCATGGAGACATAAGCCATCCCCAGTGAATAAGCAGGCCATTATCCTGAAGAATGACGGCCCGGGGCGGTGATTATGCTGCTATTATATCTTTAACAGCATGGTTTGTCAAAACGCACAGACCCCCACCCAACCCTGCCCCTACACACACACACACACACACACACACACACACACACACACAGACACACACACACACACACACACACATTCAAACACATGCTCCTCCAAAATGTGCCCTTGCTCTTCCCGCAGTAAACTTTACATGTGCTGTAAGTGCATCGCCCCGGCTGCGTGACATTGCTCTGCTGTTAATTGAATCGGCCTTTAACACATATTCTCCTCTCTCAGCGTGTGTAAATAACAAACGCACCTCAGATGTTTCCCTCCAACCGTTATGAATGACCACCATCCAAAAATCGGATACAGGAGGATAATGATCTCACCAGATTAGCAGCGTTAATGTGGGTCTAACACCTCACCCTAACCTTGTTGTGTTTTATTACACCACATACACGTGTGTGTCCTCGGCCAAGGGCGTCCTGATTGTGTGACTGATAAGGCCGTGGTGTGGATATGCAGCAGAAGTGAATGTCCTTGTTATCCGGGGTAGGAATCTGTCCAGGTACACGGCTGGATTTCCTCCCACGGGGCCACAGAACATAACACAATACTCTTGTTCCAAATGTTCTCTCTTTTCTTAACACCCATCCCCCAAACACACACACACAGAGACACACACAGACACACACACACGCCCCGGGGGTTGAACAGGGATTGCTAGATTGTACTGCTGCAGGGTCAAGTGTGTTGAGCCCTTGATGCTGGATCAGGTGCTTCCATCTCTAACACTCAGGGCTGTATATTCACCACGATAACCACCTATTTATGGACACTCACAGATCTCCATCTACTTTCCTTTAAGCAAGTGATGACGTGTGTGTTTGTGTGTGAGGTCTGAAAATCCAATATATTGTGGAAGAGTTAATATCATATTAGTAGTAGTAGTTTAAAAAACTTAGGTCAGACAGTCCAACTTTGAGATTTCTGTTGTCGGAACGCCTAAAAAGAGTATTTTTACTACTTTTCCTTTGCACTATAGAGTCTAGACATCAGACAGATCTGATCCAAAACTGGTTTGAGGGGTCCATCCTGACACAATTCATACATTGTAACCAATACAGATTCCATATTCTGATTGATTATTGCCAATTTCCCATTGCACTCTTCTCCTTTAAGCCCTTTATTACTTTTGAACTCATGTGCAGAAATCTACTTTCTAGTAATTCTTGTTCAAGTTTTTCAAAACATTAAATCTCTGCTGCTATAGGCATCTCCAGCAAATAAAAACAAAAGTAAGTAAGTAGTGTGGGATCATAGGAGTTGTTGTTCTCATTGTTAAACAACCTGGTAATGTTTTATTCACGTTACGCTTTGTCACATTTGCCGACTTCCTTCCTCACTTTTAATTCTTTCCCAGAAGTTATTGCAACTGGCCACCAAAAGACACACAGCGTTACCTTGGATACAATTCGATTTATCTGGGTTTGAACATTGTTGAAAATGTTAGTACACAACTCAAAAGAGTATATAGCAAAAGGTCTAGTTCTTGTTATAAATTTTTAAGTAAGAGATGTTACATATTATATCTTTAAAGGTACACTATGTAGTTTTGGGGAAGAAATTGTAATCAGAAAAGAAAGATCTTCATCTTCCTAAACAAACTAAATAAACAAACTGATCTTAAAGGACAACACAATTTCATACTGTTTTACTTTGTTTATATGTGGCGGACCCTGCCACCTTTCTAGCTTTAGTGTTTTGAGGACCTTATTTTCCTTGTTTATTCAGTTATGGGAGAAATAATTATTTCTGAGTTTGTATTATCACCTCATTCACATTGTAAATATTAAAATTCTGAGTTTGAATTTATTTTCCAAAAACTACACATTGCCCATTTAAAGGAGTTGCCATAGCAATTCGTTCTCCTATCCCTGTTTGAACTCATGTGAACCCTACTGAACCTACAGTCAAAATAAATTGCTTCAGAAAACTTAAATTTAATGCATATCTGTATATGTTTTGCTCATTTAATAAGAAGCGCTATCTGATTTACTACAACCTCGATACAAAACAACAACAACAATAATAAAAATAGTGATAATTATCAAGAAAAAAGATCCAAATTCAGGTATCAGAATCAGATCTGAACTGAAAAACTGGTTATCTCCTAACAGAGTCAAGACTGATAAACAAAGTAAAGCTTTACATATTTTGAATAAAGAAAGGTTTGTGTCCGACCCACACAGGCCCGTTGGTTTGCAGCATCTCTTGCTCTGACTCACTCTCCCTCTCTCTCTCTCTCTCTCTCTCTCTCTCTCTCTCTCTCACACACACACACACACACACACACACACACACACACACACACACACACACACACACACTCACACTCACAGCCCCCTGGAGCAAGCCCCCCACACAAAAATCACAGTGTACCATTCAATCAGTGCTTTTTTCTCCCTCCTCTCCATGGTTCTCTTAAAGGTTTTAACCATGGCGAGAATGAAAAGTGCCAGCATTAGAAACCTCGGCCCATTGAGGAGGTGACAGGGTCTGCCAGAATATGATCCTAATCCTGTTTCCAGCATTCTTTTAGCCCACTGGCATTGCCATTTCGCCGCATATTCTCTGAGCTGTCAGGCCCAGGGAAATCCCTCTAATAGTGCATTGCCCAGATACACATCAAAGCCCTCCTGGAAACCACCAGCAGGAACTTAAGGGCGAGGGAAGCACAAGTACAATCAGGCTCACAGCTGCACATACACATGCAAAAAGAAAAATAGCATGAAACTTGCTGGAAATGCATAAAGCTTAAAGAAATTCAACTCATACATGATGCAACAATCCTTTCTCTTTTGTACCTATAAAACTTTTTAAACTCTGATTTTCATCTTTATATATTTATAGTTAATACGACTGGAGACAGAGCGAAGATAGATGTTGTAGAGATAGAGAAACAAAGAGAGGACTGATATCAAGAGGCAGACAACAGGTGGCTAAACTGTGTATCCTGGGCCACCCTCCTTTAGTTCCACTTCATCTTCCATTTTCTTCATGTCCTTTTTTTCTTAAACACTCTGACTGCCATCTCACCCCTCCCCGGGTAATCTTCTTAGAGAGAAGAAAACCCCCATTCTCTCTCTTCTTAATCTGGCTGCAGCCTAAACCTACGGTTGCATTTCCAATGTGGGCCTCGCTGCTCTACTCGGGACTTTCTCTCAGCCAGTTCATGGAGCACCGAGTCTGTCGGAGAACGCTTAGATCACATATTGAGTGTGTGGGCTGGTATACAGAGTGTGTTTGAGGTAACTTAAAAGTCTTCAGTTTTGAGGGGAAACACTTTTTAGCTATTGGTTGCAACAGAAAGTGTTTAAGTATCTGGATGTATTCTATCTTCTCTTGCCTGTGCCATCAGATCGTACTCTCCAGAGTAAGGTTGCAGCAGTGTACCATGATATAAAAATTTTACGGTTATCACAGCATTTACTTTTCTAATGAATTCTCCCGTTTAGTGTGATAAAAACAAAAAACAAATATATCAAGTTTTATGACTGTCAGGACATTACTTTGTGAAATGAAGCATTTGTTTAAAGGGGCAGTATGTAAGAATTGGCCACCTGTAAAATGCATATTCCAAACAGACAGGGGGCAGCATATCACCAGAGTAACTGCTAACTGTAGCTGCTGTTAGCTATCAAGCTCAACTAGCTGACTCTGCCCGGACTGGGAGCTCGGAGCAATGTGGGAGTTTTAGTGTTGTTTTGTTTCAGACCATCAACTCTTGAGGTAAAAAGAGGCTTGGGGCTAGCTGGTTAGCATGCTAACCTTATTAGATATATCTGTAACACAATGCATTGATGGCTTCGACATGACATCACAAGTGTTATTTTTTTTAACAATCTGTTGATTATCTTATTTTTTTCATGTTTTAGACAAAAAATCTTACATATTGCACCTTCAACTAAAAAAACAACCTGTTTTCATTCCTTTATGGGTCAAATTAACAGACAGTCAGTGATGGAATGTAACTAAGTATACATTTACTCAAGTGCTGAACTTAGGCAACATTTTGAGGTACTTGTACTTTACTTGAGTGTTTCTATTTTCTGCTACCTTATACTTCTACTCCTCTACATTTTGGAGGCAAATATTGTACTTTTACTCCACTACATATATTTTATAACCTTAGTTACAAGTTACTGTGCAGATTGCATAGTGCATCAGAGGCAGTGGAGTGCATTTTTTAAAATCTGTTTAATTTATCAGCAATTGGACGAGAAAAACATTAATTCCGATAAAAGTAAAAGGTCTGAATATTCTTTTTCTTTACTTTAATGTGGTAATGAGTTTTCTTTTTTTCCCCTGAAAAAACCCTGTCAAACACATATCAGAGATTTACTTTGGAGTCTAAGCCTTCATATAGTGTCTTTGTGTTCCTGGAGGCCTCCTGTCCTGCATGCTGTAGATGTTTCTCTGCACCAACACACCTGAGTCAAATGATCAGCTTGTCATCAAGCTCTGCTGAAGCCTGAAGACGACCCATCAATTTGGATCAGGAGTGTTGCTGCAGGCCAACACTGTATTCATACATGTGTGGAGGGAAATCTTTAATGCAAAAAATCATTTCAAAATATTGTATTATATTTCAATTTTGGCAAGACTGTTGCCTCAGTGTTAATGGTACAGAAACACGTCTAACAGATGAAAACATCATGTATTATAATATAGGCCAACTTAAAGGGGCACTATGTAGTTTTGTACAATAAATTCAAACTCAAAGAATTTTAATATTTACAATATTAATGAGGTAATAATGCAAACTCAGAAATATTTTTTTCCCATAGCTGAATAAACAAGCTGTTCTCAGAGGAAAAAATAAGGTCCTCAGAACACTGTTTGAAGCTAGAAAGTTGGCAGGGTCTGACACATATAAACAAAACAGTATGAAATTATGTTGTCCTTTAAGGTCAGTTTGTTTATTCAGTCATGAAAACATAGAAAGTTTGTTTATTTAGTTTGTTTAGGCATAAAAAAAACAATGAAGATTTTTCTCTTCTGATTAAAATGTCTTCCCCCAAACTACATAGTGCACCTTTAACAACATTATGAAGAAAAGTATCTGTGAAAGGTACAGGTGCTATCACGACAGAATGAAAATCAACCTGTAGGAAATCTATTGTGTAAAACTGAATGATAAATTATGCCAAAGAGAGAGAATGAAGTAAAATAGAAGTCTATGTCACTGGCTCTCTGAGTTTAAGTGAAACATGTGATACAAATAATCCTTTCACTAACGTCAATAAACAACTGGATGTCTATAAAAGGTTTATGGATATTAGCTCCACAAATAAACGGCCAAGATACAAACAAAAAAAACCACACTGTATAGCATTTTGTCCTCCCTGTGGCTGAGAGCAGCAGAGAGCGCATCCTGCTGGGCTCAGTCTACACACTGCATCAGCCACAAAGACCCCCGCTGGTGAAATCCTCTCTCTCCCACCGCCGACTGGGAGGCACGTCTGATCTTCACCTCTGGGCTGGAAAACACCACAGCAGGAACAGCAGCATTTGCTTTAAATACACAGACTACAACTAAAGACACCTTAATGTTTACCTCCAAACACAAAACTGAACCCTTAATTTTATTGGTGGCAGGTATAACAAAGACATTTAGACAAACTTAAGACCTGTGACACCTGTAAAACATGTCTTTTTTCCCCTTAGAATAACCCACTGTAGGTGCTCAGTTTGAGTATATGGAGTTCATTCAGTAGCTTGTGTGTAGGAGATGAAAACATGACACTATTACAGTGTTTTGCATGTTTATTATCAAAAAAAGCAACATTTAAATTGCATTCGGAAACACAACAGAAGCACGGTTGTGTAGTTAAATCCATAAGATTCATCTTTCTAATACACAGCATATGTCTCCCTAACACAGGCTTACACACAGGGACACAAATGCACAGCGGTTCATTGGCTAATTCAATAATAAAGGAGACAGTCGGTGGAGTCTATAGACAGGCGGAATAGAGAGTAACTCATCTCTAACAGTCTGCCGTCTCCTGAGTGTTAAAACATGTAAATTTATGGAAGAGCCCATAGGAAACACATATTTACAATACGTTTAGGTAATCACAAGATGTGCGAAGAGGCATTCAAGGCCCTGGAGACGAGAGCACTCAATACAAAAATAGTTTTTATGTGTCATTAATTCCCTCTGCATTCCCAGATACATCCCCCTTTTACCGCAGTAATACAGTAATCACTCACAATCGCACAGAAAATTATCTGCACTCATCTGTGGAATAAAAAAGCGGAGGGGCAAAAACAGGGCGAGACGTCCCATTTTAGCTCTCTGCTGCCTCTTTAATGTTCATCTGGGAGCCGCATGGCTGCCGTCCGTCCCTGCACGGGGATGGGAGTCAGCTCCTGCACTTGGAGCAGCTTAATGACAGTGGGATGTGGATGGTGGACTCGTTAGACACACACACACACATATATATACCTTTTTCACGCTACATTGCCCGGCCAGGACAACATAAAGGGTCATCGGCGGTGTGATGGAAAAAGAGGCACCTCTCCGCTCACATTAGCTCGTGATAAGAGGAAACATTTCACCTCTGAGTGATGTCAATGCAAAACGGAGTCAATCCCAGCTCTAATAATGAAAGTTGCACAGATTCAGATGTGAGAAGCCAAATGGTCAAAGAAGTCATTACCTGCCTGTTCATTATACCTTCAACATATCGCGTTATTAGGCAGAGCCATCAAACCTGATGAATAACTGGAGAACAAGCCAAACCCATTTCCATTGGACAGTTAAAGAGAGCAGGTAATTCTGATGGAAATTTGTGTTTCAGTAATGTGATTCACCAACCTGAAATATTCATCTCCATGCATCTGACACAGTGCAGGAGGACACACTGGAGCTCCTTCACCGACATGTTAGCGTCCTCTAGTGGACACACAACATACAGGATGCTTTCAATTTTAGCTACTGTCGCCACCTGCAGGGCAACAATACAACTACAATTAAAGGACATTTCAGAGCTGGTTGACATGTAGGACATCTGTGTCCACATAATTTTGTCAAATCAGAGTTTTAACTGACTTTAAAAAAACAAGACACTTTGTTTGGTCCAACATCTGGATAAACTCTACTGTCTATTGTCTAGTCTGTATTTTGTTTAATAGTTTGTGTAAACTGAGATAAATATGTGACTTCATTGATTAAATTAATCGATGGTATTTTGTTCAAATTAAGCTAAAAATCATCTGATTGAATTCATGTTGATGTAAGCATGTCGTTTTAAAGGAACAGTTACCCCAAAAGTGAAAACTGAGTCATTATCCTCCATTCATGATCAGATCTTACTTCCTAGCTCTATATGCAAATAAATGTACAACACTGGGACAAACAGACACAATGTTTTTTGAGACAAAGACGGACAGAACTAAATGTATTAAATATGCTGAATTGACAAGAAGGTTCAAATAATTACAAATTTGTCATAGACAGCATTTCACAAAGTTTATACATTTTCTCCTTACTCAACTACTCACAAAATTGAGTGATTTTATAAGGGAGTCTGGGGAATTTCTCTCCCTCTTCATCTTTGTTACTGTTGTTGACTGTAGCTGATGTGGCTGCTTTGATTTATAGTATGTTGGTGTTCAAGTTTGGCATTTGCTGTAGTGCAAAACGTTCTCAAACTGTTGTCAATTGTTGTTAATAAATGTTAAATATAAGGTATCCTGGCAATTCAAATTGATACAAAAAACATGAGTCACTATGGAGTCATTATATAAACCTCCTCCATCTACTTCAGTTGTTAAGCAGAATGCTGCAACACTGTTTTACTGTAAAGCTCCAGGAAATGTTTCGTGGACTAAGAAACCTCAACCGACTTTGCATTGGCATGAGGGTGACAAGATAATGACTGAATTGTCATTTTTGGGTGAACTGTTCCTTTAAGAGAAATAGGACTCTTGTTCTCATTGAGGTGAAACCTTCAGTTGGCTCAAGTATCTACCGAAACACACGGTTTTCTTAGGATAGTACAGTTTGCTGATTAGGAGAACTCTGAAGACTCCTGCAAGAAGATACTTAAATACTGTGAAATAAAAATACATTTTTATCCTTTTTACATCGGAGTCCTGTTGAAGTTTTTCCTCCTCAAGTTAATGTACATGTGTAAAGGCGAGACAATCGCTGAGCTTCAATCACCCACACATAAAATGTCATGCCGGCCTTTAGCTGGATTCTTTGTGTTCTTTAACGCTGAAATCGAGCACATTTAACCAGCTATAGTCCAGTGTTTCAACAGCCAGCACCCACCACAATGAAAACTGTGCTCTGACAGCTACAGTTTATACATGCCGATGAGTCTGAGGCTGAAGAGTCCAGAGGATCACCTCCTAAGTCCATACAGCAGCGACCTTCAAACGTCCACCATCTTTTAGGCGAAGCCGCCCACCAGTCTGCAGTCTATGTTAGCCTCCTTAGCTTGCACATGTAGATGGGGCCAAAGTTAGCGGCTAAGTGCGGGATGACCATCTCACCCAGAGGGAGGTCTGGAGCGAAGTGAAAGGTTTTCCTAAACATGTGTGTGAAGGGTCGCACGTCAACCACCTGAATACACATATGATATGGAGAGAAGGGAAAAGGAGAACAAAAAGATCAAATTATTTGTTTGTGTTGGTTCTCAGAGGTCAGAACCCTGACAGTTATCTTCCACTATTCTTGAGTTGTCACTGAATGTCTGATATACAGTTTGCAGTGTTCGTGTGACTGACCTGAAGGTGGATATTGTGGTTCTCTCGAGCCAAGTGGACGGCCTGTTCCACCACACTCATGTTCTGGTTTTGAGAAAGTGTGCACGTGGAGTAAACTATCTCCCCACCTGGACAAGCTGCTTGGATTCCTGCCCTGCAAAGAAGAGAGAAGGTTTGTTCAATTTATATCAAATAATCATGTCACTTTTAGCTTTATAATGGACCACTTTACCAAACTTTATATCTCCATAGTTTCATCTAAACTTACAGCAGCAGCTCCACCTGTAGCTGTGGCAGCTTTCGCCTCTCACCGGTCCTGCTCCTGCTGAATATATTGTTGTCGTCTTCCATGAGTGAATGTCTGTCTGTAGTGCAGGGGACGTCAACAAGGACCTGAACACACAAAAGAAAGGAAGATGTGAACAAAGTTGAGGTGAACACATCATTAATTCATGCACCGGCATTCTACAACTTCTGTTTCCGAAAAGGATAAACATGATGACGTGACACTGGCTTACTCTGTCAAAAGTGTTCCTCTCGATTTCCCCCCACTTGGTGCCATCAAAGGAGGTGATGCGTAGTTTCTCGTCAGTCAAAAGCTGCTTAGGAACGTAGCTGTGTAGGACTTTTTTCAGTCGCGTTGTCCGAGACACCGAGGAGTCATTCACACACAAAAAACCTTTGACACAAACGCAGACGATGGAGGATTAACTTCAACTGACGGACAGAACAACAACACTTATTCTCACATGAGGGGAAGGTAAGAGGTTTTCAGCATGGACTCAGTGAGGAGAGCAGTCCTCTTACCTATACACTGGGACTGGAGTAAAGCCAGGCTTTTGCCTCCTGGAGCTGCACACAGGTCAAGCACATTGTGACCTTCTTGGACGTCCAGTGCAAGACATGGCAGCACAGACGCTGCATCCATCAGGTAGTAACCCAACAACCCCAACATGTCTGGTCTTTAGAAGATAAAGGGAACACCAAGTCAGTGAATCAGGTAATGTCAACAATGTTTGCTGAACAACTGACAGCTGGGATAAACAACATTTTGACCCACAGAGGCAGTTGGTTTGCATATCAAAATGTATTTTGGCTACTAACTAACAAAAAGCTCACTTGGCAGGCTTGAATCTTGTGATGTCTCCTCTTGGAAACACTAAGCACTTGATGTGAGGGCTGAGCTGCAGAGGAGACAGCTGCTGACCATCAGCGTCAGATTTCTTCATAGAAACATAGCTGGATTCACCCTCTGCGACTACCTTAGATTCTTGCTCCGGGCCTGGCTGAGCTGCAGAAATGATGAGGGATATAGAACTGATCATAAGAGGACTTTAATAGTAAGGTTTTCAGAGGAGGACAGACGTGTTTTTCTGCCATTTCTCTCAATTATGATGATCAACAGTTGCTATAAAAAAAAATTTGAGAAAAAAATATACAAGTTGAGTGTAACTGAAACACAAACAAAAGGTTAACTCTCAAGAGATGTTATGGTTTGAATCATGCATTAAGTTTTACACTACCTCACTGCAGCCTTGGCTATCAAGGAGCTTGTTCAATATAACAAGCAAATAAAGACGTTGCCATGACATGAAGTGACTGAGTTATATGCAATTTCTTGAAAACTACACAAATACCATGAGACCTAGAAGTTTTTCATGAGTGCAATGCTTGGTATAGCATTACAGTAAGTAGAGTGAGCCTTACGGTTTTTTCAGGTAAGTGTCTATGCTGAGATGAAGCTTTAAAGGATAAGTTCACCCAAAAATGAAAATGTAATCATTATCTTCCAGCCTCCTGCCGTTGGAAAGTCTGGTGAAGTTTCATGGTCCACAAAACAATTCTGGAGATTCACAGCAAAACAGCGTAGATGTTGACTTGTTTTAAAACATAAAAATACAACAAACATAAAATGGCTCCATACAGCTAGTCAGGCGTAATCCAGGTCTCCATGGTAGACGAACATTTACCCGACTTTGTATCGACATGAGGGTGAGTAGATAATAATTCACTTTTGGGTGAACTTATCCTTTAATAGCACTCCACGTCAAAACTAAGAGATGCCTCTGACAAACAAAATCAGTAAATGAATGATCATAAAAACTCTGATGAACCCTAATATTTCCTGACCCTGTGAACTATTCTCAGTAAAATGAATTCTGTCTATTATTCACAATAAATGGATCTTTTGTTCTCCTGAAAGAAAAAGAACCTCACAAAGAAAACCTGTTTCTCTGCTACAGTAAACTGAAAAGCCAACGACAACACTGGAGATGCACACCTACCCTCTGTATCTGTGTCTCTGGTGAAGTCTCTGCATCCCTGGGCTTCCAAGTCTGCCAGAACAGCACCATGGGAGAAATTATTGAACAGGGCTCCGTATTTCCTCTCTGACAGCAGGGCAACTCGGACCGATGGCCACAGCTGCCCCAGCTGGATGCCATAGGTGGCGTCAAAGTGCTGCAGGGCTAGAATGGTGGGAGGGTACTTGGCACGTGTAGCAGCCTGCCGGAGAGGTATGGAGGTTTGAAATGTTAACTTTGCTCTGCCTCTCTTTGGGGATGTGTGGATGGGTATGTTCGTGTTGGTGGGTGGGCAGGGGGTGAATTATTTGTATGGTGTTCTATTTTAATGTGTTCATATCATATCATAATGAATAAACTTGATTTGCTTGACGTTCTCCTGTTTATGTTTACTTAGCCAAATTAAACACCTATAATTTGGGAAAGGATTTGTAAGGATGTGACCATGCTAGAACAATTTTCATATCCTTCAATGAAAATGTAATCTAAAATAAATGTTATCTTACTGGATGAGAGAACAACATAATCATCATTAAGTTAATTTATGTCTTAAATTTGACAATTTCACTACAGTAAGCTAGCGACAGAAGACATACTTGTAGACATGGTGATTTATTTTCATTTCAGGTCCAGCTCTTATTTATTACATTACGCCATAATATACATGATTATTGTCAAAATAAAATACTCTATTTGTAATAAGTGCCCTCCTCATGCTGCTTTGTAGCAAGAAATTCTTGACAGCTCCAAACAGAAACATATTTTACACGTCTGAGTCTCATTTTTACAGATAACGGACATTATCAACTGCTTTATCTATTACTGCGTTCACAACGTACCCACTTTTCTTTCACTCGGTTTCTTTTCGGCGTAAAACACCTTAAATCTTTCACTTTTCTCAACAGAAGTCTGGTGTCCAAGAGCAGCGCCATCATGCCGTGCGACAGTTTTAGTGGTCCGTGTTCGCTCCGACAGACAAAACCAAAGGTTCCGCACGCATTGACCGAATGGGCGGGCCTTACACGAAACATAAGCAGATGATTGGACCAGAGCGACTTTATTAATCAGTTTTAACCAATAGGAAACATCATCCGGTGATCCTTCGAGACGTTTCCTGCCTGTGACCGACCTCACGTCCTCAACGAACAGCGGTGCTGCTGAAGATCCAGGACTTCTGTCCTCTGTCTGGAGATTTGGGTGAATTTCACACCGTAATCATGGTTTTCGAGAGGAAGATGCTCACATACGACGACCCCGACGACGAGGTACTGAAAAATACCGATATTTGTCTTTTTTGTCGCTGTTGTTTGTGTGTCTCACTGGCCAAGTTACCTAACTCGGCGCAATAACGTTGCCTGACTCCACTGGTCAGTTCAGCGGTGTAACATCAGGCTTAACACTAAATGTTTAGTCTTTTTTAGGGACGTTAAAATATTATTTTTATTACCAAACATGAGTAACAGCTGACATTGTATCATAAAGTGTACATTAGTTCAAGTTTATCAAAATATCTGGCTCTTTTTTTAATTATGAGCCCTTCAAATCAAAAATGAGTGTAAGTGAAGACTTGGTTGTGTGATGTTGGGATGAAAACTTGAAATTATAGGTGTATTTTTTATTTTAAAGAGAAGTAGTAATTATTCCTTTTATATGATGTGACTTTTGAGATCAAATGAATTAAATGATGATATTATTGTTTCTGACCAGGAGGAGGATGCCCCTGAGGAAGAAGAGGAGGCAGCAGAAGAGGAGGAGGAAGAAGAAGAGGATGAGGAAGACATGGTGGTAAGATACAAAAATATGGACAAAAGTCACCTTGAATAAACGTATACATTAAGTAACAGACCATTCAGGGACAATGACCGAAGTGTAATTCAAGTAAAGTGACGATTAGGCTTGTGTGTGTGTGTGTGTATACATATATGATTATAAATATTTTTTCTTGACATATCTAACAAAAATGGCGTAAAATCACATTGATTCTAACACGGGTCATTTTTTGACCCACTTATGGAAGAGTGCAGGGTCCAATCACTCATGCATCTCAGGGGTTAAGTAAGTAGAGAGCATGTCTTTTTACATTACATCCCTATCTCCATTTTCTGCTACTTCACACGGTACACAACCACAATTCAGAGGCAAACATCGCACTAATTAGTCCATTACATTTAAAAAAAATTTTAATCAGAAGATAACTCCTTTGTTTATGCCTAAACGGACTAAATAAAGAAACTGAATTATTCATGACTGAATAAACAAACTGACCTTAAAGGACAACGCAGTTTCATACTGTTTTACTGTGTTTATATGTGGTGGACCCTGCCACCTTTCTAGCTTCAAACAGTGTTCTAGGACCTTATTTTCCTCTGAGAACAGCTTGTTTATTCAGTTATGGAAAAAATAAATATTTCTGAGTTTGTCATTACTCATTGATATTGTAAATATTAAAATTCTGAGTTTGAATTTCTTCTCCAAAACTACATAGTGCTACTTAAAGCTACTTTGCAGGTTTAGATTAGTAAATAGAAAATAGAATAGGATGTTACATAATAGGCTGAGACAAGAAAGACTTTATTGATCCCCAAAGGAAATTCTCAAGCTCCCCATCAGTATATACAGTAATCAGAATTAGGTCCACCTTAACCAGCTGTATTGGAGGTTGAATGGTAACACACATGTCTCTGTATTTTCTGTTCTGTTTTCTTTTCAGCATTAAGTCAAAGCCACAGTTGAGAGGTCTCAAGCACTTTTATTAAAACAGACTGTGAACTAAATAAAAAGCAAAGACAGGGTTTCCGTCCCTGTTGGAAAATCCACAGCCGCAGAACATTAAAATGAAAAATTACACAGAATAAATAGCAGGCATGTACGTTAACTTCTCTTTGACAGCACTAGTGTTACAGAGGTTGAACGTTTTGTAGCACAGGCCAAAAAACGGTAGCACGAGTATAGTAGTAACAAGTCCATTGTAGTTTGAAACTATTCAAACTGTGTTGGGAGTTTAAAAGGTTATTTTTAGTGAACTTTCATCTAGATGCTGTAAATTCACCTCTCATACACATGCAGCACAAAGCTGGATCACACAGGTGCTACGGACTGATTGTGCATCATATAGGCCTATATCTCACTGTACATCCCTGAGTAGACTGATAAACAGAGATTAGATTAGAGCACCCTGGCACTGTGTCTCAATCAATGTTGCAGGGGCACACATTAGCGAGTGGGGGAGTGTTGCGTCGAGATGGTGAGAGGGGAGATGGCTTTATAGAAGGAAGGGGTTATGTAGCACAACATCAGACTTTATCAGTTTGATTGGTATTGTCTCATCCTATATCTTGGTTGATAATATATGGATATAAACAGTTGAAATACCGCCCAGCCCAAATCCAGTAATATGACAAATTATTCTGAAATTCTGCTTAATGATTACTTTTAATCCTGATACCTAAAGTATATGTTGATGCTAATGCTTTTGTACTCAAGTAAAAATTTAAATGCAGAACTTTTACTTGTAAAGTATTTCTACACTGTGGTCTGAGATCTGAGTACTTCTTCCACCTCCGGTCCCAAAATCACCTTCACAAACGGCATTGTGCTTGATTTGCCAAAGGCTCTAAGAAATATTTTGAGTGAGACTGAAGAATCGGGCTTTCTATATCAGAAGTAGAGTTGCTGAAAGCAGCTGTTGTATAAAATAAAAGTGTGTTACCAGTTAGTCTTAGTAAGTTGGTTTTCATGACACCCATAAACCACATTTATGTTTTGTCCCTCTCAGGACCCTTTAGAAACGATACGAGTCAAGTGTGAGCAGACTGAACACTGTGTGCACACCAGGGAGCGTCTGGAGGTCTGTGAGGCCCGCGTCGGCTCCAGATCCCAGACTGCGGAGGACTGTACAGAAGAACTCTTTGACTTCCTGCATGCACGGGACCATTGTGTGAGTGTGTGTGACACAAATAGAGGGTGGAAATGGAGGGGAAAAAAACGATGTGCCCTTATCTCTCCTCATTTTTGTGCCTTTTTCTTCCAATGAAGATGCTAACTTTGTTCTTTTGTCTTTATAGGTTGCACACAAGCTCTTCCACAACGTGAAATGACCTGCCTGCCCTGTTCCCTCCACCCATAGCTGTAAAATCTATTTAACTGCTAAAATTGTAAAATAATCAGGACCTTTCTGTCGTTGTTCTCCTGTGTATAATGTAAATGTTTCTTCTTGGTTATCTGGACTAAATACATGCCACTCTTTCTGAATACAGTGCATACATATGTAGACAGGATCAGAAGCAGTATGTTGAGTCACTGCATCCAAGTTAGAAGTTGTGCAAAGAAGGAGCTCAGGCCGGTCAGTTATTATGCAAAACCACTCACGCTGCTCTGGTAACAGAATTTCTCAGGTTCAGTCATGTATTCATCATTCTCTCCAGAAAATAAAGGTTTTCTTTGGTTTCCAGTTCACCTGATTTGCATTATTTTAATGCTTTTGATAATTTGTGCTACAAGTAGCGGTGAATGCCCGACCTTATAATTCAGGACTTTCAGATGTGAGAAATTGCGTCAGATTTGGATGCTACAGGCACACAGTTGGGTAGTGAGTGTAACATGGACAATATATCACCATTTCTCGTAATAATCGAAAATCCTGTGTTCATCGCAATAGTATGAATAAGGCTTAAAATTTAAAAAGTTATAGGAAACACAGAATCCCTGTCTGAGAACCGTTACCACAATGATAATGGGAATTATCATGCAGTAGTCGTGGGTGTCAGAAGACTTGTAGGCTATTTCATATAATAACCTGTAGTTTACTGCCTTAACACTATACAACTTATATTTTACTAAATAAAATATAGGTTGGAACAATAAAATCAAAACATGTTTTGATTTTATTGCTCCAACCTATATTTTGGTTGGTATTATCTGATATTGATATTATCTGCAGGCTTAAGACTTAGAAGAAGAAGTACAGATTTTAGTAAAATATTCAAAAAATAACTGAAAATAAGAATGCAGAGATAACATACATATTGCATAAGTCAGCATTCTAATCAGCTAGCCCTAGCCTGTCTTGGTCCAAAGCCCCTGTGCTTGTGGTGTACACACCAACACTTCCCTGGTGCTCGGAGCTCCCAGGCCAGACCACCAGATAACTAACTAGCTAATGGCAGCTACAGTTAGCAATCACTCAGGTGAAATGCTGCCCTTGTTTAGAGTATGACTTCGACAGGTGGACAGTTCTTGTATACTGCACCTTTACATATTGTTAGAGGCAGGATTAAATTAATTTCTTACTGTGTGTGTGTGTGTGTGTGTGTGTGTGTGTGTGTGTGTGTGTGTGTGTGTGTGTGTGTGTGTGTGTGTGTGTGTGTGTGTGTGTTAGGACCAGCACTCAGAAGACTCAATGACAAAACACAGATTTAAGTTGTCTAAAAATGTATTTGAATACATGTGAACAATCACAATAAATTAAAAACAAAAAAGGTATAAAAATAAGCTTTAAAAAAAAAAAAAAAAAACTACAGTCATGATCAGAAGGTGGCAGTGTGACACTGAGTACTGCCAGTTGAAACAGGAACTGTGAGGTAGACTGATTGTAAATGTCTGTAGCTGCAGTCATTCAAGAAAACCAAACTGTCCCAAGAGATATAAATTAGGATGATATCATGCAGATGACTCATGCACACAGTGCATAATGTTACCGGAGAGGAATTCACCACCTCACCAACGATTTTCTTTGTTGCTGTTGCCAACAAAATCATCCATGGAGGCCTGCAGAGAGCAGCGGAGACAGAGGGAGTTATTTATTTACAGGACGGAATGGTGTGAAACTGTTTATTAAAAAAAGATCTGCAGCACCGAGTTAACCATGTCTCAGGGTCTGCACAGCTTTTTATAAAAGTGAAATTCAAGCACTTTCAAGGACCTAAACCAGTCATTTAGACTCTTGAAGCTTCACATCTATAAATGCAATTGTGAAAAACAGTTTACAGTATTCATTTATACCCACAGCAACCAAAGTATATCATCACTTTGTTTATTTTACCAGCTGGTAACTTTGACTTTAATTCAAGGAGACAACAAATAAAGATGTCAGTGCTTATCAAATCTATTCCGCTTTCTTTTTGGGAAAATACCCAAATCAATGAAATTCAGAAAACCCAGTTCTCACGTCTGCTTGTATTTGTTTACAGGGCAGACCTGCAACGGCAAAGATGCAACACAGTCAATGCGGCGTCTACGTATACTGTATACATGTCTATGGGAGAACCCACAGAACCTCATTAGATTGTCACAGACACTTTTGAAATACTTCCTCCATCTATGACTCCAAACTTTAAATCAATACAGTTAAAATTCAAGCATTTTCAAAACTTTTAAGACTTGGTACAAACGCTGAAGCGCTCTGAGCTCACCTGCATGAGCAGCCTCTCCTTCCTCAGTTTCTTATAGAAGACGAGAACATCTGGATCTGCCCGGACCACGCGGGGGTCAAAGTCCATGACCCTCAGACCCTCCAGGTTCCGAGCCCGAGACAAGGCCACGTAAGCCTGGCCGCTCTCAAACACACGCGCCAGAGAGATTTCCACACAGTCCAGCGTCATTCCCTGAAATTAATGAGAAAAAAAAAAAATGGAATTACTTGGCATTTAGTGGTTCAAAATAAAGACATCTTCACTGATATTCTAGTATTTGACATAAAAAACAAACAAACAAACAGGATTTATGCACAGTGTTATAAATCCTTTCTATGACTCTTCATGTCCACGCCTGTCCCTCTGAAATGATGCAGGTGAGGGATTTCCTTTTATTCCCGGTGCTTCAGCTCCTCTGCTGTAGATCAAACACTGGTGACACATCGGTCGTGACCAATGAACTCAATTACCGTGAGGGACCCCCTTTTCCTCTCCAGCCAATTTCAGAGTCTGAGGTCAGGATATAGATTATGGTGTGGGAGCAGAGTGGGAGCTGTTATTGAGGAATCGGAGTGATTGGTGACGACCTTTATTAGATCGCACACAGACAGGTGACAGGGAGTGGAGAGGAGAGACAGAGAGGCTCAGGAGGGAGCGCTGTCATTGGCTGGGCTTGAATCAGGGACGTTTCGATTACATGTAGAACATCAGCACAGCCACAGACGACACCTTGGTCTAAAAATGTGACCGTTTCCTTCTACTTTATTCCACTGGGGGCAAAGTGAGCCAAGTTTCATGAAAATGCTCAAGCTCAGACGCTCAAAAACATCAGTAATTGTGCCGTTTTTTCATCATCAACCAGTAGAAAATACTAGTTTAAAAGCCACAGGTGTGTGAAGAGTTGGATTTAAGAGGTGGAAGACAAGAGTGATTGTGTACGAGTGCTGCTTGATAAATACCAGCCACCTGTAAACCAGATTAACATGCTCTCACTCTGTTAAATGGCACAGCGTGAGGGAGTGCCTGGCCATCCATCACAGTGAGAAGTAGGATTGGGGAAAGTAGAGGTATAAAGAGCAGAGTGAGAAACAAACTTTACCTGACCATTCTAAAAGGAAATGACACAATGTATGTGGTATAGGCCGTTTCTACATTTCCTTTATGCATTGCATTGTGGGAGATTAATGTGATCAACAACACACTGAGCAATTGACCGTCAGTTGACCACATGCATGCCATCTGCTCGGAGTGTCACCTTTCTATCGTGAGTATGTAATGAACTACATCAGAGACGTTATTAGAGAGGAGACAAACCGCTTAAAGCATTTTGAATAGAAAAGTCTGTAACGACAAAGATGGCAGTTAAAGGACACGCATCCCGCCACTTGCACCCAAAATCCAATCCACTTTATCACAACCGAACCGAAAAACATCAGTCGATTGTATTGTTGCATGGACATTATTGCACAGTTGGGACAGTTTCAACAGATTTTGGTTGAAATCGGTGTAAACTATGAGTTGTTTTGTTGCTTGTTCTTCAATCATTAGACGTTAAACTCGCATCATGTCACAACACCATAAAAGAAGCTTGTGTCATGAAACCGTACACATGCGTGGAAGTAAAACGTGTGTGTGTTGACTTTGTTTTGGAAACTTGAAACTTTTTCAGTGTTTTTTAAAAAGATATTTTTGGTTTTTAGCCTTTATTCAGATAGAACAGCCGAGAGTGTGACAGGAAATGGGGAGAGAGAGGGAATGACATTCAGCACACAGGCCGGAATTAAACCCAGGCCACCTCCGGGGATCAGTGCCTCCACACATGTGGTGAGCCACCAGGTTGCCCCTGGTTTTTATCAGATTTGACTGGTGATACAGTGGATGATGTGAGGCATCCACATTTGTTTGGTTTTCAGGCAAAGACCGTCAGTCAATGTAATGAAACCCAATATAATCTCACATGACCAACTCTGTCACACTCATTCCTCCCAATGTCAGTTAAACTTATTAATGGGCAGCTTGTGGACGGCAGACAGAAGAGGTTCCTCAGATCTAAGACAGGTGCAGGTTCCGGCTATAACTGTTTGTTTGTAAGCATGTAAAGCGAGTTATCTTGTTGATTGGATTTTATGTACAAAGATGTGTGTTCGAAGAAGAATGCCAGTTTTGTCAGTTTTAACAGTGTGCCTGACTTTGTGATCATTCTTTGCACATGTGCTCTTATGTGTTTCAACTGTAACATCTGATTTGATGCAGCAGTTCCCTTCATCCAAGACTAATTTCTCCCAAGGCAGACAATAAAGTAACCATAACAACCATAACTGTAATCACAGAACAGTCTTGATGATGTAAACAAGTCATTAAAATGCGAATCTTTCCCATCCTTCCCACGTGAATGTGGCATTAGCATGCTAGAGTGCCAGCATTTGCCAATTAGCACTAAACCAAACAGTGATCAACAGAATGCTACTAGTGAATATACAGAGACGGCTTTAATGTAAAGCGTTATAAAGGTGAGGATTCATCTGAACAGTCTGTGTTCATGACATCACTGTCCTCTTCCCTCTCCTGGTGATCTTAAATTTGGATGACGGTGATTGGGCTTCAAGGCCGGCTCAGACGCTGCCCGTCATTTTTAGCCATCTAGAGGTGACTGGGAATGTAGCACCAATTAGTTTCTGGACAATTAAAATGAAAACAGCTATTGATCAAGTGAGTCATTCATTTTTATTATGAAAAGAGACCCACACAAAACATTGGTGTCTCATGGCAACACTGAACAATGTCTTTTATTCAAAGACAAAGTGATGTCCTCACAATAACTGGGTGTTTGTCTCCGTATCTGTACGAGAGCTGAAGCGACACACTGTAGCTGCTGTGACAAAACATGTCCTCACCTGGCTCTTGTGGATGGAGATGGCCCAGGCAAGTTTGAGCGGCAGCTGCTGTCGACTCAGGTGGATCCCACCGCCTGACTTGAACACCCAGCGCTCGGGCTTCAGCAACTCCGTGACACCACACAGGAAACGCACACGTGGGAGACCTGAAGGAACGCGGACTGGGTCAGTGTATGGTTGATCGACTGCACTGTTGTGTATGTTACCAGTGTTAGTCATCATGCCTTTCTGCCCGACCTGCTATTCATTCATGAAAGACCTTCATTTATTGTTCAGTTAAATATCCTTCAGTGAGGTTTTTCATGTCACTGGAAGCAGTTATGGTAGCCAAAGCTGTCTACTGGTTTAGCATTGCACTGCTATAACACTGTTGGACTCATTATGGAGAGTTTAAAGACAAAATTCAGCACCGCAGAATCAGATATCACCTTTTTTGTTTTCAGGCATTCTTCCTCCATTTGGAAACCTGGTGCCTACATTACCCACAATGCCACTTAGCCACTGATTGACATCACTAATGGCAATTTATCAGACTACATGCAGCTTCCTCTGGAGCCACAAAAGGCTTTATTCTACTTTTTTCACATGAGCAGTAGTACCCCCCCCCCAAGACCTGTAAACACACTTAAATGTGTAAAATTGGTGGAGGTACCCTTTAAGTGCATTTCCCAAAATGTCAAGTAATAAAAGGAGCTAACATTTCTGCAATATGTTACAAGATAAATATATACCGACCATGTTTTCCAGACTCAAAAGCCACGACAACCCCTCGCGCTCCATTCACCAGGCCTCGAGCCACGTCCAGGTTCTTCGTCAGCATGACCTTAAATACAACAACCAAAGTGAGCGCAGCGTTCGATAGACTTGCATTAATTTCCTGGAGCATTACCGTAAACCAAAGTCTTCTCCCTTAAATGTAATAATTCATGTTATGGGTTCCAGCATTTTGCGCCACACACCGCAAGACCACACACACACACACACACACACCCACCTGAGCTCCTACTTTGAGCTGGATCAGTCTGCTAACAGGGCTGTGAGCGTCTATAGTGTTGACCAGAGCTGGATCACTGTCCAGTGCCTCAAACACACGCACTGACCCTACGGGACAGGAGGAGAGTCAGTAAACAGGTGATTAATGATAAATAGAAGAAAGAAGGACAGGTGCACTATGTAGTTTTTGGGAAGAATTTTCATTAAGAAGAGAAAGATCTTCATTGACTGATTTTTTTCATGCCTCAACAAACTAAATAAACAAACGGAGGAAACAGGAGTCAGACAAAAAAGCAGTGTCCAGCTGAGACTGAAACTACCTCTCGACAGGAAATGGGTCTGAAAGGTGCCACAGATGACTCGAAAACGTGTTTTTTCCCCAATTTCCGCCTGGCTCCAAGCATGTAACATCTATTTCAAGCAATAATCAAACAGAGGTCGTCACACCTGGCAGCTGCTGCAGTTTGTTCTCGTTTGTGAGCGCCACGTCGTCCTTGTGCGTGCACAGCCTGGTCGCGAGAATGCCGTCCCTCTCGATGTGGTGGTAGGCGCTCTCCATCAGCTTGGCGGTGACTTCCTCTGTGACCCTGAGCGGTGTGAAGACAGAACTTGAGAACTTTTCCTTTAGAAAAACTATTTCTGCAGCAGGTCCTGTAGAATTTAAAACATAACCTGCTGTACCTGAAAAAGCATGCAACGGCTCTAAATTCATTAATGCAACATACATAATTAGAGAACACATTATACTGAGCTCACATTAGCAAAAATGGACAGCGCTCATTATTTTACCTGCCCACCCTCACTGCCTGCAGGAGGGAGATGAACGACTGGTCTGTTTGCCTGCGCACTTCTGTTAGCTCCATGTTGAGCTGGATGACTTTACGCCAACTCCTGGCCTGAAGGTTCAGAGAGAGAAAAGGAGAAAAGGTCTTTTTCACCAACACCAACACCAACAGCAGATACTCTCTAGGAAGATTCTGACTAACAGGAACAACACAGACCTTTATGAATAAGTATAAAGGTCACGGTACAGTGTTGACTCACACCATTTACAATGGAAAAATATTTCTCCATTACCATCTACACCTTCAAATACACCATAGAGGTAGATGAAGTCTTCTGTGAGGTAGTAGTATTGAATACAGAGCCGTTTCTGGTGTTTCAGTGTGACAGAGCCAGAGCCCCGATCCCTTATCGACAGTGTTACTAAATCAATGACATAAACAAATCCACGATGGTCTGACCTGGAAGCAGAAGCTGGCCTTCTCTTTTCCCTTAGAGACAGGAGGCAGCTGCAGGAAGTCACCACAGATGATCAGCTGGATGCCTCCAAACGGCTCAGTGGACCTCCTCACCGACCTACAAGAGTGGAGAGAGAAGACTTATGTCATCAATCTTCTCATATTTTACTTGATTAAAGGGGCTCTGTGGAACTTGTTTGTTATGCTGGAAGCCAGTCGTTAGTTTATGTCAGCAGTTTGGAAACGACGTTTCCTATTGTTGCCCTCTCTGAGAGGCACTGAGACAAGACACTCGAGAAAGTACATAAAGTCACATCACGTGCTTCACAAAGAAATCCACAGTCCAGCAGCATTAAACAACTTAAAGCAAACCTTCCACAGGCTTATAGACAACTGAGAGACGGGGAAGTCTCACTTTTCACATTGCTCACATATGGCCAATAAAAAGTGATTGACAGATTTTTTTATTTATTTTTTTTACATGGAGCCCCTTTAAATGTAGCCTTTAAAAAAGTAGGCAAAATGGTGAACAATCAGCCCCCCAAAAATGTGATTTCTTCAAATTCTTTACATTGTCTGACAGTGTAATAGCTGAAAATGTGTCCACCAACACAAAGAAAAGCAGCTGATTGGCTGGAACTAATAAACATTCGCCATTTATGGTACAAAACAAATTACTTTAATTATTAATAGGTCGCCAGAATAGTTGCAGATTATTTCCATCAGTCATCAAAATGATTCAACTGTGGATGCAAACACACTTTAGCTAATGTGTTTATGTTTCAGTGTTCATACACAGATGGTTGGTCATGAATTTACAGGAACATATTACTAATCTTGTGCATGTTTAATATGAAATAAAAATAAAGTTTTGGATCTTAGATTCTATTAGATATATAATATATATTTTATTTATTTTATTTTTTTTAAAATGGTAAACACACTTTTAATGCAGGCAGTTGATGTTCTTTCCTCGTCTGTCTGGTCAAGTTATTTCCCTCAAAACATGGATTCATCAATGCTCACACCAAGTGTTCATTTCTTCTTATTTTATACCACAGTACTGTTGCTGCTTCTAATAATAGAAAACATCACACATATTACATAAAACATTTTTGTAGTTCATACAAGGGACAGTAAATTTGAAATGTATCATAAATGTGTTTTAATGTTCAGATGTTTAATCTCAAGGCTGCAGTGGTCTAGATAAAAAAGGTACAGCTACAACTTTGAGTTTTCATATCTTCTAATCTTGTTATTAACCTGAAAACACAATATTTCACCCAACATGGCTGCTGAGCTTCTCAAGAAAACCAATAAATGATCTGTTCTAACTGGCACCATAAACTGTAATACTATAAATGATATCAACACTGTTGCTGGAAGTGTTCAAACAGTTTCAGTAAAAATCTGATGAACACCGTGAGTGAGCTGACACTGCAGGGGAGATATGGGTGCATCTCATTCTTAAGCACCCTCCGTGGTGTGTTTAGACACACTAAATTTAACATTGATGACACTGTAAGCTGAAAAACACACAGCATGAATCAGATATTACAGACATTAAAAACTTCCAAGTCTTCAATTTGACTTTCATTTCATGGTTCAAACTTTCAAATCTTACTACTACTTACTTTAAAAACAAGGACTCAGTTCTATAAATTATGATGAGGACAGCTTTAAAGAATTAGTCATATCAGTCACCAGCGACAAGACATTTATTTGTATAAATATTGTGTATTATGTAAAGACTTCAAGAATCCTTAAATTAGTTGAATTTATCATGACGTTCTGTGGTTGGTGCTTATTGGAATTACAGTATCCTAAACGTGATCTCAAATCATTTCAGGAAATACTTGCATATAAATTACTCATCGTTTAAATCATCATCATGTGTTGATGAGGACATTTTGTGGCTATGGACTCCGACTTTTCAGCTTTAAGTCTCATCTCACCTGGCCACCGACTCGAGCTTGTCAAAGAACTGCGCCTCGACCATGGAGACCTCGTCGATGATGAGGTGTCGGCAACTGGTCCAGTGCTGCAGCACCCCGGGCCTCTGAGCCAGCTCGATACACTGCTCCAGCGGGGCCGAGCCGGAGCCAATACCTGGAAGGAAAGAGCATGCATACACAAGATGGAAAGACAGCTGGTCAGAGGGGACGCCAATACGCAATTCACACCCTCTAATGTACTGTACATTAAGATTTAATTAAAAACATTAACCCTAACCCTGCAGCTCTACTTAGATACCAGACTCAAATATCTTTGACTTTATAGAAAATGTCACACACTGGTTCTCTAGAGCGAGGATTTGCTGCTTTGCTCTGTGCATTTGTTCACTATTATTTGACATTTAAAAAGGGAATATATAATATTAATATAATATATATACATTTTAATTGAAAATACACAACAAAAATGATCAGAATGTGAATGAATGGCTGTAAAGGTTTATGTATTATGTTGCAGAGATATCTACTGAAGTTAGCACGCTTAACAGCTAGCATTGTAAATGCTAATACTCCCATAGTCCCAAGCTCCCAGTCCAAACAGCTAGCTGCACAGCTAGCTGAGCTAACTAGCTAAGGGTAGTTAGCAGTTACTCTGGTGATATGCTGCCCTCTCTTTGTTTTGAGTATGAATTTGACAGGCAGCCAATTCTTACATATTGCACCTTTAAATACTAAATGCTTCATCAAGAAAATAATCAGCAGATTAACCAGTAATTAAGATTATTAAGTGAAGTTATTCGCTGCCCTGCTGATTCTGACGCATGTTCTTCTTTACAAGAACACATGTCTGTCAACATAACACAGCTGAATTTCAGAATAAGCCTCTGATGAAACCACCAAATTGACCAATTATTTGAACAACATACATTATGACTTGTGGCTGCCGGGGTGAAAAACAACATCTCTGCATCTCTCACCACTAATAACAGGGCCATTTCCAGAGACTCATTTGTGTCAGTCTTACGTAAAACCAATTTAATCTCGTCTGAGACACGACGACTCACCGGCAAAGTTGTGTAACGTCGTTCCTCCGATGTGACATGCTGCCACTCCTGTGCTGGCTGTGGCAAAAGTGCTTTTCGGAGGAAGAGATCCCATGATTCTCTTCAGCAAGAAGGACTTTCCTGTACCTGATGAACACATTTAAAAAGAGCTTAGAGAAGACACGCAAATATATAAGTTGTTTTTCGACAGAGAAAAACACCATGAATGTGTCATGATAGGAGACTGTTAATGTGAAAAAAGAGTATCTTTAGACATCTACACAGTTGTATTGAAAATCATTATTATTACTTATTAAAGGGGCACTATGTAACTCAAACTCAGAATTTTTATATTTACAATTTATTTTTTCCATAACTGAATAAACAAGCTGTTCTCAGAGGAAAATAAGGTCCCAGAACACTGTTTGAAGCTAGAAAGGTGGCGGGGTCCGCCACATATAAACAAAGTAAAACAGTAAGAAACTGTGTTGTCCATGGTCTGGTGTAGTGGTTGTTTTATTTTACTTGTTCGTGCTTATGTGTTGTGTTTTTATTGTTTGCTCTTTTTAATGCCATCAAGCTGCCAGGGACTGTATGGCTAAATCTGGCACATTTACATGATAGTCTCTGGTGCTCATGTTAATTAATGTGCATTGTCCCTTCTTTAAATAAAATAAACATTAAACTTACCTGCACTTCCTGTGAAGAAGACGTTCTTCCCACTCAGCACAGCACTGAGGACAGCCGCCTGCTCTTTATTCAGCTTTCTTGAGGGCAGAGACAGGATGGGTTTCTTACTGGGGTTGGCCTTCACCTGAAATATTCAACACACAGCACAAAGAGAGTATTGAACCGACCCAGGAGGGAGAAGTTGGTGCAGTGGTCTGCTGTGTGATGATGCTCAGGTGTTTCATGTGTGTGATCGACTCACTGGACTGAAGTTACTGTCACTCCTCGACCTTTTGACCTGCTGTCCTGTCCCTGCCACAGTCTTGTTGGTGCGGTCTGCCAGCCCTTTGGGAGCCTCTTTACTCCTCAGCTCATTGACCTTCTGGATATCTTTCTGCTGCAGGGGGCTGATGGCCTCGAAGCTGCGGGGCAGACCTGCTTTCAGCTTCTCTCTGTTGCTCAGAGGCTTGCTGCTCTGCCAGGCCTGGTGTTTGATGCTCAGGGTTTTGAGGAAGAGGCTCAGCCGGTCTGGGGGACAGTTGGACATGAGCACCTGGATGTTCTCAGGGAGCAGCTTGACGGTGCACTTCCCTTCTTTGGCGAACCTGGTGAAGAGTTTGAACTCTTTCAGGCAGTAACTCTGCGGGACTCTGCCGTCGTGGACCCGGAGGATGATCTCCTGGAACTCGTTCCGGCCCAGGATGACAGAGGCTTTACGGATGAGCTGCCTCCGGGTGGCCTGTCCGGAGGAGTTCAGCTGCTCCACCGTCACACAGCACTGCAGCTGGGCTTCGTCCTCCCCGGATAACATGGCTGCTATACACAACAGTACACAAACTGTGTTTAAACGGTAGCTGATTCATCCATTGAACACAAACATCGCGAGATTATAATGTAATGCGTGACAGAAATAAACTTTAAATGTAGTTACGGGTAAGTTAAACCTCTCACCTTTGTTTTGAAACAGGCTTTGTCCAAATCTTCTTCTTCTCTCTTCCTCTCCGCACAGCTGCTCCTCAGTCTGTGAACGCCAGCACCGATTTTCAAATTGTCAGTGCGTGCAACCAGCCAATAGCTGAGCCGCGCTGCTGGCCAATCAGGAGGAGGAGATTTAACAAAGCAACCAATGAAAGACGAGAAGGGGCGTCCCCTTTGGCTGCACAGACCAATCGCAGGTATTATAGCCGACGACGTCATATTTGAGTGAAAAACACATGGCTAACCGGAAATGGAGAACAACTTCACAATAACGGCGCTGTTTTCAAGTGAAATGGATGAAATACAGACATTTAAAGTCGGCTTTTATTTGCCTGAACTCATGTGGTTCAAGTTTAAGTTGTACCTGGTGAATGAAATAACGAGGTATGGAAGCCCTAAATGGCCATGCATTCATACATTTTATTTCCTCCGTTTTCCCGTAATAACGAGTTAATTTCATTTATTTTCTCGAGATCTCGAGTTTTTATCTCGAAATAACAACTACCGTTTTCCCGAGATAACGGGATAATTTTCTCTTGATCTCGAGATAACGAAACTTTGTTTTCCTGAGATAACGGGATAATTTTCTCGAGATAACGAAACTTTGTTTTCCTGAGATAACGGGATAATTTAAAACGGAGGAAATAAAATGTATGAATGCATGGCACTTTAGGGCTTCCGTACAAATGTGTGTCTTGATTAATTAGTTTTTTCCCTTTTTTTAATTATTCCCCCCCCCCCCGAAATTCAGTATTCTACTACAAGTACTACTAGTGCAACCCTAGTTAGTACATTGCATTTTCATTTTTTTTTTAAATGATATTTTATTATATATTTTGCTTTACTGATTGTGTGCCCAGGTGGTGAATTATATAATATCAGTAGGAATGATTCCACAGTATTGTTTTTGGACTTGCAGAATTAAATTTGCTGTTGAATACAATAATTACTTCATCGTCATTTATAACGCTTTAACTATTATTTAATTTGTGTATTTACATGTGTAACATTTAAGTTGCATTTTATGTCCCCTTTCCTAAGAGTAAATAATAGTTCCTACCTGCCAATGTTTTAGGAGGGGCAGGAATGAGTGAAACAGCGCTGAGTAGTATCAGAGACATTACAGAGAACATGAGCAATGAGGAGCATTGTTATGAACCCAGAGAGAGTGAAGTTGGGTGTACACTCTCCTGCCGTGTTTGTGTCGATTACAAGAAATTTAAAGAAAAATAATAATAGATAAAGTGCAGCCTGCTTATATCCAACACCCGGGAATGACTTGAGAATGCTACCAAACCAAGAAACAGGTTTACAGTCGTATTACTTGTCAGTTGTAATTCTACCTGGTGGGCATATAATGTATTAAAGAACATGATTTTTAATAACTGTTTTCTCTGTGAGGTCACAGTGATAATCCACTGCTGGCCATGTGGAAAGAATAAAAGGATGAGTAATGGAGAGAGATGAAAGAAAGAAGGGTGCTTTCATACTTTAAGGGAGACATACTATGCACATTTTCAGGTTCATAATTTTGCATTAATTGGGTTACTACTAGAATAGCTTTACATGTTTTAATGCTTTAAAAAACATCATTTTTCTCAGACTGCCCAAACGCTCTGTTTTAGCTCCTGTCTCTTTAGTACCCAGTCTCCTCTGATTGGTCAGCTCACACACGCCTGAGCCAGCATCACTAACAGACCAGCTGTGCTCTTTTAGTGTGTATTAACCTTTTCAAATTTCCGGGCAAATAGGCCTACCGATTAAACTGAATCACTAATCATTTGAAATGTTTTGCAAAAACAAATCAGCTCTGGGATCATCATCATTAGCTTGTGTTATTAGTGGTGCAGTTGCAGTAAATCCTTAAAAAAGCAGAATATAAAGGGAAAGGAATAGAAAAGTCTAGCCAGTCTGTGATTTTAAAGGGCTAATGATTAAATGTGTAAGGACTACGATGTTATCTCTTTAATATGTGTAATATTCTAGGTCATGACTGTTTTTTCTTTTCCATACGTCTGCAGCGCTGACATCATTCAGTTGTGCTCATGAATATTAATGACGGAGGTTATGATGACAAAATGAGCCACAATCAAAGGTTAACAAGGAGGTTCTTCTTCACTGAAATGCTTCATGTCAGACACCTGTGATGACTCACCATCACAGTCTAATTAATTTCTAATAATACACACACACACACACACATTCCGCATAGCAATGAACCATTTGTCATTTTCACATCGCTGTACTTTCTGTAGACCGTGTGAATCTTCCCAGAACTTGCTGAGGTGGGAGAACGTACGTCCACAGTCGAGCAGCTGTCATTAGACACGGTTGACTGAACCCAATACATCTCAATGTGACAAACACCCTTATCTCTCTGGAGGGGTACAATGAACTGTGACAGGATCGGTGAGGGTGTCTGATCAGTGTGACTGGAGAATTAGAGCCTCACATACACACTAACTATCTGCCAGGATCTTGCTGATGTCTCCAAAAACCAAATGGTGATGGGAAAGAAGAAGTAATGACGCGAGTTGATTCATAAAGCAGAACATGATCACAACCTACCCCAGACTTTTTGACATTTTGATATTTGGAAGAGTCTTAGTGGGTGACTTGTAGACAACCCTTCTCTCTTTTACTGAAAAGTGTGTGTTAAAGTAAAAATAACAAGTCAAGTTGCCATTAATATTCCTCACTTTTGGCTTCTTGAGTCACTGTCCATGAGATGCCACATCCCGAGCCTGTGATATGGGCTAATTAGTGCTGCTGCAGGGCAACATATAATTTAGAAATGTATCTATTCCCCTTTTTTAAGTGTTGAAAAGTACAATGGCATCTTAAAGCTGCATGAATGGATTTTTAGCCATTAGGGGGCAGAAAAACTCCTAAACAGGCCGACAGCCTCTATATTTGTAAAATATATTATAAAATTGTTGTGGTTAATAGAGCAGATTAGAGCAGACACAAAGCAACATTATCACCCCACTGGAGTTTCTTGCTAATTGCTAACTCTGTCGTTCTCCGACCCTGTCACATGAAACAGTCATTTGATTCAGCGTTAAAGGAGCACTATGTAGTTTTGGGGGAGAAATTCTGCCTTATCAAACCAAAAACTCACTTCATTTTCGCGATTAAATAAACTGAAAAAACAAAGTGACGTTAAAAGACAACACATTTTCATACTGTTTCACTCTGTTTATAGTTGGCGGACCCTGCCACCTTTCTAGCTTCAAACAGTGTTCTGGGGACCTAATTTTCCTCTGAGAACAGCTTGTTTATTCAGTTATGGTAAAATAAATATTATTGAGTTTGTATTATTACATCAGTAATATTGTAAATATTAAAATGCTAAGTTTGAATTTCTTCTCTAATACTACATAGTACCCCTTTAATGTAAGGAATATAGAGAAATGCAGCTGTAAAGACGTTGTCAGGGCTCAGTACGTGGTCTTAACATCTAATCTGTGCCATGAATCTAACTTGCAATAGACACGGTTTTTGCTTAAACTTATCATTATAAAGTAAAGTGTTTGGCCTTCAACCTTGGTCCTAAAAATTTCCGCTGAATTTTACAACGTGTTCAGCAGAACGAGACAGCATCTTAAAGCAATGAAAAGTTTCCATCTTGGAGAGCATTCATGAGGATTCAATATTCCTGTTATGAAAAGCAACACGCTGTGCGTCAGGCAGGTGCTCACTAACAGTTCAATTGGTTAACATTTGAGTTGTAATCCGAGGTGGTTTGTTCCCCTGCGGGCTGTGGATTCCAGTATGCAGGTTTTAAGTTGACTGTGCTTGTATGATCAGAACAGAAGGAACATTTATAGTAAACATGAGCCTCTGATGTTCCGCAGATACTCCGGCCTGCATGGTAAGCACGAGCACGACACATCACGGGGCTCTGTCGAAACCACAACAACCTCTAATACTCTGTATTCCAGATAAACAGAGCGAGAACAGCAGCAACATTGATTTCCCAGCATTATGTGAAAATGGAAAGATACATCTAATGTGATATTCAAAAGCTTGAATAAGAAGTGTAGAGTGTTCTTTTACGCTCTGAGCTCAGAGAGGTGCTGGTCCTCAGCGCTAACATGCATTAGAAAACATTTTCATTAAAGCTGATTGTGTGTGATCATCCTGTTTTTATATATCAAGATGGTCTTTAACACTCTAATCATTATGAGGACATATGGAGGTCTCTCACCTACTGCAAACCTCATTTATGTCCTGAGGGAAATGTGTTGATATTACTTTATACTGAAAACAACTATGACTCACATTATAAATGTGAGTTTCTCGTTATGATGTTGTTGTGGTCTCGACATTATTTTGAGGCTGAACACGAGCTGTTTACTACAATGTGTATTGAATTACTCACTGGCACATCTGGCATAAGCTAATGAAGGCTTCCTCTTGGCCCTGAACACAAAAAACAAAACAAAAAACAGAGCAAAGGTGCTTAAATGATGTCATATGTGAACAATGTTTGCATAAATTCTTTCATCATTTCCTTTTTCTTCTTCTTTCTTTCTCTTTTGCCATGATGGGTCTCTGTACAGAAACAGAGCTGCAGACAGAAAAAACAGACCTCACTTGTATCCTGTCAAAGAAAAGGGCACATCCACCAAACCTCTCACTTATCCCTCCACCCACACACATGCATCCTAATGTCCGCAGAGCTACTCGAGGGTCTTCCCAGTCCAGCAGCTAATGGTGTGCGGCTCGTTATGCACTCTCAGGTGGGAAAGAGCAACTACAAACCAAGCAATCAGTTTGAGTTTGAGGCTGTTACTGTATGTAGTTTGTGTGCGGTCAGTTCATTTTGTCTTATCTATGCAGTGGGATGGGTTCAGGAATAACAGGATGTAAGCTGATCTCAGCAAAGCCTTCATGTTCCAGAAGAGGGCGAAGAGAAGAAAGAGGATTTTTTCTCGACTCACTCAATGTAACGATCCCTTTCCTCCATGTAGCAATCAATAAATCAAGTGCTCTGAAAACTAAAGGGCTTTGCAGCCCTCTGATAAGCCCATCCAATCGTCTCATTCGGCCTGTATGGAATTATTTAACAGGCTACCCATCTGGCTAGTTCAAATTAGCTTCACTCAACAAGTGACACTGAAATGCTGCTTACATTTTCAAGGTTCAGGGTTCAGGGTCCTTGCAGGCTGCAACACAGGGTTTTCCAACGAAAAGAAAGTATAAGCTCCTTCAGGTTACAACCCAGATAATATATTTACATATAATTACATTTATAATAGTAAAGGATGAAATATAAAATTAAAATAAAATAAATCGATACATACGGTTATCTGCATATTATGTACACCAAGTAAACTATGAGGGGTAGAAAATAACAAGAATGAATTGATAAAAATGGATGTGAAATGAAAATTGGAGTGATAAATTATTAAGTAATTTGATTAGAACAGAGCCATGTTTTATCACTTTCCCCATCTTACATTCATCAATCACAGCACAATATTGCCATGGGTGGAATTAATAAAAAAAATACTTGACAAAAGTGGATGTGATAAGAATGCTTTTGGATTAATGGTGGAAGTGATGTGAAATTATCAACTGATTTCATAACCTTCACTGACATTTATTTGAAAGTGCTGCTCCGTTAATCAATTGTTTGTGTCTACTGTCTGTCAGTGGCAGCAACAAGCAGGCCTGCAGCTCATCATTTACGTTGGTATTTCAAAGGCGGCATTACCGTCTTCCAGCATTTGCTTCACAAGCAACCATAGCAGATGATTTAACAGATTAGGGAAAAGAGACAGGAGAAGTGTTGTTACAGCATGTTTCACTATGTGCACCACCATACTGCCGTGATGTCATGTATGTTTATGTCGGTGAAGTCGGGCTTGGTGGATTTTGCCTGAGTGTCTTACTTGGAATTCCAGTGGAGAGTAATAATGAATGGAGAGTGATTGGGGTCTATTTTTGGCCGAGACCCATCCTCCATCCAAGTTTCATGGAAATCCATTCAGTAGTTTTTGTGTAATCCTGCTGACAAACTAACAAATCAACCAACCCACGGACACACAAGAGGGGAGAGGGCTTTAATTCAGTGATTGGATTTCATCTTATTTGCATGCAAAGAACGTATTATTGGATTTAAAAAGAAGGTTTGGAAACATGATCATACACTCAGTTTAAGAACCTGAGCTTATTATATATCCATAAGGCATTTGCATAATGGAGGTTTGTCTTCCCTTTTCATTTCCATTTTGCAGCTAATTTTTGTCAGTGAAATGAATTCTCCTAGCTTATAATTTGCAATATACAAAACAGACAGACTACAGATGTACATATTATTCTACATAATTATTTTATTCTACGTAAAAGAAACTAAATATGAGACAGACTTTGCATTTTCAGATTAGGAGACAATGCGCTGAAAACCCTGAAAATGGACATTCAAACTGACTTTTTTTCCTGGGATGTCCACATTGCACACATGATTTTACAATTTGTATACAGAGTATCTCTTTCTGTATGCAATAAAATCCTACACATCGCCTTAATATAGCACCCAGAACATGGATCTCCTTTAAGAGAATAGAGGCTCATTATTTCTGAACTCCAACAATATGGATATGACTCACCCTGCTGTAGAGTTGGGTGCATTTATAACCCAACGCTTTACTTATATCCCAGACTGTGTCTGGTAATTATCCTTGGAGGGAAGGGAAAGGCCATGAAAGGGATGGAAGGTACGTGCATCAGGATGAATGGAGATATTAAAGATGAGGCCAGAGAGAGACTTCATAAATAAAGAATAATAAAATAATACAAGACAAGAAGCAGACTCATTAGGAGATGCCTTCCGAAGCAAACTGAAACAAGATCAATCATATGAGAAACTGCACATTTGATAAATCCACTGTATTTTTGAAGACTGTGAACACTGATCAGACTTCCATGCCTGCTCAGACTTGGACAATATCAATCAATATCACCAGCAAACACACAAACACAGTGATACAAAAAAAGTCACAGAAACAAGTAGATATAAATTCCAACATGTGGTCTTGTCTTAACTTCTTGGAGTCTCTGCTGGTTGTTGGAGACAGTGACGCCAAGAATCCAGAGGTGCTTGTTGGATTTTGTTACCACGGCTGTTTTCTTGTTTTCAGTCTTTATGTAAAACTAATTTCCCATCTAACTCTTGGCTAGTGAGTCAGTGGAACTCCCAAAATCAAAACTATTCCTGTAATCAGGTAAATAATCTGTCTCTAAAACAAAGTACGCTGTCTGTAAAGACATGGCTGCTAGTTTGAGCATAGATTTGTATTGTATTTGTCCAACTTTCTTCAGTCGTGTTGTGACAGAGCTTTACTGTCCAAGTCACTGGTAATCCTCCCACCGTGCTAGGAGGCAGCAGGAAATATTGGTACCTGTCTGGCTTGGTGGTGTTTTATGGGCACAGGGGATTCAGCTGCTGAACTCCACCTCCCTGATCCTTTAGCCTACAGACATGATGGTGGTATCAATCTCCTCATGTAATTCTTGAAAGGAATGACATATAGTGTGCAACAGAGTCACATAGGAAGATATATCCTAACGCAAATAAGCACATTTTCCATTAACGTCAGAATATTCTATCAAACTCTTGAATCTGCTACATTTTATTTCAGATGTTGAAAAGAGTTAAATTACATTTTCATAAATGGACGCATTGGGATGGTGACGGACCCGATTTACAATCCCAAAGCGTCAGCAATGAGCTGGGAATGAGACTCAAAATGAACCTTTCTTACAAATAGGACCTTCAAATATTACGAGACAATATGTAAAAACACAGAAGGGGGCATTAGCTCATCAAATCAAATATTTGAAACGGCTTGTTCAGTTCTCCCCATCTCACAAGGTGATAGTCAAGATGAGATAAAAGTACTGCAGTCCTCTTTAAACCTTAAACATCTCTGAGACCATGCTGGGTGTGTCAGGCCTTCAAGTGGTGTCATGGCAAATTTCACCCTGGCAGAAAGATGGAGCCTGGTGGGACGTAGGGAGGCTTCTCATTAAGGCTGACGTACCAACGAAGCAGCTGGAGGAGATTCAACAGTCTGAATAAAGAATGATAATGTATGGATAGCAAAGAATAGAAAGGATGAGGGTACCAGAAGTCTTCAGTTCTGAGAAGTTGTCAGGATGTTACTGTTAATGGCATTCTGCACAGTCTGTCATTTTAAAGGCACAGTATGTAATTTCTGGCACCGTACAGTACAAAAGAGTAAGTAGCGTGGGATCATGGGAGTTGTTGTCTTCTTTGTTAAAGAACCACCAATGCTAATGAAATCTTAAGACATCCAGTCCAGCAGCATTGGACAACTTAAAGAAAAAAAACACAAATTATATCTTTAAAGTGTAGCTTTACTAATACTAATAATTAACATTATACTGCATACTGTTGAATTCAGTTTCAAAGGTGCACTTGTGTTTTTACTCTCTGGTTTATTCTTCTTATTTCTTCATTTTGTCAATTGTTAATTTTCTTTTTTAACAAGGTGCTCTCTCTCTCTCTCACACACACACACACACACACACACACACACAATCAATCAATTTAATGCATTTAAAACCAGTTCCGAGCAAAACCATCACGCCATCGCCATGGAAACACCACATCTACAGCGATAATGGCCTGCTCTCTTTCTTTGGCAATTTCGACTTTGGGGGCTTAACACAAAAAAGCATGTGAAGAACAGATGAATAAGAAACCATTTAACAGATGGAAAGAAGTTCTTCATAACCCACGTGTGACTTATTTCTACAGCCTGTGCAATAGAAATTGTGCTGTCATTTTGTACAACATTTTTTTTTATTTAAAAACTGTGAGAACTGCTGCCAGACAGCGGTAAAATCACGTTTTATAGCCATTAGGGAGTCAGAGATGCTGCCACAGAGCTGACAGTCTGTCTGCAGTAATGAGGCTACTGAGTTGTCACATATTTTGTAAAAAAGAAAATATGAAAAAAAACCTCACAGGCAGAAAATCTACTGGAGAATGATTGTGAGACATTTAATGTACTTTAGGAAAACGATATTCTTGTTGACTGACTCTTAGAGGAGGAAACAAACCACAAACCCCAACACAGCAAAGAGAAGAGAAGTCAACTCACGTTTTCCACAGTTCAAAAAGTTTAATTAGTGGAGTCAAATAGCTTTGGTGGAAAAGATGATAACAACAATGAGAATCCTGACAGATAAGAAACGTATTTTCCTATAAATTAATTAGTATTGCTGCAGGATCATGTCTTTGTCTCTGCGTCGCTGCTCACTCACTCTGATCAACAGATTTCTCAAACAGCTTTTAATTGAAACTAATTGCACTCACATCAGTTCTTTCCAATCATGAAGCCTGTTTAATATCTTAATGACGAGGTTATTTATCCACTTGTCTGCTGTATACTGAAAGTGGGAGAAGAATGAGTCTGTGATCTTGTCTATGAAGGGATTGATAATGTAGCTTGGCCTCTCTAATCAGTGACTTCTGTTGCTGCTGCATCAAGGATGTTTGGCAAGGCAAGCAAGTACTCAATGGAGGAAAGGAGAAGGTCTAAATGGACTAAATGGACTTGCCTTTATACAGCACTTTTATTGTTTGCTGACCACTCAACGCGCTTTTACAGCACTTCACCCATTTATGTCACATCGATCCACCAACCTTCTGATTAGCGCACAACCTGCTGAGATTTTTTTTAAAACGTGCCAGCCATCTTAACTTGTTCTTTTAGTTTTGCATGTACTGACATGTTCATTAGATTTGTTTCTTAGTTATTTATTTTTTTAATTCAATTTAATTTTGCTAAAATTAATATCATTGTAATTTTTTATATCCTCTATACTTCATGCTACAACATGAGCAGTAATGATTATTAAGAACTTCCTCCAATATAAAGTTGTTGTCATGCTTTAATGTTAAAAAAAACAATTATTTTTCTCTTACTGTCCGTTGCTGCAGCACCTATATTCACCCATCTGCCTTAATGATCTGTTTTAGTGCCTGTCTCTTTAAGGTCCCCCTCCCAAAAAGCCCAGTCTGCTCTGATTAGTCATCTCTCACAGGCCTGAGCAGGCACCGCCCTCCATGTTTCAACATCAGCTCTGCTGGTGTTTTTACAATCACAGCCCTGCTGGGGTCATTTTTTGAGTGTGATGACTGTATAGTTGTGACATCACAAACTTACAAAAGTCCCGACAGCTAGTTTAAAGACCCAATTCCCCTAATATCATGTTCATACGTAAACAGTATTTATGTAGCACCTAAACCTGCTCTATTATCAAAAAAGAAAGGAGGTGTCACTTTCTACAATATAGAACCTTTAAGGACGGAGCAGTGATGATGCAACAATACAAAACAAAAGTTCTGTTGCGTTGTGCATGACTACATAAATTGTAAGTGAAACTCCTGAAGCGTAATAAATGAAGTCATTCTCATGCCATAAATGTACTTGTTTTATCCTTCTGGCAGATATTTTGTAGGAGGCTGACTTGAAACTTTTAACTCAGTCAGTCACCTCAGATGTGAGTGATGAATCCAGGGGGGGAAAAGACATACAAACTTCCTCCCACCTGCTGGTGCGCCCACACACACAAATACTGACCAATACACAATCACTGAACTTTTGTTCGACAGCTCAAATCTTGTAGCCTCCAACAATGCATTTTGCTGTCTACTGAACGTTGAATGTACCTTTTAATGCCGATATCCCACACACTGCCCGCTGTCTATGAACCTTCTTTGAACTTGGCTGTGTGTGTGTGTGTGTGTGTGTGTGTGTGTGTGTGTGTGTGTGAAAAGGGTGTATAATTTGTATAATTTCTCTTAACAAGAGAAATATTGGTGGGCCAGGAATCGGAATGTGGATTAAAGAAATGGCGTCAAACATGTCAATGGTAAAAATAACATACATTGTCAGATGTAAGCAACATGTTTTTGATGATATCTGGAGACCTTTTATGTGCTTTTCAAGACATGATGTGACTGTTGGTAATCTGCTTCAGCAGGAACAAGCCCTGAGGGAGTAGAATAGCCTTATAATGTGGTACACTGTTCTGAGAAACACCCTTTAATTCATTTAATCTGTTTATTATTCAGATTATTTCTAGTTACTGTAGAAATACGATGCTTTGCACTGGGAGACCATGTACCACATCTGGTTGACCAAATAATCTGGCAGCGTGAGTAGAGGAGGCCAGGGCTTTTCACCTGCCGCTGATTACCTCAATCTGCTGCAGGTGTGTGTGATCAGCCATAGCTCAGGCCACCAGGAAGCCACGCCCACCAACCCCACAGCACCTCTGAAACACATCAGCACAGAGCAACCACCCCAAACAACACAACAATAGTCCAAATGTAACACCGAAGACCAATAAATATATTCTTTAAAAAAAAGGAATAAAAGCGGTAAAACAGGCAAAATCACAGAAAAAGAAAGAGAGAAATAAAAGTAATGCAAAAATAGAAATGAATAATAATAGATAAAGAATAAAATCAATAAAGGACGCTAAGAACGATAAGGAGACGACATCAGACTTTAGTGTGTTTGAATGCTAACATTAGCTCAATATTACAGCTGAGGCTGATGGGAATGCCTTTACCTTTGATATAATGTATTTACAGCGTTCGATTAATATTTTGTCCAGACACACAGAGCAGCATGACATCACCTATATGCAACAAACAAAGTCAGTTCAAGCTGTAACTTGCAAATGAAAACATGTTGCCAAGTTTCCTTAGTGTCTCTTTGGTGTTCAGGACACATTTCAACCCAAACCAGTGAAAAATTAGTGATTGGTGACGTTTTGAATACAAGGAATCACAAAAATGCTGAAATTCAGCTCAGAGGGCCAAAGTCCAAAAATTCATAACAGATGTTTGTTTTCAAAAAGTATTTGAAAACAAATGTGTGTGTGTGTGTGTGTGTGTGTGTGTGTGTGTGTGTGTGTGTGTGTGTGTGTGTGTGTGTGTGTGTGTGTGAAATTAAAGCAAAAGAATGGAAGCCAAAAGAATCAAAGCCGAATAGAACCTAGTCTGTATAAGGTCTTCAACATTTCTTCAGTCTGAGTCTTCAACCACTGACCCAGCCGTGAAAACGAGGGATAGAAAAGCAAAAGAAAGCGTTGAGAGGAAGACATCTGATACGGACAATATCTGTTCATCGGAGACAACAGCATTTTTCTGAGACAGATTATACCAGCCGAAGGAAATGGAGTTCTACAGCGAGCAGCCAGGAGACATGTCTCGGCAGAGACTTCTTCAAGAGCTGGAAGCGACAAAAGAGCAGCTGAAAAAGCAAAAAACCCTGAAAGAAATGTACATCAACAGGGGAAAAGAAACAACCAGAGAGCTAGAGCGGCTGAGAAAGTACAGCAATGATGTAACTCTCAGCAACGCAAAGATAGCTACTCAGGTGAGAGATAACACCAGGCAGAAGAAGAAGAAGGACCTTCATAAAGATTATGAAGAGCTCCAAGTTGCCCATTTAATCAATGAGGAGAAGTTTCAAACTGACCTCCAGGCGGAGAAGGACAAGAACAAGCTTCTCCACGAAGAACTGGACAAGATCAGGGCTTCACAACAAGAGAACAGCCAAAGGTATGAAACTGAAGTCATCACTGTGAGACAGCAGGCTGAAACTCTGCAGCGGGAGCTTGAGAAGGAAGTCAAGTCTCACGCAGACACAGTGGCGAAAGGCTTGCAGATGATTACCAACTTGAGGGCTGAGCAGGATGACCTCTGTCACAGGATGACCGAGGAAATCAATAATCTCCAGCAAAACACCTTGGAGAAGGAGGGACGTTATGAGAGACATCTGGAGGAGCTGAAAACTCAGCTAAATGTTCAGATCTCTCTCAACCTTGATCTCTCCACAGAGCTTAAGGCCTTGAAAGAACCTGAAGTCCCTGAGGAGAAGCCGTGTGAGCAGCAGGAATCCATCCCTGCTGCACCGGCCCCTGAACTTCTGGAGGTGACTCAAGTTCCCGAGGAGAAGCCGTGCAAGCAGCAGGAGTCCATCACTACTGCACCGGCCCCTGAACTTCTGGAGGTGACTCAAGTTCCCGAGGAGAAGCCGTGTGAGCAGCAGGAATCCATCACTACTGCACCGGCCCCTGAACTTCTGGAGGTGACTCAAGTTCCCGAGGAGAAAGCGTGCGAGCAGGAGTCCATCACTACTGCACCGGCCCCTGAACTTCTTGACGTGACTCAAGTCTCTGAGGAGAATCACCCAGGCAAACCAAAAAAGACTGTCTGGAAAAGAGCCCGTCACTTTATGGGATTGAGGAAACCAAAGAAGTGGAAGAAGTAAGATGGCTTCAACAACTCAAGCTGTCACATTCGCCATCATACATCAACACCAAGGACCTCTCTACTGCAGACAGCCAGTAGAAACCATATGTCATCTGTGGTCGGGCATGGGGGGGGACAGTGTATTGCCGTTACCTCCCACAGCAGCACACATATATCTTGCAGACATAGTACAGGGAGCTCTCCTTCAACCACGAGCTCCCCATACTGTGTCTTTCCGAAGTAACTTCAAGCTATATGTGCGCTATCTGTGTGGAGTTAACATGTCCTCCCCATGCCTCTGTGGGTTTTCCCCGGGTGCTCCGGTTCTCCCACAATTTTCAAAATAATTGTTTAAATTTGGATTTGAATAAAAAAAAAATTTGAAAAATAAAAATTGGGGAAAAAAATAAAATTCCTGCTCAAATAGCTTTCTATTATAGTATGTAGTAGTTGTACAGTAATGTATGTAAAATGTAGCACATTGTCTTTCTGGAGGTGGGAACACATTTTGCCCCTCAAGTGGTATTTCATTTTTTGCACACTGTCAACATGGTCTGTCAAATATCCTGATCAAGAGGGACATAACATTCATTCAGTAATGAAAACTAATTGACAAAAACCTATTAGAGCTATGCTTGCTCTTTGAAGCTGTACTTAGGCAGCGCTGTATATTAAACACACTTATAAATATCAGCATGCTAACACGCTCAGAAGGAGGAGGCTAATATGTCAATGCAAAGTTAAGTTTATCATGTTCAATGGTGTACTCTAATAATAATAATGATTATAATAATAAACTTTATTTATATAGCACCTTTAAAAGAGAGTTTTCAAAGTGCTTTGACAGTTAAGCTAAAGCAGGAAGACAATATTACAGAATAAACACTCAACAGTCTATATATATCTATAGCATAACACTATGCCTGATCAGAGGTCAGAGCTGTTTGGCTGATCAGTGTATGTATGTATGTATGTATATATATATATATATATATATATATACATTTCAGTAATATCATCCATAATGTCAATATGCCTTTACAATATTCCTAATATTATTTTCATTTCACACCATGAAAGATGATGTGACTGTTTTCATTTGCTGCACAGATATGAAATCAAATACTGATCTCTGATGTAGCAGCTTCTAAAACCAGTTTCATTAAACCTTCTGGTTTCATTGAACTTCTCAACATTCTGTGGATAATGTGATTTCTTCTTCCCTCTAGCTCAGTATGAAACCAATTTGAATTGAGTGAAACCAATACTTTAAGACACCATAATGGTATTAACATAAACACTTGGGCATTGCAGATAGACTGTGGGGGTAGTCGTTAATATTGTTTGGGGATTCCGCTGGAAGGAAAGAACCAGCTGAGACGAGTGATTGTCACATTACAGTTATATGAGCAGTAAACAGTCCTCACTGGGTGTAAGAGGAAAAAAAGATGTACTCAGTGAACTTTAGTTTCACAGAAGTTATCACCCTCAAGACAGTCACAGGTTTTTTAGCGTTTTGTTCTGTGCATTATATTTTGTATAGTCTCAGACATCGTCTGGGACTTTTTTCAAGGTAAAATTACATTTCAGAAAAAGAAAAGAAGCTTCCCATTGTAGATGGAAATGTTTTGTTAGAATAATCCCACATTTTGTCAAGTGAGATGCAGTGTTCGGCAACTGTCGTCAACTGCCGATTATATATTATTTACTTAATAATAATAATAATAATAATAATAATAATAATAATAATAATAATTTCATTATCTATCATAAGATTATAAATTATGACTTTTATTTACTCATTTATTTCTTGGTTTATTTACCGGGGCAAGTGCACATTAATAAACATACATAGCTGTAAAATGCAGCTGAGTTAGACCAAAGGCTGTTTTTCGTTTGTATTCTAGTCCCTGGATAGATGTTAAAGTCATCAAAGTCAAAGTCAAACGAAGAATATAAGATTAAAATTACAAAAATTATTGAAATAATTTGTATGCATGCAGTTTGAAAATTAAATGTCAGAGAATAACCACCATAATAGCCTAATGTTAGTAATGGTGGTAAAACATCATACATTGCAACCAGAGCTACTGTGAGTTCACAGTTTGAGTCAAGCGTAGACCACACAACCAACAAATCCAACCAATCACAGGTGGAGCAGGGCGGGTCTTGCAAGAAGTCCAGTGGGATCCATAGTAATGCATGGCAGACCACTTGTTAAGGAATAAAGCCATATTATATTATAAGTAACACTGTTACTTTTAGTGTTAACTTTTATAAATTGTCACAAAAATACATTTGTTATTACATTCTTCCCTCTCTTCAGATAAAGTGTCCTCATTTCAAGAATGATGAAAAATACTGTAACGCAATAGTGAGCAGTAACAGCCCAAAAGTAGTGACCATGAGTCAAGAGGGGGTTTCGGGTTTTTTGTTGTTGCCGTTGCCGTTGTTGCTAAGTAGCTTATTGTAAAAAGTCATTATATGGCAGACATGAACAGCAGCAGCAGTGTGTTTTCTATTGTTGCTGTTGTTCATGTTTTCATACCCTAGACGAGTATTTCCACACCACACAATTTTGTTGCATCCCCAAACCAGAAATTAAGACACTATGTAGACTCACATCAACATATTACAAACCATATATTTTATTCAAAAACTTGGCGCAGATCTGTAGCGAGTGGGCGTGTAGTTCTGTGTTGCCAGTATCTTCATCCAAGTGTTTGTATTAGTCGTGGCTCCCTTGATGAAAATGTCTAATATCCTGCAGCCACGAGATACATGATGTGAAAACACAGTATGGAGGAACATTAGCACTGATGGCTGCACTCTGTCTGGCCAGGCTGGCGAGTAATCATCTCCACTGAGAGCAAGAGAGAGAGTGTGAGGGGTGGTGGTGGGGGTCTCCTCTAAATGAGAACGATAATGATTAAATTTCTCTTGGCACAAATACCAGAGTACAGACACAAAACCCACTTGACTTCATCCAGATGTTCAAAAATCCATGTCAATTTCTCCTGAAAAATCCAAAACACCCAAACTCCAGTCCACCTCCACGCACAGTGTTGGAGGTGTGTTTTTGTCATTTCATTTAAAGTACAATGCAAAAAAACCCCATATTATTTAACCCATCCCCTGCTCTCATCGATAATTGAAATGCAGAGATCATATTCACTACATTGTGTATGACTGTGTGTGTGATTTGCATTAATATTTATTCACTGAACTCAGCTTTTGAGCGTATTCGGAGAAGAGTACTCTGAGCTCCAGGCTCCCTAATATGACACAAACTGGAGGATGGAGATGTGTGGGTTAGACCTAGGCTGACATGTAGCAGGCCATGTGTGGGGGATGTAAGCATTCAAAAGTTGACAACAAAACAACTGTCAAGTAATTGTGTTGTGGAACACATTTGTGTTTGTGTATGTAGGAGGAACAGATGTGTACTGTGCCTGGGGCTTATCATAGCCATCTTGTCCTATAATGTACCTGATTAGAAAAATAAACAACTATATAAAGAAGCTGATGACACTAAACACACTATTTTAAACACTTCTTGCTTCAAAGATAGAAATAGATTTTAAAAAAGGAAAGTGGACAGGTACACACTAGAGAGATCCTTAGAGGAGAAAAAGAAATAAAATTGAGCTTGCAAGAGAGAGTAAATGAGCCTGAGCCCCCCAGAGCAATGAGCTTGGCACGCCGCAGCCGAAGCAGCAGTATGATTGGATGTCCATGTGGAGAGGAGGAGGCGATGGTGGAAGAAGAGAAATCAGATAAAGCCAGATGATGACATTGCAGTGGTGCGACTCCACCGCCAGCACTGAGCGGCGTGACGCCATAGAAAACAGGAGAGCATCACCATCAAATTATGGCAGCCGTGCAGACGTCACCAACACGGAGACCTCATCTCATTCTTTCACTTGGCCCAGAAAGGCAATTTGTCTGAAGTCTTCGGGAGCAGAAGTGTGTGAATAAGTGATGGGAGAGGCTTTAATGTACTTCATTTACATTTTGTCCCAGTCTTTTGTTGGGCTGCTGCAGAACTGAAGGCCTTCTGGTTATTCCTCAACAAAATCCTGCTTTTGAACTACAGCCAAATATTTCTCTGGCTTCGTTATGAACCATTAATCCTCAGATACGTCAGGGGAAAAGAAAATATTTTATCTCCCCTCAAACTATTTAAGCTTTTTTATTATTATTGAACTCTAAAATCTGATTTTCAACAGGTAATTCTCACTGCCAGTGGGTCTTGCAAAACAACAACGGTACACAGTGTTGGCATCCTGCGCGTGGCTTTGTCTGATTTAAGTAATTTGAGTCTTTTCACGTGGTTACTCATTTTCTTCCCACCTGTACGGACTGTGAGGCTTGCTGACATTTAGCCATGAAATTGATGTGACTACAACACAAGAGAATTTGAAAAAGAGCGAATGTGCTTTTGTTTGAATCAATGGAATAGCTTGACATTTTGGAAAATATGCTTTATATCATTCTTGGCAAGATCAATACTAATAACGCAGTCCAGTCTCACGCCAAAGCAAATAATAGACCTGCTGATCCACTAGAGGTCAGTGTATGAGGAAGATGATATGACTTGCATATGCTAGAAGAGTGCGAGCAACAGTGGACCGGCAGGTAGGAATGGTGTTAATTAATTCTAAAATATCTACACGCATCTTGTCCACATTTATTGAAGCCTGGAAGTAAAACACACTGGATGTAATCAAACAGTAATGTTAGCTAGGAAGTGGTTGAATGCTAACATTAGCTGTTGTTTTTTCGCTATCTGTTGTCTTTTCAGTTGCTGATCAGTCTGGAAGTGCTAAAATGAAAACAATTTGTCCTTTTCCCTGAGTTTAAATGACTTGCAACCTGGAACACAGCAGCATAACATTATCGCAGCATTTGAGCTTCCCATCCTGAATATGGTGAATGGTGAATATGGTCTATTAGCTTAACTTAGCATAGCATAAACACTGGAAACAGGGGGAAAGAGTTAGTCAGGCTCAGTCAAGAGGTAACAAAATCCTCTACACACACAACTAAAGCTCCTTAATTGACATGATTTTGCATTTCAAGTGTCAAAATGAGTTGTGTTTCAATGGGAAGTATGTATTGGACAATTTCTTAGCCCAGTCACCAGAATGAAGTGTTGGCATTGTACGCCAAGCGAGTTCGAGGCCGCTTCAACCGGGTAATTTTAACAACTGTCGGGACATCATCAAGCTGTCTTTGTGGCATCAAAAGCAAATAAGCCAAAACATGATCGCCTCCGAACCCTAACCAAGTGTTTGTGTCTAAACCTGACCAGACCTTGAGCACAACATTGAAAATTGAAACTTCTGGAAACATAAGCTGAAAAATTGAAACTTAAAGAAAATATGTGGTTTTAATAAATCCATACATATACATTCATCATGGAGATTGCGTTCCTATATCTTGTCAGGGAGCAGTGACTTCCTGGAATCCTCTGGCAAAAAACGAGACATTTTGTACCATCCTTTACATTTTTCTACACTTTGGTTTTTGTACAATTTCTACAAAAAAAAGAAAAAGTCCACCATGTTGAACTATTTCATTAAACCAGCCTGAAAAACTGTTAAACAGACAAACAGGAGCTTAAGGTGTTCAGGGTACCACACACACGTTTGAAACGAAGGAATTGTTTTAACGGCACGTGAGCAGTCGGCTCATTTTGATTGTGAACACATGACATGCTAATCAATAGCTAACTTGCATATTGATTCCCCTCGAGACAGAAAATCGATTGTAGTGTATTGTATGTAATAAGCAGTGAGAATCTTCCAAAGCTCTTGAGTGTTATTGCTCAGTGAAATAAAGACCCCCAATCAAACCATTAGCACCATCAAACCAGCCAGTGTGGTTTCCACATATATCAGCCTCCTGCCTTCACACCAGCCTAATGAACCTGTGTACCAACATCTCAGCATCCTTCCAGACTGCACAAACCCTCCAAGAAGGCTCTGAAAAAAAGATTAGTCCTGTAATTCGTATAGGGAATCTCCAAGGATCAAATGTGCCAGGTGAGAAGAGCAATGACACATATTACCACACACACACACACACTAAATAAATCCTTAATAAACCCACTTCATGTCTCCTCAGAGCCGTGGGCGTCCATGAGTCCCTCAGGTTGTGTGTGTAGAAATAGAAACAGTGTGTTTTTAAGTGTGGGCATCAGAGCCAGTGACGTCCGAAAGCTTTGGGGTTATTACACCACGGAGGGCAGACTCAAAACCCACACGTATCACACACACATATACCCGGGAGGCTCCAGTCCATGAGAGGAAGAGAGGAATCCACTTACACAGACAGAGACGGAGAGCCTCCACCACAGTCTGCCATTAGAAAGAACCGTCCTCCATTGTGTATGATGAATTCTTTCATTTCCACTGATTAGATTATCCTGCTGTGTGTGTGCGTGTGTGTGTGATAAGCTGTTGTAAATGGTTAAGGTTTCCCTTAAGGATACACAGCAGCAGGCCTATACTACGAAGATACTATACCACTATTATTTATTGTAGTACTGTTAATGAATATCACAACACCGACGCTCTCCATTGAGTGAATGCCCGTCTCTTCACTCTTGTTTTACTACCACTCTCCTTCTTCACCTCCTTTGCCTCGTCCATCAGTGAGCTTCTTTTTCTTTTGCAGAGTTTCTTCAGTTACTCTACTTGTTCCACTGTTACCTGGGGACAGTGACCAAGTAAAACAATGCCTCTTCCTGTTTTGGTTGCGCAGCAGCAAACGTGCTTTGTTTGTGCCGTAATAATCCAGCCCAGTGGCAGGTTGAATAGCACAATGAAAGTGAGGTTTATAGGGAACAATCCATATGTGGATGGTGTCATTTTCCCACAGTCATTACACTGTGCAATGAGTATTTACCTCAGAATGACAAGTTAAAGAAAACAAGTTGTCTACTGCCAGATTGAAAAACTACACGCCTGTCTAACATGTCAGTTTTTCTGATTCTTTAACTTTGTTTTAGTTTGATTAAAGCTCCAGTGTGCGGGATTTCAGGGGATCTATCAGCAGAAATGGAATGTAATATTCATAATCATGTTTTCATCACCTGAAACTAAGAATCTTCATGTTCTGGTTACCGTAGAATGAGCCTTTTACATCTACAGAGGGAGCGCGTCCTCTTCAACACAGTCCACCATGTTGCATCACCACGTTTCTTGAGTAGTCCAGAACGGACAAACCGAACACTGACTCTAGAAGAGAGCCTTTTGTGTTTTCTTGCGGCCACTATGAAGGGAGGGTGAGACGAGGGGTGTTCAGTTGGCTGCAGTCTGCAACCTCACCACTAGATGCCACTAAATCCTACACACTGGACCTTTTAAGCTGAATTTTCTCACCTCACACACCCTCTAACTGAAGTCAACACTACTTGATAACTAACTTTTTACTTTTGATACTTACTTTCTGCTAAAAAATAGCCCACTCAAATACTTATACTTCAGTAAGATTTTCAGGGCAGGAGTAATCGAGTATTTTCCCGCCACTCTTCGCCATTTAAAGCTGCAGAAACTTACTGAATACTCTGAACTGAAACTCCCAGCAGAGCAGCAAGTGTTCAGCTCAGTGAATCATCTTCTGCATATAAGGAAGAGAGGAGCGATGTTACCAAGACACCTGCGGCCAGGATCTTCACAGCACTATGTGGTGTCTTTTACATGTGATTTGCGCTCTCAGTCTGTGCGTAATTGGCGCCTAATTAACAAGGCAGCAGCTCAGCAGACTGCTGCCCTGCAGGCTCAGTCTGAGGCTCGGCTCAGGAGTTGGTGGGATTTGTCAGAGATCATCTGCTTAAAAAAAAAAGAAATGCACCACCGGGACCTCATGGCGCGGTGCATATTCGACTGAGAATTGTTGAATTATTGATTCTGATTCTTCATGAATACAACCTACAAACCGCAGGGTTATTTATATTGTGGGATTTATCAAAGGGACTCCAAAGGAAATGGAAAAGAGGTGGAAAAGACCAAATGACCCAGAAGAGTAGAGAGCTTATGAAGAATCTGTAGGAGAGAGAAAGAGCTGATGGAGCAGCTGGATATAATAAGTTTGTTTATAAATTATGAATAATTCAGCGCGGCTCTCTGCGCGTTTTGTCCCGCGTCCATTCTTTTTCTTCTGTGTTTCGGATTAATATAGAATACATGAAGATTAATTCACAACCTTCCTTTTTAATACATTTTTCTCCCTCCATAGAGCCGACGCTTGCACACTTGAGTGAGTTACGCACGACTCCAGACGCACAGACGGACCTGCTGGAGCTCAGACTCCTCGGTGGAAAAGTTCAAAATATATGAAACAGTGAAAAGAAAGCACGTCTCAACTTGACTGACACCTTTTTAGTTCTTTGCGTAAGACTTGTCGTCAGTAGCAGCTGAAGTCTACTCGGGCTGTCAGCATGTGTTTTGTTCAGTGGATGGATGTTTTATAAAGGAGGAGGAAAGAAGCGACAACAAAGAACATTTCATACAAAACACAAAATCATTCTTGAAAATGTTTCCTTCACCATAATCGCTGTATATCAGGTGTGCTGAGCTTCTGGAAGTCTCAGCAGAGGCATTGAGGTGACAACATCCGGAGGAGCCTCGCACAAAATCGGTAACATTGACAGTTTGTCCCCATGAGACCGCCTCTGCAAAAGAAGTAGGTGAGGCTCACAGCACTGAGGACGCTGTGACTGTAAGAATAGCACAGTACAGACAGACTGTGGTCCGGGTTGTGACATCGATTTCATCTTAATGAGGCATACAGTCATAGTATAGTGGGTCAAATGCTGTGGAAGTCTCTGTTCGTGGTGCTGGTGGAGCTGAGGGCGCTGACCTTGGTGCTGAAGAGTGGATTTATGACACAGCGGCACCATTTCCGTTCCAGACCATATATGGTCACACAAATTAATTATATTCTTCTAATTAACCTGTCCAGTCTGTTGAGGCACAGGTAGTCACAACCTTACAGCAGGGGCATAGTGCGTCTTCTCACTCGTTGAAACTCTGATATGATTATTATTCCATTTTATTTCTGGCGGTGTTTTTTTTTTTTTTTTTTTTTTTAAATGTCAGTCCAAGCCCAAACCACACCAAAGCAAACATAAAGTTTTTGTACTAATGACACCAGGTGTTGGCTCCTGACTCTTATGGCACTCTGCGTGACGAGCAGTGAAAAGTGAATATTGATTGTGTGGCTGTAGAAATGTGATCCTGGGAAACCTGCGCCTCCAGCCCCGCACGTCACTCTCCTGACATCAGCACACGGCTTAAATACCCGCAGCACCGAGCAGTGTAAACACAAGCAGGCACACCTTCATACGGGCGCATCTGGAAGCAAACACAGCCTGAACCCGAACAAATAATCGCTTCAGTGTAGAGAGGCTTCTGTGCTGTGGGACACAGGAGACTTCAGGATGTGATTCTGCAGTTGATGATTTATTTTGAATAGCGCTCTTTATGTCTCCACAGCAAGTTATCTAAACATCACAGAAAGTTCTTGCACTTTTACCCTCGTGCGTTGTTGGTGTTAATAATGATCAACGACTCTTTTGCGTTTGGAGACCTGGACACGAATGTTTCTGAGCCGCTGCCGCCTCAAAACCTCAGTGCGTTCCCTGAGCTCCGGCTGGAGTCCAAGTCTCTGGTCACGTCAGCCACGATGTTCGCTGTGGGAGTCCTGGGGAACCTCATCGCCATAGTTGTCCTGTGTATCTCCAAGAAGGAGCAGAAGGAAACCACTTTCTACACTCTGGTGTGCGGGATGGCCATCACGGATCTGTTGGGAACGTGCTTCACCAGCCCGGTGGTGATCGCCACATATGTGGCCGGCCGCTGGCCGGGAGGAACGCTGCTCTGCCACTTCTTCTCCTTCTCCATGCTCTTCTTCGGCTCAGCCGGGATGTCCATCCTGTGCGCCATGGCTGTGGAACGATACCTTGCCATAAACCATGCGTACTTCTACTCCCAGCACATAGACCGGACAATGGCGCGCTTTGCGCTCCTGGTCACCTACCTGGCCAATATTGTACTCTGCATTATGCCCAGTTTTGGTTTCGGGCAGCACGTCAGTCACTTTCCCGGCACTTGGTGCTTCCTGGACTGGAGGGCGGTGGATCCACTCGGAGCCTGTTACTCTTTCCTGTACGGCGGTGTGATGCTGGTGCTGATCGCAGTGACAGTGTTCTGTAATCTGGCGGTGTGCAGGTCGCTGGTGGGGATGAACCAGAGGACGGGAATAGTCCGGACGGAGTTGTGTGAGCAGGGAGGATCACGTCGCCGCTTCCCGCGGCTGCCGTCAGTCGCCTCAGCAGCAGAGATCCAAATGTTCTGGCTTATGATCTTCATGACCACCGTGTTCCTGGTCTGCTCCATCCCTTTAGTGGTAAGAACAACAGGCTCTTTTATTCTGTTTGATTGTAATATGTGCGCACGGTGCGTGACAAACTTTAGGTTATTGGTGTTAGTTTCATGTCTCTTTGAAACACTTATCCTTGACCTCTTCTGTTTCTGTATGACAGGTGCGGATCTTCGTGAACCAGCTCTACGACCCTGCCTATATTTCTGCTGGGGGGAAGCCTGACTACCGGAGCGACCTGTTGGCGATCCGCTTCGCCTCATTCAACCCCATTTTAGACCCCTGGGTGTACATCTTGTGCCGGAAAAACCTGCTGCTAAAGGGCTGCGAGAAGCTGAAGAGGACGGCGGTTATGGTGAGCAGCAGTCGTGGTGACAACATTGGCTGGGTAGGTCAACACTCCCCCCCGTCTCTAAACAGCAATGACACCAGTTACGCGTCATTACGCACAGCCAGCTACAGGAACGATGTTGAAAGTCGGGTGTCCATCAAGAATAAATCCTTTACAGACTTTGCAATGAGGCAGGCGTGGGAGTACGACACCGCCCGGGTCAACTTTCACCCGTTCAGCGTGGAGTCGACCGCGATCCTCGGCGGTGAGGGGGCGGCAGCGGCCGGCTCCAAACAGCAGGGGGCGGCCAAGTCGTCTCCAGGACGCAGCGCCACGCCGCTGCTCCCTGAGCACGTCAGACGAGTGGACATTGTTACCTGCACGTTCAGCACACCGAGTTCATGTCAGTCAGCTGAATGCCTCTGATGGACATTTATTATCCGCAAACAACAGTTTAGTTATAGTTTAGTTTCCACAGCTGCTTCATCTGCACAGCAAACTGATGCTTTTTGATTCAGCTGCCAGTGACAAACTCCACACAAGATTTATTCTGATGGTTCCGAAGCACCAAAGAGCCATTATCATCTGAAATGAATGAAACACTTGAAAAAGCACTTTGCAAGTCACTGTGACTGATATTATCAGAACATTAGCGCTGGCTCACACATATCTCATTATGATTTAACCTGCTGCAGAAAGACCTAAACAATTACTTTAGGCTTTGTTTTAAGGTTAAGTGTTCCTCTTGAGTCTACTTCAGTTGATTGTGCAATATGAAGCGTCCAGTTTTACATTTCCAATTAAGTCTCCATTCAGGTGAAGTCCAGAAAAACACAGGACCTGAACCTACTGGAGCTTTAACTGTGTGTGAAGTTAACTTGGTGGATATTGATGTTTGGAGGTCACCAAAACAAAAGCAGCTGAACTTTTCCTTTGTTCAACTGTCTGCCTGCGAATTTAATTTGACCAATAACCCTATATGGAGGGCTGAAACTGCCCGAATCAGAAATAAATAAATAATTTGAAAATGAATACATTAATAAATACAATGACAAAAATAAATCAGAAAGTAAATAGATAGTTGATAAATACAAGTATAACTATATACAGAGGCAGATTAAAGGAGAAATATCTATGTATGTCACATTTTATGAATTAATTAATGGCTTCTTTATTATTTATTTCTGTTTCAGTCCTCCATACCAGTTGTACAGTAATCTGATGAGCTTTATATCACTGAGGTTTGGGGTCACCAAGACGAAAATAGCTGAATATTTGTTTTGTTCCTCTGTCGGCCTGCAAATTTAATTTGACCAATGGCTGCATGCTAGAGGACTGAAAGTGCCAACACGAGAAATTAATACATAAATAAATAAATAAATTAAAAAATGAATACATTATTAAATAAAATGAAAGAATAATGCAGAAGTAAAACCAATATTTGAATGAATACAAAGGTAAATAAATAAGTTCATGATAATAAAGCAGAAATATCTGTCTATGTCACATCTTATCAATTAATTAATGTCTACATTTATTTTCACTTTATTTTTTGGTGTTATTATTGACATATTCATTTATTGAGCAACTTATATTTTTCTTTATTTATTTCTGATTTTGGCTGCTTCAGTCCTCCATACCAGCTGTAGTTTAATCTGATTGCTCTATAATAAGACTTCTGCTGAAAGTACACAGACACATGAGATGAAGTGTGTGGTGATGATTTCCAAATGTGGAAATTTTAACTAAATACAATCATACCCCGTGGGTACAAATAAAAGGTCTGACATTCTCAGAGTTTTATACACTGTGTGAATTCATATGTGCCATTCACAATACATACATGTTTTAAATGATGTGTTGTTGTTACACTTTCATACTTTTTTTTGTTTAAGTCCACATGCTGCTACTTTACTCTGTGTCATCTCACATGCATGATGCAGGGAAAACTGAATGTAGACCTTTTAAACCTTGTTAAATATAATTTTATATTGCACATTTTCACGTTTTGATAACTGTTGTTGTAAACAGCCAATGTGAACATATCACCTTTGAAAACAAGAAGAAAAATACTGTAAACTGTTTGACCTGTGGTGTTTGCTGGATGTGCTGGTTGGTTTGTGAAGAGAAATAAATCGACACCAAAGAGGCAAACTGCTGAGTTCAACCTGTTCTGGAGGTTAAAGATCAATACAAAGTTGTTTTTTTAAAAGCAGAAGTACTCAGTTGAACAGACAGGTGGCAGGAGAGCGTCAGTGCACTCATACATTTTTGGGTGTTTATTTTAGACCAGCAGGTGGCGCTACAACATAATAAGTCCTCTATAGATTGAACTGGAACGAGGTGGTGTTGATCCTGTTCACAGCAGAAAACATTATGAAGGTCACCTTCAGGTTGTGTTATCAGTGAAGTAAACAGTGATGACAAGATTTATATTAGAAAACTTTATTCCCTTAGAGGATAATGCCATACAAAAATAAAGGAAACTTTATATAATAATAATAATAATAATAATAATAATAATGTGACATACTGGGAGTGTGTAACTGAATGTAAATATTCAACCACTTAAAGATGAGAAATGAGGTCCTTTAGTATAAATGTTTGCTGGAAACTGAGAAAAATTTACATGATTACCCAGAATTAACCACAAAAGTAGAGATCAGCTGTCAGACTTTATTAAATATACCAAATCATTTCAATGTAGGTCAATTTGTTTTTGATATTTATTATTTAAGTCTGTCTGGGACAACATGTGAGAGAATCTGAGGCTTTCAAGGTGCAATATGTAAGAATCTTATTGTAAAACTTTTCTGAATTTACTAAAATAATCAAAAGAATGTGACGAAACAGTCACAATGTGAAGTCAAAGACATTTATGAGTTGTGTTGTAGGGATATTTAGAAAAGTTAGCATGCTAACCAGCTAGCACCGGGTCTGAAAACCTCTTTCTCCCAGCGGTCCAAAGCTCCTGTGGTAGCAGTGTAAACACCAATACTCCTCCAGTTGTCTGGCTAGCTGCACGGCTAACTGAGCTAACAAGCTAAGAGTAGCTAAAGTCATGGATGTAAAAAAAAATGAATACAGTTAGCCGCAGTTGGCAGTTACTCTGCTAATATGCTGCCCCTATTTGTTGGGAGTATGAATTCAACAAAGGTCAATTCTTACATACTGCACCTTTAAATAGTGTTCTGGTTTAGAAAATGACTCTAATTCAATTCAAAGTTCTGCCCAGAATCAGCTGTCTGGCCCAGGTTTATGAGGCGTTGGATAAATATGACGATCAGCACCTTTAAAATAAAAAATAAAAACTGTATGTACTGGAAGTAACTGTCAACATGAAATCTGAATCTTGGCAATAAATAGATATTTATCTACAATAAAGAGTCAATAAAAACAGCTCTCATATCAAGCTATAATAAATAAATAATTTATCAGAAATAAATATATTTTACTTTTATACAGTAATACATGAAGATGCATGGCATCCATTCGGCTGAGTTCACTTGAACATAGAAACTATACAATGTAATGCCTGTTTTTATGTGAAGAAAATGATATTGCTTTTAAAGAGGAGCTGCTTCACTGTGAGTAATAGTGAACATCATATCAGTCTTTTTTTTAAAGTCTGAATCAGAATATGAACACAGCATCAGTCCTTTGTGTCTGTTCCTTATATCTCTGGAGCGTCAGCCTTCAGGTCTCGCCCACATTAACTCATGCTCACATAAAGAGTCTCTTTTATGTGTGATAACTGCTCTGGAGTATCCTGCATTAGTAAAAAACAATTCACTCTTTGAAGACGCAACAATAAATCCAGACTGTGACTCCCTGATGACTTCCCCCTCACTCTGATTTTGACCTCAATCGTCCAGCTGCGCCCGGACCTCGTCCACCTCAACAGGAAATACACCGCAGGAAGCCAACGAGCGGCCTCCATCACTTCCTCTGCTGTGAGCGTGTGTTACAGCGCCCCCCTCTGGCTCTTCCCTGCACCCAGGCCTTCATCGCACCGAGCCGCTTCAGGATGGGTGACACCCCTCCTCGTCACATTGTCCCTCATTCACCTCCTCAGCCCATACACATGCAGCTGGCTGCTGATAACGACTGGATGGTCCTCCACGTGGTCTGGGCGTCCATGAAGGAAACCGGCTCGTACCGGTCGGGCCGGCAGCAGGGGTGGCTGCTGACCTTGCGGGCAGTGCGCCGGGGCAGCGAGCCGTTCTCCAGCAGCGCCTTCAGTGCCAGGTCGTAGTTTGTTCTTGAGGACTGGCAGGAGCCCACACAAAACTTAAAGAGGACAATCTCGTCTGAGTCGAAGCCCAGGCCCAGGTCCCGAACCTTCATCTCCCTCTTCTCCACACGGCAGTCCCTGCTGCTCTGCTTCGGCTGCCTGCTTCTACCTTTACCCTTTCTACCCCCATTTCCTGTCTCTTCCTCTTCCTCCTTTTCTTTCTTCTTCCTCTTCTTCTTTTTCTTTGGTGATCCCTGGGGTTGAGGTTCTGAGGGGTCAGAGGAGCGCGGAGAGCGCCCCGCCCAGCGACTACTGGGATGGTCGTCCACCTCATCTATTACAAAGGGGTCTAAGATGGAGAGGAAAGAGGAGTGGTGGAAAGAGAGAGTTACAATCAAAGTGAACACTCATTCAGGAAATTGTGAGCAATAACATATAAATTCTTCTGAAAATCCAGCCTGCAACAGACTTTATTCACAAGGTGGCCAGTTTCCTCCGACATCACGGTCAGGCTGGGAAACCTGAATGCTGAGATAATGTAATGCTGCTGCGTTCCAGGTTGCAAGTCTTATAAACAGAGGTAATCAGACAAATTGTTGTCATTTTACAGCTTCCCAGTTGATCAGCAGCTGAGAAGATGATTGATAGTGAAAATCCGGAGGCACATCCGGCCATATTTGAAGGTCAAACAACATATTTGACAACCCGTTAACCCGCTAATGAAGGCTAATCGGTTATCAAACCTGTTGTTTTACCTTGAAATATGGTCCGATGTCCCACCAGATTAAACTATCCATTGTCCCTACAGTTGCTATTCAATCAGGAGGCAGTGAAATGATAACAGTTTGTCAGATGGTCTGTGTTTATACGACATGCACACGAGAACACAGAGGTACAACATTTGAGCTTCCCATCCTGAGGGTGATGTCAGAGGAAAATGGCCACTGACTATTTACTGAAGAGGTGGCTCGCAAAAACAGATAAACACGACTCTGACCACGAATAAACCAACATCAGTTTGATTGAAGTACCCAAAATAACATTATTTAGGAAAAATATAACAGAGATATCTTTTTGCAAATGAACCCAAAGGTAAACTATGCAGGACGTTCCTAAAAAACAATGTATAGACTAAAGTAATCTCGATCATCACTTCGTCCCCATTCGGGACGTTCCTGGGCGTCAGGAGGAAGATAGTTGATTGATGAGTCACATTCCCAGGTTGTCAAACACAGACGCTTTAAGTTGGTGGCTTGCCAACCCCATGCATCAGTACCTCATGACCTGAGAATGTGGCTCAACAATCAACTATCTTTCTCCAGAATCACATACAGCAACTGATAAATCAGTCATCATAGTCCTTTAACATAACTTTTTGCACTTTAAATCCAGAGACACTGGCTGGTGAAGCAGATGTGCTGTAAACGTTCACTTCCATAAGAGCGTCAGTACCGTATAGAGCGTGCCAAGTGGAGTAAGGGTCACCGTCGTCTTCCTGCTCCTCGTCCTCCACCACCTCTGGCAGCGTCACAGGAAGCTCCCGCTCCTCCTGGCCTCCCAGCAGGCCCACAGTGCGGCCCGAGTCTGATCCCACACCGGCAGCGCCAGCTGTCATATGAGCTCCTTCCACCAGAGGCAGCAGAGAGAGGAGCACCCACAGCAGCACCTACAGGAGACAGGATTCATAAGTCAGACGACCAAAGGAAATCTGAGGGGGTTGCTGAACTGACTTTCTTGCATGTTAAAAGTTAGTAACCTGTAATAATTGATTTTTAGGCCACTCGGTGTCAGAGTGCTGTAAACATGTCGCTGAGCAGAAGGAGCTGCAGAACACAAGGAGCACTCAGTGTTTCATGAACAGTGAAAACGACAGTCCTAGCTAAATGAAGCACCCGCGGACTGATGGGTTAATTAACCGGAATAATCTAACACACGTGAGCAGAGAAGAGTGAGCTGCTTGTGCCTGTAACATTAGCTAACAGCCCGCTAGTAGCCTTCACAGGCATATTGTTACAGTATCTCATCATCTCATACACCGTCTTCCTCCTCACTGACGACACATGGCCGCTTCATTAATTCATACTGAACGAGCATGTTCGACTAATTGAACAGCCACTAAGTTAGCAGCTGACATAGTGAATCTGTTAGCAAACAGCTGACTAGCTACTTCATCTAGCAGACACTGAACTAGCCTACATTAGTATTTATTTAGAGTCACATTTCTGTCCAACATTCACTGTGTTTTGGACTCCTGAGGGAAATATCCGGCTCTTGAGCTGCTAAATACTGCGCTATGTTCAGCAGTTAGCCACTAGCTTTGTCTGTCTGTTGTTTGGTGATGAGCAGGTCGTATAAAACAGCCATACGACCAAAACATCAGCTGAAAGGTACGAAAAAAGCTTCACAGAGCTGAAGGTAACTACAGCCCCTCCATGTCTCACATACTTACTTGACCCATTGCTAATATAGTAATATTGTTTAGTGCAGCATTTTATAGATTTATAGTGATGCTTTGTACTCAGATACTTCTAAAAGGTAAGACTATGGAAGCCCATTAGATAGAAAATGATTCAAAAAAAAGGTCAAAATGTATTAAATAATTTTGACTTACTTTCTCATGATTTTTGACAAATTAACTCATATTTATCACTTTTATCACAAGATTTTAGATTTCATTCATTTTCATTTTGACTTATCTTTTTTTTAAAACTGGCAAGAATGGGACAGAGAGGTGTTCAGGTTTTGCTCTCTTTCAGAAGATAATCTAATATTTGTACACTGTATGAAGCTAGAACGTCACATTTAGCAGAGAAGATATAACATCAGATTTTAGTTGTTGCTAGATGTATATTACAACAGGCTAGTTGTTTCCTCTTGTCTCCAGTCTTTATGCTAAGCTAAGCACCTGCTGACTCTAGCTTCATATTTTGAGCAAATATATATATATATATACACATATATATATAAACATATTTTGAGGGTGATATCTGTCGTCCTGCTCTGCAAGAAAGTAAATAAGCATCAAAATATTCCTTTAAGATTTTTGATGACACATTGTTCTGTTGGCGTACAGTCCTGCTGTTGTCCTTTTCCACCAGAGAAACTGGACTGTTTGGTCGTCTGCTCTCATGGAGACCATTAACTTAATAACAAAACTAATTGAACAAAGTGCTTTATAAAAACAGATTAAGAAAATTAGATAATACTCAGAAGAGCACATAAAACACACAGCTCCTCAAAAGCTCTTCAGAGGAGCTGCAGCAGTACTTTGTCTTAAGCCTCTTTCATCAAAAGTGATCTCACTTACTCTTCAGTAATACTTAAGTCAAATAACTCTGCTTTCTTTCCGATCTTTTGGATCAAGCTTTGTCCACCAGCTTATAATTTAGCAATGAAAGCCTCGGCACTGACATGGTTTTATGGAAAGCTCAGGCCGAGTCTTGTGGGGATGGATTTCATTAACAATTTATACCTACACATAACTCATCCTCTGGTTTATAGTTTCCTGTACAGTGGGAATGATAAATGAAGAGGCTGGGTTATTTGCAGAGATGGCGATTGCTTATAAGTGAATACAAAGAGGATGGAGGAAGAGATGGAGTGATAGAGGATAAGAGGGAGAAAAAAGCAGCAGAAGAAGAAGGAGAGGACATTTTCAGGGTGCTCTTTTGGCAGCGACGTCGGTCCCTGACAAACCTTGGCCTTTGCTGACATCACAGAGGTAATCTCCTGTCTATCCTTCCTCCGAACCCTCCATCTGGTCCCACCTGGAGAGAAAGAGAAAGAGAGGAATGTAAGACCAAGAACAAGGCTTCACTCTGTCAACTTCCCTCCTCCCAGAACTCCTCTTGAAAAGGGTAACATAAACTAAAGGCACAACATGCGGGCTATATGATGTCTATACATTCACAATCGTCCAGATACTGTAAAAAAAAAACAGCCCCGCGGGCCCCCGAGCGAGCCGACATGTCACATAAATCACGTACTCAATGCATGAGGACGGCGTGTTTGTTGTTGCTTCAGTAAAAGACCAGTGTTTGCTGCCAGTTAGTGTGGCCAGTGTTGGCTTGTCGGCTCATACATCCAGCCCCAGTCGGACAACAAAAGGCAGCATCTGCGATACACTTGTCAAAGGCATTCTTCAGGGTCGCTCCTGTGGCAGAGGTACAAGCAGGGGGAACCAGGCATGGCGGGAGCACTTCGCGGAGGTCCCAGACAAAAAGCCGCAGAGATGCAGGACAGGTGATAAGACGATGTTTATATATACTACGTGCAGTGCGGAGGATTGCGCTGGCCGCGGGCTACAGGTTCGTCTGAGGTGCCCCAGGTGTCAGCAGAGGTCAGAGCATCACGTACTCAGAGGTAGGTAACTTCACATGTTCCTCACTTATCATACACATATTCTGCTGAAAAGTGTTGCGACAAGAGAAGTCGGGGGATCACTTAAGTCATTAGGATACATCATCTGGGAACCATGAACATCTGTGCAGGATTTCATGGTCATCCATCTGTGAGGTGTCGACATTTTTCAGTCTGGACTAGAAAAAATCATATTGTGATTAATTTAACAGATATTGCCGTTGGGATATGATTCGTGATTAGTGGGAATTATCACGTTTGCATCACAATTTTTCATTTTTACTGAAAAAAAAAAAACGATTAAGAATTAAATGGTGCGACATTTGTTTGGGTCGTTACCAAACAAACATGTTTTCTTACATCTGGACACCATGATCCGTAGGACAGAACATCTCTGCAGCGCTACGGTTCTTCATTATAATGATGTTTTGTCACATGTTTGACCTCTAACAAAGAATTGCAGCGTCCGCCATTTGAATTTTGCACTTGGCTTTTATGTGATCTGGATAATATTTCCTTTAATTGTGCAGCCCTAGTCTGGACCAGAGTTGTAGATTAACCAATCAGTAAAAAAACTGTAATAAAGTATCTGTGTCATTCTCATTTTTGTACTAAAGACAGCAACCAGTTCCTCTTTTAACGTCTCTTTGGGTGGTTTGTCCAGTGTTTTCAAGCCTTTCTGGCTGGTGACACCTCAAAGGAGCAATATGTAGTTTTAGAGAAGAAATTCAAACTCAGAATTTTAATGTTTACAATATTAATGATCATCATAATCATACTACAAACTCAGAATTTTTTTTTTTCTATAACTGAATAAACAAGCTGTTCTCAGAGGAAAATAAGGTCCCAGAACACTGTTTGAAGCTAGAAAGGTGGCAGGGTCCGCCACATATAAATATAAACAAAATAAAACAGTATGAACCTGTGTTTGTCCTTTAAGGTCAGTTTGTTTATTCATTCATGAAAACAAAGAGAGTTTGTTTATTTAGTTTGTTTAGGCATAAAAAAATCGGTCAATGTCTAAAACATGTCAGAAAACTAAGAAACGCTAATCAAAAAAAAACCAGCCGGTAAAATCACCACAAGGTCCATTAGAACCTGTTCTGGAGCTTTTGATCACATGTCTACAATCTATAGAGATATAAAACAGAAACGAAGCAACTGTTTGGTATCTCTTCTTGATATCTGACTTAAATTATCATCAACACTGTTGCTGATAACATTCCAGTGAAGCTGTGTGGTTGGAGTCTTGAGAGATTTCTCACTATTTTAATGTAAACGGTAAAAAACCATAATTATGGTTTCACTGTTGCTTTGGAGCAGAGAAGCCAAATCGGTGCACGTCCTTAAAAAGCATCATAAACCCCACATTCCTTTGGCCTCTTTTAAAATTTCTGGTGTTTCTGCGTTCAGTCTCCTCTGCCTCTTTTTATTCACACTTTCACTTCACGAGCTACTTTGTAACTTCTCCTTTGACAAAGTTCGCCTCTGCTACAGTCGTGTCTGCTCTATTTAAATCTGAGATGAACACTTATTTGAAACGACTTTCCGCCCACTGATACTTCCTGCATCTTTGAAACCACATCTGTCATCTCTGAGATGCTTTGTATAATCTTGGCAGTGAACTACAGCAACACTGAACGTATTCAAGCATGTACTCTTCATGTATTTTTTAGATCTGCACTGATATGACGAGTGCCATGTTTATTTAACAGTCAAAAACAATCCCGGGAGTTCTGTCGGCGCAGCGAGATGGAAGACTGACAAAAGGTTACAGATCGGCGGTTACGATAAGACCTGTGATCCTGCACGTTCCAGTCGAGGGAACACTGAGGGAACACTGAGGGAACAAGAGGTCGAGGAGAGACACACTTAGGGACAGACTTTATGCCACCGCTGCAACCCAACGCCAAACTGACTCCTCAGCCCAGCGTCTCTGGACAGATCCTCCGCTGAGGTGCCATTCTGAGTCCCTGGCGCCACAGCTGGGAGCGTTTAGCCCCCTTTCAGTCCAGCGTGCGGGGAGTCTACGTGAGCCTGTCTGCTGGTTCATTTCACCCCACTGCTCTGGAGCTGTTTACAGCCTGACGCCTGCAGCCTTTTTCGGGGATGAGGTGGGAGGGGGAGTCGAGGGGTGGAGAGAGGAAGAAGGAGCGAGACACTGGTCCTTGAAGTGCTCCAGACTGACACAAGCCTACCGATGCGGTGTGTGTGTGTGTGTGTGTGTGTGTGTGTGTGTACAGTTTTAGATGTATATGTGTGTTTAGAAAGCCGAGCATGTGTTTCTTCCTTGTCTGGCTGATTAAAGCGTTCGGTTTGTCCATCAGGCTGCAGAGAGCGGACTTCTTGTCACCTTCCATTTGCATTGTTGCTGCTCTGCGCTCCAGTTGTTGTTCACAGTTAGTTAAGTGGGTAAGCCCTCCTGGAGCAAGTAGAGGCCATAAAGCCGGAGCCAGCTACTATTTCCAGAGCGTATTCTGCTGTTGTGAATTGCTGTTACAAGTACTGTTTAAGTGCTTGGAGAGGACGGATGTGGATTTTGCTTTAGGGATATTTATGAGATAAAAGAAGAGAGTATCAGCTTTAAAACATCAGTTCGCTGAATATCAAGTGCACTGAGCAGCAGTACGCACTAAAGTAGGCATATTAAGAGATGTTTTATTCATCAATGCTAATTATCTACTGCATTCATCAGAAACAAACGTCAGAAATGAACATAATTACCGGACAGGCCAGTTTGGGATATCTGTTACTGCTGAGATCTGGCACTAATGTCTTCATAACAATAAAATAGGACTTAATACACTTGACTTTACAGCCGATTTATGATCTGGTGATGGATCTTTGTAGAGTAACGTGTTGTTTCAATGTCAAAAGAGTGATTTCTGTCTCTGACCACAGGAAGACTAGCTAACGTCATGGTGTTAGCGAGCCTAATCGGGATCCTGATAAACTAATAATTAGCTTTAAATTAGAATTGAGACCAGAATCAGATTTTTTACTGTTTTATTGTATACGATTTACAGTATATGTCCACAAAATATGTGATTTTAGTGGAAGAAAACAGAATGTAAAGGTGAAAAAGGCTAGCTGTTGAGTTAGCCATGCGCTCGTTGAGGCTACCCACATTTTCCTGTCTCTTGTCAAACAAAAATACCTTTTGATGTGCCAATGTCTTAGTAATTGAGTTTTTAATACTGAGTGTACATAACGTATAAAACTGATGTTAAAATGTCTGTCTCTGACCACAGGACGACTAGCTGACATCAGCAAATCTAATAATTAGTCATGTGTTTAATTAGAGTTAAGACCAGAAGTAAATTTTATTTTTATTTTTTACTGTTTCACCATACAGTTTACAGTATATAGTTTAGGAACAGCAGCATGAAGAAAAAAAGCTAGTTGGTCAGTTAGCCTTAGCTAGTCTTCAGCTAGTTTAGCGTAGCACATAGCGTATTATATCATAATCATAACAGATAAAAACACTTGGACTACAAAAACAAAAGAAACCTAAAATTAGATAAACTAGTTTTGTTGCAGTTAACTAGCCTAGTTAGCCTAGCCTAGCTTAGCAGAGCAGCCTCGCAGTGACTGCAGCTCCTCACTCTGGTGGAACCATCACGATTTAATGTGGTGACGCCACCTTTTTATCAAATATTTAAATATAGCCTCAAACATGAATCTAATAAAATTGTTCATTCATTCAAAAGGAAAACAAAGTTGAAGAAGAAACAGGAACAGATTTTCCATGTGCCCTTTGGATCGTCCAAACATAGATCTAGAGGTTTTGTCTGTCACAGCTACTAATAATCAGCCTTAAAGGCATAAAATTAAGGTTTTGCAACTTATATATCTGCCAGCAGACTGACTGTCCTCTGCTAATGCAACACTTCCATGTATATTAATTTCAAAGATGTGATTCTGACTTTATTAATACTGCTACTTTCAACAGAAACACATTTTTGCTCAGAAAAGAGGCAGCTCGACATAATAAATGTGCTTCTGATTAGTGATCTTGGTGCCTACTGTATACTATTACATCCTCAGACCTGAGCTTTGCCCACAGAGCCTCCATAAACCTCTCACCTTGTTAAAAAAAAATAAAAGAAAGGAAGAAAGAAAGAAACCTCAGAGCTCTCCGGCGTTTCTCCTCCCTCCAAAAGCCAAACTTCTGTGATAATGACCTCCTATTAGAGACCCACTCTGTTCTCTGCTGCGTGTGCACGTACGTGAAACGTTCCTCTGACCTCCAGCTTCAACCTGTCACTACCGCGGTGCCTGATTGCAGGAATGAGGAGAAAAACAAGGGTACAGTAAATCACCGCTGGCTCAATAAAAGACACCTGCAGTGTAAGAGGAGATGCAGGAGAGAGAGGAGGCAGAACACCAGGAGAGCCGCCTGATCACTACCAGACACCCAGAAATCAGCGGAGGTCCCACAAAACGTAGCACGGTGATATCTGCTGCACTTACATGTGCCCCAAAGCTCTGCATACATGCATCCAGAGCAGCTCGCAAACTTGTTTTGTGACTTTGCTTTCATTTTTGCTTCAGGCGTTCTGATGACACGGTTCAATATCTTTCAGAAATATGTCATACCAGAAGCTTCAGGGTGTAACGTCTAGTGCGCACAGTGTGACGTGCGAATGTTTTGTAACTTCATCCGAGTCAAGAGTCTTAGAAAGTACAACTTTGAGGTACTTGTACTTCACTGGAGTATTTCAATTTTCTGCTTTAGTTACTTTGCAGGCTGCATCAGAGCCAAAGCAGCACATTTTTAAATTAAATTTCTTTAATCGGATAAATAAAAACACTGATTCTCATAATCAGAAACATGCTGAATATCAGATCAGATAATTAGCCAGATAACATAGTATATACAAGTATACAGTTCATACATACATGTAAACATATGTTTAATTTACTTTTAATACTTCAGTACATTTTCATGTCAGATACCACTCAAGTAATATTCATATGGGTGACTTTCACGTTCAACAAAGTAAAGTTCTAACAGGATATCTGTACTCGAGTATGACTTTTGGATACTTCTTGTATGATGTCAACCAGTCATGTTTTCCTGCACTCCTCTTTCCTCCTGTTCCTCATTTGCATCATACTTCATTTAAAGCTTCGAGCACATTAATGTCTTTTTCTCTCGTTAAACGTGCCCTCTCCCCCTTCACCCGACCGAAACAATTTCACTCTTCAGCAGTTAACGACGGCTCGCCTTAACTATGCGAGGCAGCCGCAAAGTCACAGAGGGAAAAGGCTCGAGGAGGGGCGATAGAGAGAATGAGATAATAAAAGAAATCACATGATAAGAGTGAGGAGAATTAAAAATAGAGAATAGGTTACTGTCCAGGGGAAAGAAAAAATGAGAGAAAGATAATTGAACCACTGAATGGGAGAAAGTAGAGATAAGGCGAACACGGGGAAGCGAGGGAATGACAAAATGAGAGTGCAGAAAGAGAGCGCAGACTGAAGCCCGGTCAGTCTGTAATCCCATAATCCCTGGCAGGCAGGCAGGATGTAATTGCTCGTTAGTGCCAGTTTCCACTCTGAGGCCTGTCACTGCTGGAAAACCACAGAGCGCCGGCGAAATGAGAAACAGATAGCGGCTCCCATGCCTCGCTTCAGATAGGTAGGGGGGCCCCCCACCTAAACACCCCTGAACACACACACAGATGTGCACACACACACATGGTTTTTCTGTCTGCGGCTGCTTCATAATCCTTCCTCTGCCTCACACAAGATACACACAGTCTTTGTCAACTTCTCACAACACACACACACACAGGGGGCAGAGGTAATCAGAGGTGTGGACACTACGGAGCCTGCAGGAGGATGGTGAGGAGAGGAGTGAATCTGTATGACCTCACCGCTCTGCAGGAGGTTTTATTAACCGACTGACAACATCTGAGTCCAAAGGTGTCTGAGAGGCGTTCAGGCCAGTAGGAGAGAAACGTGAAGGGAGGGAAACGGTGGTGGGCTGAGAGGAGTAATGTGTCAGGAGCAGAGTGACAGACTGTTAATAACATGAGCTGGGTTTGACTTTCCATACAACAAGGCCAGTTTACAACTTTAGGCCAGCGAGGAACGATAATGTCGGTCAGTTGGTCCATCAGTTTGATCTTCAGACTAAAATATAAGAGAGATTATTTGACTGAGGATGATTCCTTGGTGATCCCACCACCATCATGTCAACATGTCAATATGTCCAATTCTTTGGTTCATGATGCTTACATGCTAAACTAAAAAGGTTAACATAACAACATTTTACCTGCTTAACATCAACAGCTTAGCTTTTTTTTGTCATGAGTGTGATAGCATGCCAACATTAGCATTTAGCTCAAAGCACTGATGTGCCTACATGCAGCCTCACAGAGCCGCTAGCTCGACTGTAGACACTTAAGTCTTGTGTTGTGTCGTCTCATGTTGTGACTGATCGACTTGTCAAACGACAGAAAATGCCAACAGTGTTTATAATCAATTAATCGTTTCATTCATTTATCAACCAAAGAGTAAGTAAAGTAAATGACATAAAAACTTAACTTGGATTTAACAAGTTAAACAGGCAAATAGAAGTTGGGTGGTCGTTGTGGACATTTTTTTAATTAACTATTTAGATTTTATAGACTGAATGATTAATAAAACAAAGTGTAATAGTATTTCCATGTAGAAGCTGGAAATACGTCTGAACCATGAATAACTTGTAACTTTATAGCTGCTTCAGTCAATATTCAATATCTAAGTGATAATTCCGCTATGAATCATTTTAGTGCCTTTAGGCACATTGTTTTGGTTTTACAGCTACTCTGTTTTGTTCACTTTATAACCAACCTCAGATCCCACTGAATAGTGTCTGATGTTGAATCAGCCTCTGGGAGCAACGACCAGTGTTTTGTGGCTTGTACTATAGCCAGCAAATAACTGGATAAATGGACACCCAGGCTGAGACTTCCTCTCTCTGGTCATCGCTGTGTTCGATTAGAAACTTGTTTTAGATCCAGACAACATTTTGGCTGATCTCTATAATCAGATATCTGAACCTGCTGCAGATACATCTTAGCTAATAAAATGCTAAATCGTCGTCAGACAAACTGTTTACCTTCATGCAACCAATGCCTGCTCAAGGCAGCCAGGGGAAAAAAATGAAAGCAGCTCTGAAATATATTATCAACGTCACAGTGATTATCTGTGCATGGTTAACTAGCCGAAGGTTATGGAGAACAGTCCCTCTTTCAAGCTCTGCCTGTAGGGTTAAACAGTCCAACCTGGACCTCATTAGAAGAACCTATTAGAGGTAAACTTATTGGTTGCCTGATGATAAACCTGAGTGATTAGTGATTTACTTCACTGACCCTGCAGCCTTCACACCAAAGAGGGGAAAGAGAGGAGCAGTAGAAGATCGTGTCTAATGGTTCTTCCCTGGGATAAATAAAGTACGTTTAGTGGAAAGCAATGTGTTTGAAGTGTAATGGTTCTGGATTAACGCCTTCACACATGCAGGTTCAAGTTGCCAAAAGTGCTGTGGAGAATTACTGCAGGTCATCAAAGCACAAAGACCAGCGGGTCACAAATAAAGTCAGTAAAATGTAAGTTTCCACAGTGCGTTAAAGTGTCATCTGTGACCGGCACGTTAACCCCGAGCTGCAACCCTGATGGCATTATTACGACGGACGGAGGGAGAGGAAGAGCTGCTGTCATCGTCCCGGCCGCCACAGACACCTGGCTCTAATAAAGGAAACACATTCACACTGTGAAGCATCATTGCTGCTGGAGACGAACCCCAGAGGAGCGAGGCTGTAATGGAGCTCACAGCAGAGGAATTCACTGATAAAAATGAGGATATCCAGGTACTTGGCAACCAAATGGAGTAATGAGCCAACGAAATGACTGTAGTCTCTATACTGCAAACTGCAGAGGTGGCAATCGCCCCCACTGGTACCCCATGATCGAAAAACACCCCAAAAGTGCCACTCTTGGACGCCCTTCCAGTGCCCTTTCTGCACGCTGGTGCCCCACCGCCTACAGCTGGTGCCCCTGCCCCTCAAACATCCTGAGCCCACCACTGGTCTTTGGGTTTTGGACTGTTTGTTGGTCAAAAAAAGCAACTTGAAGACGTCACTTTGGGCTCTTTTTTTACATTTTATAGACTAAATGATTAATCAATGAATCTGGAAAAGTTGAAACCCTGACGTCATCAGGAATCAGGTCTCACCTGAGTCCGGAAATGATACTATGTTGATCTCAGACAGTCTGTTTCCTGTGAGCTGGTTTCAGAGACACAATCCAAACTCTGTCCGATGTGTTGACATGTTTCTGTTCCTCTACATGCCGGACTAATTACTACTTGTCTGGTAGAATTGGCAGCTGTTATTGTTGTTGGTCGGCACGCTGTCAACTCATGCCAGGACTTCTTCTCATTGTGCGTTTGTTTTCATCAATCTATCAATAACATTTCATTAGAGGAATACAAACTGAGCTATTATCATCCCTCATCAACTGGTTTAGATTTAATCAACCTCAGATAATTAGCTCATGCTAATTAGCTCATGTGTTACACAACACAATACAATAAACTTTATGTAAAGACTAATGTGTGATGTCTAGAATGAAATAAGTGGATTGTCACACATCATGTGTTGACTTGTGATGGGAAAAAGAAAACAGCTGCTTAAAGCATCATTTTCTACTAGAGGGGAGGCGCTGGGACCATCAGCGGTCCTTGAGTGGGGGTCCCGAGAAAAAGTGGAATAACTCTTTTTTCTCCATAATTGTATCCTTATATAACACAAGACCAGAATGTATGATTATTTCATTCTTTCTATAATAAAACATCTTAAAGCAAAATTCCTGTCACATGTCTGGTCTGGTCAGATTTGTGTCAGTTCAGGGGTCACTGACATAGAAAGTTTGAGAACTATTGGTTTGTTATTATAAATATTAAAACTTATTTCTATAATTTTTGACCTAAGTAACTGCAGATATCTTGGAACAGCAAAATCGTTGAAATAGGTCCAAGGGCACAAGAGACATGGACAGAGTTAAGCAAACCAACAGTTTAGTCGGATTACTTAAATCACTTTTCTCAACTCAAATGGATATTTAATGGATACTTTATGCGTTGACTTTATTGTTCTTCCTGTTTCCTCTCTCAGATAATCAGGAGATGGTTTAAAGCTGCAATAATCAATATATTTATATAAACAATGGATCCAAGGGCTATAATGTAGAAAGGGGTCGGGCGTAGTGACAGAAACTTCCGGTGTCATCAGCTCAGCTCCACAGAGCTTTGTGAATCCCACTAACAACTTATCTTTGTCTTCAGTGGGAAAACTTACGATCAACATCCACTCCCACATCAAATGACTCTGCAGTCGTCACTTGTATTTATCACGAAACAGCAGACACCACAAGCTGGTGAACATAGTGGAGCATGGTGGAGACCAAAAACAAGGCAAAAAGAGAGTGAAAATTGGATTTACATTTTCAATTTGGACGCTAATACGACTCCAGATGAATGGTGATGCTGCTCTGAATGCATAGGTAACTATTTTCTAACACATTTGCCACAATAACTGCCCACAAGCCGCCAAAAAATCAATGAATGCAGCTTTAAAACCTGTCTTATTGTCAGGCTTCCCGTGTCTGTAGCCTTGCTCCCAGGTTTTAGCAATAAAAATGGTGAATAAAATGTTATTATTAGCAACAGGAATGATAGCCTAATATATGAAAATAAGACAACGTTGTAATAAGCCACAATTATCCATCAACACAAAACCAACAAACTGCGTCAGCTTTTGAAACCGAGCGGCAAACGGATCAAAAGCTTTCTTGTGCAGTTAGGAAGAGAAATGAACCTGCTGCAGGATTTTCCACATCAGCTGTAACTTCCTCGATGTAGAAGCGACCCCTACCAGATTAAATGTGCAGGGTCACTGGAAAGTTTAGCCAATGTGCAGCTAGCACTAATTAGCCACATAGAAACCCACAATGCATCGGCGTCTTGTGACCCAGTCAGTTAAATTAGACGGGACGCCGTCATCTCCTGCAGCACCGGGCCCGTTTTCCCATGAGCGCCGAAATGAATGAAGACAGCCTCCTGACGCGACACATCTGTGTCCTCGGCTGTCTCGCTCTTCTTCACTTTGTTTCTCGCTAAGGCGTTCTCTCCCAGTGTCCCTGACCCTAATAACCCAAATTCCTGGCTGATTAAGTTGGTTTTAAAAGGGAAGCCACACAGAGAGCGGTTGGGTGAGCCTCACCTTAAATGGGAACACATTTTAGCCGTGTTGGAGCGATGATCAGAGGGTAGGATTTCACTTTCCGCTGTTTGTGAGGACGGCGGCGATTAAAAGGCCGCGGAGAGGACAGAAGGGAAGGAGCGGAGAAGTTTCACTTTCTGTCTTCTGCTGTCTATTTTCTCTCAAACACACTTTGTAATATAATTTGTAATATTCCCACTACGCGCACACACACATGCACACGCACACTTCACCTTTCATACAAACCACAAACACACACTCACCCACTGAAACCCCCTCTCCCACCCTCGCGACCTTTTCTTACTCCCATCTCATGTTGTTATTTCTCCAAATTAAGCCCACACTGAGCCCGAGAGTAGCACTCAGAAAAGTGGCCATCTGTGACACACACACACACACACACACACACACACACACACACACACACACACACACTGGTCATTATTAGTGTGTCTTGTGGGTGAACCAGCGCTCTCCAAAGTGTTTCCGTGTCGCCCGCTCGTGCCCCAGACAGACTGGGTTTAATGACCTGGCCTGATAGTTCAAAGCGGCGCTCAGACGCCATGATTAATGAATCTGACCTGCTAATTTCAGGAGAATACAGCTTATTGTATCAAAAAAGGGCCTTCACAGACACAAACACTGCGCTGGGCTAGTTAACATTCTTCTGCTTTTGGAGAAAAAGTTGTTTTAAGGAGGGAGATCGTACGATAAGGACAGGAGTTTGCTTTATGTTTCATCAGCGGCTCTGAACATATTAACTGCCGCTTTGTTCTAAATAATTCAAGCTGTTTGAACTTGAAGAAGTCAAAGTGCTCGACAACAACAAGCAAACAATTCAAGATCAGAGAGAAATAATTCCCCCAGCGTACTTGCAACAGATTGTCCGCTTGCTCGGAAAGCAAAGGGCCCAGAAAACAGAAGTAGCATGGGAAGCATTTGTCTGAAGGAATACATCTAACAAATTGAAATTCCTTTTTGTCAGATCATGCCTCCTTCAATTTGCCCTGAAGGAATCACTGTAGTTCGCTGCGTACTCTAAGCACTTCCAGATTGAAGTTGCCCTGTGGCACTTCAGGTTGCATAATCAATCTCTCTCTCGCTGCACTCTCTCCATTAGTCCGGGGACAAAACAACCAGAGTAACGTTACACACCGCGGCTGAGACACGGCTGAAGACAAGGCTCCCTGCACCCCACACACATCCATCTTTTAATGACAGATTTATACTAATCTGGAAAGGTTGCGCCATACTTTAATGGTTGGATATTTCACCGGAGGTGCAACACACTTGAATGTTTTGCTTGTGACTGTGTCTGATGATGTATTTCACCTTTGCATCGAGGCCCTTCGAACTCGTGACTCTTAGGAGCCCTCAGTTTTCGCCCGGCAAAGGTTTTTACAGATGCATTAAAGTTATGTAACGAGGTTTAGGTTTGAGCTGACTTTTAATACGTCTTGTAACAATCTCTAAAATTTACAACACGCTCCATTATCAGATCAACAACTCGAGCGCTGCAGTGAATGTGGAGCCAGAAACAAACCAGCTGGGAAACACTGCACAGTAAGATACAACTTGATGAACGCTGAAGGTTTGGTGTAATGATTGCAAACTTTATACTAATACTATAATTAGTTGACAACACATTGTTTGGTGCTCCCAAATTTCAAAACATCGGCTACAAACTGGATGAACGAGTCCGGCAGCTCACCCAACTCGTAGGCTACATTTTGTGGTAGCTTACATTTTCAGAGCGTGACATAAAACATGCAAGAGAATTAATTACAGCTTTTAGTCTTGGCTTGTAAACTTTATTACTGACACGTAGCGTTATTAGGCTGTAAATTTCCAGCAAAGCTAAAGCTCAAAACATAGATGAGGAGGTTGCAAATTTTCACACGCTAGCTCTGAATACCTCAAACGTTAGCATTCATAGCGATGCAGGCTAGGCTGAGTTTAGTGCTAGCTTACATTTAGAAAGTGTGACGTAGAACAAAGAAGAGAATAAATTACAGACAGTAACGAGCCTTCAGTCTTGGTAAGTAAGAAATATGGCTCACACAACGAAATTTTAAGGCTGTAAATTTCTTGCAAAGCAGTAGTTGTTTTCCAAAAGCATAGATGAGGCTGCACATTTTCTAATGCTAGCTATAGCTAGCAAGCTCTGAATACTAGGGGATGGCTATCAGATGTCATTTTAGCAGGCTAACTGTTGGACAATTCATTATTATAGTTTACAAATATTTATCAGTATCTTTCTCACAGCTGTTCAATTTCTGTGGAATTGTAGGTGTTGAATATTTCATATTTATCTGTAGCAGCTCAAACGTTAGCATTCATAGCAATGTAGGCTACGCTGCATTACATGCTAGCTTACATTGTTAATGTAGAACAAAGAAGATAATGAATTACAGCCACAGTCACAGCTAGAACAAAATACAACTTACACAAAGCATTATGAGGCTGTAAGTTTCGAGCAAAGCAGTAGTTATTCTCAACATTTGCACAGTTTCACATGCTAGTTATAGCTAGCCAGCTCTGATTAGCCTACTAAGAGTGCTGTTATTTAGGCAAGCTAACTGAAGTGTAGCCAATTACAAGAATGTATTAATGTGCTTCTGTTAGAGTTAATCCAGACACGTAGTGTTGTAGCTGTTAAAAGTGTAAGTTTTGTTTTAACACTTAGTATTTATCTTAAGTTGCCCAAACGTTAGCCTACATAGCGATGTAACGTTAGCCTAAGATGTAAGAGAAATGACCTAACATCAAGGAGGTAGGCCTAATCTTCTGTTCAGTGAGTGAGTGATTTTTATCTGAATATAGCTAACTGTGTTTTGTTTCATTTGGTTATAAAGTGTCAACAAAACAGAAAAGGCTGTTTGTGGTTGATTTTGCTGCGTTCTTAGCGACACTTAAGTAATTTATAGGCTAGCTATTAGCCTGCAAATTGAGGCAAACTCAGCCTCAGTGTCATTTTAACATCAACACTGCAAAGACTCCAAATCTTTAAAAGTATATTTGTCTAGTTTCTAGTCAAAACATATCTTATTACACACAATTTGTTTCTAAACATTGTTCTTAATTGTTTTCTTTACATTTATTGAGCTCCAAAAGTAACTGAATGTGCTGCTCCTTTCTGCTTTTTTCCAAATCATTCCCCTGGTTGTGGGGTGAGGTAGAGGTCATGTTTTTCTTGGCAAATTTGATGAGAAAGATGCAATCTTTGATAAAAAAAAAAGGGGGTCTCTATCCTCAATATGTCTGAGAGTCTTATATGAAATACACAGAAGTAATATTTGAAGTATCAGGCTGCGCAGCTGACAGCTTAGTGAGCAATGAAGACCACTGAGCGAGGAGGACAAACAGGGACAGAGCCTGTTTCCAGCCACAGTGGCTCTACATATTTACAAGGATGTTTCTACATAAAGGCGGAGTGGTAATAATGATAACTTATCCTGTCGTTTTAATTACGAGTGTTTAACTGACTCTCTGTGAGGCTGAACACAGAGCGGCAGGAGAACAAGAAAGAGTTAAACCCATAACGCCAACAAACGGCACGCTAGCTCTCGTAAAGCCGCATGCCAGTTAAAACAAACCAGACCACACATCAGGAGGCTGCTGGCGAAGAGAGCGCGCCGGCCCGCTGTACCTGACCCTCGGCGGGGCCCACTGACCCCGTGACCTTTGACTGGAGGAAGTGAAAGCTGTGGCAGCATGACGGGGGAGTGTGAGATGCCTGGAGCTGAGGCGACGCTCTCACGTTCAGCCTCAGAACAAACAGGCGATTTCAGACGACACGAGTGAAGAAAAACCAGGTTGTTTCACGACATGTTTTCGCACATTTTACAGGCATTTAGTGGAGGGACGCCTGCTGGGGATGTGCTACATGTCTCAGGTGATGTCGACATGGATTCATCAAGTGCAGCAGCAAGATCTGAAGATCAGAGGCCCGCCGAGTGAGCCTCCCCTGCGTGTGTGAGTAACAACGTATGAACATGACTCAGTGAGTCAGTGGGCCATTGAGTCAGAGACAAAGCATGAACGCTCAGTGACGCATCATGTCATTTCTTTCACATCTCTAATTGGACAAATCCTGACAAATTGCTCACAGTTTCGGGACACAAAAAATCCAAAGTTAAAGGGGCACTACGTAAGAATATCAGAATACTATAAACTTTTTTCAGTAACTGAATAAACAAGCTGTTCTCAGAGGAAAATAAGGCCCCAGAACACTGTTTGAAGCTAGAAAGGTGGCAGGGTCCGCCACATATAACGTAGTAGTAAAACAGTATGAAACTGTGTTGTCCTTTAAGGTCAGCTTGTTTATTCAGTCGTGAAGACAAAGAGAGTTTGTTTATTGAGCTTGTTTAGGTATAAAAATCAGCCGGTGAAGATCTTTCTCTTCTGATTAAAAACGTCCACCCCCAAAACTGTACAGTGCTCCTTGAAGAGCGAGTGGAAACTCTGGCTGAAGCATCTCCGGCTTCAAGTTCACAAGGCTGAAACAATCTACACAGTTTCATCTGAAACTGGACAGAGCCGTGGTTGACTTTCAGCACGTCAAAACACCTGAAGCTTAAAGGCCTTGATCTGCCCCTGATCCCCTCAGAGGTACTGGAGGAGGGAAATGCAGCTGTGTGTGTGTGTGTGTGTGTGTGTGTGTGTGTGTGTGTGTGTGTGTGTGTGTGTGTGTGTGTAAGCAGCACTTTGATATTTAGATTTGCAGCCCACCACAGGAGAGGGTCACACTGGAAGACTTCCTGACCGCCACCACACACACACACAACATCGCAGCCACTCTTGATTTATATTTTCCCATCATTCAGAGTCACCTTCTTGCAGCTTGTAAACACTTGACGCCATTAATCACCAAACTTCACGGCATAAAACACAGAGGACAAACTCCCCCACCCCTCTCCTCCCACACTGCATTTCACCAAAGCTCCCAATAAACACACACATTAAGTCCAACGCTGAATCCAGGTCACAGTGACCCCTGAGAGCCGGAGGAGCCTAAAACAGCTGGCAGGTGCGTGCAGCTAAAAAGCCACCGATGTGAAAGGAAGTCAAACATCAAACAGCCGTGTCAGTGTTGTCACAGCAAACACGAGGACAAGAGAGCAGCTTTCACTGCAGCATAAAGATGTCCAACAATATATATGCAGACAGGCAACTTTACACAGTCTGAGTGTGTCCTTACCAGCTGTCCTGTGCGCACTCTGCTCCAAGTGCGCGCCGCTCCCTCCGCGCTGCGTGCGGCTCGTGTCCGCGTCTATCCATACGCTGCGGCGCGTCATGTTTTGTTGCACCTCGCTGTCACGGCGTGCAAGTGTTCAGAGCAGGCTGTCTCCACTGAGGCTGAAGCGAACATGAAGAATCCATCTAAAGCGGTTCTGCTTCAACGCGAGAGGCGCCTCCTCCTCGTTTTTTTTTTTTTTTTACGCGGCCAAAATCCCTTTTTTTTTTTTTTTTTGGCACTGGCCGGTCTCCTGTCACGGCTTCTTGGCAGAGTCTCAGCACCCTGGACAAGAACAGAGAGGGTGGACAGTGGGTACAGGCTGAGAGCTGAAGGCAGATTATTTAAAAAGTAGCTTAAGTTTGATGCTGGGTGTTAAAGTTTGAGTGAAAAATCACCATTTTTATGACCAATTTTCCCGAATCAAGTCAAAATCAACTCAAATCATGGCTCTTGTCTCGAGAAGACTGCTGAGACATGTCCAACTCTGCTGGAAATAAGTTATCTCAGGCGTATAATGTGTATTTTAGGACATAACAGGAGGCCAAACGACTTGTTTAGATGGACTTTTTTTTGCAGACAGAAAGCTATTCAGCTCAGAGAAAATAAACTTTACAGCTGACTGGCGCGCGCTGAGCCAGGCCTACATAAAACCTAATTAGGTAGAAGTTTGTTTGCGGTGACATAAACACTCCGACACGGAGGACGAGACAGGAGGACACAGTCAAACATTCACAAGTGTAAAAAATGTTTGCCCTCAATTAGGAACTCTGACTCACGTCCAATCACCGTTTAATGAAATGAAGCGAGTTTTTCAGGCATGACTCCCCTCTTCTTACCTCCACTAACCTGTTCAGTCTTGCCTCCAAACAGCCTGTAAGGTTAATGAGTAGAAAACATGCTCTGCGTCTCTTTCTGATCGAAGTCAAGCTCGGTACGGTACCAAGACGTCCGCGGAGACGAAACCACGGGGGACGCCTTGTTTCTTCTTCTTTAACGTGTCGGCTGGATTTGAATGAGGAGTTCACACTGATATCACGCTGCTCTGTCGTCAAAATAGCTTTCTGAAACAGAAAAAGTCCATGCGTCACGCCTTTACGCAGCGACCGTCCGCGTCTCCAAGCGCTTCTATCTCTAAAAAAACTCTTACTTTGGACTCAGGTATCCAGTTATCAGAGACTGTGCCGCTCCGGTGTCTTCTCAGGAGTCTACTACACAGCTACTGAACAATGTCTACAATGCCCCGCAGGACTGGAGGCTATGCGTAAAAACAGCGCGCCGCTCCGCCTGTCAGAGACTTTGTGAAACCGGAGCGCGGTGCCCGCTGCACAAAGTGCTGTGATTTTTCTTCCCCATCCCCACAGCTCAGATGTCTTTTTGTTCCTGCGCTGGGAGGAGGGAGGGAGGGAGGGAGGGCAGCGACTGTCACACAGGACGTTTTCTGGAAAAGTCTTTCAGTGGAAGAATCCGGCGAGTGACATCTGTCCCTCAGTGTTTACACTCACACACTCATAAATGTGGAGTGCTTCACTATATTCCACTTGTTGTGCGCGCGCACACACAGTGCAGGCATGGATAGACACACACGCATGGACGGATTAGGAGACAATGGGCCTCTGGGCACAGACATGTGAAAGGCCACCCACTCCTCCCATGTACAGTAGCAAGACACCCAGACTGAAAGGGACACAAAGAGGTACAACACGATGACAAAGGACGCAGCAGGTTCTCTTTGTACTTGATTTGTTTCCATCTGCTGTCATTTTTGAGTCTCTTTGTGATCGCTCTGTCTCTATTTGTAGTCGTTTTGCGTCTCTTTGTTGTTGTTGTGTATCTTTGTGGTCATTTTGAGTCTCTGTAGTCGTTTAAATCACTTTATAGTGGTTCTGTGTCTCTTTGTAGTTAAATTGTTTCTGTTTGTCATTGATTCATTTTTCTGTGGTAAGTTTGAGTCTCTCTGTAGTTAGTCTGTGTTATCGGTTTGCGTCTCTTTGTAGTTGTTTTGTGTCTCTTTGTAGTCTTCTGTGTGTCTTTGTAGTCACTGGGCCCCCTGACCTCTTGGGCCCCTGGATCAGTGCCCAGTAGGTCTGTCAAGAAATCCTTCCATGTGCACTTAGATGATTGATTTGTGCACCTGTGGGCCTTCACTCTATACACACACACACACACACACACACACACACACACACACACACACACACACACAAACACATATACACACACTGGTGTGTGTTTGCCACCCTGCCTCATATGTTTGCCCAGTTGGACCTGCCCTGGCCTCTTTACTGGACTGTGTCACCAGCTGTCAACCCTGCAGGATGGACAAAGTGAGTCCTGTAGGTGAAGGAGCTGTGACTCCTCTAACAAACACAAACCCTGTCTGCTGCACCACCGACCTTGCACCTTCCACCAGCGGCGCTCCCGGCCCCTCACCTCTCTCCACCCTGCAGGTTTGTCCCGCTCTGTCCTGCCACCCACTCTACCCACCCACCCTCCGTCGCACGTAAAGGCCCTCCGGCTGAGACACTCCCTGCAGGGCAAACACTGAGGCCCGCCGAGCACAAAGGCTGGGTAAACAGCTCCTTCGCTTTCCTCTGCGGGCCCACTCTCCATGCATAGGCAGAGACAAATGCAGGGAGGATCCCTGGTCTCTGCCACGGCGCTATTAATAGTAGCGACCAACAAGGCAACAATGCACACAGCTGAGGTGCATGACATGCAGGAATGTACCGTCAGATAATGAGGATGAGCTCCATAACAGCAGGAGGGAAGAGAGACCTGCTGGGACCATTAAAACATAACATGTGTGACTTGAGTGAAAGATGGCAAACTAAAACTGAAAATCACTGACAAACAAGCACATTTACTCCTTAAACACACATTAACACACACATCCAACTGATTTATAACACCAGTCCTCCTCCTCAGAAGATCAGACGATAACCTCCAGGGTAAAATATGTCCCCAATAAAATGAATCACTGTGTAAACTACAAGTCAGTAGGTGGGTGGCAGAGTTTCAGCAGAGGGCACCACACCGCAGCCAGGGCCACACATTTAACAAGTGTGTGTGCTGCTCAGAAGTGTGTCTACATCATCCATCACTGCGAGCCATGTGATGAACTTGTTTGGCATTGTGAAAGGGATTTGCAGCATGACACTGTTTGTACACCCGCAGTTAAACCTCATGCAAGCACAGCACGCATATATCTTCAGCGCGCGCACACACACACACACACACACACACACACACACACACACACACACACACACACAGGTTTAGTCTCTGGCAGGCTGCAGGATCACGTGGCTGTGGTGGAATTTTTCATTTCCTCGTAAGAATATAAAACAGAATTTATGAGGTCGAACGTTAGAACATATGAGATTTTTTTGATTTTTATCATTTGTTTGTGTCCAGAAGGTGCCGGTGCTCACTGGGATGTGCACAGCTGTTTCCATGGATACAGGGTGCTGGTTTGGGCCTTTGGAGCTGCTGAGTCCGTCCAAGTTCAGGACCGGTTGGGGGAAAAGGTGGGTGATTTTGGGTGCTGAAGAAAGGAGAAAGGAGAACGACTGTTGCAGATGTGAGGGACAGTCAGAGGGTAAATTTCCTCCGTGATTTCTCTGGTTTCTTCTGGAGGTTCAGGTCGCTGCCCTCCCGACTGCCCCTCCTCCTCGTATCCTCTGTTCTCTCTCCATCTTAAGGTGCCTTTCTGTCTTGGCCCTGTTCCAGCTTTAAAGTTTGTTTTCACTTTTCAAGTGGGAACTCCCCTCATCCAGCACACTGTCCAAAGCCTTCAGGCTGGATCTGTAAAATGAAGCCAAATCAGTGGGACAAAGCCATCCTGTTGCTGGAGGAATAAAACAGTGAAGTCCGTGTTTCCACATTAGCTCAAGAATGAATCCAGCGCAGATAAATCTGCTGTAATTTACACTTCATCAGAGCTGCGTTCCTGCAGGCGTCCTCCAGATCTGTTGCATCACTGTTCACACAAACAAATCATAAAGCAGAGTGTCAGCGTGAGGCTTGATTAGACGCTCTATTATGTGGCTAGATGGAGCTACAGCAGTGCGCACTGGTGAAGCCCGTCACTGGCCTCAGTCTGATCTCGAGGAGGTTCAGCAGACACAATAAGTTGAATGATCAGCATCAATTTTGATAATCATATAAGTTTTTTATCTGAGTCTGAGTCCACACTTCCATGGTACTCCCATGAATTTCATGTTATCATCTATTCAATATTTGTTAAGATATTTTAGTCTGAACCACAGAAGTGGACTATCTTTGCCATCTGTGGAGCCCCAAGACGAGCTGCTGCTTTTTGCTGTTTCACATTAATTCAACATTCTTGATCTCCAAAAGCAGAAGTTGACAAAATCATTTCATCAAAGGGTCAGTTTAGGAGCTTTCGGTCGTACCACAATGATCTTCATCGGGAAATTTAGTTCATTCAGTTGTCTTGGAAATGTAGTGTGTACATTGTGCTATATGATCAAAAATCCCCAAGATCAAGAACTTTCAATCTGGATTTGTTTACCAACACGGACAAGAGGTCCTTAAAGTTCTTACAACAAATGAAATCTAAACAGTATTTAATAACATCCGGCCAAACTCCACCTCCTGATGAAGACCATGTGATGTGACCAACTACACAACAGCTGCTAAATGGACCCTGTGTTGATATAACTTTGTGACCCGGTAACTTCAGGTTCTGGACCGTTGTTTTCGACTATAACAAATAGATGCAAGTGTTAGAAATGTTTTAAGCTGGCTACAAATACAGGTAATATTAGCCCAAGTGACAAATTGATTATTGATTGATATTGTTAGAGCCTTCTGCAATTATGATGGCATTTATTTATTTTACTCCAAAGTTGTATAAAATTGTATGTGTATTTTTTCTGCCTCATACTTGTCATGTAGCCGACTGAGTCAAGTGTTTTCTGACATACAGATGTTCTAACTTACAGATGTTTCTGGCTTGCTTCTTGCCTCCGAGCACTTGTTTGTATTGTTTCCATCGCAGCAGAGCAAACAAACAAACAAGAAACTCTAAAAATAAGGTCCTGCCATCTTTTAACAATTCAGTGTCACCTTTGAAATGTTTTGTAACATTTTGAAACTCCATTTACAGAAATGATCAGGTCGCGCTGCAAGTTTTGAGGCAGACGGGACGAGAAGAAACAGTCCGCTCCCTTCAGTGCTACCTGACAGCCCTGCAGGTGTGTCACGATCAGAGACAAAGGTGAACTGACAGAATGTGGGACGAACTGAGGAGAGGGGAATGTTGTTTTCCCTCATCTCAGCTGACCCGACATTAAGTAAACACAGGAGAAAAATAGGTGACTGAATGGGTGTTTTCTCTCCCCACTCCAACTCTTTTTTACGAGGAGTTTAAATTTCAGGCCCGGGGGTCGTGGCCCCTCCGTTCCAATCCTACTGAGAGGAGGTGGGGCGGGGGAACCTGTCGCCCAGAATAAAAGGCCCGACGGCTGAAGAGGTGCAGGCGTGCTCATACTCCTGTTTGCCGGACCAACAGAAACGACCGCCTCCAGTCGGCCAGCTGCCTCGGAGAGATCCCAGGTGGCAAATATCCTCCCTGCTGCGTGGAGGGAGCACTGGATCCCACCCTGCAGAGGTCAGGAAATCTGTTGAGTCAAGAGTAGCCAGAGCGAGGTGGTTCTGGTGACCGGTGAGGCGTGACTTGTGCGTGGGGGGGGGTGGGTGAAAGTTTCTGGCACCCCATTAACAGCAGGATGGGACGGACCAGCGGCGCTTTAAGGGCCCTCGGAGTCTCGCCCCCTTTCACCTCACACCAATACTGACTTACAGCAGCCACAGCTGGACGGCTGCTCTCGCTCGTTTCTCCTCTGGTTTATGACGATGTTGCGGTGTGTGAAAGTGAGTGAGAGTTTCACAGCTGCAGCTGAATAGTGTGTGTGTTTATTGTGTGTGCGCAACAGGTTTCCAATGGATCTCTTGTGGCCGCAGCAATGAAACAAGATCTACCTCAGATTTGAGCAGGTGAGGAGAGAGAAGGAGGAGACGGCAAAACAGAAAAAGATCGAGGCAAGGAGAGAAAAGTGAGAGTCGGAGAGGGACAGACATAAACACACGAGCGAAGAGGAGAGGAGAGTACATTAGTGAGGAAGTCCGGTGGATGGAGGATTGAAAAATGATTTCCTCTGGCTCTGCAGGTAGGAGATACAGAGTACAGAGCAGGAGAGGAAATCCCCTTCTTCACGCTCCTCGTTCATCCCTCCTTCATCTTTACTGTGAGCTTCCTGCACTAAGTGACACACAGACAGTATGAAAACCTGATGTACGCCGCATAACATGAGGCCCCATCAACTATAAGCGCACCAGGCTGAAGGCCAGACGGCAAGACAAGGATGAAAAGCTGAGATAAAACAGAAAGTCGACTAAATACATCAAAAATATTTACTATATATACTGAAAATTCACAGTGTACAGAAATATGTATATACAAAAAGACAAATACAAAACAAAAACACTGTCGAGCTGTTTGGGAAAATATACAGATCCAGTTGCTCCACAGAAGCAGTCGAAAGATGCAAACAACATGCACAGGCAAATATCCATTACAAACTTATTTATTGATTTGCAGAAAGCCATTTAGAAGTGTATATAAAAAAAGAAAGAGTAACACTTTTTGATCACGTCGACTTTCCACTGATGGTGAAAACAAACAAAAAGAAAAGGTTTAAAAATATGATGAACGATAAAAGCAAATACATTCGGCTTTAATATGAGCAGTTTTTTATCAGGAGGCGATTTGGGTCCGATCCATCTGAACCTCTCCAGCATTTATAAAAATTCAAAACCTAAAAGACAAAAAAAACAGAACAGAACTCACTGCAACTAAGGATCTGCCCAGTCTCAAAGCTGTAAGAACATACTGGTGGTTTGGCGTGTTTTATTGTAGCCCCCTGACTGCAGATCTCACATATTAGACTTTAATGACCCTTTTCCAAAACAGTCAAGCAGATTTTAAGTGAATTGTTTGCCTCCCAAGCAGCTGCTTGTTACAAATGACTTCTTGACAATCTCCCTTCAGCCAGATCGAACCTGTTTGTTTCACACAATCTATCACAGTCTTATAACGACACGGTCCCGCAGCGGTCAGCCGGGAACCACTTTCAAACTCTCACTTGCTGTCCATTCAAGGATGTTCCAACATTCAAGCATTAAAAGGTTCTCCAGGGATTTAGCAATGCACTTCAATAAAGTTGAGGGTCTGAAGAGACGGATTAAAGAAGAAGTGATTAAATGTGCAGCAGCAGAGAGTGAGATATGCTGACTTTTAGTCAAAAACACCAGATCGTATATTTTCTTAGCTCCTCCAGAGTCACAGAAGAAATTATATAAGTGTTTTCACAGGCTGCGCTGTGCTGTGATGAGTGAACTGAACTTCAGGTGTGACCATTTAATAACAAGCTGCAAAAAACCATACTGATGAGCAAAGTTAAAGGTGTCATATGTGATCATGTCAGTCATAAAACATTCAAAAATGAACTAAAATTATCAACAGAATGTGAAGGAATAAATGTTTTGATGTGATACCTTCTATGTGTTGCTGCACATATCTACTTAAGATGGCATGCTAACCAGATAGCCCCGGCCCGTCAAGGTCCAAAGCTCCTGTGCTAGCAGTGAAAACACAAACAACCCCGTGGTGCTCCTGTCTGGGCTCCTAGCTGCATGGCTAATTGAGCTAACGGCAGCTACAATTAGCCATTACGCTGGTGATATGCTGCCCTGCATTTGCTTTGAGTATGAATTCGACAGATGGCAAATTCCTACGTATTGCATCTTTAAAGACAAACAATAGGCGGAGTGAAAAGCCCTCTTAGAGCTAGTGTGTGTCCATTCTGGGCTACTTTAGAAACACGGTGGACTCCATGAAAGAGGACCCGCTCCCTCTGTAGATATAAAAGGCTCATTGTAAGGTAACGAAAGCTGAATGATTCTTAGTTTACACACTAATTAAACATAATTAGGAATACTTTATTCCATTTCTGACATTAGATCCCCTAAATCCCACACACTGAACCTTTAAAATACACCTGTGAATAAGTAGCTTGTGTGCTAAAACATACAAAACCACCAGTATGAGGCTTCAAGTCCTCCAAGACTGTCTATAAAATATAAAGCACAGATATGAAATGGACTGGTCCCAAATCACAAACACGGAGTGAGCCGGTCCGACCTGAAGCTGATCTGACATACTGGATCAAGCTGCAGTTACTTTTCCACGTCAGACTCCCCGCTACAGTTTCCAGGTGATGAGGTGTAAGGCACTGAGAGTGCCTCATGATAGTGCAATGGTCGGCTGTTCCTCGTACCTTTGCTCCGAAAAACAAAAAACGCATGGAAAAAAAAAAAAAAAAAAAGAGGAGAGGGGGTCTGTTTCCAAAAAGTGATCCATTCCTTCCAACCCAGCGGACCCGCTCTGATGGGACTGGGTAGGACACTCGTTTGTCAGAACTAATCGAGAAGAGGAACACGTGATGGAGCAATGTAACAGATGCAACAAGAGCAGCTGACTGAGTGAAGTAGTGGAAGTGAACCTGTGTGTGTACAATGTACATTAAATATGCACTTCCATAGAAGCAGAAACAACAACAAAAAGAAGCTGTAAAAAAATAAAAGCCTGCTTTTATGAAGCAGTATTTAAATGCACCATCACTGTAAAGCTGATTATCGCATTCATTGGATAAAATGACAAAAAAAGCAAAAAGCAAACAGATGTGACATTCTGACATCAGGGAAGCAGAGTGAGAAGCAAAAGGTTTGATTGTGTAATACTGAACATTTTAATGCAGTGTTGAAATACTGAAAAGCATGTGGCAGAACCTTCAGAGGCCTCAGCCACACATGTAATATGAATTTGTGATTGAGTGCAGCAGTTTGCACCTCATTAGATTCTCTCAATTTAAAGAAATATAAACAAATTTCGGTTATGTGTCCATTGTAACAGAAGAGCACACATTTGTGGTAACATAATACACAAAGCACAGAAAGAAATGGCTGCCGACTAACAAGCTTAACACTGAGCCAATTTATCGATGCTTTAATCGCAACACTGCTTCTGCCACAAACTTAAGGATGATGCAGTCTCTGAGGAAGCACATGGTGGTGGAATCCAAAGAAAAACACAAATTCAAACAGGAAGCAGGCCTGCCTGTGACCAAAACGCTGGGACTCTGTAACAAAATAAATAATTAAAATTAACCTAACAACAAAAATATATACTTTTATATTCTACAATCCGAGATTTCACCATTTACTGAAGAACAAGAAAATCTGCAGCAACAGGAGGTTGGAGAAGGGCTCCGACATACAGAACCTGAACCGGTTATTGTATGTCTGTGCTGCAGCCTGCAGGCTTACAGCTGATGAAGTGATGGAGACGGTACCGCGACATGAGTGAACAGAGTGGAGGAAGGATTTACAAAGACACAGGAAGAGAGAGAGAGAGACATTTGGGCTCACCTGCCAGAGCTGGTCACTACGGGGAAAAAAGAAATAATAAAGTTCCATGAAAATAATTTAGACTAATCTAAAATAATTAATACAGTTCTCCTGCTGTAGGATTCTGCTAAAGTGAATCTTACGCAGTTAAAAATTACTTAAAATAAACAGATTTAAAGTTTTAATGGAACAATTATTTATCTGTTGTCTGGCTTGGCAAGTATCAATTTTAGACCCTGGACAGACAGTAAAAAGTGAATGAATGAATGAATGAATTAATTAATGGACAAATGGCAGGTGGGGGTGAAGGGGGGAGGGGCTGCTGCAGCTTGTTAAAAAGCACAGTAAAAATCTTTGATATTTACACTGAGGAAAGTAAATACATTCAGGCAGCAAAAGGAGAGAGGAGGACGAGCTCTCCCTCTGTACGAGGTACGTTTGGCACTGCTAATACTCAACCCATCCCCGTCCATCCACACGCTCAGTTACAGTCCTTTCTCTTCCTTTCCCCTTATCAAGTCAGCCAGGAAGTCAAGCTAAATCCTGACATCTGTATAAAGACGCGTCGCATACATCTGCTCTCACTACTCATCCATGTGATACGTGGAGGGGTGGGGGTTGAAGTGGTAAACGTTGAAGCGTGGGGCCGGCAGATCTTCTCTGCGACTGTCTCTTGGTAAGACAGGAACTGGGCAGATCCAGTCCTCCTCATGTCCCCCGCCCTCCCTGCTTCAGTCAGCAGGAGTCTTTGGTTCAGAAGGCACGTGCGTCTCCACAGAAACCCTCCTGTATCTTTTTTTAAATAATCTCCTTTGATTTGAAAACCCAGACGGTGGGCGGGCCACCCGGATTCTAAAGGGTTCTTTCTCCCAGGGTCGATCTGTTTCCCAACTTCCTGTTTAGTAGTCCTTTGGGAAAGGCAGAAGGAGACTGTAGGTGGGTGTAAACTCAGATACCGTTGGTCAGGTCTGTGACGACGTTGGCCTTCACCAGCTTGCGGAGGAACTCCTTCTCCTTGGATATGTTGTGTGTCCATGACTGTGGGAGAATCAGAAGAAAGAACTAATTAAGAGTGATTCGAAATAAAACCCATGATCACTGTGAGGAGACATTCGAGAGCACTTCAAAAATCATTGATAAATGGACTGAAACCTGGGGGTTAGTTTTGGATTTTCTTATTCCCAGTGTCTATACGTGTGGGTGTTCATGCGTGCATATATATATATGTAAAGCCACACCGGGTCAGTTTTCCTCCCTGCTGTGCTATGAGGATTCAGTCCAGTGGGCCGACCTGTAACCAGAGCCAGCGGTTCCTGTGCAGTGCTTTGGGATGCAAAGAACAGCCAGAGAGCAAATGAAAGAGGCAAAGGGTGAAGGAAGAAACGTACAGGAGGGAATAGGAGGGAGGTTGGGCCCTGCAGCTGCCTCAAGACTCTCCTACAGACTCGAACCCTGTCTGGGTCGGACCTCCTAACATTATGTGATGGGTCACAGCAGGACCACGAGGAACAATAAGCTATAGTTTTACTCTATAGGATTTAACATAAGAAGCAGGGCTGTGATGTTTCAAGTCCAACAATCATGTTAACGTTAGATGTATTCTTAAAGGGGTATAAAAAAGCCTTTAGAGAAACATGAATTTAGCCTCTGGAATGGCAGGTTGCTGTTTGATTGACAGCTGAGCTAGAGACAAAACACATTGTAAACAACTGAGCACTGGTAAATATACTGTATGTTACAAGTCGAGGACAGAAAGTGTTTCAGTTAGCAGTGATGCATTATTCAGCTTCTTAACTATTGACATTTGCAGCTAAATTTTTAAGCAGATCAATCTTACATCCGGCGAGCTAATTGGCTAGCTGGCCTGCAAACTGACATATGGAGTGCAGCTTTCTGCCAAGCTGTAAACATAACACGGAGCAACATGGACATTAAGTTGGAGTCGTGATTCTGGCTTTTCTTTTTCAATCTCCTTTTAGCTCCATTTTGGGTCTCCACCACCTCCTGAGGGAAATATGTGGCTCATTAGCTGCTAAATGCTTCCCCACATTCACCAGCTAGTCACTAACTGTACAGTGGATTTATCCGAGCGTTCTCTTAAAAAACAGCTCTCTGCTGCAGATGGAATTGAGGATGATGACAGTGTTGAGAATTAGTCAAAATAGTAAAGTTGCAGGCCATAGCACACGTCTCATTATCCCCACTGCTTTTCTTGGCAAGACCAACCCCACTCTGCCTCTGATAGGTTTACCCTAACATCCATACCCTAATCCTAACCAATCTCATTCTTCATACATAATTTTAACCAACCCAACCAACAAAGGAAACCAGCCTTGACAAAAAAAGCAGTGAGAACCATGATGATGTGTAAAAGCCACCGAAAAGCTATGAGGATGATAAACCTTTGTATTATGAACGACTCCTTTCACATACAAAAAGTCATTCGATCCAATGTTAATAAAAAATATTGATCATAGCAGCTTTAACTGAATCCATTTATCAATAAAAGAGAGCTAATCAAACCGCTCTGAGAGAACAGAAGTGGGGGTAGGATAAAACGGGCATCTCATCCACCACAGCAGGCGACCTCAGTAGCACCACACGGCCTAAACTGAGGTGACATTTTATTATGATCACTTTTTATATAACTTGTTTAATTGCAAGCTCTACTTCATTACACTAAAGCACCCATCGAGATAAAGAACAGGCTCTTTCTCTGAAGGTGGAATAATATGTGGATAATTTCACAGCTCAGCGTCCCCAGTGAGAAGCGGTTGTTAAGTATTCCAAACAAAAAAGCCAAAAGTATTCCCATTAATTAGCCATGTGTGGCTGATGATGACAATGTTGATGAAGATGATGATAATAAATGCCAACGGTTCACTGGGAGTTTAGACAAAGGTTATCATCATACTGAGCTCATGGTTTACACGCGTCAACACACGGGTGACATCTTTGATTCCACCGGGCTTCAGTGTAAACACGCAGGGGAAGACTTGACTGATGGAGGAGAGAGATCCGTCATGAGGCCGTTTAGAAAGTGATTGTTCAAACGACGCGCTAACAGTTAGCATGTTGATACAGTGACTGATGAAAGACCGGTGCCACTTCAGTCCGGGGGAATTACAGATTTAACCTCTTGATGTTTTAATTCCTCAGGTTTAGTTCTTTATTTTCTGGATTATGAAGGAAGGTTTGAGTTTTGTATTAGAAAATTACTGCATGTGTAAAAATAGAGGATCACTGCAACATGTATGCACTCTTTCAAAGTGCAGACAGATAGAGACTAACTGACTAACTGTTGGAAGGATCGGTTGTGAACTCTATGCCACCACTGTTGTATGAGGTCTGTTAAAGGTGCATTGGTAATTTGGAAACATCCTCATAGATTGGTTTTCATGACTGAATAAACTTAACAAAACAACACAACAAAGTCTCCTTAATGGACAATGGGTCTCTCAATCAAAACAATGATAACAAAAGACTTTGTTGGATGTTGTGAGGTAGTGTGGGCTCACAGGAGTTGTTGTCTTCAATGTTAAACAACCACTATTGCCGATGAAAATCTGGCGCAACTCAGGCAGAAATGTACATGGACAGGTCACATTCGCCGCGTTCTTCCTCAGTCTCTGACGTATCATGTTTTTGCATAGTTTGAGCAACAGGCGACCTACTGAACCTAGCTGTTTTTTGACATTTGAATGCAGAAATGTTACCTATTACATCTTTATTATGAACATGCAGAGTGCTGAACCTGAGCCAAACAAGCATATCTTAACTGATGGCACAATTATCAAAAAAAGAAAATTTTACGACAAAGCCACAATACAAAACCCTGACATTTTTCCTCCCACCTTCACAGTTTTAACATCACAAAAGAGCCTTCCATTAAAACCTCACGTGAATACTTTCATCTGTCAGAGTAAAAGCAGCGAGTCCTGACAACAGATCATGTTCTGCCACAGCATTCATCCAGCTCAAAACTGTCACATTGGATACAAACACAAAAGCTTAATTCATGAAGTTCAATTCATGCACAGTTCTTAGACTAATATTACCATCAGGCTACACGGTGAAGGCTTTGTAGTGAATGTATTTTGGCTGTCGGCCAGTTCACCCTCTCTCCCTCCACAGGAGTATTGGTGGTCCCTCTTCATCAAAGATTAAAGTTATTTGTTTCTTCAGTCCCTCTTCTGAGCACACAGGGAGATGCCAGAAAGTATTGTACTCATTAGCTTGGGGAGAATATCACACCAGATTTAATTTAAAAATCTGGTCATTTAAGATCGCCATGAGAATTTACAAAATGTGCTCCACAAAGGGTTTGACTTAGTCTCTCAATATAAAACTCCAATAATTTTTGTAGAGAAATAAGTGCTGTTCTCAGATGCTCAAAGACTCACCTCTTTGATGGCGGACATCTTGACAGTCTCATAGTAGTGCAGAGGTGCGTGGGGCGTGTTCATGTCGTAGCCGAAACCAGCCACGGCCACCTCGTCACAGTTATGCAGCGCCATTGTTATAGCAACTGTTCCCAAAGTCGGAATGTTCTGTAGCAAAAACAGAGACGCATGTGGTCAGAACATCACAGCACACACACTTTATTAATGGGAACTCATTCAGGGATTAATTTGGACCAAAAACATGCAGGATTTAACATTTTCAGCTAATTTTGAAGCCGATATGGTTTCTGACACTCCCTCTCATGTCTCTACTTCCCTCCCTCCTCTGTTCCTCTGTCTTTGTTCTGCTCCACTGCTGCTAACTGACTTTGAGCACTTGGTGATTAACTATTACCTTTAAGACGCGACCCCTGCAGACCCCTGCTACGACACAGTGATCTACAGGGTTGAACTGTGCTTCCTAACCGCCTTGGGCTGCCACAGATCTGGGGGGTACAGAGGCTGTGTGTGTGTGCGTGTTGTAGAACAAGAGGGGGAAAAAAAGCGTGTGTGTTGGAAAAAAAAGTGGGTGCAGAAGAAAGAGTGGAGGGAGGCCTCATTTAAATCATTACCCTGATTTGAAGCCCTCGGGGTAGGTGGAGCTGAACCAGCAGCTGGCCAACCCCCTACTGCGTCTTCTAATACAGGTTAATTTACACACACATTCTCACACACACACACACACACACACACTCAACGTAAACACTAGCGTAACAAATCGACCTCCTCATTAATTTCCACATACATAAACATAAACAACGATGGTCAGAGGAGAGACAGGAAAGTGTTCTGGGGAGAGAATGTGCCAAATCATACAACTCTGCAGCATGTATTGTGTGAGACAGTGCTGCAAACACCAAGACACAAACACAGAATGTGCACACAAATTACCAACACACTCTCTCACACACACACACAGACAGGCCAGATGCCCACATGTTGAACACATGTTGCAGAGTGGAGTTCATGCAGGGGTGTTGTGGTGGCCCCAGAGGGCAGAGTCATGGTGATACGCTCCTCATGTCCTCTCCAATTCTCTAACAACATGCACCTCTACTTACCTACAGAACACACCGACACACAACTCAGTGATACATGGATACAAACGGTCTTGCTCAAATGAACAGCAGTATTTCGTATTGGTTCTTTACTTAAGATTTTTTCTTTTGTTTCTCCAACAAAACATTCTCTGGTCTCTGTTCAAAGCCTGATAGAGCCGTCTCAAGTCCAGACAAATATGATTCATGAGCAAAAAATATGCTTCATCCAGAAAGAATAGAGTGCTGTAGAATTCAGACTGGACCTGGTTTGCAGCAATGTAAACTGTTGTTTCTCTTCCATTTCTATCACTTTGCCGATGAAAATGGATTCACTACTTCTTCATCCTCTCATGTTTGACTGAGGGCGACTGGACGCTACAGAGTCATTCCATATCAACTCACCTAGGGCCTCCCAGTTCATGTCAGTAAAAGAAAAGGCTTTAAATGACTCCAGAAACAACAGATTAGAGAACAATTGTATTTTGTCTCCCATTGATTATATAAAAAGACAATAGCGCAATGCAGTGTAGTGGCACCGGTGATGATCATTTCAGTTTTTCCTGTGATATAACCATAGCATAATGTCTTGATCGACTCATCCACCATCCAAAATTCTCTGTTCATTTCCCTTCAAAACACAATCACAGGGTTTGTGTGCCTTTTTCATGATTCTGTTATACTCACTGTCAACTTTTGATTTTACCTGTGCACATCCCCGATTCCTTATTTCCATGAAAATGTCCAAATTCTGAGCAAATTTCAAAAACATTGACAAAAGAAACTCTCGACATTGTTAGTGTGTGCCTGCATGTGTCTTACCCCTTTGCCCATGAGGCCATTGTTGAAGGGCAGGCCTATGAACTGGAAGGCAGCCTCCTGGATGAAGTAGGGATTCAGGATTCTTATCTCCGTTGGCTCCCGAGGCACATAGTGAGCCACCGACTTCCAGAAACCCTCTGTGCCCCTCTGAGGTGAAGACAGGAACACAGACAGGGAGGAAAAACAGAACATTGTGTATTAGATGTTTTCATCACAAACACTGGACTGGTTTTTCTCTGCAAGGTCAGAGTTGTGTGCATAAAACACAGAACTGACACTCACATGATGACACCTCCATGGTGGACAGCTTACTGCAATTTACCAACCAAACATCAAAGTGAGATTATCCTCTGTAACGCTGACATAAAACACAGAAGCCAACCAGAAGCCAGACCCCATACCAGCACTGATTAGGAAAATGGCTTTTGGGCCTTTAATGGATGAAGTCGGGGTGAGGGGCTCGCAGAACAGCAGTAATTATGACCCCTGGTAGGAGCAGAATCAAGCCCCCCTCAGTCCCCCTCTTAAAGTTTTTAATAGTTGCAGGGAAAAGGGTAAGGGTCATATATATATATATGTTTATATTTTGCTAGTACATTTGATCATCACACATTGAGGGCCATCTTAATAAACATTTGAACATTTTTCAGTGTACAGCAGATACAAATGTACTCTAAAACAAAAACCTAAAAAATTACTTTGTAGTCTGGTTTAAGTCAGATGGAAAAGGCTAGATAAACTAATAACAGAGAGAAAAATGGCAAATAAGGGCGATGATTATGATGACGATGAGGATGATTAAGCAAGTAAAACCATGCTTACACGCACTGACTCAGTAGGAGCAGTTTCCGTTCCTTTGTTGGCTTGATCTTGAACGTATTCCCTCAAATGTCCTCATAAGGCATCTCCCTGACTTTCCTATCAGAACTTCCTGCTTTTTCTTCAGGTTGTTCATTCTATCGTAGTGTTTGGTCAGGCTTAATGATTGCTTTATGGTTTAATGTTAGTCTATCGGTACATGTTATGGTTTTTAATTGTGTTGGTTTACTCTACATTCAGTGTCTGCTGTTGCTGTTTTGTTAGGAAATCACAAACTCCTCACAGTATCCCACAATTAAATATGGCCTCAGGTATTTTCCACAATACTATCATCATCCATAATTAGGGCAATCTGTCAGACAAGCCAGGAGAACCACCTGAATAAGATTATACAGCTACAATTACACGCATTAGTTCAACTCAGTCATACCTGAAAAAACACTGGATATCAGGAGACTGAGACACAAACTCAAAAAAGGTAGCCTTTGAAATTAAAGTCTATACACATCATGCAAATAATAAGAATTTCTGACTTCTTAACAAACAACTAACTGGCAAGATTATGCCTTTGACAAATCAGTCCCCCAAACGTGTAACTATCCAGCAGTGCTTGATTGACATGCCTGACAGTGCGACTTCCTAAAAGGCATGAAGCCAATAGGGTCAGCAGAATTAAATGGGAATCACCTGTTCAAATAGTCAAGCACCCGCCCGGCCGCCTTTGATACAGCACTGCATGACTCTGTGTGTGTGCCTGTGTGCGTGTGTGCGTGTGTGTGTTGGCAGAGGCAGTAGCAACAAGTCTGCCGGCTTTGTGGCTTCAACAGTGGCGGCTCTTTTTGAACGTGGGCCCGGCTCTGTGCCTTCGGCAAGCTGCAACAGGAACAGCAGCTCATCTCTCCTGTCAACACAGCTTGTGTTTGCCAGGAATCTATTTAGCAGCGCTGTTTGGATGTGTGCGCGTCTGTGTACGCTGAATAAAGAGAGCGATGCGCTTTTTTCCCCCTTTATTCTAGGAAGGAGTGAGGTTAATGACACACCATACACTCCTCGCTTTAAACAGCAATGACCTGACATGTACATAGACATGAATGTCACGGGGTGGGGTTTCTTTGAACATATTCAGACAACTGGCAAAGTACAGGTGGCTTTGAGAAATGGAAGAGCAATTAGTATGTAAGGATTTAGGGCGGTCAGGAGGGAGGGGGGTTGTGGGTACTGTTATGAGCTTAGGAATGTGGGCAGTCCTTTACAGTAAAGGTCACCAACTCAAACCTCCACCAGTTGGGTTGGACAGGACGGAGACAGTTAATGATAACACCTTAAAACTACTCCTGAGGAGCCGAAAAGTTCCACCAATGAAGACTTTTTTTGTGGGTTGCTACTGCGAATGGATGCTAATATCTGTGCACTGGTGATACGAGCCGAGTTTAGTAAGAATCCACCAGCCTTATCTGCTTAAAAAAAAGTTTAAAACACGCTTGTAAATTATGAGCAATAGTGGTTGAAGACTGTTTAACAACTGCGTTGCAGAAGAAGTACTCAAAAACGCAAATACCCTGCAGGGAACAGGATGTGGCTTCCACTGGGGACTGACCGCTAACCTCCATGTGAGTGTGTATTAGTTTGTCAAGAGAAACATCGCTGAGTCAGTGGCATTTGACCGTGGCCAGAACAGGAAGCTGCAGAGTGGTCCAACACCGCCAGAGCAGTACTCATCAAGCCGACACAAACACATGCTCAAAAGGTGAACAGAAGTGTGTAGCCTTGGTGTTTGGGGCCTGACGTCGGGCGGTGGTCAGAGAGGAAATGGCTGGTTCCCTTCTCCTGCGACAGCTTTATGGTTAAATTGGTCTGGATTATTAGATTTAAGTGCATGCACAAGGCTTTGTGCTCCATTGAAGCACCTGTTAAAACAACCTTGAGCTGGGAGAGTTAATTGTTTGCAACGCATGGAGTCCGCGGAGAGGTCAACATCACTCAGTCAGAAGAAGGTACACTAGGAAGTTACAGTTCTCGTCCACTCAAGACAAGCGTGTCATCAGTTAAAGACACCAAGATAGCCAAGTTAAGCCAAGTCAGTACATGTGTATGGAAAAGGGCCCATGGTTGACACGATTCCATGGCACGCTTAAAAAATAAAGAGTGCTTCTCAGATTCAATAAGAAAAAGTAGTTTTGATGAGTGACAGAGCACAAGATGATGTAAGAATGATCACAGTACCAGCTTCACATTTAGCAGTGCTTGACCAAACCACTGGTAGACCAACATGAGGTCAACCCACTTCATATCTGAGTGGTCATGAGTCATCTGCTACAATAACAACACTTGCCACAAACGAACTGAAGTAAACATGCCATCTCACACAACATATTTACTGTATCTGATCATGTCGCGTGTCCAATTTCACTTTCACTGCTCTGCTTCCCAAGTCTAATTGATTCAAAAGGAGGTGCCATTAATGAGTCACTAAGAGTTAACTAATACCATAAAAGCACTCAGTTTCTTAATGCCAGCAACGTTAAGTGTAACAGAAGCTTTTCAAAAGCAAAGTGTATTTGTCATGTAATTTCACAGCTGTAGGAAAAAAATCACAGCCATACAAACCATCACCAAAGGAGCTTTAAGCGCAGGATTAGAGCAGGACAATGTCAGAGGGTGAGGACAAGACCTACTGTAAGCCAAGACGAGTGAGTGATCAAACAGATGGAAACAGTGATGTGGGCTGACACATACAGAGGGTTAAGAACTATGATCAAGTAAGTGATGAAATTGAAAATGTACAACTTTCTAAAACTATATCTGTAGTTAAAACATCTAGGTTACATACAAAACTGCTTAAAATGTCAGAAGTAACTATGGGTTGTTGGCGGTGAAAGACTAATGTAAAAGTTCCAAATCAGAAACATGTTGTGGAGCCTGGAGTTATCCAACCAGCGTTTATGGTTTTCAGTGTGGCCAATGAAACTTAACTCACCTTAACCCAAAATGTTTCTCTGTATTGAATGAAGCAGATAGTTTATAGCTCCTGAGGGGCTGAGTGAGAAATGTGGAGCACTGAACCAAGCTGTAATATGAGGGGTTTCACATCTGCTGGCTTACTGAGGGTGGCTTTAAAGCCCTTCAATGTAAACAAACACAAACAAGCCTCAGCCTTCCATCAGCCGCAAGTAGTAACTAGAAACAGTATATGCCTGATTCTTGGGTATTATCCACAACGATCTCATAGTACGGTTGGAATAACACAAATGCTCTTCCTCCCTTGGTAGGCAGCTATCATACAATTTGGCTCGATCTGGGTTCTTCGGTCCTGTAAACGAGTGTCTGAGGATGTGGTTGTGTTTGATGTTTATGGGGAGGACGACTCAAACGAGGTGGACTGGATTCCAGAAGGTAGACTTAGAGCAATTTAGATCTAAAAAATGGCAGCTCGGAACTGCCAACAATCACAATTAAGGTTGTCTGGAGGTCATTAGCACTGTGTACATGTTGGACCTTTGAGTTTACAAGTTGCAGTGTCTCACCACATACAAGAGGAACCATTTCAGAAAGAATGTCGAAAGGAGCGAGGTTTCCAAAAAAATGAGAGGGGTAAAATCCTGGTTGGGTTGTTTTATTCCCGTTTGTTAGTCAGGAATCTCAAGCATTCACCAATTTGCCTTTACTTCTCTTGACACATACCAAGACCTCTGGCCTCATTGAGGTCACGGTGGTTTCTCTTTTCCTGGCCTCTCTTGCGTTACCCGGTGTGTGAAACCCTTGTCTCCACACTCCCATGACAGCCAACATGAAAACAGTGCCAACACTTGACAGTATTGTGACCCTTAAGGCTTGTAACATGGTTCTCTGGGAGAAAACAGGTTGCTCCTTTGGCCCAGTGACAGGACCCTGCTGGTATCTGACGAATACCCCTTTCACACTGGACAAAAAACCCACTAATACCCACACACGTCTGGCTTTTGTCTGCAGTAGGACTGGGTACAATCGGCATTCATTCGCAGGTCAAATGACTCTGCAGTCGTCAGGGGTGTTTATCAGCTCCATCTCTGATCGGCAGTGATAGAAACATGACACCCGAGTGGACAGGCTAGTTTTGCCCCTTTTGTGTTGTGATGCTATGAAGCACGTTGAAGTTCCAGATGTTGGTGCGCCAATAGTTTTCCATCCATCTCTATTCACGCAGTGCTCAAACATCGTTCAGTCGATGTCGAGTCGAGTTTGAAAGAAAGACTGAGGTAAAAGATGCAAAAAAGTGTCACCAGGCTCCATGCTGCTTTCTACTGTTCCCAGTTTTCAGACAGCAGACAGAACGAACAAAAAACTAAACAGAAACAGAAATGCTCACCTACTGTCAATGGGGAAGGTGTCAATCACCTATTTTTATCAGGTTTAACCACATACAAATTCGTTTTTACCAACCTCATTTTTGTCTGAGGTTGACATTTGTACACATCACTTTCACATCAGGAGCTGGAGGGGAAGCTATGAGGCTGCCAAACGGGTGACCGGAGTTTAAGTCTGCAGGGACATTTCAGACAATCATATTTTTGTAGCAACCAAAACAAGGTGTTTTTCACAGGAAGGTAGACCATCTTCAGCTGTGTTATTTGCGAAAAACAGCTATTTTTCACAGGACATCGAACCATCTCCAGGCGTTTTTTGTGGCATCCAAAACTGGCCGTTTTTCAAGGGAAGGAGGACAATCTCCAGCCATTTTTGTGGCAACCAAAACAGGTTTTTTTAAGCTATACCATGACATTTTCCTAATCATAACCACATGGTTTTTGTGCCTGAACTGAAGAAGAGCATAAGAACATCATGCTAAAATGTTTTCTGGCGATTTGGTTAAAAAATGGAATTAAAAACAAATTATTCCTTCTAGTGACATGTCAAAGATTTCCTTAAACTTGCATGAATATTTAATTGCCCAACATCCATTGCATCAGAACATACCACTAAAGGAACTAAGAGTGCAGGTCTGAGTGTTAATCATTGCAGGGCGAGGTAGGTGACTCATTTTTGAAACACAACACTCATGGTAATCAGTGACATCCGGACCCTATGTTAGTCACTTGGTTCATGTTCAAAATCCATGTTTACAAGTATGTAAATGTTTATGAATGCATGTATGCATGCTACTTTGGGCTTCTGCGCAGATGTTTGGGCTTAAAAAAGGAGCCATATATCTGTTATTTCAGTCCCACAGCTCATCCTCAATGATCAAGTTACAGCAAACTTTTTGGGCTGAAATGACAAGCTGAAAAAAGTTGGGCGTCACACAGAGATTAACAGTAGGAAATGCTTCATAACAATATTCCCGCAGGAAGGACTTCATTTGGAAATTTGTTCAGTCATGTGAAGCAACTGGCTATTTTTGTAATTCCTTGAATACTCGATTTCTGGCATCGCCTAAGAGTTGTGCAATGTATTTTAAAATGTTGGCTTGGCTACAATATTTTCATACTTCTGATGAAGAACCCCTGGCTGTATTTCTATTAAAGGAGAAGTACTCTCTTCCTCAAATTGTCTCCATCCATCATTTATCTCTCCGGCCTGCAGAGAGCAGGCAGAGCTCCTGTAAACAAACAGGAGAGATAGAACACCGGCACTCCACCTTCGAACCCCGTGTTTACCACCGGCTGTATATCCTTCACTGGCTCTGTTTGAAAATATCCCCACATATACAAACAACTGCGGCTGTGTGAGCATGAACTGTGAGTGTGCGCCGTGTGCACGAGGGGAAAAATTGAAACTAGATAAATAGGAAAAAAGAATTTATCAGTGATTGTGGAAATTATGTTTGAGCACATTTGTAAACAGCATGGCACTGGGCAATCAACCAGCATATGTGGGGTCAGACTTTAAAGCAGAGTGACACAGTCGTAATCACACAGACCCGCGGTAATGAGGGATTAGGGAAGTTGGAAGCCTTGTGATGCTGCGGTGCTGTAGTTGTATGCGTAGTAGATCTAAAATTCAGAGAAAGTACTTTGTCTGCAGGCCTGAGATCTGATCAGGACCAAGGTCAAGGAAGTATGTGTGTGTGTAAGAGTGTGGAAGTTTATGTACGAGTGTGTGTGTTTGTGAGTGTACAAAACACTAAATAACAGATTGGGAAATTGCCTCGCTAATTTGTATTCTGTTCAGCCATCCAAGACAGCGCTGTAGGCATTTGAAAAGCCACAATAGCGCAAGATACTGGCTGGATGACTCACTTGAGGCTGCACAACAACTGTTCACCACCCACCAACCTTTCAAAGAAAAGGAAGAAAAAAGACATACACTTGCTTTCATAACCGCAGAAGGAGAGTGAAAAGGTTTTGCATCCCTTCCAGCTGTGAGTGTGCAGGTCACACAAAGAAAATCCCTGCTGGACCGACGGACATAAAAGCCTCCAAAGGACAACTGTCCCTCTGGGATGGACTACATGGATAAAGGGAGGGATGCTTGTTGCTACTTGGTGAGGACTTCCTCATCCTGATGATCCTCATGCTGTGTATCCTGAAGTATGTGGTATCCTCTAAACAAAATCTCTGATAGCGGCCTTCTAATGATTTAGTCTGGTAATAAGTGGAAAAAAATAGGTAAAAAAATGAAACAAAACATTCATGAGTCACTGATGGAAAAGTGTCCGTGAGTTCACAGAAAACACATGTACATACACACATAAACACTCTACATGTTTATGTTTCCACTGCATTAGTCTATGCAGGGTGTGAGTCACATACAATTAAGCAAGGATAACAGTCTTTTAACAGCACTTCAGGTCCTTTCTTGTTGTCGCTAAGACTTCAAATCCACTTTCCATTGTAAACAGATCATGTTGCCCCGGTAAAGTTTGTTTTTTGAAAAAAGGTCACCATTCAGCATCTGTAAATGCTTTCATGTTGATTATGTAGCTACATGTGTGCTAATATCTACATGCTACTCATCTTTGTGTATTCTCCTAAAGTGACATTTTAAATTTTTTATAGCGAAGTGCTGAGGACACATTCAGTACATTACCTCATTGCTATGCATCCTGCAAAAAGCTGAGTTTAAAGACGAAAAAATTGTATTAAACACATGCAATAGTCAGATTAAGATCTTTAGACACAATGCAGTAGTGCTTGTACCGTTTTTGTCCACAGGGGCCGTGACAATCAACAAAAAAGAAAGTGTGTTGTAGCAGCTTTAAAATATCACCTAAACTGAGAGATGTGCAGAGAAATTTAAATGAGAGATTAACACTGAAATTAACCTGACACCTGCTACATAATATGCATATATAACAAAATAAACAATGGACATAAAGTAGTTCTCAACCTTTATGGACACACCAGCTCACACTCGTACCTGAACATGAATCTCAAGGCACAATAACAGAAAGAGCATTAGAGCCCAACACACCCCAATGAGTTAAACCGATGGACTGAGCAAAAAGACCAACACTGCCATTCTTGGGGTCTGGACTCTTACTAGCAAGTCCAACAATGGTTTTGGGTAAATCTAATCCTATGTACTACTACATTTTGTCTGATATATGTGTGATGTTTGTTATATGTATGTCTACATTGGTGCCATCTTTTGTTAAACATGTAGGTAATGTCTGATGACACCATGTCGTGAGGAGAGTCTGCATGCTGTTACCGAGTTATCACCATACTAGCCTGCAGGCGCAGGGAAGGGTTCTTTCAACATGTAAATATCAACACTGGCACCTTTGTTATTTTGATAGCCAAGCCTAAAAAAGGAAGCAGGATATTAATTATTGCGGAATCAGGTGAGTAAGAAAGGCTCCGACAGAAATCCACCAGCAGACACTGACCCAGTTAGTTCTCACCTGAAATGAAAGCACTGATGTGGTCCAGCCTGTGGATAGCAAACAGCCTACTAATCAAATAACCAGATCCTGCTATCGCATGGAGATGAAAAAAGATGTTGTTGACGTTAATGTTGTTTTTTTCCTAAGTGACTGAATGTTTAATCCATATCCATTCATGGGTCTTTGCACATCTGTCAGTTTTCTTCTGACACATTATCATCAAGGCTCCGAACAAAAGACACAGATTTCTTTTTCTGTTCCCTGATTTTAAACCCACGAGAAACATTCTTCCTTCCTCAGCAGATCAAAGCGGGCTGAGTCGAACGCCAGGGGCCAGATCAATTATCCCAGGCAGCCATTTCCACTGTCCTCTGCTCCTGACACACCAGAAAAATCTGGGCCCTATCAAAGGCCGAAGGGGCCATCAGCCAGCCAAGCAAGCTATTTTCCTCCGTTTTACTTTACTATTACCTTCCAGTTCTCATTTTCTTTTCCCAAGCTATTATCCCTTTCCCTGTTTCACTTCATCCTTTCCCTCCATCTTTCCTCTGTTCTCTCAACCTTTAATCCAACTTCACACTATTTCTTAGTTTCAGCTTGCCATTGAATGCCCTTTCCATCCCCTATTATAATGGTATTGTCCTTTTCTTATTTTTTTCGTACATGACTGTACTATTTTGACAAAAGTCACCTTGTAAAAATATCAAGCTGACAGCAGATCTGTCGGTCACACAGCTGTGCTGGAAAGTAAAGCAGGTTTCCTCAGTTCTGGGTTGACAGAAGCATCGCTCACTAAGAATGAGGCAAAAAAGTTTAGCAATTTAGTCTGTGTACAACCTGTGCATTTAGGAACCACTTTTGCATGGCCCATGTTATGTGTTATGTACAGTATATATCATTTAATTAACTAAATTTGGTATTTACAATCTTTTTGTGTTATTTTGCAATAAACTGCAGTTATGTAAAGTGAAATAAAATGAAAAGATTTAACATATAAAAGCTAAAACATATAAAAACATCCTTTAATGTAAGACTCCCTTCATTTTAATGACTCTATGAAGACCTTTGCGAAGTGCACCCACTGTCCTTGAGTTGAATAGACTCCTAATCTCAGGGATACCAGAGACTGTTCAACATGAACAAAATGAAAGTGCTTATGAGAGCTTTTTCAATAACAATGGATATAAAAGGAGACAGGAGCCATTAAAAAAGGACTGCCTTCTGTAATACGTCAAAAGATAAGGGAAAGCCAGTTCTGCCATTCAGTCTGACCCTTGTGATTAAGAAGCCAATTCACAGCCTCAGTCATTTAACTGTGGCAGTCATGAGGACACCCAAAAGGTTTGTTCTGAGTAAATTAATTCATACGTATTAGCATGCTGACATCAAAACATGAGAACAGGTTAGATTGGCAACAACAGGAATCTTCTTCATGCTCCTTTGAGTGATGTTGTTCTCCGAGAGAAAACATAACTTGTCTGCTAGTCATTGGTTTTTCTCAACTGTCCATTCCACATTAAGCATTCAAACAATCTGAAACATCCCCTTTATATAGTAGACACCAGTGTTGTCCACTTAACCTCTTTACAAAAACGGCTTACATTTCCACAGGAAGGAATGTACAGAATGTGATCAGAGGTTACACTGTTATGTTCTGCTAAAAATAAAACGCATAACTCAGACATTCAGAAACATTCAGACACCCAGAGAAGTAGAAATCCAGTGGGTGCAGGAGAGAGAGAGAGAGAGAGAGGGAGCATGCCTGATTTGCTCTTTCACGGTATTTGGGGAAAAAAAACAACAAAAAAAACATGCAGAAATGAATCACCGCTCCTAGATCTTTCAGGGTTTTGTGTGTCTATTCAATATGTTCACTTTCATTCTTTAATGATTTAAAAATATTCCTACCAGTTTCTCCTTGAAGACCATCTGTCTGAGCCACTTGAAATCCAGCGGTTTGAAGGCGGAAAAAACAAAAAGGGAGTCTTTTTCATAGCTTTCGGGCTTCTGGATGGCTCCCTCTGGATAGGTAATCCTCACGGTGGTTTTGGTCCCAACATCTTTACTATAACCAGCTACTGGGGCTTCATTTAACCTGCCAACACAAAATACATCTTCTGTCTATGCCTTTCAATAACGTGTTGTTTAAATTAAGACGTATTACAGTTCACAGTCTACAATATATACATATTTTATACACAATACTGTTGTTTTGAAAGAAAATTGCTCATTCATTTTTATAGCATTTTATTTTACTGCAGCATCATCTTACCTCACTACGACATCGTAGTCATCTATACGGGAGCCCAGAGACTTGTTGGACAGGATGCCCCCGTTGCCCACAATGATGCATCTTTTACAGCTGAGACTGCAGGGTGGGAGGGAGCGTCAGAAGTGAGTAAAATTGACAACTCATATATGGACAAAAACAGGACTTTAAATGTGGGTGAGCAGTAACAATCACCTGTCCAGCTCCTCTCCAAGTCCGTAATTTTTTGTGGTAGTTAAAATACTGTCTATGATTCTCTCTGCAAAGACAAAAAAAAGAAATAAACAACATAAGAGGACAATTAAAGCAACATTATGTAACTTTACCTTAAAATAACAGCTTTAAAATAATTTTGATTACAGGGTCTTGTAATCAGGTGATTGGTGTCTCTGTCTCAGCCACTCCACCCCCTTTCACTTGTTTCTGCAATATGCAAGTATTATGTAATGGAGTTTTGTTTTATCTCAGAGGACCAGGGGAGTTTTGTTGTTTACAAGCCTAGCACAGGAGCTTTGGACCAGGACGGGACAGGGCTAGCATGCTAACTTCAATAGATATAATCTGCAACACAATACATAGACATCGTACACGTTACTTTTTTTAATGTCGTCATTTTACCCTCTGTCTGAACGGTCCATTTTAGCGCCTGTCTCCTAAGGCCCCCCCTTCTGAAATGCCCAGTCTGCTCTGATTGGTTAGCTCTCACAGGCCTGAGCAGGCACCACCCACATTGTTTCCACCTCAGCTCTCCAGACTTCTTGCAACCACAGACATGCTGGGGGCGTGGCTGAGGGCAGTGAAATCACGACCTTACAGGAGTCCTGATGGTTCGTTTAAAAAGGCACAGTTTCTGAATACAAGTTGTGTGCCTTTCTTGTCAATTTAGTGTTCTGATCATTTCACAGTATTTATAAAGAATGTAGAGGGACCTTTAAAAATGTACATTTTATATGAGCGTACTGACTTTAAATACTTGTGTAGTTAATTTTACAGCCCAGAGCAGTTTGTGTATAAATACAGTGGTGGATAATTGCTTTCTTGGCAATGAATGGGAGACTGGACACACACCTAGTGTCAAATTCTCTTCATCAGAAGATTTTCTATCTCATATTTTGACACTGATATATGTAGCGCTATCATCGGGGTCAGCCACCGTCAGCGTCTGCACAGCAGTGCAGTGTTTAAACATCACAGAAGAGGTGATGAGCGCTTATAATGAAAATTAGATATATGAAGAGCGAAAACCAGAGGGAATTGCTCCTTTAAAAGATTAACAAGCTGCCACAGACTTCAACATACCAGCAGAGATATAGCAATCTAGGTGGTCTTTAAGACAGTTGGAGGAGAGAACACCTCTCTCCGTTTATTCACTCACAGATAAGGAGTGACCAATCAGCCCTCAGGAATAGTACTGATGGGATAACGGAGGGAAAAAAGCTGTTGTGTTCCTGAGGAGTGAATCTGAGAGGAGACGGACATACAGAGCTCAGGATGGTATGCGTGTGTATGTAGAAACTCTCCCATAAAAGCACTCAGAGAGGAATGCTGTTTTCAAACAAGCACATTCTCCTTGTTAAGTGGGCGATGTTGAGCTCGTCTCCCTGCGTGGCTAGCACCCCTCTGATTGCAGGAGTGAGAAACGGGGATGTTTAGCCATAGCACACATTCCTGCCATGTTCCACGGGGCATTCTGTTCAAGTCATGCTTCGAGCATTAGTTATTAAATTTCTCTCTTCTACTGACCATTTTTAGGCCTCTCGTACCTATCATAACATCCAGAATGTGCAGATTCCATTACAGCTGTTGCTATCTTTGATCCATGGTACATTTTTAGTGATGCAGAAGCACCATTGTTAAAAAAAAATGAGCGGTATTTTCATTGCTCTCTCAAATTTCACTTAATATAATCACCATACAACAAAGAGGGGCCAAGAGCAACAGCAAAAGCGAGAGTAAAGGGAGAGTGAGACCACAAGAGTTTAGACTGGGGCCTCACAGCAGTTTGTAGGACACATTACAGCCCCATTCACCCTGGCTAACGATCCTAATGATTAACCTGCTGAGGAGAGGCGAACAGAGCAACAGCCCATTGTTTGGATGTGGTGTCGATGTCTGGCGTCAAGCATCACCCCGAGCAGCATAAACACAAGGCCGAGGACCACACCTGGATCCAAGCGGGTGAAAAGTGAAAAATCACAATGGGCAGGACTCGCTTCCAGAGAACGACATGGAAGCTAATTGTTATAAGTACCCGGGGTAAACACTTCAGCCAAGTATGTCTCGTGTTGGAGCCAAAGACGAACGGCTGTAGGTTCAGACGTTAGTCCAACATGGAACTTGTGAAATGACAAAAATCTTTGCTGGTTATGTGGAGGAAGATCGGAAGCATCACACAACATATAAACACAGACGCATTGTTGGGATGAGTGTAGCCTAAACAATACCAAAGAATTAAGTGATGACAGAGTGGTATTTGTTAGGACTGCCCCTTAATAGGCTTTTGACTCGCCATTGTAAAAAAGTAAAAATAATAATTTGATTGCAGTATAATACAATAACCGCTTGAAGATGTAGATAACTGAAGAATCCTTAAATATACGTAGCTGTACATGCAAAGGTGGGGCCATCTGTATTGCCATGATGAAGACTGCAAATCTGAGGTGTGTTTGAGTCTTTGGCACCAGTTTGCAACTGGCACATATTCATTTGCTGCCAATTGCACTACAGATTACCCTTCAGGAGCCTCCATTAATTGTTTTGCTTAAACTTGACCAATAGTTTTTATGAATTTACTCTCACACTTGTGCACCTGCTCTTGTCTCATGTTACAAAAAAGATGGAGCATTACCTCTCACAAAGTTTGATCATGTGACTGAGGCAAAGCTTATGTAAACATCATACTCTGAATATGTAAATGGAATCAGAGTAATGGTAAAGGTGAATAAAACAGTGTAATCTGCACTCAGCTTGATAAAGAGCAGATTCAAGTGAATGACTCATCAACAACTACTAGCAGGAACTACTGTTCAACGGCTTGTGTCTGTTAGCTTAACCTCAAATTGTAGGCGATGTGACGGATAGTTTCAAAGCACTGTGCTGTTCTGGGCACTCCACGTAATGTGGGTTCTGGGAGGTGTTACTTAAAAGTTCTGCAATCTTGTGGTCGCAAAAAGAGCACATAAAGCACTGTAGGGCAACTGCAACTACCGATTACCTGCATTATTGATTAATCTGATCATTTTTTAGCCTTACTGCAGAGGACTGATAAAACTTTTAAACTTAAATCTTTGACTTGTGAAAAATATATGTTTAACTGTATAAACCTCTGGCTGATGATCATCATGTAAGCAGCTTATTAAGTTTACTTTGGACTGCAGAAGGATTTCATTCAAAACTCAAATTGACCGCTCACTGGCTGGCCTGCAGTCCTCACAAGTGTGGTTTTCCTCTGCGACTGAATCAGCGCAGCTTAACTGTTCTCATGCTACGGTTGATGTGTGCTGAAGATACCTCTAGGCAGAAAGAAAAGTAAAAATAAAACTACCACCCACCACCCCCACCACTCCATGTTCCCAATTTGGAATCCTTTGTGGCGTTCTATTCAACATCCACACGTATCATCTCTCCACATGAGTACCGCTAAAAGGGAAACCCCACCGCCACCGCAGTCCGTGGAGAAAACAAAAACCAGGTGGAACACTCGCACAGGGAGTGCCCTTTTGATAGTGACCGAGACAGTGAGTGTGTGTGTGTTCGTATGACAGCGAAGCACAAAGGTAACATTCACTGTTCTTTCTGCTGGTAAGTATTGGAAAATATGTGACAGAGCATGTCACTGAAGCCGGGTTAATGTTATCTCTCCAGTTCCCATGGCACTGTGTACTGGTCTGATATCTGAAGTACTGGAGTGTGTGTTAAGGAAGGGAACAAGTACAAGTGTGTGTGGAGGCATTAAAGTTGGAGTGTTGGGAGACATGAGTTCCCCGGTCCAAAGATAGAATTAATCTCACAAGCAAATGCACATCACTTATAAGGTTGTTATGATGAGAGAAGCCGATTTGAACACAGTTTTTTCTGCCCAACTGCAGAAAAAAGTCAAAATTTATTGAAAGAAAGATATACGTGATCATTTCCAAAATTCACATCACCTTTGTGCTTCAATCTATATTTTGTCATTTTTTCCCTGTGGTATCCCCACGATGCATATGGTATCAAATATCAATATTTTTCAAGATATTGTATCGAAGTTAAGAAATTCCAGTATCGTAACAATACTAGTCCGTCTGGCACCAAGAATTGCATTTATGTAACCACAATAACAAAAAATATTTTGGTTCCAACACTAGTATAGCAATTACTACGAAAGTCACTACGAAAAAATCTTATGTATCCGCATTCACTTGTCGCTCCATTTAAACGTCATCGCCTTCATACCAACAACTGTAGAAAAATGTTAAAGAAATCGCCAGATTCAGTTTTACTTCAAGAAAGTTGGTTTAATTTCAAGACCTCAAAACAAAAAAAAGGTATTCGGTACAGCCCTGGAGTATTATGACAAATCCTGTTTCTTTCCATCCCATTTCACCCTGGTCAGAAGGTCAGAACACCAGGTTGAAAACGGGCCAGGGGTAAAAATCTATTTAAATTCCACATAGTTTTAATGGCAATGTGCCACAGTGAAACATGCAGACTTTCAGTCATGCAGAGAATGTGATTTTCTTTGAGCCTCATGTTTAAAACAGGATTATTTTTGATTTAACACAACGACTCGCAAATCCTCCTTTTCTGACATATCCTCCAGCTCCAAGAAGGGAACTTTGTTCTGACAGTGTGTTCAAGGACCCTCCAATGTTGATGTTTAGTAGTCAACTGTCAAAAAAACATTTCTTAAACAAGCCATGTACAAAAATAAAACCCAGAAGGGATGGTTTCGAAGGTTTTTTAATTCACATCCAATATCTATTCCATTTATCGAATGTTAATCCTGTTAGAATCCCTGACTGAATGTCACTACATTTATCTTTCAACATTTGCAAGAAGCTTAAGGCTAAAATAACTCTACTCAAAGACGTGTAATCACCTTTTGTTGGCCAAGTAGGCAGAAACACAGTTTTTGGAGTAGCCTAATGATTGAGATGAGCAGCAGATGTATCAGACACATTCAATGAACAGCTGTAAACCAGTGTCAGCTGGCTAAAAATGAGAAGCCTGCTGCCTGTATGTTTTCCATTGCTCTTTGCTAATAAAAGAGATTGGTTTAAGATTTTTTGGTGTCAGAGCTTAAAAAGTCTGGGCGTTTGCCAACTTGTAACCGGATCCAAAAAGAAACCAGCTAACAGAACTCATACCTACTCGAAAGTAAAACAATAAACATGGATGATAAGTTAAAGATAAGGTCATGTTTTGCATTAATCTTACTTCGTCTGAATTCAGGCCACAGCAGAGAAACAGACCCGAGGCGGAATATATTCTGCCAAAAACATCACCCTTGCAACAATGACGTATGATCAAAAGTGCAGAGTGGCAGAACGTTGGCATTCTGCACAGCTGAACCATCAGAGTGAAACCTTGATGATGAAAAGAGCTTAAAAAGATTGTTTTCACAAATTTAAAAATGGAAAAACAGGATAACAATTTAGTGAGGCTATAAAGTCGCTTGTCTCATAAGAGACGTTGACAACTTGTTTTTCGGTCTGACAAGTTTAATCGTTGATCACACAAGTAGCTGCAGTGAGAGAAGCTGACAGACACCTCACGATAAGGGAAGAAGGTTGACAACCCTTACTTTTCATTTCATCACCTCCTTTGATCCATGTTGGCAGCTTTACACAACAATATAAAATGATCTGGACATTATTGAAAACACACAAATCTGAAGTTGATACCAACTCCATCAGACGGTTTAACAGTCTCAGATAAAATGATGTACCTCGCAGCCAGTGTCAAGCTGGTCTACACGCAAATGTCTCTGCTTTTTATGGAAACCAGTCTCAAAGGGTAACTCCAGTAATTTCAGTAAGTGTTTACAATTCTTGGAAAAGTAAAACATAGTATAAAGCCTTTTGTGGCTCAAGAGGAAGCTGCAAGTAATCTGAAAAATTGCCTGCAGTGATGTCACTCAGTGGCCAAGTTGAATTGTGGGTAATGTAGGCGCCAGGTTTTGAAAAGGAAGAAGAATGCATAGAATAAAAAATAATTGTAATCATTTGTAAACTGTCCAACAGTATTATAGGAGCGCGATGCTAGACTAGTTGACTGCTTTCGAAAACCTGACGCCTACATTACCCACAATGCAACTCAGTGACATCACTGGCATTTTACATACATGCATTTTACTACATGCATCAAAAAGCCTTTACACTACTTATTCACATATGTAGTAGTACTCCCCAAAACCTGTAAACACACTAATGTATAAAATTGGTGGAGTTACCCTTTAAACACATTAAAAATACATAGTAGGTGTCACTAGTGGAACAGAAGTGATGGAAAGAATCTTTCTTACCTTGCGTTTTGAATCCAAATGGAGGTAAGTAATTGCTGACTTTTGCTAGGCGTTTGAAGTTCCGATCAAGAAACATGGGTGCTGGTTTCATGAACCTGCAAGCAGAAGCAGGAGAGAACCGGAAGAGGAAGAAGAAAGACATTTTTCATTAGCTGAGCACAAAGAACAAAAAAATGTGCTATGTTATAATAAACCTTTTTCTTGATTCTGTGAGTAACAATCAGTTATTTTGCTGTGCATTTCCACCCTCACACCTTTTCACCTCTCCATAGAGAGACCCTGTGGCTTCCCATAATCCCTGCTCCACTTGGGACAGTAAGCTACAGAGTGATAAATGCATTAACTTGTTCCGCTGTCATTAACCAAACAGAATCTCCACCTCCCTTGCTTAAGCCTCCCAAAACAAGCAAAGCCTGCACACACATTAGCAAGGTAGCTAGAGAATCTTTCGGGTAATAAAAACTGAGAGGCATGGGGAGACACAGAAGGCGGCTGCACTGTGTAATCCATCAACATAACCTCTCCACCCAGGCCTAAATCACAGCTGACGCAAGGTTTTGATAAATCTGCCTTGACAACTTGCCCGTGCCAGAATACTTTTCCTCAAATGATCTGGGGCAAGACTGTTTCTACAAACTGAGCTAGAGTAGAGGAAGTTGTTCTCACTGTTCTCCCAGTTTAAAGAAAAACACACCAAAAAACAAGCATACAGAAAATTCACAGAGGCTTGAGGCTAAATATGAAATAATTGTGTTTGCCCCTGACAAGTTAAAGGGACAGTTCTCCCCCCAAAAATTGTTTTTCCCTTTTTATGTGTAGTGTTATTTATCCATCTAGATTGTTTTGGTGTGAGACATGTTGGCGAGTTTGAAGATATCTGCCTTCTCTCGAATATAATACAACTAGATAGATCTCTTGTGGACTAGAGGCTAACTAAGCTAGATAACATTACAGCTCAGCCAAGGAGGACGCAATTAATGTCGACATCCCACGCTGTCACTAGCACAAGCTTTTCATCCATGAGTAGATGCACGCGTCCTTCTGCGCAGAGATACGGTAGGCAGGTGTTGTTCGGTAGTGAGAAAATAGTTCCTGCATGAAACTGCTCAAAACAAGGTCTGTGGATCATCTTGAATAACCGGGTCATGATTTCTGTAAAGAGACATTATTGTGGAGTTTTTCAAAAGTATTTCTTTGGCGATTTGAGCTCCACAAGCTGAGTGCCACCTAGTTTCATAATATTTGATAGAAGGCAGACGTCTCTACGGCTGATATCTCCAAAACTCCACAACTCACAACATTATTAGCACCACAGGTGAGAGGAAAAATATGTACTTTTGGTTTTTGCGTGAACTGTCCCTTTTAACTACTCCAGAGAGAAAGCAACTGAACCTGCCACATTCAAAAGCAAATTGAGTTAGATATTCAAAAGCACGTCTGTGACCAATGTTTTTAAAGCCCTGTGAACTGCTACTTCCAGCATCGCCCCTTCCTCATCCTGTGTGTCTGTATAAGTGTGTGTGTGTCTCCCTTTGATTAAGTGCAGTCCTGAAATCAAAAGAAGTCATTTCCTCTTAGTCACGCCTGCGACCCCAGTGCAGCTTCAGGATGGATGTGTGTTTTTATGACCTGCTGTCAAGCTGGGTGGACGCGAGGAGTGCAGAGAGAGAGACGTTAACGTGCACGGAACGCCATGTCAGACCTAAATAATCAATCAGCACACACACATACACAGAAAAGACAATGCTAGGCGCCTTGGAGAGATCTATTGAGCTGCTGTGTATTATTTTGTTTATGATAGGAGACAGTTACAGAGATTGCTGCACTGTCTCGTTACCGGAAACCAGACCGCCAGTACTTACTACCGCATCCTCTCCCCACCTGTAAATCATGGCTCCTACCGCCAACAGACTGCACTGACTGGCAATGGCATTTTAAACTGGAATCAAGAGGACACACAAGCACCATCACACGCCCGCGTTTCTCAGCAGGAATCTTGGATGGCTTGTTAACATAACACTGCAATGGGTTCACGAGCTCTGAGGCGCAATGACCAAACATGGCCGATATTATCGAGAGGCCTTCCGGTTAGCCTAAACCCCTTCCAAGCACCCTAATCGGTCTTTGATACCCTCATTATCCCCAAGTTTTAAAGCATGACAGCACAGAGAGAGAGAGAGAGAAGCAGTTTTCACCTGACTCTCTCTCCTCCTCACATCACCTGACAGGGGCATACACACTCAGAGACGCCTGTCCTGCCAAAACAAATGGAGATTCATTAAACCCGAGACTTCTGAGGCCAGAAGGGGCTATAAATAACATGGGACCATTGCGAGTCACTGAGCCCTGACCGACAGTCAGTCACTGACATCCTGACAAAGCAGAGAGACAGGGGGCTGCTTGTTGTTAAATAAAAAGTGAGGGCTCCCAAAACAGCCGATGCGCGAGGAAGCATTGTGCTCATTTCCTTTGCAGGGGTCCATCTCTCACGGGAAATATTTTCATAACCGTGCCGCTTCGAGTTCACTGCCAACACTTGATTTAAGGCTCTAATACAAACAGTTTTGGGTAAAGAGGAGGGGGGGTCAGGTGTGGAAAATAAATTGGATTCTGCGGGGCAGGGGCTTCAGAGAAGACAAACATGGAGGAAGAAGGAGATGATTAGAGGGGCAGCCACAGGACCTCACTGCTAGAGGTTAAGTAGGTTTGCTCTGACAGCTGAACTGAAGGGCAAAATGCTAACAAGGACTTTTTAATTTGTTTTGCCTGGTAAACATACAAAAGCAGACTGAGATTAAGAAAGAACACACAGGTTAACAAACAGATGTTAATTGGTTCACTTCTTTTCACACGGGACACAATAAATCACATACTACATGCAGTGTACCTTTATCCATACACTTGTGCATACAAACACACACATACACAAAAAGTGCTGCATTAATTGGGCCCATTGACCTGTGTGTGACTGGGTTGAAGGTGGTAGTAATCAGCGGGCTCCCGGCGGGGGGTTCTGTGTTGTATAGAACTTTGATCCGACACGTGCGGCTGATTAGAGGAAGTCATTACGAGGGAGGACATTGTTAACACATAGCCTTTCAGATATGTGGAGGGCAGCTCCGCAAAACACCTCCGTCTGTCTTGTTAACCAGCGCTGCGATTTACAGCCGACAGTGTAGTTGATGGCGTTTCCCTTTCAAATAGAATACTTGAGCAGAATATCACACAGGCTGGGAAAGAAGACGACTTTACTTCTTGTGTATCGGAATTTGTTGTTGAACTTTTGTGCCGTCTTTATTTCCCATCTACAGCTTTGAACATAATTCAGCATCTTCAGGCTAAAGATACATTGGGTTCAATACTTGGGGTTGGCATACAACTAGTTCAAGTACTGCATTGAAGTGCCATGGGCTATTGTTCAGCAATGTGGTAAATTGCCCCTCTATTAGCTTAGCTCCAAGAATGCTGCTGGGACAATGCCCTATAGATCGGGCCGAGATGGGCGGCAAATAGATGCTAAGAGAGAAATCAAAAGATCTAATGACATCAGAGAGGGCCGTGGAGGATTGTGTGTACTGTGTGGGCTGGAAACCAGGAAGCTCGTGATGAGTCAGGACAGTCAGTTGGTTGGTGTCGTTCATAGAGAAAGCCTCTAAGGCTCTAGGATGCGATAGGAGAAAGGATGGGAGACCTTGTACTCGGGTGACAAAGGTTCTTTTGTGTAACAGGGGGATCACAAGGACACAGACAGGGTTTTGTGGTGGGGGAAAAAGATGATAGAACATGATTGAAAGTTGATTGGACAGGAATGTGGGGGCTTCTCTGTTTCTGACTCAAATCCCTCAAGGCCACGCCGGCTTGAGGAGTGACATCATGTGCCGTGGTATGCTCGAGTAACAGTTTTAGCTTTTCTCCGGCTGACATCCAATTAAAATGATTTGTTTGTGAAGCTCTCAGTTTTGTATGCGAAGTTCTTGGAGCAAGTTTCAAAGGAGTCTGCCTGCATCGGATGCTTTATCTCCATACTGTAATGTGGAAATACATGTAAAACAAAGAGCAATCGTTCTCACTTAGGATAGATGGTGGTCATCTTTGCTGCTGCGTATCCCGGCTTGCACACTCCTTCACTGAGGTTGCCATACTTGTATGCCAACTCTGGTGGCCTGTACATGAAAAAAACAGAGAGGGCGATTAATCAGACACATCATGACAACAGATTATCAATTATACAGACACATTTCTAAGCTTCAAAAACTGAGCTTGTCAAACAATCTGTTTGAGAGACAGGGGAAAAAAACGTAGTTGCTTAGGAAGTTGGAGAACTCTGCACCAGCTCTATCACCTTGTGTGTGGCAACACAAAACAGAGGGGCCTTGTTTAAATAATCACACTGGCAGTGCTAAAACTAGGAACCTCCCGATTACTAGCATGATCATTAATAACCTGATGTATGCAGTGAATCTAGTTCAAATAAACAGGGAGAAGGGAGAGACATCCAAGACTTAGCACTGCATGAAATCAGAGTTGGCATGAGAAGAGGCTTGACTGCAGCTTGCTTGTGCATCTACTATACTGATCAAATATATTTCAATATGCAGGAATTATGATGGAATGTAACCATGTACATTTATTCATGAGCTGTATTTATGTAGACAAATTATTTTTTAAATGTATGTATAATTTACTTTTAAATGTATTATTGATACCTAAGCACACTTAATATCACATACTTAAAGACTTTTGCTCTGCGCATGCATGACTTTCACTTTTACACATGTAATATTTTCACACAGCATCTTTACTTGTACTCAAGAATGACTTTTGGGTACTTTTTACAACACTGGCTCCGATGCTGTTCACTTGCAGCTTGGCCTTAATTGGCCTCAAGCTGATTCGTAATTTGGTGGGAATGAAATCTAGTGGGCACTGTTCAATCACTCAGACCACCAGCAGGAATAAATTGCCCAAATCACAAAACTAATATACCTCAAGATGAATTGCACTATTGTATGCATATGCTCTAATAGAGTAATTAATGATACTGTAGATATAATGTAAGGAGCTGTATTAAATAAACTGAACCCATGTGAGAACCACCTCTAAGTGTGTGCTGACACAGTGCTTACAGTGTGTGTGCAGAGTGTGGAAAGACGTGCCCTGCAAGAGTCCGGCTGCTGATGGCAGCATATGATTATTGCCTCCACTGGTAATGGGAGGCCCAGAGAGAGGGGCCTTATCGTGGCAGTTCAGTGCAAGAGTGTCAAACCAATTCAGGGAATTATACACATATCAGCGGACACGCTGACACAATGACGGCTGCGTAATGACTCAACGTAACATGTTCTCGCCCTGACAAACCACAGCCGCTCTGGAATAAACGGGAACACACCAACTACATCTCGGCTCACACAAATCTCTTAATGTATTACTGCGACGGCCGATTAAATCTGCACATTCGTCACCAGGTTTTGGTTAGGTCTCCAATGAGATGCTGTGTTTATTTTAAAAAAAATCAAGAGAGATTAATAGGCCGAAGGTTTACATTTTAATGTTTTGTGTTTCCCTGCTGATCAAGCGGAACCTGTATGAGTAAGTGTTCAGTGGAACAAGCTGTAAAACATATTTAAACTAATGGAGTCAAAGTCTAACTGGGAATCCAGCTGTTCTAAATACAACAAGGTCGAAATATCACACAGTATATGATGGAGAACTGCCAAACATGTTACATTAAATGGCGGAAAGGTTTACTAGAAGGAGGTGTACTCACAGTTTTGTGTCCAGCTGCAGCAGGAAACCCTGCTTATCATACACTGGAGAAGAAAGACAAAAACAGAGACGGAAATTTGTTAGCACGCTGGTCACAAAGCACATAGATACAAAGCACTGGTGTCTTTGTCGTTGAAACTTTATGTAGTTGGATCATTAGCTGTGGTCATCCAATCTACATAATTTCAACTATCAGCTCATTAGCTGTAGCTGTGATCAACCTGTGCATCTTCACAGGAAAAACAATATGGCAGATGTAAAAGAAAAGAAGCATTAGAATTAAGGATTTTTGCGACAAACAAGCAAGGTTAAGGAGAAGCCAGCCAAAAACGATCTGTTGAGTTTAAAATAAAGTTAGAAAAGACGTTAGAGATCACCTATGGACAACCAAAGAGGCAGCCAATAGGTGCCTGGTGAAGCGCTGAAGCACAGAAAACTAGGATATGGAGAAATGAGAACTTCATTCTGAGTGGTGTCATATTTTATAATGATGATTACAGGCAGGTGTCCATAAAACAATTAACATGTTATATTAATTTCTGTCTGTTAAATGCTGTAAAAGCTATCTAGCATGACAGAGCATTAGTTCAAAGTAGGAAGAGCGTGGTATTACTCCTGTGGTGGGGATCTTGTCTTCACAGAGAAGCTGGAGGAGAAAGATAAAGAAACAAAGGACAATGGGAATGCGTGACGGCTGGTTAGGGAAGGATCCAAGCACTGCCCTGGAGGATGAGGACTTTGCCATAGCAGCCAAGATGAGTGAGTGTGTGTGTGTTTCTGCTGAGAAGCGTAAAGCAGCCAGAGGGCCAAGTCGACAGCTCGGGAGAAATTAAAGCGGCAGGATCCTACCAGTAAGACAAATGTTGGTCTGTGGAACCTTACAGAATTATACACCAGAACTCCTGCAGACTCACTCGCCAACCATTTGTTACTGAGCCAAAACAACAGAGGGCACTGTTGTATCACACAGCAGCTTCATGTGGAGGACCATGGTTGAGCAGATGTTTCACTCCCCACTAGTTGCCATGGGTACCAAATTCGGTATTTTAGTACTATAACGACTTGGATTTTTTTCCCATCAGTGGCAGATCTGGTAGGCCAAGTTGGCTGATTTTTTGAAAGTGTTGCTAGCGTCCCAGCCCAAATGTGGCTGCTGAAGTATTGCAGGATTTTAAAGGAACAGTTCAGCCAAAACTAAAATTTCAGTGATTATCTGCTCACCCTCATGCCAAAAGAAAGTCAGGTGGAAAGTTTTGTAATCCACAAAACATTTCTGAAACATGCAGCATTCTCCTAAATAACTGAAAAAGATGGGGACTTGTTTGAAGACATTAAAAATACAACTGAAAAAAACATAAATAATGTAACCCAAGTGTCCAGAAGCTCTGAGATCTGAAAATTTGATTTGAAAAGAGCTTACTTACACCCTTTTTTAGGGCAAAATTATGGTCTGAAGCTAAAACTTTTTGCTTAGCAGCTACAGTGAAAAATTAATCTTAAAAAAGGGTTCAAACAACATCTTTTCAAATCCTCTGGAGACTTGGATTATGTCGGACAAGATGTATTGAGCCATTTTGTTTTGTCTTTTTGGCTGTTTAACATTTTATAACAAGTCCCAATCTACCTCAGTTGTTAGGAAGAATGCTACACTGTTGTACACTACACACTGTTTGGCTGCAAGGCTCCAGAAATTGTTTGTGGATTACAAAACTTCACCAGATTTTTCATCTGTATGGGGGTGAGTTGATAATGACAGAATTTTTGTCTTTGGGTGAACTGTTCCTTTAAAAAAGGCCCTATCATTTTCTTTCAAAATGGCAGAGGTACAGCAAGTAGGGGGGTTCGATTGGTGGGAGCTGCAGATGTACCTGAGCCTACTATTCGTCCCACGGCGATGTCCGTTTCCAGCTCTGAAACACAAAATGGTCAGTTAGCACTGTTTGAGGTCAGTCTGTTACGGCAGCATCGGGCTTGAATATAAAAGCCAACTGCAAATGTCAGACATAACAAAGGAAGAAGAGGTGGGGGAGGAGGAGGTTAATAGCTTTAATCCCAGTAGGCTGAATTATAAATCTCAATTAATTCAAACACAGTAAATCCAATGAAGTGGAAAATTAAGAGCAGAAAGCCCCCATTGAGTCTTTGTGGTTATTATGGAAGTGGTACACAGAGTTACCCATAAGGACTGAATGAGTGAATGAGCACAAACATTTTTTAGATTAAACCAACAAAAAATTTTTTTAAAAAGATGATAGGTAGTTGTAAGTGGTAAAATGGAAAGCTTTCATTGTTGAGTTAGCAGAGATTATTCTCCATGGAAAAAAACAGCCCAGTTTAAAATCATCCGATTCCCAACAGTCACCCAGTATAAATGGGCAGAGTCTCAGTGCCTCTACCTGGAATTCTTTTCACTTCAGCCACTTTAGTCAGCACTACAGTTGTCTCTTCTGCTTCACCCTCTGAAAACAAAAGGGGGTTAAGACACTGAATAAAGATCATGACTGTAGAGCTGTGGAAGCAACTATTAACCACAAAACTATTAACCAAGACCAAAGTACTCAGAATATTCAAAAGTATGTTTTCAACATCAGCTGCAGCAGAACACAGACCGTGGCTACGCACAAAAACAGATGCACACAAAAGGCGGACAGAGAGACAGAAAGAAGCAAAAACATCAAAGGTTTCATACTCATCCTTCTGTGTCTAAGTAGTGCCATTCATAGCAGAGCTACAATACAGTATAAACTGACTACACACATCTGTCAAGATGTGTTGACAGCTGTGACAGACCCACAGTAAATGGCTGTGACTTACTCTTAAAAATTGCTTAAAGCTGACTTTATTGTGCTAAGATTTTGGCAGTTGCCGCATTTACCATTTGACTTTCCCTCTCAGATTAATCACTATATTTTTTTTTTAACCAAACAGAAGAAACTGAGGGCATTAAACTAAGAAGAGAGTTAGCTTCAAACAAAAACCACACAGGTTTTAGAGAAAAGGAAATGAAAAATGTCTCTCTTGCCTCTATTAAAATAATCAGAGGACAGCTGCCATGTCAATTCATCCAAATGTTGATGATTAACTATGACAAAAGCTACAAAGTCCTCTTCAAAACAGAACAAGAACAACAAGTGCTCCTTGTGACAAAAAGACAGCAAACCATTCTGCAAATGTGAATTGCTGTACAAAAATGTGTTCTTCATAACAGGCTGCAAACACAACGCAACCTGCCTATACGGGGTTCTGGCAGATCCAATTCCCCAATTAAACCTTCATTTCTGTTCCAGATGAAACTGTAGAAGCGCATGAACACTTCAGCTCTGAGACAAGGAAAGGCAATCGCTGATGTTGAAAACCAGACTGGGGAATATTGAGAGCACACTGCTGAGCAACTGCTGACCTTATACTGCTAACGAAGGACTGAAAATAACAGGAAAGGGAATCCCACTTCAAAAGATCATGTATCTTTATGGTAAAAACATTCTTCGGAATATATTATTAAAAGTCTCACACCGAGAATCACTATTAGCAGACAAAGTGATTTATATCAAAACAACAACAACATGATGTGTTATTTCAGACAGTAGTTTAGGGGTGAAATCACCAGGGTTGAAAGCTGTGCTTTCTTCACTACTGCTGTCATGTCAGCAGCTTGACTGGTGGAACAGATTCATTTCTCACCCTGCAAGTGTTAATTTAAAGTGTGATTGAATCACCATCAGGTGGTGTCCCTGTTACTATTAGCGAATGAAACCACTGTAAGTGACTGGGCTGTTATGAGGCTTTGAATTCAAAAGAAATTGGCTGAAACTGCATTATAAAAACAACTTTTTACAAACATTGAAGATGACAGGTTTCAAACAAGTGTTGGTCAATCTGTTTGGAACAACTCCATCAGGAGACTCAAAACACAAAACGGTCTTGAAAAAGTGATGATTGTGGGATCAGTGCATGACAGGCCATGTCCACATGAATCTGGTTAAATCGTGTGCTAAGAAAAAATAAATGTGACCTGTTTAATTATATTTTCCTGACAACTGAGCAAACTCCATCTGCTGAGTGAAAGCCACCAGATGTAGCTAAAAGTTCTGGACAAGGTCCAGTCAGTGGACCTTGTTCAATATTACTGCAGCCCTTATCTGGAAGCATAATAACTCTACTTGATTTCAGCAGTTTGAATATTTTTCACTGCTGCATCTTATTCTATCACTGGTAGTGTTCATCAATATTACGCAAGACTGAAACTGCCAATATCTGAAATAAATAAACAAATGGCTCAATAAATCAATTAATATGACATTAAATGCACCGAATAAATACGTAAATAAAAAGTAATAAATCAATTTAAAAAATGTAAATTTATGGGGGGGAAAAATAAATTGTTGTATTAACACAAAAGTAAAGAAATATGGAGGCAAATTAAAGCAGAAATAGCAATTCATGTCAGATTTTATGAATTAATTAAGATGATTACTAATTAATTACCATTTTTGGTGCATTTAATTAATTTAATATTAATTTATTCACTGAGCCATTTATTTATTTATTTATTTATCTGATATTAGCAGTTTCAATCCTCCATAAAATTTAGCCAAATACTCAATTTAGTTGTACCCACTAACATGTCTTTCTTTCTCTTTTTAAACGAACACTAAAGTAGTGATCTGATTGCATTGATTTCTGCTCTTCTGCACTGGGAAAGTCGATCACCGTTTTATATTCGCAAAGTTATCTCACAACATGAACACAGATCAATGACTATAGCTGTATTGTAATTGGCTATATTGACCCTCAAAAGAAGCGACAGTCACAACAAGCTTGAGGCAATAGAAAGTTTGCATCATTAACCACAAGAGCTCCTATTATGTCTGTGTCAGTAAATACCCTGGCATTACACGTCCAGCTGCATCATACGGGCAGACAAAACAAGCTGTTTTTTAGGTTTTATCACAGCAGTTCAGCAGGCTGTGTCAATATATTTTGCCATAGCAGCACAGGCTTTAATTATGGTCTCAGAGTCAAATGAGACAGAAAAAAAACAACCAGAGAGGGAAGCTAACAAGCACTTGTTGTGTGTCCACCACAGCAGTTCTTGACCATGTGAACAGAGAGCACCACTGGAGCAGCTACAGTAAGTACAGGGAACTATATATGGTGGAAAAAATGAAGACTGTTGTTGAGAGAACAAAGGCGAAGTGGACAGTCCCCCCTAATCACTCCAGCCTCGCAAGAGTCAAACATCCACTCCAGCTGACAGAGGAATGACAACAGTCACATGAACCCACTCTGAAACTGACACTCCAAGATAGCAAGGCTGAGTCGAAAGATATCAGAATACAAATGGCCAAAGGAAATGCAGTCTTTAGTAGAAAAAACAGACAAAAATCCAACCAAAAGAAGGAAAAACAAATAAACAGAAGAGGAACAGAATTCAACATTAATGTGACCAATGACTTCAGACATTATAACTTAAAAATACCCTCTAAACATGCATTAAGGCATACATTAAAAATTCTCCAGTGTATGTCGGACATGGTTTTTGCAAAAAAATAATAACAGTACAAAAGGTATAATGATAACCGCAATAAAATCCTTATATTTGCACCTGCTCCTTCTCCCTCATCGACACAAGACGTCTCCTACATCACTATTAATTCTGTTCTCAGTGTCTGTGCACTGGAGGCCTCTGGTCTCAGCATGACATATATGCTGATTATTGGACCAGGATTAGCTTCCAGACCATTTGTGCTGTCAGAAATTGTGCACATAGGCCCGCCCCTTACAATTTTGAATGAGCACACAGAAAACTGGCTGAACCTATAATATTTTACACAATGAAGCTCAAACGTTCAACTGTAGGAACAAGAAAAACATTTTTGACTGGAGGGGGACTTTAAACAATTCTGGGTAAACTTACATAAAACAGGGGCTTAAGAAGAAGAACAGAACAGAGAACAAACTCTCTGAATTTGCTGACCAGCTGGTGGATCTGCATACAGCAGCTGACTAAACAGCTCCTGTCATAGCCCACAGTGATAAGCCCCACACACATCCACACTTTCTACAGGCAGTTTGCTTTTCAGGGAAGAAGAAGAAGAAGAATCTTTAGTTGTCATTAACAATCATACTACTACAGCATAGTGATGCTTGTTCTCTCACCCAGGGACCAACTCCAAATCTAAGTAAGAGATTCGACCTAATATATATGTTTTGATGGTGGTGGAAACCTGAGCATGAGGAGTAACTCCACGCAGAAAGGCCCTGCCCAACTGGGAATCAAACCCAGAACCTTTCTACTGTGAGGCAACGGTGCTAATCATTGAGCCACTGTGCTGCAGGGGCACAAACTTGTTTATATTTCTCAGGGATGTTATATCCCAGTGCGTCTCAAATGTGATTTCTGCTTAAAGAAGTCAGACATAAATAAACCTTTAGTAAACATACACTAGAGCTATCAAGCAATGAATGCCTGGTAGAACATAAGATTTTATGTTTTGTTCAATTTATCAAAACTTAAATACATGCCTATAAAAGTAAAAACAAAAAAAGGTACAGGATGACTGCAGACATGCTCTTAATGATGTATATGATGAACACGGCATAAGCGTCTGTCGAGCAGCGACTGAGTCTCTAACACTGTAAATCAAGAATGGGGGAGAGAGATTATCCAGATTTGATCCTCTCAGTGAGACAGCATAGCTAAGCTGACCACGTCGGAAGGAGGGCAGGAAAGACCATCCACATGTTCATCTCTCCCCTCTGACCGGCTCTAAGCCAAACATCTGGCACCAGAGTAATGCAGACAGCCAATATTTCTCACTGCTTTGTGCCCCTGAACACACAGCTTGAGAAATCGCTGTGATATGGATCAAACCAAAGATCATCTGCGCTGTCATGTTTAGTTTTGCACTCCCAGTTATGTGGGAAAAACTACAACAGTACACCACAAAACGTGTAAGAGGTGCAGAGCAAGAGTTTAAAATGGGATGGAACAGAGTTGCTTCATGTTTGTAGGACCTGGACCAGGCAGGATTGAGTTAGAATGGTGGGTGCAGCATTTTCACAATGAAAGAACAACGACTGGTCAGACACATTTGAAGCGTATTCACCTTACAGACTGTAACATTGCTGAATTCCTCCATCTGATTCAGTATGATCTTGTGACTTCACATAGTTCTGTTATGCTGGAGCTCAGTGTTCAAATATAACAGAATATTTTACAGGTAGAAAATCAATGCTTGCACCCACTGGCGTCTGGCACATAAGGCAAGCGAAATCTGAAATCCTATTCCTCCTCACAGTGGGAGCAATGCTAGAGAGCAGCGAAAGAAAGTAATGGCACCTGGGAAGAAGAGCATCCTCAGCTCTCTCAGTGGCTTCCTAAGAGGTCAAAAGTTATTTTGAATTATGTTTGACTCCACAGCTCAAGGACTTTGCAGAAACATTACTTTTGTCCTGTTTAGACAAAGATGCCCCTTTTCAAACGTGACATCGCCATGTAAAGCTTAGATTTAAGGATTTAGATACATAGCTGAACTGAGCTTATGACAAATAATCAGCCGCTGATAGGTGGCACTGAGGACAAATCATTAATCATCATATCACCGACCAGAAGCATAATCCCTCTAACTGAAATCAGTGACTGTATTTTTGCATCATACAGACAGCAGGTGGGCAAATATTGGACATTCCTCAGTCAGCCTAAGACTTAACTAAACGGGTTAAAAGAATCCTTGGTAAACTTTACATTATAGCCAATGTGAAGTTATAAAAAGACACAACACAAAGGAGTTTAACATTCTTCTACTAGATTTACACCTCAGACAGAATGCTGTCTCTCTAGCTAGGCTCGTGATCATGTTCAAAACACTGACATTTGTGTTTTCTGTGCCAAATGCTGCTCCATGAGAATGTTTTCCTAGAAAACAGACTCTGTAGGGGGCAGAGGCAAGTACGTGTCAAGCTTGTTTGAGAGAAATCTTTTAGCCCCCTCTGCTGGATTTTGACAGCTGCTTCAGGTCGGCCACATAGTATGACATAATTTTCCTCCTCAGTTTACGGCTTGACCACATATTTTGCCCCAAGAAATATTTCTTTGTGAGCCAAATTGTAATACATGTATCCAAGTCTATCATCATAACTTTGCTAAATAAGGACTCAAAAATTCAGACAGACAATCTTAAAAAGGAAATCATAGTTAGTCATAACCAACAACCAACTATACTAAAGCTGGAAAGTGGAAGAAGGCCTTCCCAGCATGTTATGGAGAGCATTGCGAAATTGCCTTTTTATTTTTGTAAGTTTGGGTTTCATCATCTGAGTGTGGAAATCTCAAAATATCACTTCCTCCCATCTAGAAAGGTAGGCTGTGTAAGACAGAGTCAGAAAAGGCTTTCATCTATTTGGTTACCACATAGGTATTCCTGCTGTAGCCAAGGTAGATGGCTGTCGATTGATCTCCATCTGTGAGACAACCCACAAGGGCTGGTTTTAAGTAGCAGAGATGGGGCGACAAACACTGGATGTACAAGAAAATCTGATTAAACTCGCCCCACAACATCCGTTGCTCTGGTGAAGTGAATGAAAAACTAATTTAATATCAGGGTAAGACAGGATTTGAGGCGCCAACATATAGTTTGACATACTAACATAATGGTTCAACATAGTATAAAAAAAACAAAAAACATTGAAATAGACAGACAGTTGACTGGCATTCAGCACAGAGAGGCAGACAGAAAACAGACAGGTGTCAAACATATCTGCTCAATAAAACAGTTAAAATACGTGCAGGTCTCAAACCCACTCTGGGCTATGACAGATGGATAGTCAGGTGATGAATAAATGTCACAAACAGTCAGAATAGAGAGGTCACTTACGAGTCTTCTGGCCCCATACGTGTAGATGTAGCTTCCCGGAGGAGTAGTAAATAAAGCCCAAGACCAGCATGGGGCACAGGACGAACAGCAGCTTGTGTGTGGGCTTCATGGTCTTCATGGTCTTCAGTCATTCACATGGCACCATCCAGGTCATCACCTGGAATGACAACGAGGAGACAGGGACACGGCATATTTACACCACCCGAAAGAGAAATACATCTGTCAGCCGCAAGGAAACAAAACTGACAAACAGAGCAATAACAGAGCGTGAGAGGAGAGAGGAACACACACACAAACATGCACAGGGAGGGATTGGGGAAGGAGGGAAAAGGTGGAGTCAGAAATGAGGAAGGTTGGAGGAAAACAGACAAATTAAGAAAAGGTTTGTAAATAGCAGAATATATTGGATGGAAGGTAGTTCTTCTAAGTAAGATCCTTTTTGTTCTGATTCCAAGGCTGAATCTGACATCTCCTCCCTTGGCTACATGGACCATCCTCTCTCCTTGAGGACTATACAATCATGTCTGGAGGACAGTCTTCCGCCATTATAAAAACTACAAGAAAAAAATAATTTCAACATTAGCCTTTTTTAAAGTATTTGTAGTCATTTAAACAGATAGGACTCGTAGTCATGGTGATGGCCACTTCTGCTATGAATCAGCAGTTCAGCAGTTAAAAACACCCAAAAACCAGTATGTTCATCCTTGTTTACAGGAAACCACACCCTCACTGCTGCAGAAAGCCTGACAAGATAAAGGTGGTCCGTGTCACTCATAAATTGTTGTTAGTTCATTCAGTTAACAGTGACACAAAGCTACTGCTCCATTGTGTTTATCAACCTTTACCCACCACCTGCTTCTATCAAGATCTAGATGCACACAATTACACATACATTAAAACCAGCTACACTTAACGCAATGAATCATGTCCATTCTATGTTGCCTGACAGCAGACGAGAAAACCCATTAGCCATCTCTGTGTCTTTGTGGTCTGTTCTGATATGAACAAACTCAGCTAATTGCATTGAGTCTTGTGCAATATCATGGACTGTACCCAGCACCACACCATTGCTTTCAACACCACACATTTTTTTCTTAATCTTGGCATAATCTACAGTTTTCATTAAAATCAGAGCCTGCTAAAACACACCATGCTGTGCAGGCATTCTCAGATGTGACATGTTTAGAAAAATATGTATCAAATTTCATCTGATGCACCTCTGTTTCATCCTGAGAAACTGCTTGAGGCACGTGTAAATGAGGGGCTATGAAGCACAGGGAGCTGTCTGAGCAGAGTTGAGCTCAGATAAGACTGTAATACCTCTGCAAGAGCATGCATTTCAAAAGAGCAGATCGTAATCCACATGAGGCAACAGATGCTTTGCACCACATTAAAAATACTTCTCGTTAATGCTAGCGAGATACATCTCATTGCCTAGGCTTGTAAGTACATTCAACTGCATTTACTGTATAGTTCTGAGCATCAAAATGAGCACAAGCATGCAGCTACTGCGCAGTCAAAACACAGGGTTAAAGGTGCACTATGAAGTCTGGGGGGAGACATTTTAATCAGAAGAGAAAAGCCTTCATTGATTGATTTTTTGTGCCTCAACAAACTAAATAAACAAACACTCTTTGTTTTCATGACTGACTAAACAAACTGATCTTTAAAAAAAGGACAACACAATTTCATACTTTGTTTATATGTGGCAGACCCTGTCACCTTTCTAGCTTCAAACAGTGTTCTGGGGGACCTTATATTCCTCTGAGAACAACTTGTTTATTCAGTAATTTTAAAAAAACAACAACATAATAATCGGAGTTTGAATTAGTACCTCTTTAATATTGTAGATATTAAAATTCAAAGAGTTTGCGTTTCTTCTCCAAAACTACATAGTGCCCCTTTAATTTCCACCTACAGAGGTTGCATTTCTTGCCACAGGCCGTTGTCCAACACCATCAGGCGACAGGAGATTAACAACCAGACTATAATCTTAACAATAACAGAGCAAACAAGTTCATTTAGCAGCTGGATAACGCTTAACCACCACCAGCGCTAGCCCCACAGTGTGGTGTTATAACTTACCACATCATTAAGCAACCGGTTTCAGTAGCAGCCCCGAGTCGACTGCCACCTCATATCACACTCATTTCTTATGCCCGGTTGCAAAGCGTTGTGTTTCAAGCCTTGTCGACGGGTTTCGTCTCTACTTTCACCTCTAAAGTCGTGTAGTTTGCCCGGCCAGCAACGTGACTCGTCGACGGCGAGCGGAGTTGAGCAGCTAGCAGGACAAACATAACGGAACTTTATGGTCCCGCAATTCAACCTCACAGTCAACGCCAGTGTCTCCGCGCACAATGTGTACTCAAAAGATTACCTGCGGGGGTGTTTTGCGTTAAAACAGGCCTGAAGTTGTAAAGCAAAACCACGAACATGAGTGAATTGTTGCCAGACGTTGATACACAGAAAGAAGTAGACGAGACGACAGAAGAATGTGACGCGGCTAGCCGTTACCGCTAGCTTAGCCTGTCGCTATGCTAACAGCGCTACGTTGGCATAGTGGGAGATTCGCCTTGATCCCGTCGGCAGGCCTGCACACCACTGGCTGGGGGATTTTGTGGCCAGACGTGGGCTTAGGTAGAGCAGCAAGCGCTATCAGTGGGCGACACAGTCCTCACATGTAGAATAATAATTATAAAAAAAGATGTGTAAGAACACCAAGAGACCAAAGTGTGACAGGGGAACAATGCTGAGGTAACGGTGAGGAGGACCGTGGACCACCGGCTCGCCTACATTAACCACCACCATCACTGTCGACTGAAAACACGGCGCAGCGACGTCTTTTGCCCACATTTCACCGATCCATCTGAATAACTGAACACATTACCTTTTTTCTTTTCCTCCGAGTCGTCGGGTCAGAAACAAACGCCAGGTCTCAGTTACACGAAGGGATTTGGCCGATAAAACGACCGTTTTCTTCCTCCTCTCCAAGCCATCGTGATGGAAATCCGCGAGAGTGGCCCGGCTCTGTAAACACAAGACGACCACTCTTGACTGACTGCGTGTTTCCCTACAGTCTCACCAGCAGCAGCTCGACTTCGCATCGAGCCTGGCACAATGAGAAAGCACCCCCCCTCTCCATCAACATCAGCAGCAGCTTGTGAGTGTACACCACACGGCTCCGTCAACACGAGGCACCTCTGAGTTATTATGAAGTCCTCCTCCGGTTTTTAACGGAGCTTTAAAGAATGCACCTTTTCATCTGTGTGTTCACGTGGTGTCTCTGTCTGCGCGTCAGCTGTTAGCATCGCATTGTAGGTTTGCTTGTCGCACTTATAGCAGACACATCGACCCCCACTGCACTGTGACAGCTCATCAGCAATAATAGAGATTGCAATAATGTATAGAGCTTGTTGAACCCACTGCCCCATACTGTAATGGTATGTGCCTGCTCAGCACTATTTTGTGATTGACTGTACAGGTGTGACATGTTTCATCCTGCAGCCTAACAGATTATTAGTGTGCAGTCTATACATTCCCAGTGAAACAGCCTGTTTTAGATAAAGGCCCAATTTGTTTGGCAGTGATGGGATGTAACGAAGTACATATACTCAAGTACTGTGAGTAACATTCTGAGGTACTATTTGTTTTATTTTCTTCTACTTTATATGTCCACTCCATTACATGTTGAAGGCACATATTGTACTTTTACTCCACTACTTTAGTTACCAGTTACTTTGCAGATGGCTGGCTGCATCAAAGCCAAAGTAGTGCACTGAATATTTAAAGGTGCAGTAAGTAAGAGTTTTAGTTGAAAGCATAAAAAAAAGTTATCGACAGACTGAAGAGCAGGCTTGAAGTTAGGATGTTTATGTATTATGTTACAGAGATATCGAGGCTACTGAAGTTAGCATGCTAACCAAGGACGTTACATAAAAATCTGGACACGGCGTTGGAGGTGGAGCCAGCATGGCTATAAAATTACCCAGCTCTTTCACGTTGTGTGGCCCATAGAGCGGGTACACAAGATACTTCCACTAACCAAGCCAACTAACTTTAGCGCCCGGCTAGCTTGAGTAGAGATAAAAATAATTTAATTGTGCAGCTCATCTAGACTTTTCCAATTTTTTTGGACCGAAATGGTTTAACTTGTGATTAACTTATTTTTGCATGGGTTGTGACACTCAAAAAAATTCTCCATCGTTTTACAGCCACTTCTTTCACTATGGAAGCTTATGAAAAAAAGTCTTTTGGGCCCCAGTGCATCATGTGAGGTTGTAATTACCCAGTGTGGCCACTACGAAAGTTGGCTTCCAAGCCTGGCGCTCTTCCTGGGGGCTTGATGCCAACCAGTTAACCCCGACCCATCCCAGCCCAAAGCTCCCGTGTTAACGGTGTAAACACCAGCACCTAACCAACCTAATTAGCCAAGCTACAGTTAGGACAGTCAGCACTTAGCAGTTACCCTAATGATACGCTGCCCCTTGTTTGCTTTCAGTATGAATTTGAAGGATGGCCAATTCTTACATATTGCACCTTTAATCAGCAATCGGATAAAATAACACTGATCATCAGAAAAATACTGAATATCAGATCTGCTAAATGGCCAGGTCAATAATCAATCAACCCCTAGTATACAATACGACGTAAAATATATGAGTAATTGAATCATAATAATAATCTTAGAACATTAAAAAAACTAACTTAAATTATCAACAGAATGTGAAGAAATAACAGTTTTGATGTTACAGTATCTATTGTTGTGTTGCAGAGATATGTACTGAAGTTAGCATGCTAACCAGCTAGCCGAGCACTCCCCTGGTGCTACAAGCTCCCATATGTGAGCTTACTAGCTAACAGCAGCTCTAGTTATTGCAGTAAGCTGTTATTCAGGTGATATGCTGCCCACTGTTTGTCTTGAGTATGAATTATTAGTATAATTGTGAAATATGAATGTAATCTGATACTTTCATACTTTTACTCAAGTGCTATTTGTATAGGTGACTTTCACTTTTACCAAAGTAATACTGTATTTTAACACGCTATCTTTACTTTTACTCACATATGACTTTGGGGTACTCTAAACAACACTGTTTCTGGAAATAAAACTTCTTTTCTTGTTTAGTCTTTGGTATTCCATGGTCAGTATTTGTCTAAACTCATATCCAACAGACCATCAATAGACCACCATCCAGTCTTCCACCACTGAGTATCTGCGCCGGTTTGTACTGCTTTCCAGGAAATGTTTAGCTCTAATTATCCCTTAGAGGACTACAAAATAATCATTACCTACACAAGCGTAAGTCCCATTGCTCCATGATGATGATGATACTCCAACCCACAAGCCATAAGTATTCAACAAGCTGTTTTGTGTGCTGTATTTGTGTGCTGTATCCATGGAGGTGGTTTATACCGTCATCATGAAGTCAGAGAACCAAGGTGATCACTGGGAATCACTGCTGATTCAACGCTGATTCAACGCTGACTGCAGTGTCAGAAATAAAATCCCCATAAAATACATAAGAATTTTATGAAACAAAAGAGGAAGGGGAAGAATCAAATGTGTACATCCTTTTAAAGTTTGAATAAAGTTTCCAGCCAAGTATGAAATGGAAAGTTGGATATTGTGTTTGTGCGGAAGGTATAAATAACACAATAATGTAAGTATCACTGTCCTAGATCATGTTGTATACGTGCCACACTCCTAATGGAGCCATAGTCACTGAGGGCTCATCATAAATACTAGGAAACCACTTGTCAAGCCAGGGCATCCATACACATAGGCACAATATTCGCTCTCTTTGCAACAACAACAACAACAGTTCAGGTTTTCAGACACTTTATCTAATATTATCAAGGGATAAAATATAAACACCTTCATTGTTGTTGTATATCTCAAATTTTAAGATTCCTGTCTCATTGCCATCACTGACATACTTTTAAACACATAGTATGTGATTTCATCAATCAAAACAATAACAAAAGACGTAGTTCGATGACATTGTGAAGTACCGGGGATCCTGGGAGTTGTTGTCCTTGTCGTCAAACAACGTGAGTTTTATTGGTTGTAATTTTCTGTTAGTAAGGAAAATAGAAGCGAGGGTACATCATTTTTTGACATTTTGTTTTTGTTTATTTCGTTCATTTATTACGCTAACAGCTGCCATGTATCTGCCAGCTGAGACTACAGGGGCTAACAGACTATAGCCTCTGTCCCGTACAAAGGGACGATGGGTCGGGGCTAGCTAGTGAGCATGCTAACTTCAGTAGACACAATACATAGACGACTTTGCCATCAACACTGTTATTCTTTTCACGTTAGTTAATTTTTAAGGCTTTAAACTAAAATTCTATGTCTGCTATATCTTACAAATTGCTCCTTTAATGCCTAGATGTTACATATTGTATCTTTAACGAGGACTACTTCAACTTTTTGGTGGTCCTCTCCAGTTAATCACTACACGAAAAATATGAGTTGTCATTTCATGTTTCTGTGCAGACAGGCTCAGGCTCATGCACAGAAAATATATTCACCTTCAGTTGTTTTCAAGCAGTCCTCACTACCAGCTGTCAATCTCATTGTTAAGTGTAAGCCATAAAATAAAGAGCAGCGTGAAGAGGTGGTGTGAGATGTTCCCATCAATGTGAACGTGAATTTGTGTTTGTGAAACTTCTAAGAATAGAAGTACTGGTATAAATAACTGAATGACTTATCCTCTGCTAAGATGCTCGATAAATATTGGCTCTGCAGACCTTGTGTCTGGCAGCTCGCAGCAGATTGTTATATGGCAGCAGATCCATAGTCCTGTCCTTCACACCTGCTCGGGTTACTCTGTTAATTCAGTTTTCCTCTCTGATCTTGGGTCTTATTTGAGCCTTGACATTCTCGAGGCCTTGTATCCTGCATAAGCAGTTGTTGGGCTGAGCGCCAAGCTAGGAGACGGCGGGTGGGAGGTGGCGGTTGGTGGGGGCAGTTTTCCGTTTTTTGCCCTGCGAAGAGTGTGGCAGAGTAGCATAGCGATCTATTAATATTAAATCAAGCAGGAAATACAATCTGCTCACCCACTGCTCTCCATCTGGGGTCAGGAGATTAGCAGGAGCCAGGAGAATAAAATACATACACAAGCAAACATTGAAACATGCACACACACATACACAAGCCTATCGAAGTGCCCCGGGATCATGGGCTATTTTCAAAGCTGGCGTGGGACTGGTGGGTTGGCAGCACTTCATGGCCTTTGGTACATGGATCATTCGTTTACATCACAATTGCAAGAGGGAACGATCAATGGCCACAGAACAATGCAAGGAGCTGAAATTTTCCATTCCCTGACTCTGTCCGTTATTTGTTTGTCTGCCAGTAAGGAGCTGTGTTCCTGCAGGGGAAAACCCTGTTTGTTTTAAACGTACACACAGATTGCAATGCTTTCGCTTCACTGTACATCCTGAGTTGAAGCCACATCCGAATTAATTTGATCCTTTGGGGTTTGAGACGCGACTCAATCATTGCACGATTGTGGTTTTCCAGCTTTTCCTCCGTCATGCCCCATTCCCCTAATGCTCTAATTATTTTTGCACTGGCAAGGGTATAAATAACAAACCGGTCTTGGGTGGCAGGTCTGTCCAGATAACGGAAATACATGCTCCAACCAAAATGAAATTCTTCATCCGGAGTGGATTGTGGAATCAGTGCCACTAGCAGAGATACCATCACGTCCATCACTGGAATTGGCATTTCATATCCTTTCAGTGTAACTGTCTGCTGTGCACAAGCTCCCACTCAAGCCCACTCTAGGAACTTAAAGGTACAACAGATCAGTGGGTGTTGGAAATAGTGACATGTTTAGGAAAATGCGAGGTCTTTCATGCACTTGTTTTAATTGTGGCTTTAGATACTGCACTTTAAAAAATAATGCATGGCTCACATGTAAGTGATAATACTGGGAGATAACAGCTGTGCAAAGTTCAGCATCAGGACAGAAGCTCACCAGAGATCGCAAACAGCTTGATAAAATCTGTGCCAACTCTATCCTCTGTGGTCCGCAAAGGCTGAGTAATGAATCCCTCTTGAAAGGAATTTAATCTGGTTTCTTGTCTTTCACCACTGCAAGCTACAGGGCATCATATAACTTAACATGCAAAGAAATCCAAGTGAGCCATACCATTCACAGTGTCTAATGCCTTCACTCCTCAAACAGAGTAAGTAACTAACAGAAGTTTCCATGTTTGATCACATCATGTCCGGTCAAACATGAGTGGAGCCAGACTTTACTGTGGCAAAATAAATAATTGATTGGCGAATCATCTGAATCATAGATGAACTATCTGCTCAATGGCATGGCTTTTGCTCAATCGGGCAGGCAGCAGGAAATAAACAAGCGGCAAAGGGATCCCATACATATAGTTGCAGACCAGAGTGACTGCTTCTGAATGAACAACACTTTCACTTCCCATTTATTTTCGTCATCTACTGTTGTAGACCTATGACCCTGTAAAGATATTTGTCCTTCTTCCTCAACCAGAAGGCACAAAAGTCCCTTTGATGACGCAATAATTTAGCTCAAGGTCTCTTAGAGAAAAACATTAACAGAAAAAATTGTTTTACTTTTCTTTAAAGAAGCAATATGCAAGAATTGGGCACCTTTCCAGATCATACTCAAAACAAATAGCCCTCCTATTTGTTTTGAGTATGAACTTGCTTATCACCAGAGTAGCCGCTAACTGTTGCTTGGTTTGGAAGTGTAGTGTAGCAGAGATGTAGTACCATGGTGCTAGTAGGCTGAATAGTACCTGTGGACAGAACCAAGCTAGTTATTTATCTAACCCCATGACGCTGCTCAGCCTTGCTTCCAATCTTCCCCAGTGGTCACTCGCAGTATTGCAGCGAAAAATTCCCCTTCCGCAAAAGCATTTTTCCCAAAGAGCACATATATATACAAGCAATAGCGTCAATATAAAAGCGATAGCATCAACTATCACTCTTTCTATTATACTATGGAGGTTTCACATTTATAAAACTTTTATATTTGTAAAACCAGCGGGGAAACCACTACCGCATAATGCACAGTATGCACATAATGCCTATCGAGTCAGGAAGTAAACCTGGATGCTTGAAATATTAAACATTATTGGTGGTATTGACTGAGTGGGTAGTGACACATCCAAAAAGCAGTAAAAACAGCAGGTGTGTGTATTCTGCTTTCTCTGCTAATGATACCCATCCTATAAAATAACCGTTATAAGGCAGTCAGAGAGATGAGCTTATGAGGGGATATGTAAAGCAGTCATCACCTTTACAGTCAAGAGTTTCAACACTTAAAAAGGGATCTCATTTATCTTAGCTTTCTCTCTTTATCTATCTAAGGTTATTTGTTCCCTTTCATTCAAACACTTACTCCGTATCTTTCTCCCAGGCATGACTGCATCAAACACATAAAATGTGTTTCTTCAAGTCTCTAATTAAAGCAAACAGAAGAAAGCAAAGGTCGTGGTTATTCAGTAATTAACAGATTAAGGCAATTCAGAAACTAACGTATTGAGCTTAATTGAGTTTAGAGATACTGTGTCCTTCATGGGAAAACTCTACCATTTAAAAGCAATAGTTTGACATTTTGGAAAATTTGCTAACTTGTTTTTCTTGCCAGGAGTTAGAGTGTTGTTATTTTAGCTTAGACTGGAAGCAGGGGGAAACAGCTAGCAAGACTGCCTCCCAGCTCCTCTAACACAATAAATATTATATCGTGTTAGTTTTTATCCATGCACGAAAAGTTTCTCCAGCTCTATAGGTGAAAGTGATATCGATCCTCATAAAATATATCATAAAATACTACATGACTGTAGGACTATACAGGTTTCTTCTGGACTGGACTGCTCACAGAGTCACTTTCTACCTTCCTGAAGCGCACTGGGGAGATTATTTTAAGCCCCACCGTGCCAAGGTCGTGGATTCATCCTTGGCCCACAAATAATTCCTGTTTTTGTTTCGAGTCTTTATCTTTGCTCATGCAGATACCGTATCTTCAGACAGATTACATGGAAAGAACATTCCCACGCAAAAAGAGAAACAAACATCACTTCAAAAGAGATTAAAAAAAAAACCTTCGGACTAATAAATTACATCTCTGTGGTTTATGACATTAAATTTACCTCAAGGTAAAAACAGACATTACCTTTTCAGCTGTGGCTGTCAAGTCCTCAATCCAGAGTCTCAAACAGAAACGTATCGCTGAATGACAGAATAAATGATCGAACACTCGGAAGAGGAACAAACAGACAGGATTTCCTAAAGCGTAAGAGTAAACACAGAAGACACAGTTTGATTTGGTCTCTGTCCTTTTAGCTCTCTCTGCAAACATTAGTTAACCAATAACAGTGAGGATTTGAACGACCGGAAAATGTTGCCAGAGATCATCCCAATTAAACACGAGCAGCACAGTAGAGTTTTGCACAACATTTGTTAACCAGTGACACAATATATAGGAAAACCTCTCTGTCCTGTTACACTTTACAAGTATGGTAAACTATGTGAAAATAACTGTTGTCCGTTGTCTGACCCTTGTCTGGGGATCAAATGTAGCAGAACGTGAAGAGATAAAAGCTGAATTTTGGTACGACCTTTGTACCAGAGGTTAGTGAGCAAACTGCAAGCTTGTTGAAATCAGCTTTGGCAAATTTACCTTTGGGAAATATCTCAAAATGTGGCCTCTGCAGTGATCGAAAAACCCTTCCGACTAAAAAAAAAAAAATGGACGATTTGCTGTGGCATCTCAGTAGGAAACCCCATCATGTCATTCCCACTTGCACTGCATCGTTGGATTGTATTGTTCTAGTTTTTAATGTTAAAATGTTAATGGTTAACATTCTTAAATCTGAACATTTGAATTAAGAAGAATTTGTAAATGTTTTGTTGGTGTAAGATTTCTTATAACATAATAGGGATGAATGCTGGTTTGAGGGGCCTCCTGGAATGTTTTGCCACAACAGACTCTGCCACTGAACATAAGTTTGACTTTAATGCAAACATTGTTTGAACATATCTGTATTCTGAGCTACTGAATGTGGAGACATTTTCAAAGTTTTCACATCTTACTCATTCTTTCCTAGGAGCGAGTGTGAGGCGTAAGAGTAATAAGTTCATCTTGCAAAAATAGCACATGCTGATTATCATGACATTTAAATATTTTACATTACAGCGGTAACTCGACAACCCACAAAGCACAACAGCAACCAAAAGGTCAAAAATCTGGGTCGAGCCGACCACATTTTAACCATGGCAGGGTTTCTACATCATGTAGCAGCCTCTCTTTATCAAATCAACATGAACATGTAGGATTCGTGGTAGGAATTGTATCACACATTACTTTCACGGCCATGCCACACCAGAGCCGGTTGCTCCACAAGCAGGAAAGATTGCACGCTTGCAGAAGCAAGATTGCTCAGACGATTATGGGCTCGATCCATCATGTGATAAAGTAGAGCCTTGGGGAAACCTATGGGCTTATATTGCTGCTGTCTGCTGCTTAATGAGGTGGCAACAACAGGAAGTCCCATTAGAATGAAACAGAAGCCGTGCTGTATGATTTCAATAGCAGCACAGTACATGTAGAACATGAAGATAAAAACACAGTTTATGTGTGATCAGTACGGCTCCACACTGTTTCTCCTAATAGACAGGATGTGATCATTTATTCATTAAATCTGATAATGGCATCATGAGAACTGAGCAATGTAGGGCACGAAACAGTGATGTGCTGCAATAACGCAAAAAGAATGAGATGAATTAGCACCACAGGAGAACATACTTGAAATAAATACATTCTGATATATAAAGCTGAAGCAGCTAATCGTACCATGAAGAGCAAAGTCAACAAGAGACTATGAGTCGATGGGAAACAGTTAGTGTATCTGCACAAGCCTAGTCGTCACCCAGTCTGCTCTGGACGTGTTAATCAATTTATCAGCTTGCACTTTCACACCTTCTCATTTCATCTAGACTCTCTGTCTCTATTCACAAATACGCACATGCACACGCACACTTTCACATCCTTTTAGTGTGTGCACATGTACATGCACACACAACACGCTTGGCGCACAAGTGCTGCAAAGCTATTTGTGGTTGCAACCAGCAGCAGGCAGGATGTGATGTGTGCTGTCCACTGTACACTGCAGAAAGAAAGACAAGCACTTATAGGATATATAGTCAGGGTGAGGTCTCGCTCAGCATCACTCATGATCCGATTTCATTCATTCTACCAGAATTCTCATTTCACTCAGATTTCACTATGACATATGCCAGTCAATGAAAATCCTGTTTGCAATATTGTGCACTGCAAATAAATTATTCTGTAGTTCGATTCACTTAAAGCCACTTAGAGGCTTTATTGCTTTTGTTTGTTCCTGTAAAAGTTTAGCAACAAGTAAGGCAGTTTCTGAAACTCTTCAATTATGCAAGCCGGCAGTAAGATAGGGATTAAATTAGATTGACCTTTTTAATGTCATTTGCTTTGTTGATTTTTGATCAGAACCATCCATTAATGCAGCTGTAATACAATTTGAGCCAGACAAAAAGCAAACATTATCAGTCCACGACGGCTGGAAGAAATTGAGTCATATGTTTACACACTGCTGCTGACATTAATCTCGGGCCGCGCTGACCTGAAATTCACCTGTGTTCATAGTGTGGGCTATGCAACCATGGCAGTGGACTCGTAGCCTTAAATCAGGCTCAGCTGTCGACAACCTTAAACTGTGAAGTGTGAAACACTGTACGCCCCTGTTAATGGACAAGTGGCTTATGTCTGACTTTCACCTCATGAGGGGCTTTGGGTAGAAAAGTCCACTGTCTCCGACACAGTAATGATTAATGTGACTGCAAGTAACATTTACAAGCACAGCGAACAAATGCAAATCCTGAAAGATGAGATAATATCCACCCGGTAACTGAAAGTAGAGGAAAAGAATATGATACGCTAATATGCTAACATTGGGCGAGTGGCGGGGTACGCCACTCTCATGCTCAGATATACCAATCAAAATCAAATACCAAATGGGTCTTTGGCATTAGACCCGAAGCATTGATCCAAAGTGTTAGTATTTGACGATCAGGGAATAAGACGCAACAATCAACTACCTCAACATTACTTTAAATGTTACATACATGTGTTGCTTCAAAGGAACAGTTCAACCAAAAATGAAAATGTAGTCTTTATCTATTCACACCCATGCCCACTGAAAGTCAGGCAAAGTTTCATAGTCCACAAAACATTTCTGGAGCTTCACAGCAAAACAGCATACAGCCTTCTCCTGAAGTAGATGGGGACTTTTAGAAAAAATATAAAATGGCTCCATAGCTCCTCCAGCATCATCCAAATCTCTGAAAACCCAGAAATTCCATCTTGATTTTAAAAATATTTTATGTACACCCTTTTTAAAGCCAAATCTTCACTGTAGTTAGCATGCTTAAGCTTGACCATGTAAATTACGTCTTTTCAAATCAATTTGGGATCTCAGGGCTTCCAGAGAATGCTATTAATCCATTCTATGTTTTTTTTTAAGCAGTTTTTTTCCATTTTAAAACAAGTCCCCATCTACTTCAGTTGTTGAGGAGAATGCTGTAACACTGTTTTGCTGTGGAGCTCCAGAAAAGGTTTGTGGACCATGAGACATCACCTGACTTTTAATTTTAAGGGTGAGTAGATAATGACTGAATTTTCATTTCTTGAGTTCCTTTAAACCAGTGTTTAAGACTTTACAGTCAGTTAGCTGTTCCCCAGTAGTGGAAGTCTTAGATTAAAGACGTACCAAATCATTGCTATGAAAGACTATGATTGTCTCTTATTAGCCACAAACTTCTACTTTAAACTAGTTTCACTGAGGAAGGACACTGTTTCCTGTTTTTGCAAGCAACTACCCCCACCCCCCACCCCCCACCTCATGAGAGTGTGTGTTGTAGCATCAGCACAAAACCTCACAAAAAGGCCAGATCTGATCTTGCATCAGGTTAAGGAGCATCGTTACAAAACTTCACCCAGAAGTCGTATGAGTTAGCATCCCAGTTGTACGACTGTGGGAGAAATTTGATAAAAACCTGAACACACCACACACATCTTACAAATGTCAGGTGAATATCATACATACAGAAATGAAATGTAATAAAACAGCTATGTCAGCTCAGATCAGCTAAGTCAAAACTACATAGCCTTTGGCAATAAATGACACAGTCAGATAAATAGTACAAGTGGAGTTAATGTTAAATGTTGATGTTGCTACTCCATTTTCCCTTTTTTGGGGGGTCTTGGACTGCTGCAGCTAGGTAGCTAGCTAAAAAGGCTGCGTCTTTTTACTGGTAACTACCTTCTGTTGCTTTTACTATCAAATAAATCTGAGGCACTGAAATAAAACAGTAATCAAACTGAAGACACACAGAATTAGTGGACTAGGAATCAGGTTTTCAAGATAAATGCTAGAAATGAAAATCAGGTGAGGGTGAATAAGAAGGGAGTAAAAGTCTGCCTCATGACTGCTGCGAACCAAGATGACTAAAGATAGGAAATGTTTGTTACGCTCAGTTTCATCAGTACTTTACTTTTCCTGAGGCCTGAGTATCTACCTGACTGTAATGAGATAGTATTTTATGCAAGTATGTTGATTTATTCACCCAATTGTACTTTATTTGTTGATTTTGCTTTCTCTTTGTATATACAGCACATGCACAGCAGCTATGTGAGACACAGGAAGATGTGATGTTGTATCATTTGTATTCATGAGCAGCTTGCTGACCTATATTTCAGTCTGATGCAGCTGAGATGTCACATGCTGGCGGTGAGGTTAAATTATATTACACACATTATTTGTGTGTGTATTATTATGTTCATTACATTTTCGTACAATTCCAGCTTAAAAAAAAAACCCTTCATAAAGGTGCAATATGTAAGACTTTTGGTTTAAAACATACCAAAGAAATTAGACGTTCAACACATTGGGAAGAAATAAAAAGTTTAACATTACAGCAAAGGCATCTACGTATGTGTTGCAGAGATTCCTGAAGTTAGCATGCTAACCAGCTAGCCCCGACCCATCCTGTCTTGTAATACCAATCTGAACTTCTAGTCTGGACCGCTAACTGCACGGCTACCTGAGCTAATGGCAGCTAGAGTTAGCAGTATTTAGCGGTTACTCTGCTGATATGCTGCCTGCTATTTGCTTGAAATGACCTTCGACACTTCTTACATATTGCGCTTTTAATAAATGGTACATTTATAATCAATTAGCCTTTAGTTAAATTATTTCACTGTCAACAGTGAAATTCTTTATTGTTTATTGTAAAGTTGTGATTATAAACCTTTACAATCGCTTTTTGAATGGTTTATAAAGCATTTCATTGTTTGTTAACGGTGAAATAACTATTAACCAAAGTCTGACTAACTATAAATTAACTATTAATTATCGATGGTTATTAAAAAAGTGTTGTATTACCACACGGAGTTGGTGGTAATAGTTCATTTTTAACTGTCTATATTTGGCATTTATATGCACTCTATAAACAAATATCAATGTCAGATAACGAATCTGGAGCAGATAACAGTTATAATCATATTGAATATCAACTGAGCCACTCTGTGTGTTGATGAAGGCCATTTGATGTGACCGACTCCAGAGGAAATCTACTGCTGTAAGTGGACCATAAGTTGATTTTTTTTTTTTTTTTCACCAAATAACAACCAAACCATCCTGCCAATGAATGCAAAGATTTGTTTATACATCACTAAATATAATGACCAGTATACACACCAGGCACACATTACAAGAGAAGTTATAATTGTCAGACACTGATGTCATATCCTTTTATCTGCTTACAACTATATTACGGTGAAATGATTAATTAATTGCTTATATAGTGCTCATAAACAATAAGTAGGGGCTTCAAATGAAGGTGTTACTGTGTGTATAGAGTGTGAAAGTCAAAGCTGTGAACGCCCTCATGGTCACACTGTAGCTTCCTGTTGTTGAGTTGCATGACTGATTCTGATCGATAATAACGACTACAACGATTTATTACTGCTGTTTTGGGGAAACAAGCTCGGTAAAATGTTAACATCAGTGTCTGGAGATCAGACATCAACAGCACAAAGAAACCTGAGCTCTGTCACTTGACTAGCATGTGACTGGTGTGAGGCGGCCGCAGACAATAATACCCGACTAACAGAAGGACCTGAGGGAGCCACAGCTGCCGGGTCACAGAGAGGGGTGACAGATGGTGTGAGAGGTTAGATATGGAGGCGTGCTGAGAGGTGGAGCGCTGGTGTTAAGACAATAAGAGCCATTTGCTTGCACTTTCCTGCTTTGTTTCCATGTGTGCATGACAAAAATTACTTTTGCATCAATGGTAATGACACTGAGAAAACACTCCACTGATACTTTACACTTTTTAAAGGCGCACTACGTAGTTTTGTGGAAGAAATTTGAATCAGGAGAGAAAGATCTTCATTTTTCACGCTGAAACAAACTAAATAAACAAACTCTCTTCGTTTTCATGACTGAATAAACAAACTGACCTTAAAGGACAACACTCTGTTTATTCAGTTATGGAAATAAATCAATATTTCTGAGGTTGTATTATTACCTCATTAATATTGTAATATTAAAATTCTGTGTTTGAATTTCTTCCCCAAAACTACATAGTGTCGCTTTAAGTTAATTGTAAACATGTTAACAATGTGACAACATCCAGCAGCTACAAAGCAGCATTAGCATTCATTGAGAAAAGTGTTTCCACGTCCTATATTCCCTCTATTTTAGCTTTGTTTTGGTCTCCACCAGTTCCTGGCACTGGCTCTTTAGCAGCTAGGTGCTCCACTTTGTTCATTATCTCGTTGTGAACTTTCTCTGCTGTTTGGCACAGTGTCGGTAGCATACAGCAGGTTTATCACAGCTTTTTTGCTGCTGCAGCCAAAACCAGTGATGGAATGTACCTAAGGACATTTACTCAAGTACTGTACTTAAGTACAATTTTGAGTTACTTGTACTTTACTTGAGTATTTCCATATTCTGCTACTTTAGACTTCCATTTCGCTTCATTTGGAGGCAAATATTGTACTTTTTACTCGCTACAATTATCTAAAATCTTTAGTTACTAGTTTTTTTGCAGATGACATGCTGCATCAGAGCCGAAGTGGAACATTTTTTAATTAATTTATTGTATCAGCAGTTGAATTAAAAACACACTGAATTAAAAAAATGCTAATTATCGGATCCAATAACCAGCCAGGCCAATAATCAGTCAACCCATAATTTACAGTATACATGTAAATATATGTTTGATTTACTTTTACTTGTACTTTTGATACTTAAAGGTGCAATATGTAAGAATGGCAGCTCAGTAGCTAGTCATGGATGTATTAAAAGAATACAGTTAGCAGCTGGTATTATGAATTCGAGGTGAATATTTCTTAAATATGTCACCTTTAAGGTCATTTATCGCCAGAAAATTACTTTTGATGATTAAGTACATTTAACATCAGATACTTTAAGACTTTTACTCAAGTGCTATTTGTATGTTTGACTTTCACTTTTACCTAATTAACATAATATCTTTACTTTTACTCAATGGTAAATGGTTTTTGGGTACTTTGTAAAAAACTGGCCGAAACTGATGAGAGTGAACCAAAAAAAATAACATTACAGCCGTCAAACTAAAAATACTGGGAGGTAACGTGTGGTGAACCCAAAATATTCAGGGCTTTTTAGACAACACAAATAGTAATCAAGTAGATTTGTCCAACCTTAGACATGGTACAACAAGCTACAAAAAAAATATTTCTGATTACTTACATTTGAGATGCTTCCTGTTTTCTTTTGATTGGAGTATTTATTTTGTATTTTTATAATAAATGAGCGCACTGAGCTTCTTAACATGGCAAATTGAACAGGCTGCACAAAGGAAACCGGCACGACTCCCAGTTGAATTCACATGACCCTGGTCTGCTCAGTCATGATACGCCCTTCTCTATTACCCCACATAAAAATCATTTTGTTCTTTGTGATGATCCACTTCCGCACATCAGATTTGTTGAGTAGAACTACACCACACAGTAGCTCTTTCACTTAATTTTAGCTCCCATGGAAACAGCCGCTAGAAAATAGCAGCACACCAAGGCAGCTAATTAAATATTTCAGCATTCGATATGTGTCACAGATTTTGGTTTTGCATCCTAAATGAGAAATTACTCAAACTAAAACTAAACAGATGCCTTTTATACACTGGAACGCTGAAAGCATTTGGTGAATGTTGCAGCTAAGTTGCATGTCAGCTGAGAAACAGACCTTCCACACAAAGCATTTTGTCAAGTTCTGACTGTGATAATCTCAAAGACAATGGAACGATTGTTTTCTCTGCATCCATGTTTAGACAACAGCTGCACAAGATGTCTTGTCAAATCTCCTCCATTTATTAGTTTTCAGAAGCTCTTGTGCTTTCACACAGGCAGTACTTTGTCTGCTTTAAATAAATACACAAATAAAGAGAGGAACAGCTGATTTCTTCCATAACCTCCAAAGAGCTGTACAGTCTATGTGCAGGTGTCTCATTGAAATCATTGCATTCACATGATGCATGATTCAGAAAAGGTTTTGTGTCTATATTTGTATTCTTCCTGTTGCTTTTTATAGCGTGGCAGACTACCATTGACTTCCTCACACCTGCCAGAGGCTCAGGCGGTGGAGGGAAACCAAGCAGCTCGAGCTGGCATCAACGCCTGTCTGTCAGCAGATGTTATGATCTTGTGTAAGACGTGCAGGATGGGAGCGAAGGAGCACAGAGCCAGCAGTGGTGCTCAGAAGAGGCATCTGCAGAGGATGGTTTACTGACAGTCATGTGTCAAGGAGTGTGTGTGAGAAAGTGAGAAACCTATCTGCCTATCTCTACCACAACATAGGTTTGTGCTTTAATAGTAATAGGCACCTTTCTCTGACTTCATATTTCAGAGCCTTACATGACCTCCTGAAATAAGATGGAGCAAAAGTACATATATTGCGTAGATTGATTAATTCCAGTTAAACTAGATTAAATCCCACATCTATGGAAGCTCATTTCTGCCAGTAATAGATATAAAATGGCAAAAGTTAATGTATGAATGACTTAATTTTGACTTTTATTTCATAATCTTGATTTACTTTAATTTATTTATTAATTTTTTATGTCAAACCATGAAGTCAAACACACGACCATGCTGGCAGCTCGATGAGGCTGGACTTACTCATGCTAACATGCTGATGTTTAGTAGGTTCACCAAGTTTGCCATTGGTCTATAATGTTAACCTGCTATAGACGTAATTGGCACTAAACATAGACTACAGCTGAGGCAGATGAGAATCAGAAAAGAATTAACTTCTGACCTGACTGTGGCGCTGGATGAAAAGTCAGGGGATCACATTGGCAATGGATCCAAACATGGAAATACATTTCTGTGCCAAATTTAATGACAATCCCTCCAGTAATTGCAAAGATATTTTAATCTTAACAGCAGCTAGAATGGCCCAACAGTCCCCTTCACGCCTAATCCAACATCAAACTCGACAGCCCTGTTCTTGAAACCACCCATATCTGCTTAACAGTGAAGCTCACCAGATCTGTACCAACCAAACACTGGGACAACAAACAAACAATGCAGATGGAATCATAATCTCATTGTGCTGTGAAAGAATAATATATTTTTATTAAGAGCTGTATTCAATTATTTTTTCATTTTCTCATCAGGATCCATGCATTACTCCCTGAGAAATTCACGAAAATGTCAAAAAAATGCCCTCGCTCACAATGTTAGAGAAAGTGAGAAAAAATTCCTGCCTCTGTCCCTTTATCCAGATCCGCACCAGAAGTTTACGGGGTCTATTCTGGTCCGAGACCCACCCGAGTTTCATGGGAATCCGTTCTGTAGTTTTTGTGTAATCCTGCTAACAAACCAACCAACCAATAAACAAATAAACACGAGTGAAAACATAAACTCATTTGCTCCTAAACTGACCTTAAAGGACAACACAGTTTCATACTGTTTTACTTTGTTTATATGTGGTGGACCCTGCCACCTCTCTAGCTTCAAACAGTGTTCTGGGACCTTATTTTCACCTGAGAACAGCTTGTTTATTCACTTAAGGAGAAAATCAATATTTCTGAGTTTGAATTTCTTTTCCAAGACTACATAGTGCCCTTATAGTCAGAAATATTTTATTATTGTTTACTATTTCATAATTTTCATCATATACAGTGCCTTTTTTTTTTTTTTTTTTTACTGTTATTTAACGTTTTATTAGTCCTTTTATACTCCTGGCTGAAATGAACTTCTATAGATACCACAGTAGTGTTGACGCTTCTCCCCAGGTGAGAAAACAACCACTTCTAGAGAATGAAAGCAAAAATGTGCTGACTTCGTTCTCAAGACTTGTCTGTAGACCCAGGCATGATATGACCAAATCCAAGATTGAGACACGAAACTAACAAACACACAATATGCCAAGCTACAAAGGTTTGAAACCAAGTTAGGGGAATAACTTCTTCAATACGTCACGAAAGATTTTCTTTCTCGTCAGAAGTGGTTTGGATTACGTGAGGACAATACTTTGGTGAGCATGGCAGGATGTTGGTACTCATCTCTCACTTCCCATAAACAAGTCACCAACCACCAACCAGAAGTGGGAGGTTACTGTATATCAAGAGAACTGAAATGGCACTGCTGGGGCATTTCTTCAAATGAAGTATTGAAGAATTTCCCAGAGGCATTTCATTGAAAGTTCATAAAGTCCTTCCATACATTTACAAAGAACTGTTTACTTCCCCGAAGCATCAATGAACAAAGCCGACAACGCTTACACATACTGTGCCCACAAGAAACCTCAATCAGTTTTATTTGCGTGTGTCTTCATGTGTAAGGAAAGACAAAGCAGTCCGTCTTTCAGGCAAGATTGGCATATGCCAGATCTAGTTCAAGCAAGGGGTTAGATTATCAAATCTCCCTTTCAAATATAAAAACACGTATTTCAAAGTTACAAAAGTACGGCCTGACATCTGTCAAAAATATGGAGTCATACAAGTGCCACAAAAAAAGAATCAATATTTACTTTTTTCTTATCATTTTGCAGAATTATTCTTTTTTAATGGCTCTCCTGTGACTCCACACATTAAAAAAAACACATTGCTCTCCATGGGAAATGGTGGTAACACTTAATTTTGACGTAATCATCATTTAAAATCATACTAAAAGGAGTGTATTAACACTTAATAACCGCTTCTAACACAATACAATATAGTTGTAAGTAGCTATAAGAACTTTTAAAGATTTTTTATTTATAATAATAATAATAACAATAATAATAATAATGTATTTTTCAACAACTTATAACTCCTCCTGTTAAAGTGAAACTCTCGCCAAAATGCAACCTAGGCTTTTTTTGTGAAGCAACCCGAGTCAAACCTTCGTGTAAAAGCATAATTACGACGAAAAAGCCACTTTTAAGATTTACTGTATTTTCGTTTTTGGGTCAAAATCATTTTCAATTGCGTGCTAGGGGCAGCTTTACGGTAGCATCAAAATCGCTATTTTTAAAACACTAAGAAGACTCGACACAACATGAAACTTTGCTGGTAGTATCACCAGGGTCTCTACACATGAACACAAGCATTGAGAACATCGTTTGTGTACACAGAATTTACTAAAAAGAAGGTTTTTGAACAACTCACGCTAGCAGTAGCTTGTTCCGCTCGCCGCCGTCCTGCCAGTCGAGAAGCGTCGATCCCATGGTAACATGGAGCTTTCCACCTTTACTCTCCTCCATGTTACGTCGCACTCGGGGATCGTAAACAAAACGAAAATACGGTAAATCTTAAAAGTGGCTTTTTCGTCGTAATTATGCTTTTACACGAAGGTTTGACTCGGGTTCCTTCACAAAAAAAGCCAAGGTCGCATTTTGGTGAGAGTTTCACTTTAAGCATGTAACAGTTAATGGATGACTCTTTACTCTCATGGCAACTAAGAACCTTGATCCCTTAATGAAGACTGTGACATCTGCTAGTTGGACTTTGAGTCACCAACTTTTGTTAAACTGCTTTTTCTAAGGTAAAGAACAGACCCTTTTTTATTAAATATGTCCTTGTGAGGTTTATATCATAGTCATGAATATGTCTCTCATATGTTCGTACAACTAGTCTACACTGTAAAAAAAAAGAAAAGAAAAGAAAAAGAATTTGGACGGGCTGCCTTAAAATTTGAGAAAACAAGTTGAGGTGATTCAAAACCAACTTTTCTAGTCACATGAACTTAATACTAATCCGTTGAACTTAACAAATGAGTTTCTTACAGAATTCGCTCAGTGAGCAACATAATCTTTTATTTTTGTAAACTAAAATGAACAAGCTGACATCTGCAGTTCAACCTGCGAAGAGTATACAGGGAGTACCACCCCTTGATCATGGTAGGTAATGTTTCCATTACTATAAAAGTAAACAACCATGACCTATATCAAGACGTGGTCTCCCACAGCGACGGTCTCAGGACACTTCTCTCAAACCCTCAAACAATGCATGCTGGGAAGTATACAAATATGCTGATCATATTTCCTTGGTCACTTATTTCTAATGAGTTAACTAACTCTGTACAGTTGATTCATCCAACTCATCATTTCAAGTCAAAAGACTTGAGGTTAGAAGAACTTGTGTTTATAAGTTCTGAAGTGGTCTTAAAAAAACCCCGAAACAAATAAAACTTGTACATTTACGTTAAGTTAATGAGAAAAGATGAGCTGATCCCACGTGATTTTTTACAGTGCACATTATACTGTCTTTTAAACTGCTTATTAAGTTATATACTGATTATAAACACTAAATAAGGAGAGTTGATATTCAGTAACAGTTTCCCTTGAAGAGCATGATTTTACATGTCTGTTTCTGCATCCAATGTGTTTCACATTTAATCAGGATATTGCGGCTCCTGCCTCTCGTGCAGACGTGTTCAATACCCACACTGACTGCTTCGGGGGGGTCGAGTCATGACAGGCTTCCATACTGTATAGTGGCAAGCAATAAAGTAATGGAGTCCATAATTCATGTTGTATACGTTCTGCTGCTCAGTTACTTTCCTTCAGGCAGTTCAATATATCTGGCGCAGACAGAATGTAGACTGCCTACTGACGGTATATAAGATGACACTATGTACTGTACAGCTGGATTTATGTTGGAAGTTTCCATCATAAATCAGTCAGACAGCTGTTTGTCAGTGTTCATTACAACTGCTCTATAATCCCACCACCACACGCAGGCGGTCTTCTAAATAACAGTGTGCTGACTTTCCTCCCAATACGATGCCAATGCTATTGTCAGTAAAAAGAGGAAGTGAGGATTTAGCGGTCAGAAAAATAATACTTGAGAGTGACCTGTTTTCCCAGCAACAGTTGATGTAGTAGCTCAGACATTGGTAGATCAAACATGATGCAAGGGACAATAAAGTGCCCTCTAGAGTGAAATACCCTAATCCTATTAAACTCAAAAAATGATCAAGAGAGACAGCAAGAAGAACATAAAAAGTGTCTGTGATAAGAGATCAGATTCAACTGTTTTATATGGGAGATAGCTATCATCGTTGTGGCCGCAGTTTTTCCACGATTCTCAAATTTCACTTCTTCCATCGGCTCCAGGAACAGAAAAATGAAAGAGACGTACAGGGCTGCTCTCTGACAATGAATGCTCGGTGAAACTAGTGAAGTGAAATGTTGGTTGGCTTCAGTGGGACAGAGTTTGTTGCTACACTGGTTTAAGATGGACAACATCCAACATGTTTGACAGTGAGGAGGTTGGAGGTTACGTGCCAGAGAACTACTGTCTGTCTCAAAGAAGCTAAAATGTTTTTATAAGACTCTACAGTCTTATAATAAATTATGAATTGACACGTCTAAAACGGGAGTTCACACAGGTTGTAAAGAGTGCAGTGACAGCGAGAGCCAGGAGCCATCCATCTACTCTAATCAAATTCCAGCAGCGGTCTTTCACCTCAAAAGACTCGTCCTGCTTTGGCACAGCTGCAGGCCCTCTGGCACAGACATCCAACACCAGTACAAAAATGTAAGAAAGGTTAAAAAAAAAAAAATGCAGTGCTGGAAAACTGGAAAGGTTCGAACAGAAATACAGTCTGAATCTCAGCGCTCTGATCTGCTTCTTTCTAAGGTTGGTTGGGAAGATAAATTGAAGGTTTTTTTTCTGACAGCAAACTTTACTCAAACAGATGATGTTTACAAAGTGTGAGCAGATTTAATGCTGCCTCCGACATACACACAAATAAACCACATCAAAGGTGTCCGCACACCAAATACTCTTGACAAAACGGCAACATTTCATTACTCTTTACCTCATCCTGGGTGAATAAAATTTAATATCACAGATATTTCTTGCAGACGATATTATCATCTTATATCAAAGATGACATGAAGTCTCTTTCCCTTGGCTCGCCATTTTCTCTGCCTTTAAGCCCAAATATTGCCAGTCCTCCATGTCTGTGTGTTAGAGCGTTGCCTCCGCTGCATTGACAGCTCAGCCAGCATTTGTTTTGTTTTCGAAATAAAAGCCCAAAGATGCCATAACAGCTGTTTGATATTCGATATTGTAAAAAATATCGCATATGACGGCAAATATCGCAGTATTCAATAATATCTAATATCGACCCAAGCTTACTCTTTATGCAAAAGACTATTTTAAAGTTTAACCGTGATATTTTTCAAACTGGACACAAGCTGCTCTGCTGCAGACAAAAAAGCCCTGCAGAGAGAAGTTAAATCAGCAGAAAAAAAATCACTGGCTGCCCACTGCCCTCCCTGGAGGAGATGGCCACCTCAGCAGAGCTAACAACATCATCAGAGACCCTGCACACCACCTTTGTTGAACGGTTGCCCTCTGGCAGGTGCTACAGGTCTGCCAAAACACACACCTCAAGATTCAGAGACAGTTAAGGCCATAAACAAAGTAAACACAAAATTACACTGAGACTGAGACTCTTAATTTCGTTGTATGTTTACCTTACAATTACAATAAACTGATTCCGATTTTCCCATTTTTTACCCCAATATTTAAAATTTGATGTCAGAACAGTATTCCCGCTTTACACAATGCTCTGATATGTTCACATCTCGCACGGTGAATTAAGGATTTATTTCAACCAAACCAGAGTTCGTGACTGTTAGACCAGCGGAAAGACCAAGATGGTTCTGGTGAGTTTTATTTGGTTTCCTGAAGTGAGTTACTAATATCACACTTTCTGCAAATAGAGTGTGACGGCTTTAAGGGGTTTCTGGTTAAACAAAAAGGATTTCTTTTTCTTTAACAAATAGGTCTATGTGTAGGGATTCTTTCCATAATGTTGTTACTTACAATAACAATCTGAGCCTGTCTGTACCAAAAACAAGCACTTTAATTGGATGTACTTTGACAGTGCACTGCCGCTGGTAACACAACCGCCTGCTACAGCAGCCTGGGAAAGTACCAAAGTTATCTTTTCAAAGCAGTTACAAAAGACTCGCACAAATGTGACAGTGATCCTCTTAGCACTTCTTTCTTTATTTGGGATCAAACTATAATCTGGTTACAATGTTCATCTCTAGAGCTAGCTTTTATCAGAAACACGCACACACACACGCACACACACAAAGAACCTAAATTTAGTGGAGGCCATGTGTCTACAAAATAGTAAATGTCCCGCGGCAGGAGGTAACAATAAGTGCTTTTTGCTTTGAGAGGGACTTTTCCAGATTGGCATTCAAACCTTCCAATCCCAATGGAGGAAACATGAGCCTCAACTTTTAAAACAGGATGTCTGAAAACCTATCAATATAATAAATATAAATACATCTGAGGTTTTCTACAGAGTGTGAAAAGGACATGACAAAAATAGCTTTGTTCTCAAACTCAATGCACTCGCATAAATTAAGTGTAATAATAACATTAATTACAACAGTTATAGTAAAGCTTGAGCTTTAGAAAAAACAAAGTCTGCTTGGCCCTTTGAAATGTAAGGCTCGGGCCTTTAAACATGTCTCAGTTTTCTCCTATGTTCACAGTAGACGCACATTGACAGAGAGAGAGACACTCATGAACCATGTGATGCAATGCATGGAGTGATAAGTACAATCTGAAGATGTGTCAAAAAGTGATCTTGAGATATTACTGTATTTCTTTGGAGTTAAAACTGAGCACGCCTCCTGATGAATCAAATTGTTTTTGTCATCAACATCTGATTGGCTCAAAGTTTACAGTTTGTTTAACTTCATGAGTGGAAAAACTGATCCATGATAACGCCTCCTTTAAAAACCTCATTCCTAAGCATCATTTTCTTCACTGCAAAACATTGATAAATTCTGAAAATAACAATAATGAGTCTGTAAATCAAGAGCAAAATGTAGAAAGTAGAAAAACTGAGTAATGTTGTATTTACTTGTCAGCTGCTGAATGTGGCAGCAGAGAAAAACAAACACCATGCTCCAGTTAGAAGGTCCAACCTTATCCATATTTAATAATTCACTGATGGCTTCTTCCTGAGAAAAGGAAAAAAAATGTAATGGAGGAAGAAAACATAATCCATAGCATGTGATGGGAAACGGAAGTCTAAGCATATTATTGGATGCACACAGGAGTCATTTAAAGTCCCAGCCGTAGTTTATAAATATGTAGCCTGACAGGCCGTGGAAGAAGGAGGAGGAAGAGGAGGGGGAGGATGGTCGTGCCTATGAAAACTGCTAACGATGACCTGGGGCTTCATGTCTCTGTGGTGAGTTGATGAGGGGGTGAAAGAAGTGGACGTCACTCCATGATGGTTCGGTAGATGACAGGCTCGATGTAGTCCTCTCTGTATCGAGAGTTGATAACCCGTTGCCTTTTGGAGTTCTGTTTGACGTCGCTCTGGGCGAAGAGCTCGAAGCGCATGTCTGACGCCACCGACTGAGGACCGAACACAACATGGGAAACAGAAATGAGTGCTCGCTGATGATCTATTCAGAACTCTATCTTAGCATAAAAGGGTTCGACTGTAAGTTACCATTCGTGACTTGACTCGTTTGGGCAGATCCTCATCTAGAGCGTAGATGTCATCTCGCTTCACAGAGCTTTGTGATCCGTCCTCAAACTCCACCTGATTGACACGCACGTAAACATGTAGTTAAGTGAAACCATTAATATACATACAATGTGCATGAAAATCCCATTCACCAGCATGCATTTGCATTAAAGGTGCACTATGTAGTTTTGGGGAAGACATTTTAAATCAGAAGAGAAAGAAAGAAAGTGAATGATGAACAAACTCTTTGATTTCATGACTGAAAAAACAAACTGACCATAAAGGACAACACAACTTCATACTGTTTGACTTTGTTTATATGTGGCGAACCCTGCCACCTTTCTAGCTTCAAACAGTGTTCTGAGGACCTTATATTTCTCTGAGAACAACTTGTTTATTCAGTGAAGGAAAAAATAAATATTTCTGAGTTTGTGTTATTACCTTATTGATATTGTAAATATAAAAATTCTGAGTTTGAATATCCTCTCCAAAACTACATAGTGTCCCTTTAAAGTTATTTTTATACATGTCAGTTTCACCACTTCACTCACATGCTGCAATAAATCACTTAACATTAGTGTTAAACATGCATCGTTATTTCACTCTGATAGACCACAAATCATAACAAGTAAGGAAACTGCATAATAAGACAAACCAAAAAGAAGAACTATACTTTCTTTAAGATATCAAGAGTTGGTGAGCAACCTCGTCTATTTTTAACGTTTCGCCAACATCGTTACTTTTAACCTCACAGACCGGCCACATGTTCAGGATGATGAAAAAAAACAAGCCTCTTAACTGGGTGAGACTTTTACATGTCACTGCCAGTGAGACACAGAGAGAGTGAGAGACAGATGATGAGGTTTACCAGGTACATAGGGATGGAGTGTGACGCTACAAACTTGGCTCCATATATCAACCCATCTGTCCATCGCACTTGGACAGCGTCTCCTTCTTCAGGTGGACCGAGTCGGACACAGTCACGGTTCTGAAAAGACAGTGAATAGTGAACTCAGGCTGAAACAGGAAACTTAAATTATATTCACTCCTATCTGTTATTAGTCTTACTGAGCTTATCTGTGTTTTACATCTTTTCACTGAACAGAATAAACGATTGGAAGCAATTCTATTAACCTCGATGTCCTCTGGGAAGAGGTTGTCGCTGTAGGACCCGTCGTCGAACACAACCTCATAGAAGGTGGCCGTGCTCAGCTCCACCACCTCGCTCTGGTAGTAGCGACCGTTTTTGTGTTTGCAGATGACCCTCTGCCCCACTGCCAGCTCCCGCATGGACGCCTTGTTACGCTGGGGGACAGAAACTTAACGTTACTCTTAAAAGCTTATCACTGCGCGGTGCCAACTGCTTTATGGAAGATAAGTGTTTGCCGTGCAATAAACAGCAGGATTAAGCAACTGTAATGACTTGAACAATGTTTGGACAGTAATGTGTACCCATGAAGTTGCACTGGTCTCCGCATGGTATGACATACACTGGAGGAGTACAGCTGAGGACAAGCCCAGACTCGTAGTCACATAACTCAAAGCCACAACAGCAGCAGGAGAAACCTTCACACCAGTTAATTTTCATTCACTGAACATCAATTCTGTCGTTGCACTTCTTTTGACAGGACCAAACAGATGTCTGCCTCCTCCAATTAGTGAAACAAAGCAGCATGAACACGTACAAAAGAAAGGATCCCTGAGGTCCTTTTGGAGGGCGTAGAAAAAACATCTTACAGCTATTATCGTGCTGCACAGCTGACTAAACTACAGTACAGTACAAACGACAGTAAAAAGTGATTTCACTGATTCTACAGCAGGAAAAATGGCATTAACTGAGCAGCCGGAGTAAGTGTTATTATTAATGTTCTGGTATTATTATCACCTTATGACGCAAATAACAATAACCTGTGACACACTTTAGGTCCCTGAAAAATCTGATCCTCTGAACACAATTTGTACTCTGAACTTGTTTGGGCCTGCAGATTATATCACCTTCCAGCTGTAGAAATCACATGGAGGGAAACAGAAATTACAATGAGAAGCTGAAAAAAAACATCAGCTGTAAGCTGTGTTTACAAGCAACATTGTTGTCAACATTAGTGGCATTTGTTGAATAAAATTTGAGCATCTAAAAAGGTAATCAAGCCACAAAAACATGACTGAAATGTTAAACTAGAGTAAACGTGTCTGTCTGTTCTCAAAACAAGGTAGTTTGACTTTTCAGTTAAACATCCTTATCTGAGCTAAACAGTGAGATTAGACACAGAGCGACAAGTGAGTGCATGTCACATGGCTGGATTTTTGTTTCTTCTCACAAGAAATGCTCCAGTTAACCCTCCTTTCTCACAAAAAAACACTATTTGACAATTTCAAGGGATTTATTAAAACATGGCAACCAGTCCTGGACACAGTGGACCTCTCTGCACTGGACTATGTTCTATCCAATTAAATACACTGGCTCTGACCACAGAAAATCCTAGTTATTTGAATGCAATTATGTCAGCCTGGTAGTGTGTGTCTTTTTTCTTGTTTTGTACTTGGGACGATGTAAATCCTGCTGTTTTTGGAAACAGCTTTACAAGATAATGTTTGTGTTTCTAATTCATTGACTGTGTTTCCAGTATGTTACCTCAGGTACGACGGGCGCTCTGTGTCTGTGGCAGGTGACGAAGACTATGAATGGCCAGTCGTCTGGGTGCATGAGGACCCCAGCTGCCTGAGCGCAGGTTGGGTGAAACGCCGTAGAACAGCGTCCGTGGGAGCACTGGACACAGCAGCCTGTCACCTCCCTCTTCATCCGTTTCCTGCAGTACACACACTTCTACCAGGGTGACAAAGATACGAGCGTGGACGGGGAACAAGGGTCAGGGGGTGAAGTTATGAGAGGGAGGTTAAAGTTAAGGAAGTACAGGGGAAGGAAAGGAGGAGAAAGGAAACAAGCCAAGCGGGGAGGAAGAGAGGGAGGAAGATCAAAAAAAGTTATCAAAGGGAATATGAGACAGGCAGACCCAGACACGAACTGGAACACAGATATGTCAGAGGGAAATTACACAACTTCCTCTGGATTATTTAATGGGGTTCTGACATCATCTGTACTTATTTAGAAGTAGATCCATTGAGAAAGGCTCCTCTGAGATCAAGGCATATAACAATGGAGACAAGGCCAACTATTGTGAACAAAGTTCATACATGACTCAAACATAAGAAGGTGAGCATATACTATCTGCCTTTCACATTATTTTCCAAAAACCTTGGTTAGGTGTACCATATTATAACCTTTTAGATTTTTTTTTGTATCTAATGTGGTCAGAATACCACAGCTTCTATTATTCAGAGACAGCCAGGGGCCAGAAGGAGATGAGAAACTGTGTGGGGACAGCCAACAGGCGCCACATCAGTTTCACTGTGCGTCCTCAATGAGAACCACAAACAGATGCAATCAGAGTACAGATCTGTTTACCAAGAATTCAATACGTGTGTCAGTCTAAAGTCCTCTACAGGGGAAAAATAGATCAGAGTCAAAAATAACATGTATAAGCAGATAGAGATCACAATCAGAGTGAGATATGCAAAACAACAACAGTCAGAAAAGACTATTGAAACCGCACTAAAGCAATGTGGCATTTACTGTTCGCAATTGAATATTATTATTAAAAATGAGGACGGAAACTCCACTTTCAATTCATGATCCTGGATGGTCAAATCAACAATCATTACCTTCATGCCCAAGGCTACAAAAACAGGTGTCCTGATCTATATCACTGCAGTGACTGTGGTGATTCTTACCAGTCTGAACCGTGGCAGCGGGATTGCAGAGAGGTCAACAGGCCCCCGCTCGGTGATGTTGACAAAGCGAGCTTCCAGCACAGTGATGGCACACAGCACATGAACCCACCTGTGTGAAAGACAAACATCAAGTACATTCAGGAAAACAGTTCAATGTCCAGGTTGCTATGTTTTTAGATATGTGAGAGCATGTATTCAGCAATGTGGTTACACTTGCTGAATAATTAAGTGTGTGTGGTCCTATCTAATACAAGGGAATACAAGTTAACGTCTGTGTATGATTAGGGATGCAACAATTAAAGTCTGAGGAAACATCGGGGTTTCAGGCTTTTAAGATTATTACATCACAGATGGATACATTACTTTTTAATTAGAGATTTTATCATATTTCTCCATAACATTTTGGCATTTTAAGCTACGTTTTTTATTCCACTTGAGCTCTGCCAGTTGGATATCTACATTTTTTTTTACACAATTATCTAGTTTACATTATTCTCCCATGAGCAACATTTACTATGAGGAACATTAATTTACCATGTCAGTGTTTTTGAGAGTGAGAACAGAAACACTCAGTGAGCATGTATTGATACATTTTTAATTATTTGAGGTAAGTGTTCGGCAAATGAGAAAAAAGTTTTCCTCAAACACAGAAAAGATGCCTTTAAAAAGGTACAATATGTAAAAATTTTAGTTTAGTTTTAGTAAAAATACCTGAAATGATCAACAGTTGCGAATAACAGTTCTGACGTTATGTCTATTTATTGTAGTTAGCATGCTAACCAGCTAGCGCCGTTCCGTTCCAATCCAAAGCTCCTGTGCCATCGGTGTAAACACCAACACTCCTCCTGTTCTCCAAACTCCCTGTCTGGACAGCTAGCGGCACAGCTAACTAAGCTAACTAGCTAAAAGCAGCTACAGTTAACAGCAGTAAGCGGTTACTGTGGCGATATACTGCCCCCTATTTGTTTTGAGTATCTATTCAACAGGTGGTCAATTCTTACATATTGCACCTTTAAAACAGTGAAATAATTAATAAATGTAACAAAAAATATCCCCATGAAATGTATGCTGTTTAATTTGAGAGTGAGCGATAATTATTTACCTTAGACACAGTAGTTTGAGACAAAATAAATAAATAATAATCCTAACTATCACCATTTTAGATTGACATGGCTGGATAGTTATGAGTGTAGCATTCTCTATGATATCTGAGCACTCTTAATTTGCTGAGGAAGACCATGAGATGCAGTTGAAAGTTCAGATAAAGAGATAAAGTTAACCATGATTAAAAGTTTTTTGTCAAAAGGTTATAATTTGTTGTTGACTAGAGAAAAAGAATACAATAACATGAAAAACGATATAGACTAACTTCTCCATGGCATTTCATGTTGTAACTTATAGCAACAATAAGGGGTTCCAGCCATATAATAATTACATAACATTTAAGTATTCCACATGAAAAAGGTCAAATATAGTATAAACTGTAACTGTAACCTATTCAGAGAAGATGATACAAAGATAAGCAATATGAATCATTCTTCTGAACAATAAGAACAGCCCAGTAGGTCTCCCTCTGTCACAGCTGGCTGATAGGAAAAACGTTACTCCTGTCTAAAGGCACTTCCTGTCATTCCAACCGACATTCACTTACTGCATCCTACACTGAGTGATAAAGTGTAACCACAGCTTCAGGGTGTATAACAACTGCACACACACACCCACATCTCCTCACCCACGTGTATGTGTGTATACATGTGTGCATTTAAAAAGTGCATTTAGCTTGAGGGGCTCCGTCCACCAGATGGATTTCAGTCGTAACAGACCGGAGAAACAGACGTAATGTGGTCAAAGGAGAGTGAATGGTAGGAACAACAATCTGCTGTGTACCAACCACTCAGACTCACTATGCATGAGCTGTTTTATAAACATCACAAATCCTTCCAGTGCACTTTTCATTTCCTTTACTTTAGCGTCACTCACTGTACTTTCATCACTGTGGCCATAAAGACCTAATTAAAAACTCACGATCATGTATTCCTAAAAACGCCAACAACATGTGGCACTATATTCTACTTCTTTAGATTGCTATGATCTTTAAGAATGTGTCGAGGCAATTTAACTTCCTGGAAGACACTACAGCTTCACTGTTGCCCTCACGCTGCACTAGTGGGTGTAAATTAAAAGGTCGAACCATTAACCACCTTCCTAACTGTAAAATCAAACTCACCGTCTCCCTATAATTACTGGCTCATTGATTTTAACAGAAGACTGACCGCTCACTGTCTAATGCAGTGTTTCCCACACATAGACTGGCAGGTTCCCCAGGTATATTTGGCAACCCATTTGAGCATTTTTTTGACTTTTATTGTTTTATCTGTTGAAGAGAAAGACACCATCCGCGATCGATTAACAAACAGCTTTCACTTCACCCTCCCATCTATTGACATTTCACACGGTCTGCAGACAAACATAAAGAGTTGCCATTGTTTTGTACAAGTCACTCGGTGCACCTGAGTGTTGCAATGACATTTGGCACCAGGCTGGTTTCAGTTGTTTTGGCTACATAATTGAGGACAAGCTTCTTCCACACCCGGCTGACCCGCTGTTGTGAAAATGGAATTGTGGTTGAAAAAAAATCCAAAATGCGAGTTATGTTTTTTGGGCGACTTTATAAAAACATACTGCTGACAAAGAGAGTCAACAAAGCAGCAGACATATACAGGGAGAAGGAAAGGCAGGGTGAGCCAGTGTGTGTGCATTCAGGACGACAATTATAGTAACACTATGTGGGTAAACTGATTCTGCTCATTTAAATGGGTATTTTCTTTAAAAATGTACTGTTGCAAATCAGGGAGCAGTTCAGGTGGGGGCAGCACTGTTGTCTGCTGGTATCACTCACTTGTCATTGTTGGCTCTCTGCAGAGCTCCACCTCTTAACGAACACAAACAGCAGTCCTGAAGAAGAGACACACAACAGTGTGTTAGTTTTCAAAATACAAATTCTGGCCTTTATCTCTGTCCCATCTAACCCCTGATGTTTGTGTGTATGATTTTCAGTTGTATATTATTTATACTCCTCTACTAGACTGCATGAAGAGATATAAACTATTTAAGCTCAATCTATTGCCAACCGTTGTAACCCACTGCACACCTGGTATGGCACCTGTCAGAAGCACCTCACTGCAATTTCTTAAAGTACAGCACTGCGAGGAAGTGGACCGCAGAGTGGCACTAATAGATATATAGCAACTGACAGGTGCAGCAATACAGATGCTGGCAGTGGAGTGAAAAGAGCTGGTGTGGCTCTAACAAACAGTCATTTTGCCTCTGTATCAGTGACATTTCAAGTTCACCTCTGAAGTGCTGCTGTTGACTGGCAACAGCATTTAGACTTAAGTATGTTGTTCCTGGGCTTTTCTAAATCCTGTTCACATCTTCCTCTCCAAATATCACACGTGGTACTAGAAGGAAACATTGAAGGAAGTCAGTTGACTCAATACTCAACAGACATCAGCAGGAAAAAAACAACTTGATGAGGACATCCTGAGCACCAGTAAGTTCTTAGTCACGTTAATAACATGATAAATGGCTACAGCACCTTCAAGGAAAATCTGTAACATTAACTGTTCGACATTTTCTGGAAAAATGACTGTAATTCTTAATATACTTTAAAAAATATACAAAAAATGAGAATCCTTCAGCTCAAAGATTCTAAAACTGAAAGCGGCGACAACTTAAACAGTGTGAAGCCAACTTCCACTGAGGTGCCACAATGAACTCTAAAGTGAAGCATTGCCCACTGGTGGTCAAAAGGTGTTTGTGCCAACACTAGCCAACATTCCCAGCATGTTTCACAACCCCCCTATTGTTCTGAGCAGACAGGAATGCTGAAACAAATGGAAACTTTAAGATATATTTTACAAACAAATCCTCCAAACAATAACATGCAAAGGAAAGGAACACTCTCACTGTCAGAACAAAGGAAGTGGTGTTGTGGAGAGCCAAGTTTGTTTAAGTGTGACTAAAGCAGGCCTGATGTGGTTGTCAATTGTATTAAACCGTTAGTTCAGAACAAGCTAACATTGTGCTGCTGGTGATGTGGTGCATCATGGTTTATATTTATCCGAGGTAAAATAAGGACAGGCTTTAAGAGACTGAATCAGCCTCTTGACGAGTGCACATTCAGATACATGTTTGTTTGATGTGCTTAAAGGCAAAATAGAGCCACAGTAAAACAAAGATGCCATTATGAAACTTACAATGGTGCCGCAACGGTTTTAGCTGCAGCAGCTGCAATTCACGGCATTAAAAAACATAAACTTCCCTGCGTGCTTCATTAGAGTTCAGGTTATTACATACTAATGACAGTGGCTGTCAACGACTGGAACTCGTCTGTCATCTGAGGAAGTGAACTGTGAATACAGCTGTGTCTTTATTATTAAAACGTCACACCAAGTGTTTTCCCCTTCGAGCTGTTCCTGGATCACCTTTTCACTGTTTAGCATGTTTAATCAGATACATTAACATCTGCCAAACATTACATTCCAATACCTAGAAAATATGACATTAGTGCACTGATCACATTTATCTGAGCTTTTTCAACCAATTCTCTCACTGTGCTTACTGTTGATTGTAATCCATGACAGTGGCTCTCTTGACATTAATAAACAGTCACCAATTAGAAATTATGTCAAATATAACTGTCTTCAATCCTGTTCCTTTGAGCTCCTGGCCCTGCATGATTCAGAAATTTCCCTGTCCAAACACGCCTGTCTCAAATGAACGGGTCGTTCTCAGGCTTCAGTGGAGTAGAGCCGGTGAAGAGCTGATCATTTGAAACAGGTGTGTTGGAGCAGTGAAGCATCTAAAACATGCAGGTCAGGAGGCTCCAAGGACTAAAGAACACTTCTAATACTCGGCGACCTGGTTAAGGTATAAAACAACTCTGCAGCTGTATTGTTCGGGTTTGTCTCAGTATGATGAGCAATTTAAATTATTTGTAATGCAATAATAGATAGTCCAACTATCTAACCTCAGTCATGGCATCTGCCTCACAGCGGGCGCACAGCCAGTCGTCTAGCTCTGCTTCATCTCCGCACACACCGTAGCAACCTGAACAGGAACAGAGAAGAACATGTTGTTATTGTATGAGAACATGACTTCTCTATAAATATTTGGATCAAACATGAGGACGACCATCTGTGGTCAAAACGTTGTCATGCTTAAAATTAAAAGAGGAACAGAGAATGAGAACAGTGCGCAGGGATTTTTACTTTTTGTAAGCGTTTAATTGTGACCCAACACCTGCAATGGGTGATGTGTGAACCTCCTGGAACCAATTCCATATTTAAAAATAGAACTAAACTAATCAAAGTATTGAAGACCAGGCCACAACAAAATAAAACAAGCTTAGCTTTGACATAATAGCTCCTCATTCAACAAAACAATTCAGACAGGCTCTGTTTGTAAATGCTGTGTAAGAGCTCTAGGCACTGCTGGCTGAATTATTCAGTGTGCCATAGGTGTGTTTGTGTATTCATCTAAAATCCATTTATGTGCTCGATATAACTGTGTGCAACAGCAGTTTCAAGAATAACAGCCGAGTGCTGGTTACTAAAGAACAAGCGATCTGAATGTGCTGTAACATGTATTTCTATGAATACTTCAATAAAAAACCTGTTTAAAACTTACTGGTATGTACCCGGACGCAGCACTGAGCACAGCTGACAAGCCGGCTGGTCCCGTCCTCTGCTACATTAGGGTTCGACAGCTGTCCCTCCCCGCCTTCACCCATCTTGCTAGACTGGGTGTTGAAACACATTTCAGGAATGAGTGGCTTGGACCACTGGCGGCCGCCTGGACGGTTCACCAACATCACGCAGGAACTCCCACTATTGGACTCGGACTAGAGGGGGGAAAAAGTCAGAAGCTTGAAACTTGCTGTTGTGCTAAATCAATGCACAATGATGTTAACTTAGTCTACACATTACCAGGGCAGATAAATTCAGGAGACATTTGTTTCACTACATTTCCAGGCCTTTCTTTAATAAATGAAAGTTTAACTATAATATACTGTATAACTCTTTAGAAAATTTTCACGGTATGAGTCAATTTAAATATACATTTTGAAAAAGGTACATTTTTGTTGCTTCCACAACAGATGAGATAATAAAAGCCATAATCTAAGTAAGGCATTAATAAAGATGTCTCGGTTTTTGACTTGAGCTTGACATCACTGCACTCCACAGTGCATCACCATATTTTCTCTGCCTTAACTTGTGTCTGCTTCAAAGATCAACTGACACAAATGTCAATTATTTATGATATGCTGAAAACTATGACTGTCACTCAAAACGCACAAGGATGTTAATAACAACATTAAATAACATTAAATAACTACAGCATGCTTGTAGTTGTCACCTGATGGTAGGTGTGGAAGAGCAGGCAGATGCAGCAGTAGGGGGCCTGCTCGCCCATGCTCTTGTTGTACTCTCTCTCTGCCTGAGGGTCATATGGCCGACACTGCCACAACCGGCCGAGCGGCTTCGCCCACTCCTCTTTCTCCTCTTGCTCAACCTCCACGTTCACACACACTTCTACAACAGCATGATGGAAGGAAAGACATTTAGTGTTTTTAAACCGCCACCATCATATCATTACATGGTGCAGATGAACCAGACAAGTGCGTACCATCATCACTGTGCACCTCTCTGATCAGAGGGTGATGACGGGGAAGCTTACAGAGCTGAGCCTGCTGCTGCTGCTTCTTCACAATCGACTTGCAGTATGACTGCTCTTCTGCCACCTGCTGGAGCGACAAGTGTATAGCAAGACAAAACTTCAAAACAGGGATTCAACTGTCACAGTAAACATAACGTTATTGTCCACACACTCTCATAATTCTCAGGCATATTGGAAGCTCTGTACTGGTATGCATAACATTTCCAGGTAAGCATTGGGTGCATTGATCGCTTTGAGGATTCGGTCACAGCTAGTAACTACTTACATGACTTTGAGCGATCACCTTCATCTCATCAGGTATTGGTTTCCTGACAGGAACGGTGTCTTTCAGGATGACTATGCCACTATCCGCAAGGGGGCAGTGGTTACTCTGTAGTTTGAACAGCATGAATAACATTCAACATTCACCTAGAGCTGCAACGTTAATCGATTTATCGATTAGTTGTGAACTGCTAGATTAATTGCCAACTATTCTGATGAGCGATGAATTGGTTTTAGTAAATTTTTTAAGAAAACAAAAGGTTCTCTGATTCCAACTTCTAAATGTTAATATTTTCTGGTTTATTTCCTCCTCTATGACAGTGAACTGAATAACTTCAGGTTGTGACAAAACAAGAAATTTGGGGGTGTCATCTTGGTCTTCAGAAAACACTAATTGACAGTTTTCTGAATCAAACAACTAATCGATTAATCAAGAACATAATCCACAGACTAAGTGACAATGAAAATTATTGTTAGTTGCTGTTAGTTGCAGCCCTGCATTGATGACAGACTTTAAAATAATTCCTAATGAAGTGCATTCTGCCATCAGAGATACCTCCGAGGACACTCCTATTAGAAGAGCTAGCAATAATGCCGAGTTCAGAGGGATAAGTATGGAAACATCATGCAAGGAAAATGCACCAGTACAGAGCCACCAAAAAGATGTTGCTTTTTTTTTTCTTTAGTGTCTGCATGCGTTATGAAGCAAAGACACATTTATCTATGAGCCCAAATATAAACTTAATTTAAATTTAAGTTCATATTTGTCCAGGAGTGACTACAAGCTATGAACTTGGTGTTCAGTTGACAGGAAAGACAATGCATGCAGCGTAGAGAATGTGCTCAAACATTCACGTGCCAACAATGACATTTCACATTTCACCTGTTGCATCTTTTGCGTGAGTGTTTTGTCGATGCACGTATATTAATAAAATACTAAATTAACAACAAACAAAAAACAGACCTTTCGCTTGTTGTTCTTCGGGGCCTCCATCTCTGTTTTACTCAACGCTCTGGGTTGTGTTTGAGTCGGGGAGGGTGCAGACTGGCTGGTGGGCTCAACTTCAAGCGTCTCCACTTCAACCTCAGTCTCAACAGGCGCTGACATTTGAGGTTTTTCCTCCTTTTGGTCCTGCTCCACAACACTCTGTGCTTCAGATTCCTTCGGCGCTACTTTGGTGAGAACAATCTTGGTTTCTGGCTCTGGCTCTGGCTCTGGCTCTGGCTCCGTTCGTTCACAGTTTGGTGCCTGAGACGAGGACTGGACCTGCGTGTGTGATGGTGTGTAGGTTTTGTGCTGGAGATGACGGGGTTGATGCTCTCTGGCGTAGCTGTGCACCTGCAGCTGTGTGTGGGGCTGCTGCTGCTTTTCTAGAGTGTAGCTGTGCACTTGAAGAGTGTCTTTTGGGCTCAGAGTCCTGTGGAAGAGCAGGCTGGCTACCCCCATTTTGCGGGTGGGCTGAGCGGTGGCATCTGTCCATGCCGGTGCCACTGAAACTGACAGGTGTCCATTTCTGGCCTGGGACTGAGACGAGATTGCAGGGGCACGAGTCTTGGTGTAATGAGGGGGACGGGTGACATCACTGTTACTTTGGGTTAAGCCCCTGTGAAATGGATCCAATAAAGTGAGCTTGGTCGGTGTGACAACCAACTTTGGTGGCCCTGCAAATGAAATCAGAGGTCATTTCGCTTAAATTTCTTTCAACACAAAACCAGCTTAGCTTCCCAACAGAAAACTAGTAAGATACTGCAGAGGTGACAATACCTTTATTTCTCTTTCCATCTTGTGACATAACACGTGGAGGTATAAGGCTTAGCCGGGGACGCTTCCCATACTGCTCCACATCTTCCTCATCTTCATCCTTGGGAACGACCTCCTCTGGCACTTCCAGACACACTCTGTGTCTCTTGGTCTCTATCCTCTGTGTGGTGCTGAGAGTTTACCAAACAGAGACACAGCAGTTGAGAACAGACGACCTTCATCCCATTTCCTTTGGTTTCTAATATCAGGAAACTGCACCGAACAATTATGGATGTGTTACTGGTAACTTTATGAAGATCTGTTTCACTTGATAGGAAATGCCTCAGGATCTGCCTATTAAAAGCACCATGGACATCAGCTGTGTGTCTAGGAAATATTCAACGTGACGACTTGATTACTGCCCCTTTTCTCCAGCCCCAACCATCATTTTAACATTTTGTGCCTTGCAATTTATGTGCTGAATTATTGTTAGTAGAGTTTTTATGGTCTTGTGTGGTGGGTGGTTTGTTCTTTTGACTACTTGACACTTCACACACATAAATAGAACTGTGAAGATGTATTTGGTCTTTGACAGTGATATTGATGTGTTGGTTTTGTGTTTGGTTGCTGTAAATTTAAAGCTTGACAAAAGCTTCAATAGAAAAACATTTACTCCTCATTCATGATCCATAAATGCTCATCCTAAGCAGGGTTGCAGGGGGGACTGGAACTGATCCCAGCTGACACTGGGCGAGCGGTGTACTCAAGTTTTAAAGAAAACTTCAAAAATAAAAATGAAATACATTTACATTCCCTTTGAAAGGGCTGACGTTGTTCACCCTGACTTGATATACTAGAATTCAATACAACACAACAAACCACGGTTTCAAAAATTGCTTCAAAAAGTGCTGAATCATTTGAGAGCTTCAGGTACAATAATGTCCAACTGTCCCTGTGTAGAGCAGGGCCTTCCTGGAAAAATGCATTAGCACATCCCAGTCCTTCTCTATAATTATTAAGCATGTCTATATTGTTTTGTCTCAATTAATTAGCACTGATTTGCTCTGCTGTAATTACGTCTTTAACCTAATAGTAACAAACACTGAGCTGTCTATCAGGTTTACAGCTCCTTTAATAGAATATGGAATAACTAATTCAATGCACATTGTGTTACATATACCACAGAGTCAGTATGTTATTGTTAGTCTAATATTAAGTTTATGTTACACATAAAATGTAATTTCTACTATTTTCCGGGACAAATATTATGTTTCTTGTTGAAAAATGAAAACTACTACAAGATCCCAACACCGCCTGTATTGTAGTTCTTACAGCCAGCTATTTACAGGAAATGTATGACTGCTGTCAAATGTTTACCTGAACTTGAGCTTTTGGTTTTGATGTATACTGATTAATAAAAAGGGCATCTGCTAAATGTTGTAAACATAAGATACGGGAATTTCTGTTAGTGCCTGATTAAATCCGTCACAGGTTCCATATATATTCTTTCAACTGGTCAACCAAAGTGGGTTGGCCAGAGACAGAGTATAAAAATAAACACAGGAGCACTAAGTCACCCAAAGCATGTGCCAAAACTTTTCACAGCATGTTCCATTCAAACAAACTAAAAATGCAGCGTATTACCCACCTCTTCCGCTCTCCGTCCTCCCCGCAGCACTCTGTGGAGTTGCCATTACTGTTGCTGGTGATGTCATTAAAGGAATCCCCCAGAAACTCCTTTGCCTCTGGGGTTGGCCGTGAGTGATCAATGGGTGCCACATCTCGCCCTGCCAGCCACTGTTCATAGCGCTCTGGCTGGAATTTCTTCACAAAAACATCCATGGAAATCTTCACCATGTCTTTACGGCAAGAGCACTAAAGGAAAGAAAGGCACATGACGAATGTTACAGGTGATATTGTTGCATGTGCATCTTTAAACATGTCCTTGATTATATGATTGTATACGTTTACATTCTTACTAGCAAGATTAACCCGGATTTAAATGAGGTTAAGTTTGGTTTTCTATGTCTTCATTTGGTGGCTCTTACCAAAACTGCTTGCTTGCCGTACTCAATCCATCTCTCTGTGGCAAAGTTGGTGGATTCTGCACAGTTGAAACCGTGGTTGAAACCAGCATGATAGGCATAAGGGAAAGTTACCATGAACTCACCAGCCTCCTGAGTAATCTAAGGGAGAGGTATTAAAATAATTAGTAACTGCGGTGTATATATTTGACTTGTGTAGTGGGTATAAAGTAAAACAGTGAATAAACATATACTCTTGTCATACCTTATCAAATGGGATACCATATTTCTTCAGTATGGAGGGAGAGATGAGCGTCATCTTGTGCCTCAAAAAGGCCTCACAATTCTGGGAGCTACCAGGAAAGAACCCTAGAAGAAGAGAGAGCAGATAAATGTTACAATCCATGACCATCAACAGCTTCATATACATCTACAAAAGAAAATCCCAGTCTCTTACCTTGAGCCAAACGCTCCAATCTTTTTCCATGCTCTGGAGGAACACAGTACCTGCACATATACGAAGAAGTCTTCTTAGTCATGGTAAACGGATACTATGCATGTATATATTGTAATATATATATTTGTGTTTTTACCATGATTTAGGCTCTCCAAAGTGCAAGTAGTTGATACTGTAGAGGTCCATGTCCTCAGTGTGCCATGCAAATGTGGTCTTCCACATGCCAAAATACAAGTAGGGTGTATTGACACCCTCAATGGTGATGCCGCTTTCATGTTCAACGGTATCCAAAATGGTGTCCAGACGGCAAATGTTCCACTCTTTGACCTCCTGCAGGAGCACAGCAGACAACACAAGATCAACAAAGCGGTGATGAAGACGACAATGATCACTATCCACATCCGTGATGTATCAGGTCAACAGACACACAGACAGCAATAATCAATACTGATAAATATTCACAACAGCAACCACATCCATGAAGTGTCAACTCACAGGGTCATATAGAGTTCCATTAACATCTGCCCCATATATGGGAGGGTTAAACGTCACATTCTTCCAGTACTTCCTTTCCAGCTCCTCAAAGTCATCATAATGTGGACTACAGAACCTATAAAAAGACATTAATTAGTACCAACACCATAAATAAACTTCGGCATCAAGAGGTTAAAGTGCAGCTGACTGTATTCAACTGCAGGTGTAACAGATTTACAGATAACTGCAGAAAGAATTATAAGTTTAAAGTTTAATTTCTCACTTGTCACTGTTGGCCATCTTGCGGAACTCTCTGACCGTCATGGCCTTCTTCTGAATGTTGTATTGTGTGAAAAGGCCCGACTGGCCTGTCACCACCTGCTGAATGGGTGCAGGTATCACCAACTCGTCTATATCGTCGTAAGAGGATCTAGGCTTCCAGTCCTTTGGTGGGACAATCTTGGAGGAAGAAGGTGGACAGCGAGTTATTTTGTTTTACCATTTGTTATGAAGATTTTTCACCAGCATCAATTTTTTTCTGACAAGCTGATGCTAAAATGCTTACAACATATGGAGAGATGGAACATGCGCAACAGATGACCTTATGTTTGTTGAAATCGTTTCAGAGAAAAAACAGATGTGAGACATTGCCAGGTTTAAATCGTTAATTTGCCCGCCATTTTCTGCTGCTAATAAATATGATGCCATAAAAACTCTGACGGCTGTGAAAATGGCCTGTGGGAACATTACATCAGTACTTACTTTAGCCAGGCCTGCTTTGTGTGCTCCCTGGGACTCCACATATGCAATGTAGCGGGTGAAGTTCTTGAACTCCTCGACAGTGGGGTAAAATGTCATGATCCCCTTGGACCCATGGTTTTGGGAAACCACATCTGACGCCATCCCGGAACTCAACCGGACTTCCTGTAAATTGTAAATGGTGAAACTGTGATTTAGTGATGTGATATTTATATTCTGTGTGGTTTTAAATCTTTCTATCAACTATTCCATTATTCATCTACCCACTTTAATTGAATCCAGTAGTTTTTGCCCTGCATTCCTGCAGCTAAATTGAATAACTACAAACAAAGTACTACAGTAAAAGAATAAAAATAATATTTTGTAGTACAAGTTATTATATCTTTGTCTATTTTGGCACATTTGCTTTTCGGGATTAATGTCCACTATATTTATATTTCCTTTTTGACACAGCAAAATAGATTACTCCTACTTTTATATGCTCTTAATATCGCTGATTATGAATAGCAAAGAAAGCACGACATTACCTCACTATGGCGGGGACAGGCTAGCCCGGTCGGGGCTGGGAAAAGCTATATCCGCCCCTGATTGGTTAAACCCGCGTCTCTTTAACTCGACCCCACTGTGTGGAAGCCCAGCCAGCTAACATTAGCTCATTTGCTAACTTGCTACAGAAACGTGAGCTAATTTGTAAAACGGGCACTCAATAACACATAGCATAGCATTAGCTAGTATGTTAGCATAGCATAGATGTTTTCAGTGGTATTCAAGCCTAATGTCTTCCTTTTCGCGTATACGAGGATGCACATTAACGCATTGTGGCTGTGAACAAACTTGCCATCTTGTTTTCATGGTGTCCCGAAAGAGAAAGTAATGATCACAAGACAGCTAGCTTAGCTAGTTCACGTTAACACCGTGATGGGATGAGGCTATGTCCTGTATTACAGAATCCACCGTTGCTTAGTTGCATCCTATCCAGTTCATTCGTATAGTGTGCCGTTAGCAAACTTGAACAGAGCTAGCTTTGACGTCCTCATAAGTCTCGGTAAGTTATAAAATTATTACTGTTTTACTCTTATAAGCGTCGTTCAACAATTGTTTAAGTTTCACAGACGACACAAACAGTGAAACTATCATTCGCCAAGTCAGTGATATCTAATCTAGGAAGTAGACTCCACCCGTCGTCTAGCATCTTAGCTGTGGAGCAGTTCCGGCTAGTTTAGCCGTCAGGTTAGCATTGTGAGTTAAGAAGCTAACATTCTGGGACGGCCGTTAGATAACTCGACATGCAGACACCTACCACCTCCTCTCGGTTGATTCAAACGATAATCCTTTACGTTGTTAATGCCTCGTAATCAATGGAAAGAGCGGTCGTGAACAGAAGTGAAAGAAGACAGCTTGCTAACTAAGCCCCCTGTGAGTAGATCACTATCCTCCATTACCACTTTTACGCATGCACACGCAGCCCGAATTTTGTTTACCACAACACGCATGGGACGCGCTCAGCCAATGAGAGGGCGGCTCTGGTGTGTCGTCATCTGACGGATGAAAACACGAGTTTAAATCTCATCTTGTTAGAAAGACTTTAATGTTAACTTCATTAACCCAGAAATGATACCACGTTTATTATAAAGAGCGATGTTATAATAGATTTGCTTTGGTATGTTTGTATGGAACATATTTAATATGTTAGTATTGTTTTAATCATATATTCTTACTTATCTCAGGAAAATCAATTTACTATTTTATTTTACTGTCTCTGGCAAAACTGGAGCTACTAGCAATTAAATAATATTTTTATAAAGAAGAAGTAATTCAAACACATTATTTTAATATTTACAATATTACTGAGGCAATAATACAAACTCAGAAATATTTATTTTATCCATAACTGAATAAACAAGCTGTGCTCAGAGGAAAACAGGGTCCCCAGAACACTGTTTGAAGCTAGAAAGGTGGCAGGGTCCGCCACATATAAACAAAGTAAAACAGTATGAAATTGCGTTGTCCCTTAAGGTCAGTTTGTTTATTTAGTTTATTCAGTCATGAAAACAAATAGAGTTTGTTATTTAGTTTGTTTAGGCATAAATATTCTTCGAAGATCTTTCTCTTCTCATTGAAATTTCTCCCCCAATCTACATAATGCACCTTTAAAATAATTAGGAAAGATAATCTCATCATACTAATGTGGCTGTATCCTGCATCAAGCCATAACACTTATTCCTACATATTCAGCCCAAAATAAATAATCTCATCATCACCCTTATAATCTCTTTCTAAAAATGGCTGCATATTTATTTGCTTTTCCAGTATACTGACCGCTCAAAGCGCCTTTACAACATTTGTCACATTCACCCATTGATGTCAGAGGTGTCAAGTGCCAACTGTCATCATGAGCAAATTGGGATTCAGTATCTTGCTCAAGGATACTTCGACACACAGCTGGGGGACCCGGGGGTTCGAACCGACGACCTTCTGATTGCTGGACGACCCTCTCAGAAAAAAACAGAGTATGTTACCGCCAGCAAACAAACACACAAGCAAAATCCTGTGTAGACTGTGAACATCTGTTTTATTTCATGCCAGGGAAAGGCACGTTCATACACTGAATCCAACTGTTTCGGCTATATAATGTTATATGCATCTACATTCAGGCAGTGCATATATTATGATTCCCATGAATAAATGCAACAATAACATTAACACATTTTTGTTAACCACAAAAAGATATAGCACATATGAGCACTGACAATTTGTATTTGCACACTTTTAGCATAAGAGGAAGTACATGTGCACCCTGTAGTCCATACAGTTTTACTGACCTTTTACACCAAAGGAGACATACAGTACGTTGCATCAGCAGCACTTGTTGGTTTTTGGAAAGTCCATAGAGAATATATAATGTTTTTGAGGTGTCAGTGCCAGCTCAGTTTTATTTCCACTCTGTTTTCTTACTATATGTTCCAGTTGCATAAGACCAGTCATATTGCATCTGCATTCTGTCAAAATGCATATATAATGGACCAGCATGATCAGTACAGATGTCCCTCTTTGTGGGGGACCTCCTCCTTTGGCTAACTCATGTTTGAACATTTGAAGCTCTGGACACTCAGTCTCAAATCCACCAGATTACACCTTCTGCTACTCATAACAGTTTAAACTATCCAGTCAGCAGATTAGCACTGTCCGGGAACACATCACACTGTGCTTTTACTCACATCTTACTGTCCCACTATGAGACAAAGCAGCACCCATGAATGAATGTCTTTCAGTGAGCATCATGTTCAGCTTGTTCTCTCTGTCTGACACCATAAGATAAATATGTTGGACTGGAGAGTAGTAGGGGAACATACTCTAGTTTTGCATTTATCAGCTTAAAGCGGTCAATACAACCACAATATTTTAATGGCAGTTGCTGACATTTCAAAATAAAGGCAAAATAATACTTCATACACATTTAAAGGAACACTTTTTTTTGATTAGAGAGGAACCCACAGGGACTTTTTAATATGAGAATATATTATCTGAAACAACCCTCACACCTTTTCATATTCTGAAGTCATGCAGGGCCTCAGTACTTTGTATCCTTAGGATATTATATACTGTTCAAGAAATGGCTGCTAGAATAAAGGAGAAGAACCTTTTCGCATCCATATTTGTTTACATCTGTGTTTGCAACCAGTTCACGCACATCTCCCTTTGTATATTACTTAATTTTCATGCAACTATGAATTGGTTACATTGTGCTTAACATAGACACACATAGCTTTTTGGATTTAGATTCTATATAAGAGTTCAATATATATGAAAATAAACTGCTGTCATTTGGAAATAGATGAGCCAATTGTATTGACGACAGCTGTGAGTGTTTGAGATGGTGCACACTGCATATTGTATGGAAGTGGTTAATAGGTGGCTGTATTGCAGATGAACAATGTCTTTTTGTCATAATGTAGTCTATGTATTCATGTGGTGCAATTATTAATTACATTTTGCATGTACATCAGTATATATTTAATGTCTGTAACCCATTTGCCACTCCCATTCAGTCAGTATCTGATAATAATCTGTTATTATAAACTCTTGAGTTTTACTATAAGCTGTCATTCACCTTCATACTAGTGAATCAGATGTGTATTTCCTCATTTTACTGCATATCACCTCTCCAGTTTCCCATTAAAAGCAGATGTAAGACCATTGTGTAAAGGTAAAACAGAGGCTCTGCAGTACTTTACAGAATATTTAAGATAAAATGTGACTAAATTCACACACCATTTCATGGATTTGATGCTTTTTGCACCTTGCAGAAGTCACTTCTTCACCAGAAACAATTCACACACACAAATCACGAATGGACAAAGTCCTTCTGATCTTCAGGTGTTGTGTCGTTTTCCAAACATGACGAGATGGAGCACAAACTGGTATCAAAAAGCGAAGCAGAAACTGACGGTGTAATTGCATCCATTCCTCTCATCTTTATGTCTGTTCCATCGCTCTCTGGTTGGCACCATGCCTAAGTCCTGCTTTATCTTTGAGCACCAGTGGCCGTCCGCATCGTTAAGATGTGGCCCTGTTTATAACAGCTCTCAGCCTGGGAGCAGCCTTAAGAACACCTGCCGAAAAAGGCCCTCTGCTTGGTTTCCGTGTTAAAACTGGACTCCCTGTTGGTTATTTGTCCATAGACCTATTGGTTTTCAGTGTGTGGAGAGTGTCACTGAGAGCAACTGTCTTCTCTGTGTCTGTCTTGCTGCTGTCTTTTTTGGACATGTCAGGCTCCCATAGAAAGAACTCGTGGAGGAGGGTGTTGACGGTGTCGGGACACTCCATCATGACCATGTGACTTCCCTCCTCAATGACTTTTAGGAAAGCAAACAGGAGGATCTAGAAAAGAAGCCAAGAATGAATGCAGAACATTACAATAGGTTACATTAAAGGAACAGTTCACCCAAAAAAGAAAATTGAGTAATTATCTACACACCCCTGATGGAATACGTCAGACGAGCTGTATGGAGGCATTTTATGTTATTTATAGTCATTTTTTTACATTTTAAAACAAGTCCCTATCTACTTCAGTTGTTGAGGAGAACAATGTTTTGCTGTGAAGCTCCGGAAATGGTTTGTGGACTACAAAACTATACCCGACTGATCATGATAGTGACTAAACTTTCATTTTTTGGGTGACCTTATCCTTTAAACATTTCAAATTGGATAGCACATGATGAAGGTGTACTATACCTCTGCCATGCGCTGGTCCTCATCCATGGGCACAAACTTGTCACACATGCCATGAACCAGAAGGATGGGCACGGTGAGCTCAGCATGGTAGACCTCATCCCCCTCAGGCCAGTACTGGCCACTCATCATGGCTCGCAGGACAAAGGGAGACACGTTGAAGGCATTGCCCTGCTTCAACAGCTGCTTTTCTTTGGCACCCTGACGGGCGAATCCAGCTCTGAAAGTTAGGGGGGAAAAATAAGTGTTACTTGGAACTATTGGGTGAACAATGTGATGACAATTTCACTTTTCATATGAGGTCTTACTTGAGGAAGCTCCAGGCCAGGCAGGGTGACAGACAGTGCAAGACACAAGATGGCAGCTGGAAGATCGAGCACAGACTGGGCTCCAGAGCTGTGGGACCCCCTCCATTGATCATCACCACCTTGTGGACCAGATCAGGATATTCGTGGGCCAGGAAGGTGCAAAATGACACCCTGGAGGAGACAGAATGAGATGAGCACAGCATGTTAATCACTACTACAAGACCATACTACAAGAAAAGGAACTTTAAAGGGGCACTATGTAGTTTTGGAGAAAAATTTTAGTGTTTACAATATTTAGATAATACTACAAACTCAGACATATTTATTTTTTCCATAACTGAATAAACAAGCTGTTCTCAGAGGAAAATAAGGTCCCAGAACTGTGTTTGAAGCTAGAAAGGTGGCAGGGTCTGCCACATATAAACAAAGTTGTCCTTTAATGTCAGTTTGTTTATTCAGTTTATTCAGTCATGAAAACAAAGACTTTGTCTTCTGATAAAAAATTCTTCTTACAAATTTTCTTCCTACAAACTACATAATGCACCTTTAATGTAGAATTGCCTCTTTCCAGTGGGGACCGACTCATTACAAAGCATCTCACAAATCCTCACCCATATGAGTGGCCGATGAGAATGTTGCGTTTACGAGCATATCTCTTAAAGATGGCACGGAGATCCTCTGCAAGGGCATAGAAAGTATAAGCGGCTGCGATCTGCGGGGCAGTGCTGGCTCCATGCCCCGCCAGGTCTGGCGCAATGACCTCATAGCCCAGCCGAGAGAAGAAGTCCAGCTGGCTGCCCCAAATGTCAAGAGAACCTCCCACACCGTGCACGAAGAACAGCGCTACGTCCGAGTGTGTCCCTTTGCAGCTCGAGATCACCCTCTTCGAGTCGATCAGCACTGTGCGTTTGGGCTTGCGACGGCGGCGGCGAGGAGGTGGAGCAGGTTTCTGCTCCCCGAGGGTTGGAGGGACTGGAGGGGGAACAGGGTTGGGGTCAGGAGAAGAGGGCATCTCTTTGTAGTCAGCCAGCTCCACCTCTACAGTGCTACACGGCTCCAGATCCCCATCCTGACACTGCAGGATCTCAGAGTGCAGAACATCACCGAGGTTCTCAATCACTAGCTGGCCGTTGCGGTAGACAGTGATCTTCCTCTTGCAGTGGACACTGCTGCTGGTATCGCTCTTGTTCTGAAAGTCCTCAGGAGAGCCGCCATCATCGCAGTCATGGTTCTTCTCCTTGCCTGCAACTTGCTCTTCTGTTACTACGGGCTGACGCTCGGGGACGATGTGCCGCACCCGCAGGACTCTTCCAGGTTTCACCTCCACAAACTCAAAACCATCGGAGGGTTCTGTCGACTCCAGGGGCAAAACCAGGCTGGCTGCCTTCCCAGTCAGGCAGCACAATATGCCTTCAGTGATACTGGTCAGCATGGTGCCCCCCTGCATAAACAACAGACAGAATATGTAGGTTTATATAAATACAAAAACAGACAATGTGTGTGGGTGGGCTTGTGAAGCTTGTTACTAGCTTTTCGCATACGCATTATAAATGATTCCAGGTTTATTTTCCTGCAAATGTCAACAGCTCAGCGTGAAGAAACTAGGTCCTTGCTTGGTTCCCATAATATTGGACCCGAGCTGTTTCCTAGCAACACAGTCACAATGAAATGCTCTTTCTATCCTTTCATCCGACCACAGGCAGTGTGGAGGGAAATGAAACACACAAAACAGCAAGGATGCTTTCGGTTCAACAGCCTCCAAACTGTTATGCAAATCCAAAACACCACAGACACCAGCAGCCTTTGTGAAGCTCCACTAACACACTCACCTGGGTGACTCAGCAGAATGACATTCAGGTAGTCCATAAACAGACAACATGAAAACAATACTTGTGCTGTACTACGGTGTTCGATGTCAGTGAGGACTGACCGTTCACATGCAAACATACTGTAGACGTCTGCTATTAATAAGCCGTCCTTTTCACATGGTCAGGATATATATAAATAGAAAAAGCCACTCAGAGGGCATGACTGTGTACATGTCTGCCAGCTGTATGTCTCATAACAGCATGATACCAGTTTTTCGATCTATACTGCTTCCAGTGGAGATGAGGGGAAAAAATAAAGTGGCATTAGTTCTCATTTTATTATACAAACACAGCCTGGTTATCTTGAGGAAACAGAGTGGGAACAGTCACGTCTACATGATAAGAAGTTATTGTTTCCTGGTTACAGAAACTGTGAAACTGAGGGCCGTATGCACATTACTGCTAATGGCATATCATGTTACATGTTATGATTGTGTTTCATGCCTCCCGCTTAATATATATAATAAGTATTCATAACATCTAGGCATCTTATTGCTTGGAGACGAAATAAATAAATTAATAATTAACTTTAATAAAAACAAATACAGATCTGTGACTGTAGGGATTCATTTTCATTGATTTTATTCATCATGGATACTGAGGTTTCATTTATTTTTTTGGTAGAAGGGATTTTCTCCAGATTAAAGGAACACCTCAAACAAAACAGATAATCCTGTCATTATCTACTCACCTCAATGCTGAAAGAAAGTCAGGTGAAGTTTTATGGTCCACAAAACATTTCTGGTGCTTCACAGCAAAACAGTGTTGCAGCGATCTCCTAAACAGCTAAAGTAGATGGGGACTTGTTTAAAAAAACAAACAAAAACATAAAATGGCTCCAAACAGCTCGTCCAGCGTAATCCAGTTCTCTGGAAGCCCCGAGAACCAAAATTGATTTGAAAAGATGTCACGTACACCTTTTTTGAAGCCTAAAGCTTCACTGTAGCTGCTAAGCTAAAAGCTTTAGCATCGGTGCACGAGCATGTTTTTTGATATCAATTTGGGATCTCAGGGTTTACAAAGACTTGGATTATGCCAGACGAGTAGTATGGAGCCATTTTATTTTGTGGTTTTGGGTTGTTTTTCACTTTTTAAAACAAGTACCCATCTACTTCACTTGTTAGGAGAATGCTGTTTTGCTGTGAGGCTCCACATTTGTTTTGTAGATGAAGAAACCTCACCTGACTTGATAATGACTGAATTTTTATTTTTGGTTGACCATTTAATCGCATATTAAGTGAATAGATTGAACTATATCATACCTCATTATGTCTAATCCCATTCTATCCATTATGTGTAAAACATTGACTTTCAAGATGCAACATGTACGTTTGTTTTGTTTGAAAACATTCAGAAATATCTCAAATTATCATCAGAATGTGAAGAAATAACAGTTTTGACGTAATGAGGTGTATTTATTGTATGCAGAGATATTTACTGAAGTTAGCATGCTAACCAGCTGGTCGTTAGCATGCTAACCAGCTGGTCGTTAGCATGCAACGTTTGTCTGTCAGGTTGAGTCAATGTGAATACATTCAATAACTTAGTGTGATTAAATTAGATGAATGCAAACTTATACATAAACTCATGTGTTTATTCAATTTTTATGTTGTAAAAATAAAGGGGAATTTCTACATGAATGCAGTGTGTTTCTTATTCAAGTATTAAACACAAAAGTAATGCATTTCAAATTGGCTATTCTGTCTCCTGTAATAAATTACATATATTGTAATTAATGTAAATATTAAAATTCTGTTTGAATTTTTTCAAAACTACATAATGCCCCTTTAAGGCATATTTTGAGTGCAGATACTTGTACATGCATCAATTATCCAAACCCCATCACTATAATGAATTCATAATAAACAGATCATTTGTAATAGTTTAGTCTTTAGTTCTGTCTGCTTTTAGTAAAACAAGGTGAAGCTTTTAACAACAGGCTGATTAAAGTAATGACACACTTTTATTGCACATTGCTCCAGAGGTCTGGCACTCCAGTGAGGAGAACTTGGACCTGGTTTGCATGTGCACAAAGGGATTCACATGTACATGTGCCTGTGCATGTGAATGTGTGTGTTGTTGGTGGTGGATGGTCTGAAGGTCAGTGCATCAAGTGCTATCGAGTTACATCGAAGGAGCCAAGTGAATGTGGGCTGAGAGGGCCGCCTTTTCACAACAAGCATCAAAATGGAGCGTCAACACACTGAGCAGACACTCAGCTGTCAGTCTCAACAGCTGCAGTGAGCTTCATCCTATTCTCAAAATCCATCTATCTTGAATCCATCGGTGGTGACACATCAGCTACAAGTGGTCCATAATGAGGTAAAAGTGTCCACTGAGGAAACCTCCTACAGGAGCTGATCACTCATTCTGATGGTGACAGTATTGTGACAGCGAGGTGGGACATCACCTGACCTTATTATCGGATAACCATGGAGTAAAGATGCCTCTTCACCTCTTTAACACAACACTAACTGCATCTGCGCTGATGCAACAACAGACCGTGTCATTCGAATTAGGGATTCTCCTCCTGACCTACAATCCATCAACACGGTCACCCAGGATCTGATCATGGCTGAGGGGGAGCAGGGAGCAGGCGGACCAGCATCTGAAACCCACAAACCCTCCAGACAAGAACTCCTGGCGCTTACTCAGCCATGTTATTTTTCTTGTCTGCATTGCAGAATAATATAGGTTGATATGTCTGCCAAGTCTTACAGTAGCGTAACACACATTAAGTACACAGTGTGCTGCTCTATTTCCACAACAACACGGTGCAGCAGGCGCAGTCTGACATGATGTCTGCATGAGATGCGTATATCTGCAGAAAATGAGACCAATATAACCCCATTTTGTTATAAAGGCCTAAAGCACAAATGTCCTATAGCTTCTGCAAGAATGTGACTCCAAAACATTCAGACATAGACTGCAATAGACTCCATATTCTGATCATCTGACCTGAATTATTAAGTACGTATCACATCTCACAATAATACAAATGCGCAGTGAAGGACATGTTTCACACATTTCATACACAGGCCCCACATCATCGCATCACAAATAAAAATGATTAAAAATCAATGGAAGTCTGGTGCTTCTATGGCGCATATTATTGATAGACGTATTATTTTCTCGCCGTCACAGGTCAAATGGATGCAATAATCGTGCATCTGATCATTGATCCTGATAAACACTGGCTGATTAGATAACACCATGCAATAAGAATCGATTCCTTACCTGCAGGATTACTGGTGATTAAGGGTGATTAGGAATCTGCACCGAGAGATGACCTGAAGCTGAGAGAAACGTTGCATTTGGTGCAACAATTTGTCTAAGCCTGGGATGCTGCGAAACAGTACCCGCTCCTCATTAGCCTCATCAGACTGCTGCCAAACAACACGGAGGGGCTCGAGTTGACGTTGAAGCATGCATCCGTCTGAGTGTGCCAGTTGCATTTCAATAAGACACCCATCACGACAACAAGCAATGTTTTTCTCTGCCTCAGCATCCACTGCGCACTCAGGCCAGACCCTACCCAGCCCTGCTGCCCTTGCATCCGCAGCAGCCGCGCCAGTCTTCGGGCATTTTCGCTCCTGAGCGGCGGTGAGGAGGACGAGCCGAAGACAGCCGAGCGCCGAGAGGAGGCCAATGGGAGAGGCTCGTTTCCTTGTTGCCAAGGCTGACAAGGCAGCGGGGCGCGTGCGTGATGACTGCGCGCGCGCGTGCTTGCGGCAGAGACAGTGACAGAAATGATAACAGTGATGGTCGAGCTGATTATCAGAACCAGCACCACGATCATGACCCGCCAATGTGACACCTGGAGGAGAGGTTATTATATTACATTATATATTACAGGCGCTGCATCACTGAAGGCAGAAAACGACCTTCAGGTTTGAACCAGTCAGATGAACATGTGCCGATGTGTCTGAACTCACATGGACACACTGGGAGTACTGGGACAGGCCGGTGCCTGTCACGGAACAGCCAGCTGTGACGTGTGCGGGGCGGAGAGCCTGTGAGCCAACAGCTGTGTACTTTCTGTTAGTGTTTGGCCTCCGATGTAAATAACAATTAGTACTTTATGTTTAAGCATGGGAGGCATCGGTGCTGTGATAAACCAATTAACATGCGAGATAACCTGGAGGGAGTCTTCTCCTCCCACGCAAACCAGATTCTGAGAGGACATTTTCCTTACTGAGGCCAAACAGGCACTAAAACTCCTCTGTCATTATTATATTGTGCCTAGACTAGAAGTGTTTTCAGATTTTTAGTTACAGTTTTAGATACAGTTTTTATCTGTATGTAACTGCTTTTATGTGATTTTGTCTTTTTTATTGCTTTTATTACATTTATTTGGATTTATTCATATTGACATTTTGTGTTTTTGCATTTCATCTTTTCCCTTTATTGTGCTGCTTTCTACTCGATGGTTACTGTTTATTTGCACATTGCTAACCTAATGGGAAATAATGCGATATTTGATATTTGGCCCAAGCCTACTCTGAGCTCCCAGTCTGGACCTCTAATATCTGCACAATTAACTGAGCTATGTGGCAATTTGGCAAACTGAAGCTACAGTTAGCGTAAGCTTTTACTCTGGCGAAATGTTTCCCGCCATTTTTAGGAGTGACCTTTGACAGCTGGCCAATTCTTACATATTGCACCTTCAACGTAGCAGCTATCACAGAGGAGGTCACAAGTGCTTACCAGTAGAAAAATCAATTAAAACATCAGATCATGAAAAGCAGCAAAATGAGTAAACAATGAAACATACGTGACAACAAATCATATAAACACACATTTAACTATAAAACACGACACAGCACCAGACAAGACGAACGCGAGCTATTATAGAGAAAATATCTTATATATCTTATCTAATATCTATCTATGTGAGATAGATGACATGCTATAAAGGAGAGGGGGGTTTTTTTCTTTCATTTTCTAAATTATTTTATAATGATGTATTCAGACATTTGCTGTAATGTATTATTATATTGAGGCTTAAGTCTGGTTCTAGTTTACATTACTGTGAAGGTAAGTCTACATGCTCACAAGGTTCTCCCGCCCAGGTTTTGGGGTATTAAACTCTACAAACTGGTTACTGTATGTAGGTCTAAATAAGAAATTAAATAAAGAAACACAGTTTCAGTAGCTTTGTACATATTGACACAAGAAGGTATGCTTTTTGACTTTTTGAGGGGAATTAGCCTACATTTTGCTAGCAGTGGACTGATTAATACCTTTATTTGAATGATTTGTCTGAGTGAATCCCACTGATAATGAAGTGAAATGTTGTGCTGCACTGGTTTATGATGACTGCACCTACAGCAGTGTAATGTATTAATTACAGTTTTTAAAACCGTGAAACTAATGACAGAAAAATATCCCTTACTGTTTTATACCCTGAATATAACCTCTCAGGCAGAGCCTCCTCTCAGGCTGCCTACAACCATGGCTGCTTACCTTGTGAAGCATCTTCCGTCGGCAAACACTTAGCTCAAACCATGACCCTCTAATTTAAAGCCGTTATTCTTGCCTATAAATTGTTTAATCTAAGAAACGAGGCGGTAACGCCTCGAAAAATAGTCAAAGAAATACCTGAAAGACGCTGCTCAGGGCAGTAAAGCAGTGCTGTGCAGCAACGAGCGTTTCAATTGGCTAGAAGTTCTGAGCCAATCATGTAGCTTGATATTCGGAGGTGGGCTGGCAGACCTGTGACATTCACAGTTCTCATGCCTATGTCAACTGTGTAAAAGTCTAAACATGAACATTATACTGTCGTCTTTTTCCCGACTGCGTGGAATAACCCGTTTCACCAGGTAACAGAGCTCACGTGCTTTCATATCAGACAGACGGCCGACTGCTAGTGTTTGTTTACGATGCTAATAGTGGCAAGCTAGCTTAGCAGTACGTTAGCAGCGTGGCTAGTTAAACATGAAGCTAGCTACCTACTGATTACATTGAGATTCAGCTCCCGTTAAAGCTTAGAAATAGTTAATCAGTCTTGACAGACTACAGTTGTTTGCTGTAGTAGTTACTGTGTTATTAATGTACTACGAGCAGTATGTTGTATTGTAGCCTCATCTGCAGCAGATCGAGAAGTGGTTGTTGGTGACAGACCATCAGCCTTTTACAATAAAGCCAGATCCACACTTCATTTTGTGATTCATGTTCCGTGATTGTAATGATGTAATTCATGTGCTAAACTATAGACTTGATTATCCTTTTACTATTTAATTATTCTTTGGAAAAAAATTCCCTCAAATTTTTGCATACTTTGGTTTTCCTCTGTCATAATAAAAGACTAAACAGCATGTCATGTGTATATAATCAATGTAGCAGTTAAAATGTGTTGTAATCTGCACATAAATCCTATCATCGTGCTGATAGTGTAAACCAAGCCTTGGGAGCTGTGCATGAAACTACTCCACCAGTAGCAGCACCATAGACGTATATCAACTTGATGTAATCACAGTATTATTGTGACACAATGTTGATAATAGAAAATAATATTAGCTCTGTTCTGTGCTCTGTTAACAGCGTCCCTACAGGTGACCTTGCTGTAACTGGCACGTCTCACCTTAGATTATTCAGCAACTGGATGGTGCCCACTGCAGCTGCAGGACCTCAGATGTCCAGATGTGGCCCGCTCTCTTCACGAGCTGAGGGTTCAGGAGTGTTCCAGCAGCTTCCCTGGCAATACCAGCAGGTACGGACCAGGAAAAGAGGAACAGAGTACCAGCCCAAGAACATCAAACGCAAGAGGACTCATGGCTGGATCAAGAGGCTCAGCTCACAAGGTGGCATCGAGGTGCTCCTACGGCGCATGTTGAAGGGACGGAAATCACTCTCACACTGAGGGTTTCTATTGGAAAACCTGCAAGACTTTCAGGAAATAGACACTGGATCTGAAATGCTGGCAGTTCTCGGCAAAGAACTTGTGTATTGGGTTAACTGATGATACTGGGTGTGGCTGGGTTTGGCATTCCCAATGCATTAATGATGGCCGGGAGATTTAAAACAAGTTGCATTTGCTTTGGGTTAAAAAAAAGCCTGGTAATATCACCCAGTTACTTTGATCCATAATGTGTTGTTCATAATCAATAAATGTTAGCAGATTTATATTTTTGTCTTTTTTTTTGTGGCTTGTGTGAAATAATTTGCTTCAAAGAAGAATGTGTCTTTAAAACTCTTCTGTCATCAAGTGAAAAAACACCAGCTAAGGTTGACTTGGAAATAAAAACCATCCCTGCAGAGTTAACATGCATTTTTGTTTGAAAAAAGCCTTCCCAACGGGTGTGTGGACAAAGGGTGTCTTCTTTGTTGCCTCAGGAGACAAAGTTAGACCTTCAAAGTTAACTGCCAACTACTATTTACTACAGCTTCTAATGAAGACAGCCTAAAGAGGGAGCATTTAAGGGCCTGGTTGAAGGGATTACTCTTAAGAGAGCGTAAAGGAGATATTTGTGGTCTGGTGGTCAGGCAGGATAACCCAGAATTCAACCAGTGGCCTTTTAGTTACAAGCTAGATAAGAAGACAAAATGGCAGCATTAAAGGTGCACTATGTAGGTTCTGGGAAAAAATTTTAATCAGAAGACAAAGATCTTCATTGACTTTTTTTTTATGCCAAAACAAACTAAATAAACTATTTTTGTTTTCATGACTGAATAAACTGGACAGCACAATTTCATACTGTTTTACTTTATATTTGGCGGACCCTGCCACCCTTTTAGCTTCAAATAGTGTTCTGGGACCTTATTCTCCTCTGAGAAAAAAATATTCTGGAGTCTGTATTATTACCTTATTAATATTGTGAATGTTTTCTGAATTTTAATTTCTTCTCCAAAGCTACATAGTGCCCCTTTATTTATAATGTTATGTGAAAACCATATCAAGGAGCTGTAGAGGAGGGATCGCTTTGCTCTCTGTAGAAAGTACTTGTGTTGTTTTCATGCCACAACCCCCTTTGTATTGGGGGATTGGTCTGTTACATAATCACTTTCTAGCCAATCAGCGCGCTGCTTTTTCTCTCTCGTCACGCATCGACCACTGCTCAACCAATGAGGTGCCTCGAATCTCAGAAGGTACCCGCCCCCGAACAGACGAACAACAAAAATGGAGTTGTGAACTAGTAGCGGTTAGCCTGTAAAGGACGTTCAACTTCGATTTTCCTGTAATTACCTTTACACGAGCGGAAATTTGCGACTGGTTCGAAGTGTCGTGATGCGGTAATATCACAGACACACGTAGTTTACGGTTTATTGCAGTCATAAGACGCTGTCGGACGGGAAAACAAGCTGGTATCTTGGCTACGACAAAGACAACAAGGCTTAGTGGCTAGCTAGCTAAAACAGTAGCATCTGCCCGTTTTCACTCTCACTGTGCTCAGAGCGAGGAGCGTGACTCGGACAGAAATGGAGAAGGTGGGTTCACAGCCGGTTCTTTGCGTATTAAACGTGTATGTGTAGCTATAGGTGTTAGATTGAATTGTTGGTACTGGTCAGCTTCGATAGACATGTAGCTTACATGGTGGCAAGTCGGACGTAGCTTAGTGTAAACACATACTACTGTTCTCTGCTGTTCAGCTATCTGTACGGTAGTCTGCCTTGCCAGGTTTCCATTCGTTGCTGTTCTGTGAAGTGTGTTTGTTCATGTTTTCGTTTCTGTTCTCAGGGAGATTTCCTGAAGGGACTGCCTGTCTACAACAAAAATAACTTCAGCAGATTTCATGCAGACTCTGTATGTAAAGCATCAGTAAGTCATTTGCTCTCAAAATGCTGCATTAAAACCATCGTGACGTCACAAATTTGGCCACAATTACCACAATTTGGTAATTCTAGCCAATTCATAGACTAACATGGATCTCAATTGTGTTTCAGAACCGTCGGCCATCTGTTTATCTTCCAACCCGGGAATATCCATCAGAGCAGAGTGAGTACACTGACTGATGATATAATGTGTTTATATCTGAGGAACAGAGCGTACCCCCAAGCACATAAATCTTTTGCTTCGTAATGGTCTCAGCTTCAGGGATATGTCAGATTAATTCGCTGTCAGTACCAATTACAGTCTTGTTGTAATTCAGCTTGTGACTGAGACATATTATGCTTCAAGTTGGGTTACTACTAGGACGGGTTTACAAGCTTAAATGCTCAAAAAACATCAGTTTTTTCATACTGTTCAGCACTGTATCCCCCCTCCTTTTAGCTCCTGCCTCTTTAAGGCCCCCCTCCTGAATACCCAGTCAGCTCTGATTGGTCAGCTCACACACGTCTGACCCTGCACCACTATCAACAGAGCAGCTGAGCTTAATCGATTCTTACATGCCAAACTAGCCGTCAGACATAAATGATGCAAATGTGTGACGTGGTTGTTATAGTGTGATGTCACAATGTCACAGAATTAAAGGAGGGTCTACTGACGAGGCGTTTCAGGAGCAGTGTTTTCTGTTGGTGCGGACTTTGACCTTTTTAACTTTCAAAATCTTTTACATACACAGTATAATAGGTCTCCCTTTAAGATAATACCCTCTGTGGGAGGAGCTGATCCCAGCTGCTCTCTTACTTTTCTCCATCATTTAGCTTTGTGTCTCTCTTGATCTCATCAGTGTCTGTGTTGTCTCTCCTCAGTCATCGTCACAGAGAAGACAAACATCCTGCTGCGATATCTTCATCAACAGTGGGACAAAAAGGTAAAGGAATTACATGAAAACGAGAGAGGAAGTTGGTGCAGATTGGAGTATTTATGACGGTGAACACCCTTTGTTGAATGTCTTTCTGTCTTACTTGACCAGAATGCAGCCAAAAAGCGAGAGCAGGATCAAACAGATGGGGAGAACACAGCGCCTCCACGGAAAATCGCCAGAACAGACAGTCGGGAGCTGAACGAGGATTCATAAATGTCTGTGCTGTTGATGCACGCCCAGCAGAGACTGATCTGTTCAAACTAAATGCACACACAGATGCAGGATGTATGTCTGCAGACCCAGGCCTTGACACTGAAGCACACATGGATCGATACATTTCAGACCACAGACGGCATGACATTAATCCCAGAAACACTGGTCCTAATGTGTGCGTTTGACTTCAGATTTCCTCCTTAACCAAAAGGTCTGTTTGCTACCGTCTCCCAGTGTTTTCTTTACTTCCAAGACACCTCTGCCTCAGATTTAAGTCTTTGTAGTTTCAAAATAACTTGCATCTACCTCCTTATCCCTCAACCCCCCTGGTTTTCCTTCACTCATGCACACGCAGCTTTCTTTTCATTATGCAGAGAGTAAAGTCATCGCCCCTCTGCTGCTGTTGATGGGTTTACAGCTGTAGTTATTCACACCATCTCTGAAATATGCACGATTTAAGTTAAGCCTGTGTACGTGATTAAGTGATCATGTTTTTGTGGCTCCTTCTCCATTAGGAATTTTTAGTTTAAATGATATAATGACAGTGACCCGTAACTCTTTATTTGAGCTCATCCTATGTGGGATCAATACTGTCACTACAGTGACTGCATTGCTTTTGTTGGTTAGATGTAATGATCCCTTCAGGGTTCGTTTTGGACGACACGAGTTCTGAAAGAAACGTTCGTATGTTTTCTCCAGATGAATAATGATTTATTGCCTTAATTAGAAGTGAGTGTGTTTTCCCCATGTCTTAGAGGGGCCCCTTGGTTTACATTGCTGTTTCAGGTAAAGAATATAATGAACCATTTTTGAGCTGAATGGATATTAGCATGTGTTTTTGATAAGGAAATGTTCAAAGCCAATACAGTCATACTAGAGGATGCAAACTGTTTTTGTACAGTGTGACTTGCAGATTTTGTAGCCATATTCTAAGTTTGATGCTTAGTAGTTTGAAATCGGCGTTTATAAGCAGCAGTTGTTAGCAGAATATTTTATGAAACAGGTGATGACCACAGTTGTTTAACTAATGGTGTGTAGGCTACTCGTGAGGACTGCTGTCAGTCCTTGTTATAAATGTGCCGTTCACATTTGCTTAAACAGGTTGATCAATTGAGTCATAATGAGGGAATGCGTGTTGATCTGCATGATTTTGACAGCGGGGCTAAATAAACACAATCTGTGTTTGCTGCTCATGAAGTCGGTGAGGCTCGTCATTATGCTCCACAAGTCTTGTATATTTGTACAGTATGTATATTGTGAGCGTTCTGACCCTTTATCAGGAAACAAGACAGTGACTCACTCTGACTTCTTCTTCCCCAAGTTAGCTGTATTTTTTTCTGTTACACTGGGGAACCAAAACAAACAAAAACATTTGACTTCATTTGCTTTACACCTTCTGAAACATCCCTTCTTGCGCATAGATGAAGAGAGTGTTTACAAAATCTTCAACTAGAATGGCACTGTGTAACTCCACCAAGGCCCAACATCCCCTTTAATTAAATCAAGCCACCCAGAACAGCTTTACCATATTTTAAGTTCACCAGATCTACATCAAATTGTACTCAGTCATTGATACCAGCCACCTAAATATGCCTGATTTTGTTGTCATCAGGATCCATGCATTATTCCCAGAGAAATTAGCAAAAATGTTGTAAATCTTGCCATGTTAAAGGTGCACTATGCAGTTTGGGGGAAGAAAAAATTATCAGAACAGAAAGATCTTCACTGACTGATTTTTTTTTATGCCTAAACAAACTCTTCGTTTTCATGACTGAATAAACAAACTGACCTTAAAGGACAACACAATTTCATACTGTTTTACTTTGTTTATATGTGGCAGACCCTGCCACCTTTCTAGCTTCAAACAGTGTTCTGGGGACCTTATTTTCCTCTGAGAGCAGCTTGTTTCTTCATTGAAGGAATTTTTGGAGTTTTAATTTCTTCTCCAAAACTACATAGCGCCCCTTTTAAAGAAAGTGAGAAAATATTCTTGGAAATCAGTTCTGTAATTTTAGTTTAATCGTGGCAACAAACAACACAAAACCTCTTTGGCAGTTAATAATAATTTTTGGCAGGACTGTCAGTTGAGTCTATTAGTCACATTTGTACTTTTGTTAATTGCTGTTCAAAGGTTTCACAGTATATATTCAGCGTGGCTGCGTATGTCAGTTGAGACGAGTAGAATAAACACTGTATGTTCAAAAAAAAAAAACCCAGATGAATGCAATGTTTTATATGATCTTCATAGAAGAGTGCTTCACTTTTTGTCATACGGTTGGTTTTCCATCACCTGATGAAGTTTGGGATATGTTTATTGTTAAATGCTTTGCTTTGAGTTTATTGTATAAATGTGTTGTTGTCGATTTCAGGTCTCGTTCTTGTACAGATTACACTATACAGTAAAGGCTGTAACTCATAGTAAACAACACTGAAGAAAATCCCTCCTTCCTTCCTTTTATTGTTGTAGTTATTTTTCTTTAGCAACATTCTTTTCTGAATTCATGTTATAATCCTCCTTAAAAAATGAGTTCACATACATGTGTAGTTTACATGAAGCCATCCAGTTAAACTGATTTACTGTTAACAAAACCAGCCGGTGCTTTAACTCTTGATGGATGTTTATTCAAGTGAGATTTATTTGCATTTTAGAAGTACATTCACTAATTTATGTAGTAAAATAATTCATATAAAATCAAAGTTAAGAAAAATAGAATATTTTTTCATGGTCACAGTGAGTATAATCTGACCTATTGCGGAGGAATACGATGGCTTTGAAAGTGCTTCACAACTGAAAAGACGTGATGGCGACGTGTGATGCATGCTCATAACGTAACATGCATTCAATACAGGCATCAGGACGAGAAACAAACCTGGAATGGGAAGCTGCGGTTTATGTCACTGATGATCAGGTCCTGGTTTTTGGAAAAACATCCGTCACATCAATGGAACCTGTTGCGGTGATGTTGAAATCCAGGCAGTCATGCAGTATTTTAACCTTTAGTAAAGGTTTCCAAGCCCCATTCAAGGAGTTACACTCTGTACATATTTACATGGAAGCTAGTTAATCAAGTGTTAATAGATACAGTGTAATACTCTGTGCGAAGTAAGTTGCATCTAGATCGACCTTACATGTGGTCCTTGTGACTAATGTGATCTCCTACAGTACAGGTGTGTTGCTGTCTCTCAGTGTTGCCTGAACATTTGTACATTGCTTTCTGTTCATATTATTACATTGGTACAGGTCAGTTATTAACTCTTTGAGCCAGCGTTTTCTAAGTCAGTCGATTGTCTTGATTCTCCTTTGTCTGACTCATTAGAGGGTAACTCCTCCACGCTTGTGTTTAAGTCAGCTCTGTTGGGAGTGTTAGTAGGCTGCGTCACTGTTTGTGTCCCATTCACACACACCACTGTCCCCTCTGATTTGCTAAAACTGAACAGCTTCCCAGGACTGAATGTCCTGTTGGGGGACTGTGACCTGTCCTGGCCACCAGGGGGAACCGAGGAGGTCACCGTCGACCCTGGAGTTGCTCCGACTGCCACCGCTGGCTCTTTTTTCACCTCGGGTGATTTCAAGAACTTCAGAAATCCAGGGAGCTTCGCCTCGCCTCCTGTCGGGGACTGTGCTGGTGAGCGTGAGGTGCCGGAGGAGAACTTCCCCTGGAGAGGGATGATCTGCTTCAGCTTCATCACATTGTTGTTTCCCAGCAGAGAGCTGGGTCTCTTGGGTTTGTCCCCTGGCTTGCCGCCCGGTGCTTTGTCATGGTGGTGCTGGTGCTGGGAGTCCGCCTTGTGGTAGTCGCTCTCCTGACGGGCCTCGGCCTGCAGCTCAGCCTGACGATGGAGCTCCTCCTCTTCACGGCGACGTCTGAGCTGCTGCTGGAAGTGCTGCTGGGCCTGCTGCTCATGCTTCTAAATGGGGAGGTGTGTTAAGATGAAGACACGGAAGAGGAGACGGAGAGAGTCACAGACAGAAAGAGAGAGACAGCAAAGGACACAATAAAACAGAAGAGAGAAGAGGGAACCGGATGAGGACGAGTAATTAACAGCAAGACTGGAATGTGAACAAGATTCAAGATTCAAGATTCATGAACAGTACAGTAGTAGTAGTTTACTCCACCACATTTGTCTGACAGCTGTAGACACTGGTGACTACAGCTCAGATTTCATATTTTCATCCCTTTCCTACGCAGTGAAAACTGTGTTTGTCCAAAAAAGCCATTCTTTCTTTAGAAAGATACAACGTGATACCAACGTCGTCGTACTATTGGCTGACAAATCTAGGTAGAAGCTGGAACCAACCGTCAGAATTCTTACGTAGAGACAAAGAAAACAATCATTGGACCCGACAAACGTTTTAAAATTACTGATTCACAATAATAAAAGTATTTTTGAGACAAGATACTTTTATTCTGCACCTTTCTACAAGCTCTGTAGATGTTTGTGTTGTTTTTTTTAATGATTCGTCTACATAAAGATGTTATCAACATGATCTTTAAGCACATTTTTGCTACTAATATCTACAGACACCGACACTTGAGTAATGTTTTGAATTCCCCCACTGATTACCAGATTGAACTTTAGTCGGATCACAGTTTTTATTAAGACTAACTGAGCTGTGTGCTCTCTGTGCACTGTGAGTTCACACAAACAAGCGGTTTGGGACTTGTTTGCACTAAATATGCTGACTTTTGCTCATACTAATACATTTCTCAGAACACTTATCTAACACACCATCAAGACAAGTGCTACTGATGTGATACAACACTACTCACACAAACATAGTCAAACACATACAATTATCTTGCTGTTCGGCTGCACTTGTGTACAACTTTGGACAATGCACACAAAGAGACCAAAGGACACACAGGGATACAAGTATAGAAATGTGTCATAAAGGTGCAGCCAGCAGCAAGCATTGCCTTGGCCGAAGGTCTTTCAAGCTATGATACAACTATACCTTGAAAGCTTCCCTTCGTCGGTACTCTAGCTTGGCCATTTCTTCTGCTACCCAGCCAGGGATATCAGGGATGGCAACATGGATGATGTACTTTAGGAGGATTGCAAAGTGCTGTAAACCACCGAGACCACAAGAGGGACAGGCTCAACACAGAGTTACATCAAGGCACAATTACATTCTGTTTTCTGCTGTGCTGCTTTCTTTTGAAGGTTTTACAAAGTCACAAAAACAACTAGCAGGCCATGCACACTTCTACTTCTTCTGTAAGATTAAAGGTCCCATATCATGCTCATTTTCAGGTTTATACTTTTATTTTAGGTATCTACTAGAAATGCTGAAATGCTTTAATGTTGTAATAATGTAAAAATACATTATTTATCTTGACGGCTCGTTCTGTGGATTGAGTGTTTTAATACTTTCAAAGTATTTATATAGCACCTACACCTGCCTTATAATCAAATCAAAAAGACATTTTAATCTCACCGTCTACAATATGGGACCTTTAAAAGGATATAAAAACTACATTCTCGAAAAACTACAAAACTCTTAATTTACCGAACACAGTACAGCACATACCTCCAGCAAGACGATGGAGATGATGGTCATCTCAGGACTCAACCAGGGGAACAGACGCTGGAGCTGCCCACACTGACCAATCAGGTAACAGTTAACAATAATGGCTATCAAGCCCATGGCCTCCATTGCAGTCTGATGTAGAGAGAGAGAGAGACAGACAGACAGACAGAAATGTAAAGGCCGATGTGATCACATGCCACCATGATGTGGCCTGGAGGGCCTCGCTGACATTTTTCCAAAACAAAGCTCACTGACCTGCCATTGTCCGATGTTCTCCACTCTCTGTCCAAAGGGTCTCTGAAGGCCGGTACAGAGCTTCAGGGCATCGCTGCGGATCTCGATGATGTTGTTGATAAGAGCGCACATGGCCGCCAGGGGAAACGCAGACGAGAAGAGCACCACGTAGCCAAACTGAATAAACATTTCCTGGTAGTCCTGAAGCGTATCCTGTTGAAGTCAAACATCATAAAACAATATTAGTTTATAGTAGCTATATAGTCGTAGTCATATTTAGAATTTAGTAAAATGAGTCCCACCTCGTACGTCTGCATACAGCTCTCAATCTCAGCCTGGGTCAGAGTGACAGTTTTGGGCTCTTCTGGTGGATCGATCCATGACTTCTTGTCCTCCTTCTCCTCACCGACGTTCTTTCTTCTCTGACAGAGAGAGTCAGATTCCTTTGGAGAGGACACAGTGCCATTCTCCTTGGTCGCCTGCTAAAGTAAACATTGGACTACGATACTTTTTGTTGCGACTACTAAAATATCTTACATAGTTTAATCTGGATCTGCTAGCGTACTACCTGCATGAATGAGATCAACCTCCGAAGACATGATATGATATAAGCAAGTTGAACTGTATTGGATAGTTACAAAAGAGAAGAAGCCAAAACAACCAAGCCAAAAAGTAGGATGATAAATGGTAGTATGAAACAGACCACATACTTGACCCAGCAATTCACAGTCACTGTCCTCATCACAGCTGTCAAAGATACTTGAGGGATCCATCCCTTCCTCTACCAGCGTGGGGCTGTCCTCCAGGGAGTTTTCGTACATCGTCTGCGATTCCGTCGTGACATCCTGGTAGTCGACCTTCTCTGTGAAGCTGACTTTACGTTGCTTCAGAGCGCTGTCATTCATGTCCCACTCTTCCTCTGTCAGCCTGAATCCGGCTTTCAGATCCCCTCTTCTCCTTGGCTCTGGGTTACCGTTAGCAGTGTGACTGACAGGGATCCCTTTGGGACCCAGAAAAGAATAAGCCATTGAGGCTTGGGCCTTTCCCAGAGCCAGGCGGCCATACTTGAGCATGATGGCTTGGACCAGCTCCAACAGCACCTTTGGGGTGAAGACGCCCAGCTTGTTCTGCTCGTAGAGATAAGGCTGGAGGACCTCTTTGATGTTCTGTAGGAACTGGCGGAAGATCAGCAGAGTGGCGAGCATCTGTGAGGAGCAGGATAACATCTGTTACTGTGCTGAATGCACACATTCACACTTTCATCAAGTGTTAAGCAAGCATATGTGATTCAGTCTGACTGAAGGTACAAATACAGTTCACTGCCTGACATGATCTCAGGACATTAAAGCATCTGCCACACCACACGACGTTAAAGGTGCAGTGTGTAGGGCTCAGTGGCACCTGGCAGTGAACACCCCTCGTCTCAATCTTCCCTACAGGGTTAGCTAACTGGCTTCCTTCAGTACCTAGTGTAGTAACTAAGCGTTACAAAGCCAAAGAACATATCATAAGATAACTGTATTTGGGGTTACAGGTTAGCTTACGTTCACGACTAGCATTATGTATGATAGTATTTTGCCATTGTGTAGCCGGCTCTGGATGCTTTCAGAGGTAATGTAATGTTTCCAGCTCTATTCTGACAACATTAACCAAGAGCGTTTCCCTTGCCACACAGATCAGTTACGCCTCATTTAAGAAGTATTTTCTCTTGTGATATCAAAAGTAAAATCTTGTTTGAAATTCAAAACAAGCATGTAAGCTACGCCAAACAGGGTTATGTTAGAGTAATCTAACAGTATGATCTTACATTATTCCTTATCATACTTACTAATGATGATGATAATAATAATACTAAATAAACCACTGCAATAACATTTCTTTATTGACTGTATTCTACATGGATCATCACACATGAGGATGACTTTAGTGATGCTGCCAACAGGCGCCGTTACCTCCTTCAGTCGCTCCATGTCCTTGAGGTAGAACCCAATGTAGAAAAGGCTAAGGTAAGAATTGATGAATTCGAACTGTAATACAACCACATAAAACGGAAACATTACAGGAAGTCAGACAATTACTCAACCAAGATGAAATGTCTCTTTTTCTGCCTGAACAGAAGAGGAGGAGGAGGCATGACTTACAAAAACCATCTTGATGATGAGATTATTCTCATAGGCACTCTGAAGTCTGTAGTTCTCTGGAGGAAGAAATATAAGAGAAGCATTTTTAACTGTGCAGCTGAATGACAGTAAAAAGGTTTTTATCTTTAACTGCCTCGTAGATCTCATACTGAGAATGGAAAGGACAGGAACATCACAGCTTAAAGGAGACATTATGCTTTTATATTCCCCCGCCCCCCTTTTCTTCAGTTTGTTACTCTTCAGCATGTAAAAGTTAAAAAGTCCGCACCAACGGAAACTTCACTCCTCGACAGTAGTCCCACCTTTAATTGCATGACTTTGTGACATCACACCACGTCATCATGTCACACATTTACATAATTTATGTCTAGTTTGACACAAATTAGTTGCTCTGTTGTTGTTAGCTGTGTTGGCTCAGGTGTGTGTGAGCTGACCAATCAGAGGAGACTGGGGGGGGGGGGCCTTAAATAGACAGCAGCTAAAACAGAGTGTTTCAGACAGAGGGGGAATACAGTGCTGCAGCAGTGGACAGTATGAGAAAACTGATGTGTTTTTTGAGCATAAAAGCATGTAAACTTATTCTAGTAGTGACCCCCCAAAAAATGATAACCCTGAAATGTATGACATGTCTCCTTTAAAGCTGTTTATATCAGAACTCAGGTGACATTCATACTAAAAAGGTGCCTGCCCTGTGTTACAATGATGAGCAAGCATGTTTCATTTTAATTTGATTTCTTATTAAGTAATTCCTCTATTATATTTCACAGAGATAATAATTCACTTATGTGTCTCTTACCCATGTCATTCAACCAGTAAGCGATCTTCTTATAGACTTCATCACATACGGTTACGGTCACAGCCAGAAGTATCTTAGGAATGAATCTCGTGATACCAGGTAGCTCCTGAATCTCCATCACCACTTCCTGCAAGGTGCATTGAATGTGATACATATTTAATAAGTCCTATTAATTCATATGTCTCAAATCCCACAGCTATTTTTAAAAGGCTATTAAATGAATATGAGCTGGCAAGAGGTATGTTTGAAGTGTTTTGTTTAACCTGTTTGTAAAAATGATATCATTCACAGTCTTAAGTGGAGCCATATAACACGCTGTAATGTCGCTCTGTGCTTCTTGTTGTTGCTTAACTGTTGTATTATTAATTATGTTTCCTGCAAGGCTGGATTTGAGCTTTTTCTTCTACATTATCGTGCCCATTTATCAGCCCCAGACTATATCAACTCCATTTCTGTCTTTCCATTAAACTTGCATGCTGTGTAATCTGTTCTAACCTGCAGTTCCAGGCAGAGGAGCATAGCGAGGAAGACAAAACAGAGACAGAGGAGGCAGATGGGCAGGCTGACCAGCCATCTGAACAGAGCTCTCTTCCAGGGTGGGTAGTAGAACTCCTCACAGCCCGTAATGGGACTGCAGCGCTTCACTCCCTGCAGAGACAGCAGAGGAAGGAAAAACAGTCAGGGAGGGTACTAGAGACAGATTATTGTCTCATGATTGCAATCCATCTTAACTGGAAAAAGGGATCGCAAATGTCTGTGCAAGAACTGCTCCATAATAACTGATTTCTTGGTGATTGCATTTCTTTTTATGTTCACAGCAATTTAGACTTAGAGGAGACATTTCTACTTTGACCACTCTGTCAAGAACTGCCATGAATTCAGAGAGCATGTATAAAATTCTCATCATCCTATTATCTCACAATATGATCAATAACCATGTTGTTGATGTTATTGTTGCCAGAAGTGCCTCCTCAAAAAGTTTATCGCCCAACGTGGGGCTCGAACCCACGACCCTGAGATTAAGAGTCTCATGCTCTACCGACTGAGCTAGCCGGGCATACAAAACCAGTATACCACGTCTGTTTTCAAAGGGGTCCCACTCCCCCTCCCCCAAACCCTCTATTCATTCTGCGCAACAGGAAGCGAGGTGGTGGCGGGAGAGAGGCTGCCTCCCCCGTCTCCTCTCAGAGCACATGGTGTGTGAAGACACCCTCCTCTTGTAAACATGATCACATTTCCGGGTATAGTGTGTGCAAATTCTGTAGAGTTGCGCAAGTGCTTGCTGAAAAAACTCAACCAGACCGACAACAACAAGAATTTGCTGAATGCATGAAACTTTCTGAGAAGTGTAGAGGGCTTTTATAAAAGTGACTATGAATGTTTGGAAGTCAAAGCAAAACTGCTTACGCATTGCCGCATGTTTAGGCTTCTGTAACTATCCTCACCCTGAACTGTGGCCTGGGCTCCTCCAAGGACTCAGCGGGGGTGTCCAGCGTGCCCCACTTGTAAGCCAGCTCAGCCTCTCGCCTCTTCCAGCGCTCCAGAAACAACGTCGCCCACACAACATTGAAGAGGGCAAAAACCACACAGCAGATATCCTGACTGGTCTATGAGAGAGCATGAGAGAATCAAAAGATACTTACATAAGCTTTGAAAGTGTGATTATGCCATGCACTTATGTGTGGGTACTGTGTGCTGCTTCAACTTGGTGTAAACTTCTTGTCTTTACAAAACAGGCAAAGGATCTAATATAAAATATCAGAGGACAGACAGCAAAATAGAAAGATCCTGATGTTCCTGTCATTAAAATGAAAATAATATGTAGATGAACAAATCAGCATCTGCACACATGTATTGTGACAGTTAAACAGTAGTGATCAGTAATATTCCAAGTGTTTGAAAAGACAGATCTTGTGATAGAAGAGGTTTCAAGTACCTGGTCAGCTTCTGCGAGTATCCAGAGCAGAAAGCCGATGACGGCAGGGTAAAGCATGGAGTTGGTGTAGAAACCAAGCCAGGCGAAATACATGCCGATCTTTACTCCGAAGTAGTCACAGATATCATCTACAAGATAGAAAAAAGTGTAAACAGCTAATATTGGGAAGAAGAAGCATCATGTTTCAACTACATTAACAACAAGCTCATATGATTTATGGTATGAATGAATGTGACTTGGCCTGCTGTTTACTGTCCTGTCAAATGTTCCTCAAATTAAATTAGGATATGTTCCTACCCAGAGGCTGCCTTTCACACACAGCCTGGACCCAAGATGTCATCAGCTGGTTGAGGATCCTCTGCTCATGGAGGGGAAACATCTGATGGATCACTCCCCGAGCCACCAGCTCTGGAACTAAAGGAGACACAATATGAACCAACACATGGCATCTAAGGTGACATCAGATCACATCAGATGAATGTAATGTTTATGTGTAATGCTTCAAATGTCAAATAAAATCCACGGCACAACGTACGGATGCTATTTAGATAAGGAAGAGAAACAGAAAAAGATACATGCACTAAAAAGTCCAAACATAAAAAAATAACAGCATACTGATTGGCTGTCCCTCCAGGAAGTGAATGTTGTGAAGCACCTCCCCCTGTTTGGCTCGCAGATTGTCCAGCCAGTACTTTATAATGCTCTGACGCTCCTAAAAAAAGATCACAGTTAGAGGAAGAAGAAAAGATAACTCATAATAATTGTAAACATGTATTTTTATTCCTAAAATATAACTGCAAATGACAGTAACAGAATCTTTAAGGGTGTCTCCGACTCTGGTCTTGGGGAGAACTACTGCATATCTGAAAAAACTAGTATTAAGCCTTTTGTGGTTCCAGAGGAAGCTGCATTTAATCTGATAGATTGCCTCCAGCGATGTCACGCAGTGACTAAGTTACATTGTGGGTTATGTAGGTGCAATTTAAAAGCAAATAATTAAAATCTATACAGCAGAACCAGAGATATTGCCTTTTCATCCCACATATTCTTCTTCTTTTTCTGAATCCGAACCATTACCCACGATGCAGCTGAGTGCTAGCTGAGTGACATCACTGGAGACAATTTATCAGATTACATGCAGCTTCCTCTGGAGCCACAAAAGGCTTTATACTATCTTTTTCACATTTGCAGTAGTACTCCCCAAGACCTGTAAACACAATTTAATGTGTAAAATTGGCGCAGTTATCCTTTAATAACACATCCAAAGTTGTATCAACAACCTTGACGTGCGGCTCACATGGCCAACCGTTTTGACCTCTAACCTGTGACGTAAAGAAGCAGAGCTCGCTCTCTATGTTCTCATAGATGTTGTCCTCATCACAGGAAAAGCGCCGCATCCCACCGCCAAACTGCGGTTTGACGGCCTTGTGCATGCCCATCTGCTCTGCGCCGCGCAGTAAGCTGAGGGTCAGGAGAGAGGAGGAAAGTGAGCAGCAGGATTAAACCTGCGTGTAGAGGCTGAACTGACTGCAGATGTTTGATGGATTAAGTGCAGAGGGTAAGCACACCACAAACTGTAACACTCACACAGCTGTCACTCAATACTGTCAGTGTGGTTTCTAAATTCTGAATATGCTTACGTGTGCTGAAAGGAATAGGTCCACATAACCTCCCATAAGACCACAACACGTTAAAGTAAAGAAACAAGTTTGAACTAGCGAGCCAGGCCTTCTTCCTCCAGCTGCCTGCTTACAGCGTCTCCCATTTAGCTCGTAAGTCACACCCAAGCTGGCAAACTAAAGCCCTTTTCACAGAGACTCTGCATTATCGCTGCAAAGAAGGCTCTCCTTCACGCCGCCTTTGTTTGTTCACACTGAACCAAGCAGCGGTGGCTTAAAACCACTCCAGTGTGTCATTTCATACAGCATGCCGGCATTGCGGAACCAAAAGAGGCGTGGCGGTACACATCATGACGTTGACATCCGTGTGTTTTTTTTTTTTTTATGTGCTTCCACCTGGTAATCTAAACATGTATCTGACGACTGTTTATAATCATATGGATGCTGTTATAGTATGTTGTGATTGAGATTCTGACCCATCATGCATCCTGGAAAGTGACAAAGTTACGTTTCTTTGCTCTAAATTACATAATCACACAACCTCCATCAGTAAACAGAGGACCCTGTCTGACTGTCACTCTGGGGGAAAGTTCTACAGTTCTTTAAGTAACTACAACACAGTAGTGGAAGCAGACAAAGACATGGTCAGTTAAAGTTTTTTCTCTGAATCGCGTCACATAATAACCGCCATTCAACTGCAGGAACCGCCTGGCTCTGCTGCCGGGGACAGACGCTGTTTTTCGGGCAGAAATGTGACGAAGAGTCGGTAGGACAGACAGGAGGACAGAGGCTTTTCTACAGCTTTCACTTAGTGTTGAAATGTGGAGCAGCCATCTTGGATTTTGAGATCGGGATGGCTGAGGTTGTACCGCGGGAAATCTGATGTCAGGGGGCGTTCAAGTTGAAATTTATGAGTAGGAAATCGGAAACGATTCCTGGCTCTAATTTTATGGTTAATGGACAAACATGAGAGTGGTCTCAATTTTCTCATCTAACTCCAGGCAAGGAAGTGAATAAGCTCATCTGCCCAAATGTTGAACTATTCCTTTAACTTGCCAAACTTTTGAACAGGCTCAAAATTAGACACATCCATAACAAGAAATAAATAAATACATAGAAAACAAATGTATTCACATTCCTTTGTGTGCTGAGGTGCAAAAATGTTCATACACATGCAGACACACATGCATGCGAACACAACAACTGCATCTTCTGCGATTTAGATTTTGCACTTGGCCATATTGACATTTTGATAATATTTCAATGAATTGTTCAGCCCTGGTAATAATGAGGTCAAATATTACCAGTAGGAATAATATTTCAATAACCATGTCTATCCGTTATTCTAACCTCTGCCTAAAATCAAATACCAGCTCTCATTGTTGGAAAAGCACAGACCTGCCAAAATGTCCTCGCTCAGAGCAGTTCAAACAAAGACAGAAGCAGCCCACACATGCACGCACACACAGAGAGAGCAAAGTGCGAGTTTAGGAGTCTTACTTCTCGAATGTTGTCGTGATGAAGAAGGCGTGTGTCTGGGTGTGTTTATGCTGTCGAACCTGAATGCTGACTTGTGGGATTCCAACACGGATCTGATTCAGGAGCCACAGCAGAGTGTGGTCATCGATTGTATCTGGATGGAGAATTAACAGTTTGATAGCACACTTTTCATCATTTATTGATTAACTGCAATTAAATTAACAGTGAATATGAGCACCACAAGTCATGCAGACAAACAACAGTTTCTTTGTCTACATTCACTTTAATTCCTCACACATCCACAGGGATGTTTGCCAAAGGCAGGAAATGATGAGTTTACAGCTGCATGAAGAGGCCGGACCAAGCTCGTCATTCACCATGCTGCCAGAACGGCAGAGAGGCAGTGGAGCGGTGATGACAGTAAAAGGTCAATTCAATTAAATCCCTGTCTACATGCAGTATATCACCAACAGTTTTCCATAGGTTGAGAGGATGGGCATTAACCCAGACTGATTATAGTCTGATTCCAGTGGTTTCAGCCAACTATGTGCAGCATATAGTGTCTCAATTAATCTATGTGTGTGCCCTTTGTACTATTACACCGATGAGACTATATTCTATCTAAAATAAATTGGAAATTATTGATACTTTGGATCCTTCCAGATCAGTCATTTACTTTGTATACATGTCCTGAATGTTAGTTGTAAGTGATCTATTGACTGTGAGAGGCCTGGAAATCAGCAAAGACACGGTTCGTTTTACTCATTTGACAAAACTAACAAAGCTTTATAGCAGAACTGCAGGATTCAGCGGTCATAAACAGTAAAATTATGAAACTTGTTGAAGACTTACTTGATGATCGACACATCAGACGATTACCAATTACTGTATAATGAATTAAGTTTGGGTTGTTTAATGTTGCTCCACTTTTGTTCCAGATATAGAGTCATTAAATGCAGCAAGATTATCTGAATTAAGATTCTGGCAGCGACACCATATTGACCTTTCAGGTTGTGCAACATATTACAATTGCACGCTTGACTAAAAATGTGACATTTATATTTTACTTCCTCGTACATTGCATGTTGTTGAGTTCCAGTTTTGTAACTTCTTAATATTCATTATAATAAACGGGCTGTGTACGAATCACTCGCTACCCACTAATAATTGGACTATACGCTGAGTTTGCCATTTTGTAGTGCCCTCTGAATGTATAGTGGGAATCATTATACCCTATATAGTTGACTCTTTATATGACTCATTATATACCATCATGCATTGCGCTGGGGGGGAAAAAAATGGCCCAAGTGGTGTCCAAAAGTGTTTTTCATTTGACCAATGAGCTCACTCTATAGTCCTATATGCAGTGTGTGGAGAGCAGTGAATGAGTGGGTGATTTCTGACACAGCCGTAGACTCTGTGATTTAGTTTACAGTAACAGACGACAAGAAAAAGATAAATTAAAATATGCTCGCTTAAAATGAAATGTGCAGTTACAACCCTGTAAACGAGTTAAACAGTCTTAAAGTATAAATGTCGTGCATGTGACATGTGTGGGAGATCCACTTGTTGAAGCACTTTGTCAGTTGGAGTTGAGGTACTGTAAAAGTTTAAGATGATCAAAAGTTTAGTTCAGTTGAATTGTCATTTTGTACGTAAGCACTGAAAGTAGTTGAACTGTCAGCTGTAACTCCAGAGACATCAAAGTAGTTAAAGTAATAGCTGCAATGGAAGAGATGAAGGTAGCTGAACTGGAAATGATGAAAGCCATCGAAATTTCAGTTCAAGCTGAAGCAACAAAGCAGTTGGTTCTCAGTTGGTTTAATGTCACATAAACTGGTTTAACAGACTAATCAAATAGCACTTCCCCCAAAATCCTGAGAGCTTTGTACTCAGAACAGCCACAAGGAAGAGAAATGGAAGGAAGTTCTACCATCCACCACATTGTGTAAGTATGTTTGTTTGGTTTTGCATTTGAATGTTGGTATAAAAAATGTTTTTGATGGCTGGAGTCCATGTTGATGCTCACATTACTTCTATTTTAACAGCAATTAAGAAATCAGAATGACCAGTTATCCCTTTGTCTGAATGATCCATTTTACACACTGCTACATATGTGAGAAAGAAGTATGAAGCCCTCTGTGGCTCCAGCAGAAGCTGCATGTAATCTGATACATTTCTTCTAGTGATGTCACTCAGTGGCTAAGATGCATTCTGGGTCATGTAGGCGCTAGGTTTTGAAAAGCAGTCCACTGGTCTAGCATTGCAGTCCTACAACACTGTTGGACTCATTATGGATTTGTTTAAAAACAAACGAGAACCAGAGATATCACCTTTTCTTTATTCCACACACTCTTTTTCTTTTGAAAACCTGTGCCTACATTACCCACAATGCAATTTAGCCACTGCGTGACATCACTAGAGGTAATTTATGAGATTACATGAAGCTTCCTCTGATCCACAAAAGGCTTTATACTACTTTTTCACATACATAATAATCCCCCAAACCTGTAAACACACTGTAAAGTGTAAGGTTGGTGGAGTTACCCTTTAAGTTATTTTGTAAAATGTGCATGCAACATGACATACAGCTGTATGTTGAGTACACTGAATGTGTGTATGAATCGTCTGAGTCAAACTGCAAAGTTAGTTTGATAAAAAGCTTCCAGTTCACATTTTCATACCAACCACTGCAGCTTCCTTACAAAACACTGCAGATATGGCTGGTCTGTGGATACAGGTACAGTAAATGGATGAGATCTAATTGTCCCCAGAGACCGCTTCAAGTCCTGAGTGGCTGGCTGCCCACCAAAGACATTTAATGAGGGTGCGCTGTTCTCCCCACAGTGAGGCTTTCATCTCAGGACGAACAGGGAGGACAGGCCGGAGTTTACCGTACCTGGGAATGTCATCAGGATATCACAGTTTTCGGTGGGCACCATCTTGAGCCAGGACTTCCGAGACATAATGTAGTGTCTGGCCTGCAGAAGGCGCTTCCCAAACAATTTATCTAAAAGGAAAAGAGGGGCAGCAGGGTGAGAAGGAGTCAAATTGGGGTTAGTTAAGTTTAAAGTGAATGAGAATGAGGGCTGGACAGAGCGTGCGAGAGAGCAGGCAGATGGTGATATTTTGTCATCAGGGTGATCAAGGACACAGATGACAGGTTAGATATTAGTCTGTCGCTGCAACTCATCACTGACAATATTCTCCACCATATTCTTTGTCCGTCCTATTTTCTGCTCCGTCATGGACACTTGAGGGAAAAAGACAAAAAAATAACAGAAATGCTCGAAACTATTGTTCAGCCAGCGTGAAGGTTGACTGTGCTGCACTGGTCATATGACTTTGAGCAAATGCTCTGAGCTCTAAACAAACAGATTATCTGTGAACCGGCTGCTGGTGTGTAAAAAGCCACCAGCAGACTAGCTTTTCAAGTCTGTCTCTACAACTGTTAAATGTAGACAAAGCAACAGGCCGTCCTACTTACATCATCTCAATGCAGTGTTTTCTCTTAAGTCATCAAGTTTCTTCTTCTTTCACACGTTGGTTCTCACTCTATAGTCACACTCTCTGTCTCACGCAGGCACAACAGTGACTGGGCGATCTCTTTATTGTTCACTGAATCAGACTGTGACACTCTCAGGACGTGTCTCTGATCAGGATCTCACATTCTGCAGCATAACTGCACTATCACATCCCCGACTTATCCCTCTTATTGAGAGCCTTCAGTGCTGCTGTCGGCTCTCTGTTATAGTGTGTATAAACCAGTATGCCGACTCAGTGACTGTGATAATTAATATACTGCTCCTATTATATACACGACCGATCATGTTTCTTGTGCAGTAGAGCAGCACTGTGTGTGCCAAAGTTTGTGACAAAATGATGCAATAAAGCCAAGTCACTGACACCGAACGCTCTTTTTCTTTGTCTTACATGTGCTGTCTGTTTCTGAAGACTTCAGAGTGATCGTCGCTGACATCATCGCTCATTAAGGCCGCAAGACATGTAGATGTATCTGACATGAAAATCTCTCTGTGAGGCAGCAGCGATTTATCCAGTCAGAGCTGCAATACCGTGCATGATGAGAAGACTTAACGTCCATCTGCAGTAGAGATAGTGTAGGCTGAAGAACTACAGTGTACTCTATACTGGACATCTTTATATTCTTCCTTTCGTTGTTAGTCACAGTTGTGATAAGCGGTACAGACTGGCCCGCCATATTTGAAGCTTCAGACATGGGCTAGGCAATAAATTGGTATCCTACCACTGGAATTGTGTCAAGGGGTTTTAAAGTATCATCATTAGTTGTGATTCATTCAGACTTTGACTCAAAAAATGACCAGTGAAATGCAGTCCAAAATGGAGAATAGGGGTGGGATCGTATATCGTATCTCTTTCTCTTGCGATACGATTATCGCCAATTATCCAACTATCAAGGGATGAATTGACGGAGTCTCACAGCCTGAGGAAAGAAGCTGCTCTGTAGTCTTGAGGTTCGGCAGCGGATACTTCTGTATCTTTTGCCAGATGGCAGCACGGTGAACAGACTGTAACTGGGGTAGGCGTTGTCTTTTAGTATCTTTTGGGCTCTACAGAGCAGCTTCTCTTCTCAGGCTGAGACATGGAAGTTGTAGTCGTGCTGTAATCAGATTTCTATACATTTTTTCATCTCAATTCATGTCAAATTTTGTGACACTGAAACCACAATACGATGAATAAATACATAATTCCAGCATTTTGCCTTTTTGTATTCTTCAGTCAGACAGATACCATGATGTGTCTTACATGATTGTCTTGCAGAGTATCGATTGTCACAGAATTGCTGTATCCTGATACTGTCGTAACGGCGGGCAACGTATCATATCGTGAGTTATTTTGCGATTCTCACCCCTTATGGAGAACAGCGGTTATATGCCTTGAGTTATAATTTCTATAAATAAACAACAATAAATACTGATTGTGGCTATAGACAGGCTGAGATATAGACATAGAAACATATTGACTTTCCCAGATATATGTATGTTTTAATATACCACTCAAATGAGCTAGGTCATCAATCAAATTTATTGAATTACCCAAATCATGAGCGATATAACAATTTTTTTCAAAAATGTCAATAAACTGACAACTGCCACCACAATCAATGACATCTACCAAACCAGTCAACCAAAAGCCCACCATCCCACCAGCTGCTCATATAAATAATGGTCCAAACTAACAAAATATGAAACAGTTTCATATTAAAGGTGCAATGTGTAAAAACAGTACTTTAATAGTACTTTAAAACATTCAAAAATGAACTAAAATGATCAACATTACGTGAAGAGATATCAGTTTTGACATGTCAAACACATTTATGTATTGTGTTGCAGAGACTAAAGTTGACAGCCAGTCGAAGTGGCTCAAGGCTACTGTGTGAGCTTGTGGGCGTGCTGTGGTCAGCTAACAGGACCGCTAGTTAACTGAGCTAACTAGGTAACGACAGTTACAGCTACCAGCAGCTTGCGGTTACACTGGTGATCTGCTGCCCCCTATTTGTTCAAAGAGTTAGTTCAACAGGTGGGCAATTCTTACATATTGCACCTTTAAAGACGACAGTATATCAACCGTCAGGGTTTAAAGTTCAATATGTTGTGGGTCTGTATCACCTGTCCTGATCCATACACATCACTTTCTACAATAGATTAACATTAGTTGGCTTGAAGTCGAGATTGAAACCAAAGCAATTACTGCAGTAACATTGTTCAGGCTAAGATTGTAAAGGTTATGTAATCACATCTAGATGACAAGACCTCTGCTGAGTCTCCTCTTTGTGAGGGATGCTGAATGTGCTAACACCAACAATTCAGGGGCCCAAGTGAAGACCGTGGGTGATAAAGGCACCCAGTGGAGTAACAAAAACCCAAATATTCTCTGCTACTTAGTTCTCCTCAGACGCCAGACATTTGCTTACTCACCACTGAAATATCTTCCCTGTAAAAATCCTCAACACCTGAGCCAAAACGGACACAAGCTGACACCTGAACCTGCAACACAATCTTAGTGTGGCACAGCAGCCCGCCGGGACATCACGCACCTCCGCCGCACATGACTCCTGCATGCACCTGTGGACCACCAAACCCTGACTCTCCACGGGCCTGTGTCAGCCGGAATGCGCCACCGTGAAGCGGGAGAAGACGCACCGACATCCTCAGACCCGCTCCCAGCTGACTGCCCCCTCCAGTCCCCTGTGACTCATTCACTGGAGTGAAGTCCATCAAGCATCAGTGACTGCACCATATTGTCTGTGCACAGTAGCCTCTTTTATCACCATCTTTTTTTTTTTTTTTTTTTTTGTGCAAATGATCTGATCTCCACTGCACGCATGTTTACCGTTTGTCTTGACACTCACCGAGCACTGCGGACGGCGATAAGGAGGACGTTTTCTGCTGCTGCTGCTGGTGTTGGTTGTTGGTCCTGTCCTGCTGCTCGCTTGGCACCGTCCTCTCCATCCTCTCCCCTGCCCCGTCGCTGTCGTCGACGTCTGCGGTGCTGCTGCTGCTGCTGCTGCTGCTACTGTTTACAGTAGCGTCGGTATCAGCTGCTCCACTGGCCGCCGCTTGCATGGTGGTGTGCACAAGTACTCCAGGTGGGGATGGGGCTGGGAGACCGCACTGCACGGAGGACTCTTTAGCTTTTAATGCATGGCCGTGACATGTAAAGGGAAAACCCCTAGTGTATCTGATAGATGAGGAGGAGGGGGAATAGGAGGAGGAGGAGGAGGAGGAGGAGGAGGAGGAGGAACATGATCATGGCATCTACACGTTACGCGCGCCAGTCGTGACTGGGTGGTGACGACAGAGTTGAGGGAAACACCGCGCGGGCTGCAGGTCTATAAACTATGTCATATGTGTCATCATGGCTGCACATGCAGAGCTGCAGGTGCTTCAACCGAACATACCTGCGATTATACTGATCAGGATTAATCTGCCATTACTGTACTACATATCCCACCATGACTTTTCACATGCAGTCTTTTCTATTTATAAAACAATATGCAGCCTTGTTAGGTAACTGAGCCTGAGCCTGAGCCTGTAGGTGCAGAACTTATGTCACTAAAAATGTATATTTTAAGGGACAACATGTGAGAAGAAGTGTCAAAATCATACTCAAAACAAATAAAGGGCAGCATATCACCAGCCTGACCACTAACTGTAGCTCCCCTTAGCCAGTTAACTCAGTTAGCCATGCAGCTAGTGGTTCAGACCGGGAGCTCGAGGATCATGGGAGTGTTGGTGTTTACACTGGCTGGAGCTAGCTGGTTAGCATGCTAACTTCAGTAGATGTCTCTACAACAAATATATATACCTCATAATGTCGAATAACGGCTGTGTATTCTACGGAAGCCCTAAAGGGCCATGCATTCATACATTTTATTTCCTCCGTTTTCCCGTGATAACAAGTTAATTTCATTTGTTTTCTCGAGATCTCGAGTTATTATCTCGAAATAACAACTGCCGTTTTCCCGAGATAAAGGGATAATTTTCTCGAGATAACGAAACTTTGTTTTCCCGAGGTAACGATATAATTAATTCGAGATCTCGAGATAATGACTGTGATATGATAGGCCTGAGATTATGGAGACATCCGGGACCTCGTAGCTGCTCAGCTATGTAGTTAACGACGACATCAGGCTCACTTAGATTGCGCTGCCAATATAGCTGAAGCCTTGCTAACCGTCTTTTTAGATTACGCACACTAATGTGTATATTATCTGTAATAGCAAGGCATAATGCTATTTCAGTCTGGTTCAGGCCTTGATTGAAAAGATATGTGACGCGGTGATCGATATGCTGCTGCTCCTCTGACATTGCTACACTGAATGATGTTTCCTGCAATGATTTAATATACTACACTATCGTTTTGTTTTCTCAAGATCTTGAATTAATTATATCGTTATCTCGGGAAAACAAAGTTTCGTTATCTCGAGATCTCGAGAAAATTATCCCGTTATCTCGGGAAAACAAAGTTTCGTTATCTCGAGATAACTTGAGATCTCGAGAAAACAAATGAAATTAACTCGTTATCACAGGAAAACGGAGGAAATAAAATGTATGAATGCATGGCCCTTTAGGGCTTCCGTAGTATTCACATTCTGTGGATAATATTAGTTCATTTCTAAACGTTTTCAACCAAAAATCTTACATTCTAGGTGCTGTGTCGTAGGCAACTGGACGTGTTTCAGTTTCTTCAGCTCTAACTAACTGGAGGGGAGTTGCAGGCTTTTAAACTCTGTGTGGGAGTGTCCTTACAGAGTCACTAGGGACACGTGTGAGCTCTGAGTTTCAGAGTTGTTAGGGCCATTTGTGGGTCTTTGACCCAACCAGCCTTCATGTGGGTTGCTAAGGCTAGGTGAGCCCAGGTGTAAATGGTTGTTAAGTTGTCTGGGGAGGGAACTCAGTACAGCATTGTACTTGGGTGATAAGTACCGTAGGCCACCTCCTCTGTTCATTCCAGTTTGACATAGATGGATTCTTTACAAAAATCTTACATTTTGCCCTTTGGAATGATTTATATCAGCAATAACTGCCAGAGTCTGAGATTAATCTACAAAAATATAGGCACCCATTTCTTTTTTGCTGTCTCTTTGAGGGCTAGTAAACTGAAAGCTTATAACTGCGACCTTGGCCCTGTCCAAGGGTTACCTGTCCAACCAGCACCTGTAAAGCTCACTAATTAGCATGTTATATTTGTTTCTTTGTTTTTTCTGTACAAAAAACAGATTGTAAAACTCCAGGATGTTGATGAAGGTTCTCAGTCATCCAGGTCATGGTAAATCTAGGTGCTGTATCGTAGGCAAAACTCCAGGAAGTCGCCATGCTGCTATAAATTGTTCCTTATAACCCCCCATAAAGTTTTTGCTTTCACACGGTACACATTTTTTAAATACAGATTAAACATTTACAGAGATAAAACATGTTAAGTGTGCTTTACAGGAGCTGGTAGGTGGATTTTGCTCCAACAGAGCCATGCTAGCTGTTTCCCCATTTCCAGTCTTTGTGCTAAGCTCAGCTAACCAGGTATCGATCTCCTCTTTGAACTATTAGCAGGAAGTTCAATTTCCCAAAATGTCTCTTGAAACTCTTCATTTGAGTGAACACATAGTTAACTAGTTAAAGCAGCTACAGACAACTTTGTTGATTCTGGCGGCCCCTGTGGGCAAAAGCAGTATGAGCACCTGCCGCCTCACATCATAAAGATCTTGATTTGGCTAGCACATGCATCTGTTTTTGAAGTGAGTGAAATAAAGAAACGCCATATTTTAAATTTAAACACTGCTGTTTGTTGTTTATAATGTTATTATTTGGCGGGGTTGGCCGACCCAGTGACAAGCATTAGGAATAGCAGAAATAGTCTGAGCAGTAAACCCATAAACTGTTTTGTTTCACAGAAGACAAAAGAAAAATATTTATGTAAGTACTATGTACTTATGTACAGGCACTGTTTTAACTGCTCTTTAAAAAATTCCTCTCAACAAGCCCAATAAACATGTTTCATCTGCCAGCACTTTTCCTCCACTGAGTACTCAAAACACTTTGAAAGCTAAACAGCTTGGAGAATTTAATAAGAGTGTAATTATTATACCATATGGTGCCAGTTTAAATGTTCATGTCTCATTTTCCAACAATATGAATAAAAACTCTTGTGTGGGAATGATCTGCTCAACAGGGCCAGAGCGATACTAATTTGATTTCTCGGGATCAATTATTCATTCACACCTTCTGTTGGAGCTGTCACACTGAGGCTCGTCGGTCCTCCTGCCTGTCACAGGTTCTCTCTGTCAACACATGGATACATCCTCCCTCACCTCTGTCTGCTGGTGGACTGGACTGGACTGTGACTGCAGACTGGATTCAAATGTAAGCTCTGTTTTGAGAGAAGAACAAGGTCATCAGATCCTTCAATATAATGCCTGCTGAGTAAATATACTGTTTGGTTTAAACAAAATCACTCCCTACATTGCAAAGCTTCTATCACTTCTAAATTCTGATATGATAATACAATAATTTTTTATTTTCTATAAAATATTTAGGCTGATATTAACTTTATGCTTTGTAAATTACTGTTCCCTTTAGACCTGTAAAAAGAAATAGAACTAGAAGGAAACTTAATTACACATTCATGACACATTAATTTTCCTCCGAGTCCAGTATGACAGTACACTGAATTGGACACTAGATGGAGGCAGTAGATAGTTTAAAGCTAAAAGCCGCCAGAGCAGCGTCAGGCTGCCACTGCGTTACTCACCCAAGATGTCAGGTTTCAGTTTTTATTATATAAACGAAAATCAAAATTTAGTCTTGGATGGTTTCACAGTATATGACAGCCTTGATTCAAATGAGGGGAAACTCCACTAAAACACTCAAAACAGGAAAAAAGAGAGTTCTCAGGAACCGATGACGCACAGGAGCAGAGGAGGCACAGAAAGGTTTGAGGTTAAAGGTTAATGCTCTAGCTTTCAGTAATCTAAACGGGTATTTCACATCTTTCAGTTGATGCATGGTAAAAATCAAGTGCATGCCATTATTTGTATTGTGTCAAATCACTGGACCTCCCAGCCCAGCCTCTGTAAGAGTCCTGCTGTTTTTATTGTTTGTACCTAAAACTGCAAGCGTCAGACTGCCTTCTGGAACCCTCCAAAATGTTAAGAGTGTTTGACATTTGAAATGAGCTGGAGATGTTCCAGAGAGCTCACTTCTCATGGTTTTACTTCCTGTTTTACTACTAAAGAAAGAACTGATAACCTCGAAACAATATGGTAACTACCAGGAAACAATAACTTTTGGTCTCACTCAAAGTTATGTTTTTTTTATTCATTACGAGCAATATTTTGTCATCACTGGGTCTGACAGGGTCAGAGAGTCATCCTGCAGAGCCCATCACCTAAACTTGACCTTATTAGTTTAGCTTTGTGCCATTACTGGTCTCTCAGTGACTGTGAGGGATTGAAACCAAATAACTGCAGTGGCTTTAGCTCTGTAACTCTTTCTTAGCAGACTAGATGATCAGTAATCGTCTGATCCCTGCCTGTAGTGTAGCAGCAGTAAGGCTTTCAGCATGTGATAGATAATCAATGACACAGATAAATAGGACACTGTTGCAGCTGGTCTGGGCTCACAGCAGCTCAGCTCATGACAACAACTATTGACACTTGAGGAATAAGTCATTTGTCCCTCAGAAAAAGCCTCTTTAATCATTTGTCGGTTGTCATACATTAACATTGGTGACCAAAATGGTTTGTTTTTTTCAGCGTCAAATATATTTTTATTAGATTTGATCCCCTGACTTTTCAATTCAGTGTAATCATCACGTCATAATTACTGTATCATTTATCCAACACTTTGATTAATGACTTTTATAATGACAATTATAACGCAAACGCCTCATCTGTGCTGTGTTTAATGCTAATTGGCAAATGTTAGCATGCTAAAACGCTAAGCTCACTGCTGAATATGGTAAAACATTATGCCGATGAACATTAGCATGTTAGCATTGTTCTTGTGAGAAGTATGAGGGCTGCTGATCAAACGACTTTCTCCATTTTGTATTCACATTTCTGTTTTCTTTCTGTTATGTTGATGAATGTTCTCAGTCATCCAGGTTGTGGTTAGTGCTGTAAAGTGCTGTATCGTAGGCAACTGGACGTGTTTCAGTTTCTGGAAGAAGTGTCACCTCTCATCCAAGAGACTTCCTCAGTTCTAACTAACTGGAGGGGAGTTTTTTAAACTCTGTGTGGGAGTGCCCTTACAGAGTCGTTAAGGATGCGTGTGAGCTCTGAGTTTCAGAGTCGTTAGGGCCACTTGTGGGTCATTGACCCAACCGGTCTTCATGTGGGTTGCTAGGGCCAGGTGAAGTCAGTACTGCATTGTAAGTGGGTGATAAGTATCGTGGCCACCTCCTCTGTTCAAAGATGGTCGTTCCAGTTTGACACAGATGGATTCTTTTACTCCTCTTTCACACCATCTGTCTTCTCCGGCCAAGATGTTTGTCCTCAAAGGAATGATTTTTCTCCTTCAGATGTAGAAAGAAACTGAAACACGTCCAGTTGCCTACGATACAGCACAATAACCCTCATTTTGCTTAACAAAAAACAAAGAGATAGTAATGTAATGATCATTTAAATTTTGTTAGGCCCACCAGTTTTGATTATTATAGCTTTTTTTATGAAAAATCATTTGGGCACGTTGGACATCTCTGAATACTACGATACCCATAAGTCATGGAGAAGTATCTGACCAGGGGCACAGAAACACTTCACAAGGCCCCAAATTAATAGCAAACAGAATTACGATTCAGATTATATAATCTGTTTTTCTACAGCAAAATTTTTGGCTTCCAACAGTCGTAAGCAGCGCATATGAGTTCAGTGATGGGATGTTCCTTTAGAAATGCATCACCCTGGGAGTTGTAGTTAACCTCTCCCTGCCCCCAGCTTCTACCTTTTATCAATGAGTTAGAGATTTTATAACAGTTGTTTTTTTCTTTTTTTTAACCAGCAGAGTTTCATGCCAATCCAAGCAGAAGAAAAAACTCCAACTGCGAGTGACTGTTTGTTGTACTGCAGTAACCCTAAGAAAAGTTGCATCATCTTCGTTTTGTTCTGTTGACATCACATGCTAAACTGAGGCTACGTTAGGTCTAGCTGCTCACAGGTTACATGAAGTCAAACCCATCCCATCCTTAAGCAAATAAACTGCCCTATGTTTTTCTTTCCAGAACTAATGGAAGGAGAGGTCAAGGTGAAAGTCATGGCTGTGCTTAAGGAAGTCAATGCTAAGGTACAGCTGTTTCCAGTGCAGAGCTCACTCCCCCCCTTAAACACTATACTATCTGCACAAGAGAAAGGGTTTTGCCCCCTGATGTCTTTACCAGCCTGGACTGCCATGGGACTAAGGGAGGCCAGGCAGATAGGAAATGCAATTAGAAGTCACAGTAAAGGGGGAACATTAACAGCCACAGACAAAAGAGGTCATAGTCCTGCAACCCCAGGTGAGGAAGGAGGTCGTAATCATAAGCACCCGGTCCCTTTCCTGCATCAGGAGGGGGAGGGAGGTGGCCGAGCAGACTGCGACACAATGGCCCCAACTCTGTGTCAGCGGTCTCAGGGCTGTCCACAGTGCTGAGGGTCAAGATCCCCAAAGATCCGCTTGTTTAATCATCTGTGGAAAACACTCGACCATGCAATGGATGATCCTGACCCCAGCGGCCTAAGTCAATGACCCACTTGAAATATAAAGTATGTATAGACTAACAGATTAATGTTCACATCACACTCAAAGCATATCATCCTATGTTGGTGTGACTTTTTTAAATTTGAGAAAGTTATGCTCAAATTGCAAAATTATTATATTAAGAAATATACATAATTGGCTGTGTCGCAAAGTTATTGTTAATGACTACAAAATGGTCACGTCAATGATTTTTCAAGCCAAATGTGTTGAGATACATGTCACACATCCTCTTTTGTGAGCTGAGATAGTACATGTAGTTTCAACAGAATCTTATCAAAGATTTCTTGTTAACCATCAGATGCTTATTTCCAATTATTTTCCTCTTTCTTTTTAGGCTGGTATTATTTGTAAAATTAGATACATGTTTTAATTGTGGTTTTCGTTATGCTTTTCTCTTGTACTAGGTTAATGTAAAGAGGGAAAGTGCATTAGTTAATGTCCCCTTTCCTGTCAACAGTTATTGTTCAAACCCTGTTGAAGTCAAATGAAAATGAAACGATCTGTCCTTATTTTATTGTCCACTGCGTCAATTGGAACAATGGTCAATTGTATTATTTGTGTAGGGGAAACAGAGAAATGAAATGAGTCGACAGGAAAAATGCACTGAGTCGACAGGAAACATATTTGCACATCATCACAATGATTTTCCAGTGAAGTAGTTTCAACACGTCCCGTGTCTCAGTCGGTCTGATAAAGGGACTCCCATAAGCATTCAACCATCTGACCTTTAATATCGTCACAGCGACTCCTGCAGTGAGCTGTGCAACCCAAATGTGGAAAAACACTTGACGTTAAACAAAGGATATCCTTTAGACGGGAAAGAGGTCTCCCTTTGCTCAAGTACTGTATTTATTAATTGGCGCCAACACACGTTTGGTTCTTGAATTAACCGTCCGTTCCCATCCTCTCACAGTGCAATGAACAGGATGTTTGTCTGTTCTCATGACAGTTTGTCTTGCTGCTCCATTTTGACTCTATGGTAATGTTGTAAAAATGAAATACATTTTCACTGAGATAGATTTATAGTCACTGTCAATAATGTGCAAGGAAAAAATGTAAGGAAAGTGCCATATTTCTACACACAAACAACCCTGTTTATATGCTTTTCCATATTTATTTGTTTTACAAATAACCAAAAATTAAAGGTAAAAATCTGGCTGCTTATGCTGTGTTTAGACTGATGTTGGGAAAGGTCAGAACACTCTTCAGATACCATGTCAAGCCCCATCTTTTCAGTTTTCACCCCTCATGCGTTACTTATAAGTGATATATAAGAGTTTATTTGGGCTATGGATATCCGTGTTCTTTTCAGTTAAGTGATGGCACATTGTTCTTAACCACAGCATGTGTACAAGAGAGTTTCCAAAGGTTCCTCCCATCTGCCTCTGCCGGCCTGCTGACAGGTTGGCAGGTAAACATAAACATGCTAGAGGGATTAAATCGCGTTGCCAGTAAATCTTGCCTGAACATCACAGGAGGGGCTGTGGAGTCATTTATAGATAATTAGCCACACAATAGGTGACGCACGCAGGGACAAACAGTTATTTCCGTGTCTTCATAGGGTAATATCTTAAATAGCTTTGTTTATAAAGAAGAGACAGGCACAGCTGATGGGCTTATGTTTAAACAAAGCTTTTATTTTTTCTGTATTTACAATAAAAATAACGTGCTTATTCATGCTAAGTTGCATACGGTGTAAATACAAATCATGAACACACAAACTTCACATTTTACATTCAAAAGTGCAAAAGTTATTTAAAATACTTTCCTAAATGCATATCAAAGTATAAACAGGCACAGTGTTTAATATATGATACATATATAATGATATACAACATGTGAACTCCATATGAGAAGCTTGCATTTAGCTGTGCGTAATAGATGCAATGGAAGATACATCCCGTTTCCAGTTTTGTTTTTTCTCATCAGATGAACTAGCCCAACATTCTGGAGAGATCTTGTTTCTCCCTGGAGAGAGAGAGAAAGAGAGAGATTAAGAAAGAAAGAAAGAAAGAAAGAAAGAAAGAAAGAAAGAAAGAAAGAAAATAAATTACTACATTATTTATTTATTTATTTATTTACTGTTAAAGAAGAATATGTCTGGTGATATTCTATATTTATTTTATTGTCAACAATTCCCATAAATAAAACCCAAACCAATGAACATGGGCACTGTTGCCTATTTTTAACTGTGCTGCTGTAAATATTCATTAAAGCACAAAATGTGTATTACTCCGCAGCTGAAAATAGTCCCCAAATAAACAGACTGTTTATCTCTGTTTTTAAATAATTATGTCTTGATCTTGATGTATTGAAATCAAAGTATTGAGCAAGGGACACCTGGGCCTTTTTCATGGGATTTGTTGACAATAACAGAGATATAGAATATTGCCTTTTGTGCTCACAAAGTTCAGTCTGCAACAAAAACAGCAGCAACACTAACATTTCTACTGTTAAAGAGCCTTGATACTCACTCTGGGCCAGCTGGGTTGATGATGCGCTGAAGATCCTGAACGTGCTGGGCAACGCTGACTGTTGGTTAAAAATAAGAAAACAATCATTTGTCACTATTCAGCCATGACAAAATCAAACAAGTTGCTTTTAGGCTTCACAGTACATATGCTAACAGTTAGCATTTCCACTGAGGGTCTACAAATGCTACAAACATCAGAGCCAGCGTGTTGTTGAATTATCATATTGGAGTTTGGAATTAATGACATACTTTTAATACAAATGGATGCTTGTATGTAATATGTGCTGTATGAACAGTCCTGTACTGATATATGCATATATGTTGAAGTACTTGTGAAGTGTCTTTAACCTTCACTAGAATAAAAATATATCTCCATCCAGGCCGATAGCTTTGGTTCTTTTTTCCTAGGTTTTGACATGTCTGTCATACCTGAGAATGGGAATGAATCGAAGAAATACAGTTTCTGGAAAGAGATGTTTGAACTGAATAAGTTATTTTCCAATTTGTCATGCCTTGAACACCACATATACATTTCGATTCACCTCTATTGTATTGGGGTGAGAAAATGGGGTCAGAAGTTTCAGAGATGAATTTCTCAACACCTCGACAAATAAAACCAAAACTATCTGCATGGCTAGATACAAGGTATGTGAGACAGTATTTATTTGTAAACTGGGCGAACGATGCTTTATAAAATGCCCCAGAATTGGAAAAATAAACTACAGACACACAACTGCAACTATTTTCCTTACCTGAGCCCCCAACCAGCCCACTCGTCCTTCCTGTGCCAGTGGACGATCCAGTTCCACCAAAACTATTCCCATTTGATGTTCCTTTCCCTGTCCCACTTCCTGTCTTACTTTGTCCTGAATTACTGTTTCCTAACCCAAGCCAAGAGGAGAATGCAGAGCTGCTCGACCCACTCTTATTAGTGGATCCAGTGGACCCAGAGGATGAGCCAAGGCCTGGAGAGCTTTTCACATTTGTCGTTGGCTTATTTAAGCTTGAGCCAAAGTTGGAGCTTAACCCAAAGCTGGAGCTTGACCCAGTAGACCCAGAGGACGACCCACTGGTTGATGAGCCTCTCCCAGCTGAGCTAAGACTTGGATTCAACCCTGTTGAGCCTGAGGAACCCCCAGTTGATCCTATCTTATTCAATCCTGACCCAATGGAGCTACTTGATCCAGATGAAAAGAGGGATGAGCTTGAAGAGCCTGTTCCCCTATTCAATACCGACCCAGTGGAGCTACTTGACCCAGATGGCAAGAGGGATGAGCTTGAAGAGCCTGTTCCCCTATTCAATACCGACCCAGTGGAGCTACTTGACCCAGATGGAAAGAGGGATGAGCTTGAGGAGCCTGTCCCAGTTGATCCTAGCTTATTCAATCCCGACCCAGTGGAGCTAGCTGACCTAGATGGAAAGAGAGATGAGCTTGAACCCGTCCCACTTGAGCCAAAGCTTGGAACTGACCCTGTCCTACTAAGCTGACCCACATTAGAAGAGCTGGATGAGGCAGAGCTGGATCCACCACCGCCAAACGTGCCCCACCCATTTTGAATCGTGCTTCCCCGAGAGGTCAATCCTCCTTGAAATCCACCGAACCCTGCCTGAAATCAAATAAGAGCAGTGTTATTATGGATACATTTTTACTTGTTACAAATGGATTTTATTAACGTTGATGATGAAACCGAACCATTTTGAATTCACAGAAAACTTTATATCATATTTTCTGTTTCAAGCTGCAAACCCCTGATCTCTCAATAACAGCAGACACTTAACACAACAACTGGAAGAAACATTTACTCAGTTCTCACCCCTCTGCCCTCCTGTACTTTACTGGCAGACAATTTCCCTCCTCCACCTCCTCCTCTGCTCTTAAAGCTGGATCATTTCCAATAACCTGTCAGGCTGCTTTGATCTCATTCATCTTATGTGAGGCCTCAAGATCTCAAAGCACTGGAATGAGGGCTTTGTTAGTGTTTGAGTCTTCTTACAGATGTTATATAAGCAAATATGTCTTGTGATACTGCAGATAAGGAGAGTATTATTGACAACAAACCTAAAATTAGTGCACAAAATTATGTAATCGCTGCACAATTATATGCAGATTGTAACCTATAAAGGGGTTTTGTAGTTAAATTCAACGGTTACGAAATGTAACGATAACTTGTATCGACTAATATTACATTATAATATATAAGAGAATCTCCACCAGGATTCCTGGCATGTTATATCTCCCAAATCAGTCACAGTGTTCAATACTTCTCCTTTAAACTGCCCTAACTGCCAAACAGCATCTTTAAAAAGAAAAATGAACATTGTTCAGATGGTTTTACAAGATTGTTCTTGGTACAGCAGGTCTCATTTAAACATTTTAATTTAGTCAAATTTAGAGTAATCTGAGTGTAACTTTGATTAACAGCTTAGAAGCAGAAGAGCTCATAAAGCCCAGCGTGTTGCCCCTAGAGGCCTTACTGCTGCTTACAGCCCTGCAGAGCTGATAACATTTCATGTAATCAATCATGGCCCTTGTTTTCTTACCTTGGTCATACAGGTCATATTAAGCTGCTTGAGTTGCTCTCGAATGTGTTCAACCTCTTTATTTTTATAGTTGACGTTGTTTTCCAGGACTTGTATGTCTCCATGTAGCCTCATCTTGTCCATCAGGAGTCTCTCCTTTTCCATGTCATGTTTCGATTGAAGCTTTTCTAAGTTCTGTTTGTTGTCCTTGATCAGGTCCGTGCGGTTCTGGCTGCACCAGCGGTAGTCTTCAGACAGTCGCCAGTTCTCTGCCTTCAAACGGCTGTTCTCACCCTGGATGCCTGATACCTGATCACCCACGTTGTTCAGGTAACGCTGGTACTTGTCCTCCACCTCTCTGGACAGGCTGGTGCAGTTGGTGCGGATCTGCTCCAGGTGTTCCCTCTGTTTTGTACAGGTGAGCTGGAAGGGGATGTGATTTGGGAAGAGGGAATCGATCTTCTCTAGGAAAGCTTTGGTAACGTTGGAGACACCACTCAGTGACTGGACAAAGTCATCTTTGCATCTTTGTCTTAAGATCTGCACCTCCTTCTGATGTGTGGATTTGTCCCTCCTCAGACGGATAGCCTCCAAGTTCAGGTTGTCCCTTTCTTTGGCAATCTGGTCCATTTCCATCCTCATCCTCTGTACTGTTTGTGTAAAGTTGGACTGCACAAGCTCAAGCCTGGCTCTCAGCTGTTCGAACGACAGCCCACAGTTGCAAGGACCTAGAACTAATTGACAATGACAAAGAAGGAGAAAAGAAGTAGGTGAATATATCTTTCTCTAAAACATGCAGGTGAGGATTAGGGAGAATAACTCAAAAGTGTTATTTATTTATTTGATTTTTTTTTTAGTTTGCACTGAAGACATGTCATACTTACTTGGTTGGCAACCGCCAGGTGAAGGTGGTGTGGCCCTACAAAGGAACAACTCCCTATTGCACTGTTGCTGTGGATATTTTGTAGAAAGAAAAGCCATTGGTGCTTTAGCAAGTTTTTCTAGATCAGTTGTGAAATGCAAACCAACAAAAACAATAACAGACTCATAATTATAATTAAGATAATATGTTGTTTCTTCTTGTTCTAAAAGCTATAAAATAATATCTCAGAACTACATTTTACAATCCTATTCAACATTAAACAGTTGTCGATAGTGAAATCCACTCAGTATTTGAAAACAGTATGAAACCATTTAAGCTCTTAAGATAACTTAAGAACGAGCTTTAACAACTTGGCTCAATTTGACAGAAACATTGAAGGTGTATTGACAGGTGGTATTATCCTTTCATTGAAAACTTTACTTACACTAACAACAGAAAACGAAATATTCACACTAATGACAGGAACCTGCATGTTAGATATAACCAAAAGGTGCAGTTTATTACCAGCTTCTTGTCAAAATCTTGGATCACAGCCAATGAGATGTTGGAGAGGTGGCGTAACCTGGCCAGGTCCCAGTCGTTACGCGCCTTTTCAGTCAGGGTGGAGTTGAGTAAGGTGGTCAGATTCTTCCTCTGGTGCCTCAAGGCAACATTCTCGATGGAGAGTCGGCTGAAGCTCTCCTCCAGGTCCTGGATGCGCGACGTGGACGCAGTGTCCTGCTTCTTGCCATAGATCAGAAAGAGCACCAGGCTGACTATGATAAGAGACTGAATGAGTGAGGAGAAGAAGAAGACGATGCGCATGTAGTAGCCACAGCTCTTGCCCTTCGAGCGGTACTGCATCTTCTTTTGGGCCTGTGGGCTGTACTTGGAGACCTGGGAATAGCTACTGCTGTACATGGGTGCTGATGGCCAGAGGAGGGTCAGAGAGAAGCGGTATATAGTACAGTTCGAGGCTTGAGGGTTATGATGAACGAACAATAAGACTATGCTAAATTATCTCAGAGCAGTCAGCTGGTTTCTTGGTCCAATTCTTGTAACTCTTGTAAAAAAAATTCTCCACCAAAGCCCGACGAACTCCAGTCATGGGCCAGATGTTTCCTTTGTGTAGCGTTGATAGCATGAGAATTTATCAGATTGTGGGTGAGGTGTAAGCATGGGGAGGAATTTATAGTCCTCTGACCACACACTTCCCATGATGGGAAGCGCTCCTGGCCTCAGTCCCCTCCCTCTGCTGGCTAGCTCTCATTGGCAGCCCCTCCCTATGCAGAGGTTATCAACACGCACACGGCCAATGTGTATGCATGTACAGTATGAGCTAAACACACACACACACACACACTCAGTGTTTGTTCATGAAAATTTGATTATATGTGATTATATATATTGGACTTTTAATTGCTAGTATTCTGTCACCACCAAGTCTAATCTCATGACCATTTAGTGTTGAGTGTGGCTGGAACTAATTATGTTTTTCACTGTCAATTAGTCTGTCAATTATAATCTTGATTAATTGATTAATTGTTAGCTTAATAAAATGTCAGAAAATGTTAAAAAATGCCAAATCCAAAACAGGTTGATATCGTGTCCGTCGGGCCAGGACATGATCTGGATGTCCACTGACAGCCAGAATTAGTCGATAAATGACGTTGAGAAAAGACGTCCAGTCAAGCCATAATCTAGACATCCACTGACATCCAGAATTAGTTGAGAATAGACGTTCATACTGGCTATGATCTGGACATCCACTGACAGCCAGAATTAGTCGACAAACGACATATAAATGTCTATACGATGTCCAGAAAAGACGTATAAAAAACTTTCATTCTGGCTCCCCAGAGGACGTCTTTTAGACGTCTTGGATGTCCATAAATGACGTCTAAAAGATGTGATCTAGACCACTTTTTGCTCACTGGGTCATTTCTACTTATTTTATCTTATTAATTTCAGTCTTATTTTATCTGCCTTTCTGTTTCTTTCTTTTTTTAAGCACCTTGTAACACTGTTAAGGAAAGTGCTATATAAATAAAATTTACTATTACTATTAAAACAGGAATGGAATATAGAAAAGTCTCAACTTGGTGTTTTTCTGTGATCCATTGTGAAAACCTGCAGGCCGTAAAAACCTGACCGGACTCACTGTGTGCAGCTTCTTCAAAAACGTGCCAAAAACATTTTTATGGGATCATGAGCAGTGTTGTCCGGTGCACCACAGGCCAGGAGGACAATGGCTCATCGCTCCTCTGACGTTTTCATTCAGTGCCCCTTTGATGCCGCGAGTCTCAGTCCAGTATGATGACGTGGGTGAGAAGCCCCCTGTCTCAAAGGGGACACACACATACACACACAGAGACTCAATTTAAGGAAGAAATACAAGAGCCTGACAGTAACAGCCACAACTTTTTCCTGCCAGCCATTGTTTGGCGTGCCAGGCCTCATCTTGACAGGAAGCAGTAATTCATAGAGGAACTGTTGATGGCCAGAACTGCAGGAACTTTTAGGACAAGATCTGAGATAAAAGACGGCAACAAACGCAGGATATCAGACAAATACAAAACATAAACAGTCATAGTGTTTAATTGAGGTTGAAGTGGGTTGTTTTTATTTTCATTTCTAAACACCGGGTATGGGAGGGGGCTTTATTTTGATGTGTTTATATTTTGGATCCATTCCATTCAAGGGGTGTTGCCAACCAGGCTGACACAGCACCCTTCGAACAGTAGGAGAGGCTATTATTTAATTTATACATCTTACTAATGCTTTGTATCCGTTACAAAGGAGTTCTGTAAAAGACCTTCACTGTACACATGAATGTACAAATCACATTTTCAGTGTTTCAAGTGGAGCACGAAAGCTTCAGTGCACAGTTTTACCAGCAGTTGACCGTCAGATATTGAAACAGAGGTTCAGTTATGCCCTGTATAATGAGCCTTTTAGCTCCCCAAATTTTTAAGTGTAATCATTGTTGGTGCCGCAAAGACACCTGGATTGTTTTCATTTTCCTTTGGCAACACAAAAAAACGTAGACATGTAGACATGAAACCAGATAGAGATTGTGCCGGGCTGCCAGCCCGTCTGGATCAGACAAGATGGCATGGTAAAATAAAAGTTTATTTGAATCCAATCCAAACGCCTTTGGAGTTATTCTATAGCCTTTACATGCAATCAATATTTACCTAAAAATGTTATGTTAAAACAAATACAAAAACAAGTCTATTGCCAGTTTAAAGAATAGTTGGACATTTTGGGAAATAATCGATTTGCTCTCTTGTTGATCTTGCGTACATGGGAAGATTGATACCACTCTCCTGTCTGTACACTACAAATTAGTTACAGTCAAGAGCCAGTTAGCTTAGCTGACTATAAAGACTGGAAACAAGGGGAAACAGCTAGTCAAAGTGTAAAATGCAAAGCAACAACACTCTAGGATAGCTGCTTCCTGTTTTCAATCTTTATGCTATGCTTCGCTAACCAGCCTTTAGCTATAGCTTCTGATTTACAAGACATAAATGACAGTGGTATCAATCTGCTCAACTAACTTTTAAGTGAGTAAGTATCCTAAATAGTTTAACTAAAGTAGCATTATGATATTGTTAGGTTATTTTTAAAAAGAGAGTACAAATTCAGACTTTGAGCTACCACAGGCTGAGTCTTTAAATGTTTATGCTTAGCTATTCAGCTGTTAGCTGTAGCTTCATATTCACAGCTTACTGGACAGACATGGGAGTGGTATCAATGTATTCATCATACACTTGAGCTACTTCCCAAAACAAGAGGCAGTACGGTTAAAGGTTTAATGGTGTGTGTGACTGGGCCGGATACATCCAGTATAGAAACGGTGTATCCTGTGTAAAGGGTGGCAGCACTGTAATGCAATCTGTGATCTCCTGCTGTTTGAGAAGGAAGCTACTGTGTGTGCTTCAACAAGCGAAAGCTGAAACAGTTAAACAATATTTTGCTTTGAAACTATGTTAAAGGCTCAGTTCACACAAAAAACTTATTTTTGCACACTTACTCCTTGTGGTGGTTAGCCATGCAGATAGATTTGGTTTAATGTGCTGAGATTTTGTTATATTTCCCCTGAAATATGTGGAGCCATCTCAGTTAAATGAAATGTAAATGCAGTTTTGTTTGTGAAAAAATTACATTTATAACTCAAAATTTATTAAAAATTACCCCAACATGATTTAATAATAATATTCTTAAATTGGCCATTAAGCATTTAATAATAAGGTGGTAATTAGGGCCCGAGCAGGAAACCTGCGAGGTCCCTATTGTAATCGTAATGATTATTTATTATTTGTTTTTTTTTTTCTTCTGCCAAAATGATCGCATTTTTCACTGCCTGAACATACCCCAAAACTCATCAAACTTGGAATATATGTCACACCTGGTGAAAAATTTTATAATCTGGTGTCGTTGTGAATTTTCACCACTAGGTGGCGCTGTAATCAAGGAAAGTGTGTTTTGGCTAATAACTCCCACATACTTTGTCGCACATTCAAAAACCTTATATCCACGCATGCAGTGAATTGTGCTGAATCTCCTGATATAGGCCACGCCCATTTCCGCCTAGCGTTTTTTTTCGCTAGCTCGCGAAATGTCAAAAACCTACTTTTTCGAACTCCTCCCAGGCAATTTCACTGATTTGCACCAAACTTTGCACACAGCATCTGTGGACCCTCCTGACAAAAACTTATTAAAAGAATTATGATATTCCAAAGAATACTCAAGTTATTAAATAACAACTTCCTGTAGATTACAGTCCAAACAGGAAGTGTTGCATATCTCCACATTGGTGTGTCCAAATGACCTCAAACTCAGGATACTACTTCCACATGAGCCCCTTATGCTCTGTGCAAAATTTTGGTCGATGACCACTACGTGGCGCTCTTTAAATTGAAGTATTTTATATCTCAACATCGGTTGGTCGGATGAACACAAAACTTGGTACACTCATTGCCACTGCCCTCCTGAGGAAAGCTGACAAAGGGGTTACCGATCTGACACTAGGTGGCGCTCTGGTGGCAGTTTCATTTTATAATTGGCACTGTGCCCACACCATAACACTTATGGACATGAAACTGATTGGGGTGGTATAGACTGGCATCTGTAACTCACACACCAAAAATGACCAGCAGGTGGCGCTATTATCAAGACAAAACGTTTTTTGCTAATTACTCTCACATAATATGGTGCACATTGTTAAACATTATATCTATATGTTTCCTGAATACAGCCGAACCGTGTGATGTCGGCCACGCCCACGTTCGCACTGAATTTCCATTCGCAAATTCGCCAAATGTCGCAAACCTACTTTTTCGAACTCCTCCCAGGCAATTTCTCCAATTTGCACCAAACTTTGCACGCAGCATCTGTGGACCCTCCTGACAAAAAGTTATTAAAAGAAATGTGCTAGTCCACAGACCGCCCAAAATATAAAACAACAATTTCCTGCACATTGTGGTCAAACAGACATTCTTGTGTATCTTGATGAAATACAGTCGGATGAACACAAAACTTTTGGCAATTGTGTTCCATGGCACGATGAGCATTTCTACTAAATTTCGTGCAAATCGACCAATAGGTGGCGCTTTTATTGCTAAATGACAAAACAGCAGCTTCACTGCCTTCAGTTTTGTTTCCTCTACGCAAGTTGTTGCATGAACAAGCCTCGACAGCAGCATGCCCGGACAGCAGCATGTAACGACAGCAGCATGCCCCGACAGCAGCACGCCCCGACAGCAGCATGTCCCGACAGCAGCACGCCCCGACGCGCGTGGACTGCGAGGGCCCGTTCATCGCTGCTTGCAGCTTTAATTTCTTTATTACATTTCCAGGAAAGTGGTTTCTGCTTAACTTCGGCTGATTGTACCACTGTAATGTCCAGTTGGTTTCTGTTCAAGTTACTTGTTTCCCCTTTTTTGAAAGTTACAGACCTGAATTGCCTGCAATTAAAAATGGCAGGTTAAGCAGAAGTTAAGCAGAAACCCGTCAGCAGTTTCCTGGAAATGTATTAAAGAAATTACCAGCTTTTCATTAAATGTTTATCGGAAAATTGAAAATTCTTATTATTAATAAATATTGGGGTAATTTTCAATATGTTTTGATGTAATAAATGGGGTAATTTGGGTGAAATTTCAAAGAAATATCAAATATGTTGTCTAATAAACACCATGACAGTGTTACCCAAAAATACATACCAAACACAACACAAACAGTATACAATAAAATTAATTAAAAAATGACAGGCATGTTATCATCCAAGACTACAAGGCTGCTTGAACCCGAGTTTAAAAATGATCTCATTTATGATCCATCTTCACATGTTGCAGAGTCAGACATCTCTCCAATGGATGTTTTATGAAAAAGCACCTCTTGCATGTACAACTAGATGAACCCCAAGTTAGACACCCTGAGAGATTACACCTTGAAAAGAAAAGTTAATAAAATTATCAAAAATAAATACGACATGGCAACAATGAGATCTTATCTTCCTATCAAGAATATCATCATGCCTCTCCAAATATAATTTTAGGATGCTTTGTGTGACCAAGTGTTTTTTGGGGGGAAATTTTAGTAAGCTGTATTAAAAACATGTTTATCCATGCCACCCAAATACTGTTTATCTCTTCTACATTTTTTTTTTACTGTTATCAAAAGCTGCACAAGTGGGTGTAAAACAAATTAATTTGGCAACACCCAATGGCTGAATGAGCCAAAGCTGTAGCACTCCCACACACCACCCAGCTACTGAAGGTGTAACTGAGGTTATAGTTTTAACAGAATGTAGAGTTTTTAGACAGGCCTCAGGTTGTCAGAGCTTACAGCCTGCACTGGGTCAGGTAGTGAGGAAGCAGAGCTCTATTGTGTTCTCAGTACTTAGGATATGAAATGTTCTCTTAGACACAATGCACATTGAAGTGTTTACTGGGATGGTTTCCTGTCAGCTGAAGAAGCCTGTAGAGACTGTCTTGCCCTGGTTTGGTGCTCTTTGTTGATGAACCACATGTCCCTGACGTTACCGTAACACTTCAGGCATGTGGCGTCATGCATTCCTCTAATTAAATTTAAAACTAAACCAAAACAACTGCTTTAGCAAAGTCGTCTGAGCTGTAAAATTTCTCTCACCAGTCTTTCAAACTGTTCAGGGTGGTGTGAGTGGGCCAAAAAGAAGGTACTGCGGTGTGTTTTCTTTGAAACATGAAGACCTGACTCCTCATGCTCCATTATGCTCTTTTTTCTTGAAATTGAATAGAATATACACCCACCGACATCCACTGAGGTACCACTAAGAGATCAGCTTGTGTTGGCTTAAAATGAAGAATGCTACTGCTTTGAATGAGCCGATATGGAATTTCTTTGCAAAAATGTCTTGGCACAGTGAAGCCTTGGTGGCATACTAGGCTTACGTAGAATCTTCATTTAATTAATTAATTAATTAATTAAATTTTTTAAGAAATCCATAAACATACAAATGTTTTTTTGTGTAAGTGTAATGTAAAGTTATGGTTCTATAGAACAACTGAATAATCTCATGAGATGTCTAAATGTTTGTATAACGCTTTTAGCATTTATGGTGGTTGCCAGCACTACAGACACACATTTTATACACATTTCATTTATTTATTTTTTTACCTCAAACTATAAAAGAAATGGATAGCTGTTGATGAATCGCATGGCTAAATAATGTTATAAACCTTTAAGGGCATTCAACTTAAACTGATTATACTGTTTTAAACTGTTATATACACATACTTGTATAGAAATCACAAATACTCGCATGCTAACAAGAAACCCTGTTATTTGAGAAAGACAAGAAATTGACATCTCCCTTCTCTACTGTTACGTGGTTTACTGTAAAACTAAGAAAAATAATCAGAATTTTGTTATTTGAAACAATACTGGCCTAAGTTAGGTAAAGGCAATGATAGAAATTAGATAGTAATGATATAGTGTTTGGACCAGCGGCACAGTGAGAGTACAGTGTCGATGTAATATTCACAATATTCACACACAGTATTAATTGTCAAGGAACACTGCCACCTAGTGGAATATTCATATAACTGCAGCTGAGGACGGCCTCCCTGATCGATTTATCAGTCAAATGTGTAGAATGACTGAATGAAGTACAAGACAAGACACAAAGGATCCTTAAGTAAAGCAGTAAACATGTGGTTTGACATAAGGGACAAGATAAAAAGCTGTTCAGGCTTCATCATGTTAAAACGCTGTTTAAATTTTTCATGGCTTTTACTGCTACTGATCTGATTATTTGTATTTAATATTTAATGGACTCAGTGTCACATACAGGCTATGCTGCTAAATTAACAATTTCCTCCAAGTATGAAAAATGTAAATTGACTGAGAATCAGGCTGTAATGTGCATTTATAGTAGCTGATTTGTTACTGATTTTGTTACTAATACATGTTGTTACTATACAACTTCTCTTACATACTAGGTGTAACTGTAGTCAGTAGTTGCAGGTCAAAGTTAATGTGGGTTTAGAAAAGTAAATTCTATTTCTCAGAGGAAAAGTTTGGAATTCTGGGAAATACATTTTTCTTGCCATGAGCTAGATGAGAAGATGGATAGCAGGCTGTTAGCTTAGCTTAGCAAAAAGACTGGAAACAGGGAAAAACAGCTAGCCTAGCTCTGTGACAAAATCCGCCTACCAGCAGCTCTAAAGGCCCTAATCAATATTGTATGTCTTGTTTGTTTCAACCATATAAAAACTGAAGTGTAAACACAATGGCGGGTTACGTGCCAAACTTTTTCTTGGCTTGCGCAGAAAATTTTGGTGTGCAACTTGCTGACTTGACGTCATATGTGCACAACCACAGCGGACAAAGGTAAATGTTTGGTTGATAGAAAGACACTTTTTATGAATTCATGTATGGCATTATTTCTTTTGCCACACATAATTTGTAATACTATAGTGAGTAGTAGTTACTGTACACATGACCTAGATTAATTGGAAAAGTTATTTATAAGCATAAACCCTGATAAAGGGTAAAGCTGTATTTTAGTGGTTTGAGAGAATGTACTGTTGCAGCAACAAGGGACAAAATCCTTTTGTAATACACATCTTCTTTGTAGCGACAATGTTGTTTCTCATTACAACTGAAAAGCTCAGGAACAAACCAAGTCAGAAGAACAACTTCTCACTTAGAGACATGGGACCATCCGAGGAGCATGTGAATGCACTATTTATCTGTATACCAACAACAACCGGCCATTTTACAGGGGGTTATGTGTTGGCTGGGAGCAGTAACTTCCTAGAGTCTCCGTTGGTTGCCTGGCAACTGCTGAATGCTAAAATGTCTAACTATTTTGGAAAATAATCTAATTTCTACATTTTATTTTTACTCCAGCACCTGCCATATTGTTTTACTTGCCCTTACATAACACCATGCTTGCCTAATGATAAAACTGGAATAACACATAGAATCACCCCATGAGGTTTCCCTCCAAGGATGTTTGGCTAATTGGTAACTAGCTCTGAAGGATTTGGTTACCCATATCACAGCCGTGTGCTATATCAAATGACTAGCCTGAAGAAAGAGGTCTCTGTTACTGAGAGAGGGGACAGAGGGCAAGTGGTAAATACCGGAGTCGACCACCAGACTGAACAGACAAATAAACAAAATGGTGCTAAATAACTGCCGAGTGCCGAGTGTGTGTTAAGTGGAGAAAAAGAATGGAAATGCTTTCTTTTGTTATCTGTGATCCTGAGTGGGCAGCATCCCACCGCCCAAATTTAAATGACACTGTAACTGCTTCAGGACGGTACAAAAAAATTCACACTCATTTATCATCATAATGCATGATGATATCAAAGCAAGAATTGTTCAAATGAATTTTCTCAACGGGAACTGTGATGTGCAATCCTCTCAGATCATTTATTCAGGCTAAAATTTAATTTAAAAGTGAAAGACTGGCTGTGACCAGTGGCTCCTGTGGTGATGTGATAAGAGCGACTGCAGCATTCATATCAAAGAAATTCCCCCTCATATTGTATTTATCTGCCTTTTTTTTTAATCAATTTTTCCTGCTGAGCCAAGAGGCAGCTGGGATGTTAATGAGGAAAATAAAGAGGATTTGGGTCGTAATGATGTGGCGTACAGTCAGTGGCTTTCTGCACGTTCCCATCAGGCACCTCTCATCAGAGGTGGCTGAGAAGGCCAAATGATGAATCCCTCAGAGTTAATCCCCCCTCTTCTCTCTGTGTCTTCAGCCCAGCAGATGTTTTCCCTTTGACCCGCACAAAAGGCCTCTGTTTTTGTTTCCAGGCTTGTCCATTCCTCGAAGGTCACAGGTCACTCTGGTCTCAGGGTGAAGCTGTCACTGCAAGTCTAAACATTTAACAGCCATCAGAGCGTGATGAAGACACAGTCCCCGCGAGAAGGCTGCACAGACGCCTCATGATTACTTTAAGTAAAGACCTACTTTCCATATGCTGATGCGGTTGAGAGCACGCACTAACACCCTGAGATTGAATTACAGTGGTTGCCGGGAATGCCTCGGGGAGAGGGCCGTCCTAACTTTAGACACTTGGCCATGCGGGGGGGATGGTTGTATTTGTTATGGGATGGCCCTCTGTAACAGACCTTAGAGGTTAACTTAAATGGTTGAAATGTTAACTGAATCAATTGAGTGAGTTGTGTTTGGGCCTGCCCAAAAATGCCAAAGGATGGGGTTTAATGACCCACCCTATAAACATAACTTTAAAAGAAGTCTGACAACTTAAATCCTCCCAATAATAAGAATTATTCTAAATTTGACTGATTTCTGAACTGGATTACAAGGTTTAAAGGTGGATTGCACACAGTTAAACAAAACAGATACTTATACTACATAGTAATAGATATGTATTACTTTTATTTATACCATGAAAAGGTTTTTTTCTTCACACAAGTAAAACTGTACTGCAAAAATATATTTTTATGGTCAAATACATTATGAAATTAAGAAATTAGAAATTTTGGTGGATCGATCAATGAAAAATACATCAGCATACTGAACAGTTCTGAAAAATATTGCAATTAGATTAATTTCCCACATCATTCAGCCATAGTTTACATGCTATGATCTTAATCAGGATAACATCATAACTTGTTAGTATTCCTCCTCCACAGTAAACATGGAAACAACTTACTGTTTTAAGTGTTCCAGCGTGATACTACAATTAATATGAAACAAAATATGGCCCAGAAATGTTATTCTCAAAAACCCGCTATCAGAAAAAACATTTTAAAGATACATAATGAACGCACACAATGTCAAATATTACTTTCAGTGTTGTTATATGGGTAGCCTGACCCTTTAACATGTTTACTCTTTCGAGTGTTTTTGAAATGCAAGTTAAAGGAACATTATGTAAATATTTTACCTTAAAATCATTTTGACGTTACAGTGACTTATACAGAAACATCTATAATAAGTTAATTGCAATCTGAAACTGTTGGGGTGCAAAATCGTCTGTGCCTCTGTGTCAGCTGTCTCTGTGTGTGTAATATTGTATATCTGTTGGGTTGGCATCCTGGCAGACATCTTTTGCAGTCTTGCATTTTACGGATTCCTCACTGGGAGCAACAACTTTCCTGACTGTCGGTTCAAAGGCCACATCACTCCAGCCCCACTGGTATGTCCCAGTGGTTACAGTCTCACACACTGAAGTGAAAATGATAGGCATGTACAGCATCTCTTTGAATTCATAGTTATTCATTCGTTATTCAGTTTTTTTATGTAATGCAATCTAAATTACTGACTAATTGTCAATTTTCTTCTTACTTATTTTGCAATGGCAGATATTTTTTACCAATGTAAGAATATATTGAAATTGTTACATTTAATATCTACTAGAAAGCTGAATAGTCTTTTGAAGTTGGTGGTTAAGGTAGAAAGTTTAGGAATGTGCCACTGCCATGATATGACGGCAACCTGCTCTAATTTGGTGAGCTAAGGCTAAACTTACATGTGTGACGATAAAGAAGTCCATTATAAAGGGGTTGAAATCCACCAAGTATTGAAAGAGAGTGAACACAAGATTATGCGAGCCCAGTGAGTAAGTTAATGATTATTTTCATTAGTGATATTTTAACAATGGATATATTCTTTAGTCTTTTAAATGTCAAAAACATGTTCCTTTGTTCCAACCAACAGTCCAAAACTGAAAACCTCTTCATTTACTATCATAAAATTACAAAGAAAAGCAGCAAATCCTTACATGTAAGAAGCTGGAAATATTTGACATTTTTTCGTGATAAATGCATGAATGATAAATAAAAGTAATTTTCTTCCGATTGACCAATCGATTAATCATCTAATCGTTGCAGCTCTAATTCAAATATTAGCCTACAGAAATGACTCACAAAGTAAGAATTAAACAAAAACAAATAGAGCAAATTTACTCAAATGTACTATTTCTAGGTACAAAAGTATTGATTAATGGCTCTGTGAACCCACGCACACACACACACGCACACGCACACACAATCCTTTACAAGCACCCTTTATTTGACAAGCCTAATCTTTCTCAACACAAGAAGTGACAATAAGCAGACACAGCGGCATAATTAAAGGGACTTTCATTCAAATTAACACACACTCACACACACACATACACACACACAACCCTCTGATGACCCATTAGCCACACAATGGCCAGGACAATGCTTCTGTGTCACATACACATTCTGTCCTCCAGGGGGTAAAGCTGGGTTTAGATTTAGGAGTGCCATAAAAGTGTCTGCGGGGGTAAAAGAATGCCTTTAAAAATCTCTGTAAACACTCAACAGATAAGACAACAAGTTGCATATAGTGAATCTTTCATCTCGCCGCATCTGTTGTGACTGCAACCCCCCACCCTGAAGAGCCGCACATTTACAAGCAGAATCATCACTTATCTCTTAAAGCTCTTATCCGACCCTCCTCCTCCCCTTTATCTGCATTTGACCCTGGGCTTTTTAACGCGACAGGGGTGTGAAAGTCAGTTTGACCTCTTGGGGTAACCTCGAACACAAATCACCGTGCTCGCCACAAAGCACTGAGAGAATGGGCGAGAGGGCCTTGAGCAAATGAGCAATGACCACAAAATGCTAACCTTTACCTCCAGCACAATAAGCAGCTCTCGAGTGGGCTGCTCGGCACGTATGCAGGATCAAAGTGTGTTATTCGAAAAGGGAAAGATATGTCCTCCCTTTGAGAAATTAAGTTCACCTCACTGCTGCTTTGCGTCGTGTTTTGCGGTGGAGAAACTTTCAGATGCAACATTCGATTGCCTTCTAAAAGACAAAGGGCTGGCAGGAGATCTGCTTGCTTGTATTTGTTGCGGGGCTTCAGGGTAATCTGGTATTGTCGGGGTGGTTTTTTGAGGCCTTGGGGTCATGCTCTCTGCATCTCTGAGGAGAGAGATCCTCCACATCCTTCCTGTGTGTGTGTGTGCATGCTGCCCCACACAGCCCACTCTCTTTGCTCTTTGACTCCAATGGCCATATAAGGCGGCCGGCTCCATGGTAACCGCAGGGCTTGAATAGCAGTGTCAAATCCCTGGGAGCACACACACACACACACACACACACACACACACACACACACACACACACACACACACACACACACACACAGAGACTGCCCCCTCCCCCTCTGCACACACTCCCGCTCCCTCCCCCTCCTTCCCTCTCTCTCTCTCTCCATTGCTTTGCTTGATCTCTCCCTCACACACACACACACACACACACACACAGGTTTGAGGAAAACAGACAGACAAGAGGAGAGAGGGGTAAGGAGAAAAAAAGCAAATCACTGAGAGAAAACCAGCCTTTCTCTGACCGTGGCCATTTTCTTGAATCATAATTTGATTTGTGGACTCTGTAGCCCGAGAGAGAAGGAGGGGGGAAGAGGAGTACCCGTCCCCCTTTCCACCCCCCACCTCCTGTTTGCATGAGCCATAGGGGAAGGCTTTACACACACACAAACACACACACACCGACGAGCACACAGGGCTAGGCCGCAAGTCATTAGTTCTTGGTGGGCAAGCACTGACAAAAGGCTGGAGGGAGAAGACCGCATGAGTGCCTGGAGAGCAACCGCAGGAACTATGGAGGGCTGAGCAGACGGACACTTTCCTGCTTTTCTTCACTGTTTGGCTTTTTTTTTTTTCTAGGAAGGAAGCAGCACAGAGGATATCGTCACACTCGTGCTACAACAAGCAGGGAAGAGAGCTCACTTCCTTGTGTTGGGGATCTACTTGTGTATTTTGGTGGCTAGCGCAGGGGAGTCCACGTCGCCTCATCTGCTGCCGCCACACCGCCGCTGCTGCAGCTGGCGGTGCCTTGAAGAAGAAGCCCACGACCACATGAAAATGGTGTTGTTGTTGTGCGGACATCGGCTTGTTTTGCTTGATGTGGAATGTCTCCATTGTTGGTCACAATGCTGCCACTGAGAGGATTACAGCAGAATAGGGGAGACGTGTCTGCAGCCTCGCTGGATGGAAGGAAGATCTAGAGCGAGAAAGGGATTTATTTGCCAGTGAGGGAAGCCGGAGACATTAACATTCACTCTGAGGTAAGCTTGACATAATTTCTATAAGGGTTTAGAGGTGAATGTTTAGTTAGACAGCGACCTTGTATGAGGACGAGTCGGTGCTAGAAGAGACAAATTCATGTAAGGGGTACTTTAAGAGGGGTGGTCAGAGCCTCTCCAGGCATGTGCTAAGGCGAGCTACACTGAGGTCCTTTTTCAGCCATTACTGTTGCTACAGAGACAGAGCTGGGAGTGTATGTGTGAGGAAGAGATGAACAACAGTATGTAGAGCTGAAGCTAGAAGGAGATTTTCACATCTTGTGTCATTTGCTCACAAATCGTTCGCTCTCTTTCAAAAGAAATGTAATGTTTGACTCATTGTTTCCTGTGAAAGGTTCCAAGGCTGACGCGTGACACCATTAGACTGGGCAGCGTTCGAGCTGGCTTCTCTTTCACCATCTCAGGTACTGGTCTGAAGACAAGGACCCAAACAAGACACAGCAGCTACGCGGTGGACGAGAGAAGAAGAAAAGAAAAGAAGAAAAAGAAATCTACAGGCATGCAAAACTAAAAGTTGCCACACATGCGACTGTTTCCAGGTCATAGTGGAGTGGGAGGAGACAGAGCTGCTCTTGTTTTTTCTGCCAAACACCCTCCTCCTCAATGCTATAGCCTCTTTTTTTCCACATTGACATCTGCTTGTTTAGCCTGAGGACTGTTTTTGTTCCCCCTTCCCATTTCTGCTTTGTATGCTCAAAAACAATCAAGAGACGTAATTAACAAATGAGAGCACAAGCAAGCGGAAAAGACTGATTCGCTCCAGGTGAGGGGGAAACACACAATCTAGACTTTTGATGTTCATGTTACCTTGACAGAAACCAGAAATCTTGGCTGTCTGTCACATTTCCTTTGCGCTGGTTCGGTAACCAAGCGATGGCCATGGTGAGCGGGGGCTGGGGAGATCCCAACGGGGGCACAAACGGGCTAGGGGACAAGAGCTACCTGAGGGGGGACGAAGAGGAAGGCTCTCCCCAGGCGGGGGGCAGCGACATGGAAGCCGGAGATGATGACAAGGCCTGCGTGGTGGACTGTGTGGTGTGCGGGGACAAGTCCAGCGGGAAACACTATGGGGTCTTCACGTGCGAGGGCTGCAAGAGCTTCTTCAAGAGGAGCGTCAGACGGAACCTCAGCTACACATGCAGGTGAGAGGGGCTTAGTATTTAGATTAGTATTTCATTCAAGTGCGTGTTATGGTCAGCTCACATTGGGACGATCCAACACTTTTAAGTTAAGCTAGCAAAACCGTAACCTAGGAGGTTAGGAAGTAACCTAATCTTTGCCTTAACCCCAAGATAAAACCTACCAGAGACCTCACGCGTAATTGTAACTTCAAACAGAGACTAATACACTTAGAAATGTGTTCTTTGTACTGTACTGGCCTGGCCTGCAACCACGACTAGTCTTCCCTGCAGGTTTTCAAATGACTTATACAACTGTTAATAAATTCTCAAGCTTAACATAATGATGTTTTACAGGAATGTATGTACAACTAAACAGCGCTTAAATATATTGAGATTTTGATGTGCTAAATTACACTACTCGAAATTAGCTAGGGATATTGGGATATGGATAGGCCTGTCACGATAATCAATAAATCAATTAATCATACGATAAATTAAAATGAGCTCGATAATTTTGCCGGCCTCGATAATTTCCATTTGCATGCTTGTTTGTTTTCCTCGTGTCTCTCACTAGAACCCTCTTGTCAGTCACTAGCCCCATTCACGCAGCCGTTTGCATGCGGGGATACTGCGCCAATTCTCCGCATCCGCCTTTGTGTGAACGTTTCAGATGCGGTGAGGGGTGAAATTTCGCTGCGCCTCCGGAGGTAGTATCAGAGGCGAACCGAGCCGGCGGCGCGGAGCGAGGGCGTGTCGATCTGATGGTGTTGGTGTCTGATAACTGTACAGATGCTTCACTCAACAAAATAAAAATAAATGTCCCACAAAGCAACGTTACAGGACCAAACAACAGGAACGTAGTAACTGGTCGTGTCTTTCGCAACTTATGTGAGGAAAAAAATACCGCAGTTATTCGTGAAGAAGTGTCTGTCATCCTGTCGGTCTGACCGACTCTTCGTCACATTTCTGCCCGAAAAACAGCGTCTGTCCCCGGCAAAAAACTTTAACTCACCAAGTGTTTGTCGCGCGACGGTCAGTTACTGTTGTCATGGTGACGGTCAGCCCTCCCGACCAAGACTTAGTGAACTTAGTGAACCCCGCGAGTGAAATAGTCAGACAGCATCCAGTTTACTGATGGCGATTATGTAATTATGTAAATTATAGAAAAACGTAACTTTGTCACTTTCCAGGATGTTTGGTGTGTCAGGATCTCAATTACAACACATTATAACAGCATCCATATGATTATAAACAGACAGCTGGTACAGGTTTAGATTAACAGGGGGACACCGGGGAAACACCTTGAAAAAAAACACATACGTCATCATCATCACGTGTACCGTCACGCCTCCGCATCACTACAGACAATGGTGCCAACATTGTTGCTGCAGTAAGGAACCGTGGCTGGCCATGGCTCAATTGCTTTGGCCACAGCCTCCATCTTTATTTATTTTGGATATTTAAAATGTCTTTTTCACATTGCAATGTTAAATATTCTTTAGAAATAAAGGTTTATTGATCTTTGAAAGGGTGTACTTGCATTATTATGCCATTATCATTATATTAGTTGAAAAATGGTCTCAAAGCGACAATATTATCGTTTATCGCAATAATTTCTAGGACAATTTATCGTCCAGCAAAATTTGTTATCGTGACAGGCCTAGATATGGATGCATATATGCATGTGCATGGATATGCAACAAAAGTTATATTAAATGTGTCGCATTATTATTGGGGACCAAAACTATTCACAAAACAAAAATTAAAGCGAAACACTAAATATATCCCTAACTCATTTTGAGTAGTCTGTCCATCAACAGAAATCCACTGATAAGAAGGGCCTATTTTCATCAGTATGGCCTGATATTTGACATTAGGGGGTAAACAGACATAACCCCACTTCAGTTTACCCACTTTTTTCAAATGAAACAGGGTTTAATCACCCTGTTGAGTTTAACATTACTTAACATTGGACAGTATAACAAGTACACACTTGTAGTTTATACACACACTCGTATTGAATGTGTGTATTATTTCTTGTGAGATAAAGCTAGCCTCAGCCACTCCGCCCAACTTCTCATTTTCATCAAACCATGCTAACATACAAAGCTAACGTCAGCTAGCTTGCCAGTGAATTTAATCTAGTGTTCTCATGGCGCATGATGTCGGGCACATGTTAGGACATTCTAACATTAGCATGACTGGATAGTGCAAATTAAAAGTCGTGGTTAAGCAAATTTTTGTTCGTACAAAACTATTTTAACTCACCCTCCATCTGGAAACTCAGTACAGAGCTGCGACGGTTACTGAGCTCGCGCGACTGCCTCGTGCTGCAAAACTACGCACATCCGGGTGAGACCCGGGTGAAGGTGTGACAGTTTTCCTCCATGGCGGACCCGACAAACCCGCGGAGAGCCGAAAACGTACAAGACTGCGTTTTGTAAGTTACGGCGACATATGGTTGCGTGTAGGCCAGTGATGATTATATAGCCCACAGGCATGACAGCTAACATGTCGTTGGGTCTCCCGTAAATGTAACTCTACATGATGTAGCCTGTTGTTGACATTGTTTCTTCACTTCCTGGAGGCTTTTTTTGTTTGTTTTATTTCATGAAAATGATTTTTCAAGTAAAATGGCGATACATTACTGAATGAATCAAACATTAAGATGACTGAACTGTAACAGCTGCACAAAACAGTGTGACTTTGCTTGAGGTGTGTGGAAAGTATACACAGACCCACAAAACACATAATGTTTACAGTATGCAGTAGCTGAAACAAAAATCAGTTATCACCAATTGGTAAAGTAACTTCTCAAGCTAAAGTTACATGCGTTGTCTGGTTCAGCTTCTCAAATGTGAGATTTATTTACTCATTTATTTATTGTCTTGTATGATAGAGGACTGAATATCTTTGTGTTTTGGACTACCTTCACTATCCTCCTTTTCATTTTACTGATGAATCGAGAAAAAGTGTCAGATTAATCTAAACTGACAGTTGCCACTCCACATTTCTATGATGCTTGTGAAGCCTGTCATGCACAGAAGCACAGATAAAGGTGTCTATAATGCAAAACAAAATTCACATCCTAATTTTTAAATCCAAACAAAGGGATCTGTCAACAATTATAGACAAATAATGTAGTATCTAATTTTGTACCTATGTATTTACTGTAAATAAATCACCACATTTGAGCTCCATAAATATTATACTAAATCTAAACATATTCTACTTACCATTATGACAAAGAAAATTATTATCAGAAAAGTTGCAGTCATTTATTCTATTGAACAGTGTTTCTGCTCAACTTGAGTTGAAGCACATATTGTAGAGTAAACATAAGAACAGCTGGGATATGTGAGTGAAAGCACACTGAATGATACAACCTCCTTCTGCTTTATAGGCATGATGATGTTTCCTGTAACCTAATGGAAAATCTAGTTTCATGATGTAATATTAATGTTCAGATGCACTGTAAAAAGTGTTGCTATTATACTGCTTAATACTTTGTACGTTATATACATCAAATCATTTTTAATAGAAGATGATGACTTTGCATAACTGCTCAGCCTTCGTCTTTCACATTTTCATTTTTCTGCAAAGTAGAATTGGTTACACATTTGTAACTTGGATGTTTTTGATAAATCTGCATGAAAATCTGATTGAAATCAGATAACAACTTGTAGAGGTGACAGCAGATCACACAGTCTGACGCCTGCAGGAAAGCATCAGTCTCGTAATCATTTGTTTACGTTCTCAGGTCTAACAGAGAGTGTCAGATTGACCAGCACCACAGGAACCAGTGCCAGTACTGTCGACTGAAGAAATGCTTCCGCGTTGGCATGCGCAAAGAAGGTATCTATCCTAATCCATAAATCCACCATCCATTTTAATCCCCTCTAAAGGATGTGCCTCACTGTGGGACACACTGATTGTACATGTGCAACATTTCATACACTGCAATTGAATGGATATAGAAAATGCAAATAATTGATATTTCTTTCAGTGAAAAGCCTTTTCATTACTTCATTCAGTGGCTCTTAGAATAGAAGAAAATCAATCATAGTCAAATTTGCCTCTGCCATTATCTTCGCCCCTTCTGCTCCATGAGCTCCATAGTGCCGAGAAAATGCCACACATGGCTGTCGAGGACCTATCATGGCTAAGCTAGCCATGCGTGTCAGCTCAATGCCACGTACTAAGTGGCTTAATCTAGTGCCTGTGTAAGAGTGACTGAGAGGGATACAGTGCTAAGACACCTGCGTCCTGGAGCCTTAAGCCCCTGGTTGATGCCACAGAAACCCCTCTGCCTTGTTGACTCGATCAGGCAGAATTCAATATGGGGATTTCACCTTAAGTGGTGGAGCCCAAGTGAGGCATTATTCAATGTAATGCCAATAGACACACAGAGACAAATAATAAATAAGTACAGCACATACAACTGAATTTGTAAGGCTTTTCAAGGATGCAACCATACAAAATACATTTAACCTGTAATGTTTGAAGGCCTGTGATTTTAAAAACAACCTGATGTGTCTCTGAGTTGTCCCCCCCATACTCACAAATCATAAAGCATGTTAATGAGACAAATTACGGCTCCCTGAAGGGAAATTCCCTCGACATGACAACCTCCACAAAGAGGTCAGAGGTCAGACTCAGCTGAAGAGCAGCATTCCTCGGGTTGGAGTGGATTCACTGTCTTGCTCAAGGACACTCGAACAGGACAGATTGTGACCACATGAATCCATGTCCCCAAATGACTGTGTTTCTATTCAGTAGTTTTTGTTTTGGATGATGAAAGATGTACTATGTAGTTCTGGGAAAGACATTTTAATCAGAAGAGAAATGCCTAAACAAACTAAATAATTAAACTCTCTTTGTTTTCATGATCAAATAATATAATATAATAATATATAATAATATAATATATATATATATATATAATAATAATCTTCTCTGTGTGTGTAAAATCTGGGATATTCTTAAATTGCTGCAATAGCATGTGGTAATTCTCCTCCACAATTAATATTGCAGAATGTTAAAATTTTAATGGAGAGTAAATTCTCCTCTCAGTCGTTTTTTTATTTCCATAGATAACCTTCATCTCACCCGACGAGCACAAGAATTTTTCTCCTCCCTTTCACGCTCTTTTGAGTCAGTCTGGGCTCGATTATGCCTCCTTTAATCTTGAAGAATAGCTTCCTAATCGGGTCAAGCCGGTCTGCTGATAATCTGACATACACTGCTGGCTGAACTCAGTTTTAACTTTTCTTCCTCTTCGTTTTCTTCTCCAAATCCCCTCCTTCACCTCCCCTTGCCTTTGGCTATTATCTCCTCTCTTTATCTATTCCTCTCCATTCCCCTTTGCTCTCATCTCCCCTCTGTCTCCCTCATCTCCCCCCTCCCCTTTGTCCCCCAACCAAACTACAGCAGTTCAACGCGGTCGCATCCCACCTCAGCCGAGCCTCAGCCCCTCCATCACGCCCATAGGTGGCGCCAGCGGCCTTGGAGGCGAGTTCTACAACAACAACAACAACGGAGGAAGCGGTGGAGGTCAGCCAGTGTCAGAGCTAATTTCCCAGCTGCTGAGAGCTGAACCGTACCCCAGCAGTCGCTTTGGACACCAGTACAACCAACAGGCCGGTCCGGATAATGCCATGGGGATCGATAATATCTGCGAACTGGCTGCCAGGCTACTCTTCAGCACCGTGGAGTGGGCCAGAAGCATCCCTTATTTCCCTGAGCTGCCTGTGTCAGACCAGGTCAGATTGAATTAAAAAAATAAAGTTTGATGTGTTTGAGAGAGAAATATACAAAACAGGTTGAAGCAAAGTGTCTCCATCCAAACATAAATACACAATGAATGCAGTGAACATTAAAAATGAATGATAACAGTGTGGGGCAACCTGATTAACACACAAACAAATCCACAGGTGGCCCTGCTGAGGCTGAGCTGGAGCGAGCTGTTCATCCTCAACGCGGCCCAGTCGGCCCTGCCCCTCCACATGGCCCCCCTGTTGGCCGCAGCCGGCTTCCACTCCTCGCCCATGTCCGCCGAGCGTGTGGTGTCCTTCATGGACCAGGTGAGGGTGTTCCAGGACCAGGTCGACAAGCTGACGAGGCTGCAGGTGGACTCAGCGGAGTACAGCTGTCTGAAGGCCATCGCACTCTTCTCACCAGGTGATTGTTGCTTTATTTGCTGTTATTGTGACACAGTGTACTGCAGTGCAGAAACACCGCAGGCAGCCACTTTTAAAGGTCTATTGTTCAGTGATACAAGTGCTGGATGTGTGAGAGACAGATTAAAAAGGAATGATCAAACTGAGTACAGCAGTGGCTTAGGTTTTCTGTCTTTTATGCTGCGTTCCAGTCAGTGCTGGAGGTTGGAATTTCTAACATTCCCAACCTCCACAAATGACGTCTGTTTGGCGAGTGTAGACACAATTGCACACTCAGCAGTGCAGCCTCGTTGCATTGTAACAGAAATAGAAGATGGAAAACTAACACAAGGTGACAGACGCCATCGTACATTTTATTTTACTCCACTTTTCTACTTCGAAACGTGTCTAAATATTCCATTCACTCGCCTAATAGAAATACTGTCTTCTACAAATACATCCTACCCCCTCCCATGGGTGCTACTATTGTTGTGTGACGTCTGATAACTGCTCCCTCATGAAGTCGAGGTAGATGGATTTGCCCTGAGTTCACAAGTGTGAATTAAGTGGTGTTCCACTGACTTTTTGTAGTAGGAGGTCGGAAATGTTCGAGTTACGAGTTGTCTTGAACACGGCATTAGTCTGTATTGGGTCAATCTCCAGAAACCCTTGATCCTACATTCCCCATAAAGCATCTCAACCCTACCAAGGAAACACACAAATCTTTCTCCACACCTTTATTTTTTAAGGCAAGCTTACTGTTAAATAATATATTGCGGTCTCAGAGCCTAAAACAAGATAATCCTTATGACATCAACATGACATGGTCAGGGTTATTCTTTTAGACTTGACAAAGCTCCTACAGTAGGACTTAACTGATCTTCACGTGCAAAATTGTTGGGGTTCACTCTAATAGATAGCCATGGGTTGAAACAATAATTAAGAGTCTAAAAGCTTATGACAGGCCCACATAAGTGTGACCGTTGAAAATACTGACATTCTTGTAAACTTCATATTTAAGCTGGACATTTTCAGCTTAGAGAGAAGAAGAGAACTGCAGATAAGTTGCCACCTTCATCTGTGAATTTACCTACTATGGCACCATCTCCTGGCTTATTAATGAAAATGCATTAATGCACTTCATGATGCATAATTCAGTGCTGTCACTGATCATTATGCAGCACTGTGCAGTTTAAGACTTGTAAGACTTTTTAAGTGGCTTCCTTATACAAATTGCTGAGTGGGAATGCCTCTTCCAAAAGCATCCAAATGAAACTTCAAGTAAAAGACCGTATTCTGCTGTTTTTTTAAAGCTGAGTTCAGGGTTTTCAGGTTTTAAAAGATACATATTTTCTTAAAGTGCAGACATGATGAGGCACTATATTTGTATGTGTTCCCCTCAGGGGCATTTTATCACATTATCTGCTGGGATTTCAACCTTCCACTCAGTTCATCACGACTCTTTATGTAACCTGCCCACACTATTAAGTAACTACCTCCTCCTCCCTCCCTCTCAGACGCCTGTGGTCTAACAGACCCAGTCCACGTGGAGTCTCTGCAGGAGAAGGCTCAGGTGGCCCTGACGGAGTACGAGAGGATGCAGTACCCAAGTCAGCCTCAGCGCTTTGGACGCCTGCTTCTGCGCCTGCCCGCCCTGCGCGCTGTTCCCGCCAACCTCATCTCGCAGCTCTTCTTCATGCGCCTTGTAGGAAAGACACCCATCGAGACGCTGATCCGTGACATGCAGCTCTCCGGAAGCTCAATCAGCTGGCCGTATGTCCCAGGACAGTAGCCCCCTGACGGACGAGGTCTCCGTCTGGTATTAGTGACGACAAGGACCCACAGGAAACCTCTTGACTCATCACTTTCCATCTGTGTGGTTATGAAACTGCAGTGCCAGCTGGCCGTCATATGTACTGTACTGTAACCGCTCTATTCCCCCTCATGAAATGAGCCCTCTGTCTCCATGCGGGCCAACAGAGAAGAGAGGAGCCGGTGCCAGGATGGATCTGTCTTGTTGCCAGCCCACTCGGTTCTGGTGCCAGGTCTCAGGCCAGAGACCAGCTCCTCATGCTGGGCTCCGATATGGCCACCACAGCCAGTCATGTCACCACCCACATGCCATAGTGGCTAAAGACGCCACAGTTTCATGTAGAGGGCAGCAGCACCCTGCTACAAATACATCTAGAGGACAAAACTGTCCCGCCAATGAAAGTCAGCAGAGCAGTTTTTCCCACACTGGGCTCATTTTTCATGGCTCACCATTTGTGATACAGTGACCTTTATATCCACACAAGTGATGACATTATAAAAGAGTATCATGATGATAATAAACAATCTGAAGCATGAGGAAGCTGTGGAAGTACGGTGGACTGAATATAAGACACGGTACAGGCCTCGCTGTTGAAGATAAAATTCTGAATTCACCGCTTTGAACTTCGCTCGACACTGAGCAAGAAGCAAAGAAACTGATCAAATGGAACAGAAAGCAAAATAAAACCAAGGAAAAATCACCAAAGTCTATCATATCATCCTTTAGAGATGGTTTTTAAAAAGAATAATTAATACACGAAGCAGAGAGAAAGAGATGAACAGACTCTTGTGGCCATCAGGTGAACAATGCATTTACATTCATCCACAGGGCTCACTGTTGCTGTAGTTGAAGAAGAAAAAGAAGAGAACGGACTAATACCTCACTAGACATCAGAATGCTTTAGTCTGATATTTCCTAAACACAAACCTCTGTAAATGTTGTTCACCAGAAACCGCCTTCTTTTTGACAACTGCCTTGTTATTCAATATGAATTTGGGACAGCGACATGAAATATGAAATGAGTCTTCTGAGCATTGCAAACATTCGTCTTGTATCTTTTTAAGAACAGATCCTCCCAAAGTGATTTTGTTCACTTGTGTTTTTCAGTATGAGTTTTGACTGACTGAATATGGTGAATTCAGCTACTAGGCATTTCAAACGTTGTTTGGATTGAGCTTTTTTTTATTGTTGAGGAACGGCTGGCTGACGTCAACTCTGGTTCTAGCAAAACAAGCAATCCACGACGATAAGAATTATCTCACTAAATATAGTCGGTGATGAGAGTTTAAAACCAATACCGCCAGTTACATACCAGTTTACGTCGATCAGTGCTGTTTTCTGGGAGTGATGATCCCTTGATGTATTGAGTTGTGTATATATATTGAGGCCAATTTTGTCTTTTTGCATGTTCAAATGTTGTTTTGGATCTCTGCTAAGTTTCATTCTTTTACATTATGTAATTCAAGGTTCATTTAAACATTGAAGTATTGCTTTCACTGTTAGCTCCTAAATGTTTTTTTTCTATATGTATTTACATGAAAATACCTCTTTCATCTGTTCAGATGTCAAAAAAGAAAGCTTACCTTCATGCCATTGCAGCTGATATGACACAGATGCTCGTGCTCTCATCTCTAAGAGTGTGAGATGATACTGTAATGGGTGAAAATCTGGTGGAAAAACTGCACTTGGAGGATATTCAATGCCAAAACACACAATATCTTTGACAAGTTTAAAGAAGATGGGCCCTGATTGTTGGTCCACCAGGATTTACCTCACAAGTGTATTTCAAGATGCGAGTTTACAAAAATCAAAAAGAAATGATGCAACATATTTCAGCATTTAATCATGAAAACAAGGTGTAACTCTGCTTCTTGATCTACCACTGGGCCGTCTAAAAGTTGTTCGGATACTTTTCTCTTAGGCAACAACTCACACGATCATGTCATCGATGGAAAAAAAAGATAAATATACTATTAATGTTTTCTTATCTTTGTGTTACTGAGTTTTTAAAATTTCATGTGTATGGCAACGTTATTAAAAGAATCAAAAGATGACGATGTGTCTTTTGTTATGTTTTTGTTTTTTCAAACTACTTGAACAAAGTGTTGTAATTACATCTGTATGAAGAATGCCAAATAAACACTGCAACATGTACCATAAATGGGTATCAATGAAAGTGAATTCATGTGGTGTTTTAACATGTTTTATTCAAATAATCTCCTTTTCCAGTCATGACGTCATCTCTGTATAAAAACATACCTTACAATTGCATACATTACTTCCGATACTACAACAATTAAAGGGGCAATATGTGATAGTTTTAGCTGAAAACATTCAAAACTCATCTTAAATTATTTACAGAATGTGAAGATATAACAGTTTTGACGTTATGACGTCGATGTCCTGTTTTGCAGAGATATCCACTGAAGTTAGCATGCTAACTAGCTAGCCACGTTCCGTCCACATCCAAAGCTCCTGTGCTTGTGGTGTAAACACCAGCACCCTTTTTGTGCTCTGAGCTCCCAGTCTGGACTACTAGTTGCACGGCTAACTGAGCTAACTAGCTAACAGCAGCTTCAGTTAGCAGCAGTTAGCGGTAACTCTGGTGATATGCTAACATCTGTTTTCAGTATGAATTCGACAGGTGGCCAATTCTTACATATTGCACCTTTAAACACTTAAATAAATTAAAACTGCCACTGAAATGTGAAGTAAAATTTACCACAAGATTCAGCTAATTTAAATGCTAACAGTGCCGTGTTGTCAAGCAGGTTATAGCACAACCACACAGAGTCTATCAGTCGCTCTATCCTAACACTAATCTACTGTGACAGCTGTAAAAGTAATCCAGAAGTTGTAAACTTTTGGGTCAAAGACAGTTTAGGTTCAATGCCTGGAAGGCCAGTATGAGGACTATGTTGGTATGGGCTGTTATACGACAGCGAAGCAGTAAAACTGAGGAGTAAATGGAGGATAAATCCTTGTTACTTTAGCCAGGTCACACCCTGTCAGTGTCCATCCCCAACCATTTGGACAGATAATAAAGACACACTAACAAAGACCTTGGTCAAAGATTTTCACCAGCCGTTTGATGTGGAAAAGTTTTTGCCGAAGTTCTTTGCACTGTTTCTTCTTCGTTTGATAGTCTGGTGTCTGGAAGAAAGAGAAATTAAAACAACTGACATCAGATGTTTCTTAGCAGGAGTAGCATTACTAGTTATAGTTCAACATTTGAGCAATTTGCTTTGTCACTTTTTTTAGCAGACATTTAGAGAAGAAAATCAATACCACTCATATCTAAAGCTACAGCCAGAAGACGGTTAGCCTAGCCTAGCATAAAGACTGGACGCAGGTAGAAACAGCTAGCTTTGCTTTGACAAAATTTTGCAATTGAATTATCATGAGGTTGCTAGGTAACAGCTGAGACTCAAGGAAGTCATTGCACCTGGCCAAGAAATCTTACCGTTAGACAGAGCCAAGCTAGCTGTTTTCCCTTGCTTACAGTCTTTATGCTAAGCTAAGCTAACTGACTGTTTGCTATCCACGAGTCTTCTGTGGAGGTCACTAGGGAAATGATTACGGCTAATGTTTCTAGTGCTCGGCAGAACAAGCTAAAGTAAAAAAGTATTCGCAATAATAACTGACACTGGCACTTTCAAGGCTTTAGAAGTGTTAGCTAAGTTGGCTAAGCAATAATAATATTGTTAGTAGTATTCACTCGATAAGGTTGCACCTAGATCCTCATGAATGAATAATACGCTGTTCCAATCACTGTAAGAATGACGATTAGCGTCTGTGACCATGGCAAACCCCAGTTCCAGTTAAGTAATAGGACATGCTGGAAGTCACGCCCATAATTTGGTATTCGCAATGTGTCATGGGAGGAAGAAGGTGGATAGCTTCATATTTGACCATTCACACATGAGAGTGACAGGCTACCAATGTTCTTGTCTACCTCTCAGCAAAAATAGTGAATGAACATACTCCCCAAAATTAAAATACTCCTTTAATTTCACATTTCAATACCACTGATCCGATTCCACTTACCCTTTTCAGGTCTTTGAGTCTGTTATACTCATCCGCGACACCCTGAAAAAAAACAAAATTATTCTCTTACTTAATTATACTGAGTAAATAGCAGAAGCAATACAAGTCAATTCTGAATTCGTAGCACAAAGTGGCTCATCTCTTCTACTTTGTGTCTGTGGCAGTCCAATAGACTCCTACTGAGAATGAACTAAGCTGTTAGCTATAATTAAAAGGCACAGCTATGACTGTATATTCTCCTGGCAGTCGGCCCCAAATTTTTCCACTCTGCCCTCTTTTTTTGTGTCCCTACCTGGTACTTCATGGAGCCCTCGTCCAATGTGTCTAGCTCTCGGCTCAGCTTGTGCATCTGGTCACTGATTTCATCCATCTCGGCACAAAGGCTCTTATAACGGGCCAGATCGGAGTCAAACTCCTTCTTGTACTGGTGGCGCTGCTCGTCGGAGATTATCTCTGGGTACAGCCTGGAGTGGGACATTAAGATGAAGACATGAATTGATTATTAAATTAAAATTGAGGCTGTGACAAAAACAGAAGAAAAAAAATCAGTCTTCTTGCCAGTATGAAATTATAATAATTTTTAACAGTTGGCCAACTTGCCTTGAGGAAAATGCAGCCAATTTGTGTAGTATTACAGCATTTTCTTCTGAAATACTGTCTGTTTCAGGTCATGGCACATTCTCTCCATTAATGCTGTGATTAATTAGAAAAAGTTAAGCCTGAAGGAAGTAAGGCTTTTCTCATATTGCTTTTAAACACTTTCATTTGGGTACAACCAAAGGGTTGTTAAAAATTGACACTGATGCAGATTTTTCGGGCTTCGAGCTGCTGGTAGCCACCAGTTTAGTGATCTTCAACATCTTTAAATTTGAGCATTTTTCTGCCTTAAAGGTGCAATATGTAAGAATTGTCCTCCTGTCGAATTCACACTCAGAGTAAATACGGTGCAACATATCACCAGAGTAACCGCTAACTGTCTCTTTGCCATTAGCTAGTTAGTTTGGTTAGCCATGCAGCTAGGACCAAATGTGTACCCTGCTAGCACAGGACTTCCCTTTTGTTGTATTTCCCTTTTTGCCTTATTGAAAAGTATTGTGCAGGAAATGTTCCACACAAAAACACTTTCCTTGCCTAAATACTTTCTCACAACAGCATGATTGCATTCTTAGTAGGCAGCAGAGTAGTGGCCAACCTGTAGAGGTAATCTGTGTGGTCTCGGTCCAGCTCGTTGCCAGTGTCTCCAGTGGTGTAACCAGTTTCATACTGGGACTCCATCATCTCCTGAGCAGCGGGCCTGGGCTGTCGGTCCTTCCTCTGTTCCCTCTCCACACGATGAGGAGGAGGTTTCCTGAAGCTGTCGGTCTCGTCTGAGGAGCTGCTGGAGCCAGCAGCCACCCTGCTGTTCTGGTACAGAGGCTCAGCCCCCCGACGACTGTTCTTGTCAGCAGAGACACTGTGGAAAGACACAAATATTAGATTTGTACTTCAGCGTCTACAGCTGCATTCATTTATGTGGGATTTATCAGAGTTTAAACTGTTGTATCACCTATTTGTTGTCATGAATTGCTAATAGTGCTGGGAGGTTTGAGTGTTATGTTGCCTCAGTGTACTCAGGTCTGAACTAAATATTTCAAGTTCTATGAGTTTTCAAGTATTTGGTGTGGCGCACTTTTCACATACCCTCTCACAATATTAAGCTTTAGGCTACACAAAGATGATTAAAGATGAAATCAACTGACAGTTTACTGAACTTACAGTGATAATTGTGTGGATACAAACATATATAATAAACAAAAAATCTACCAACTGGTATGTTGTAGCATCATAGCAGCAGAAATAAAAAATGACTTGGACATGATAAAATAAAAATGCAAAGCTATTGCAGTTAATGGTTCATAAAAAAGGGTAGTGGAAGATTTTAAAATGTTTATCTGCTGGTGGCGCTATATGAAAAGTTCATGGATGACTAAGTTTTTACATTTATCCTTATTGGACGTATCAGTCTGAACCGAAATGTACTAACAATCCAGATGTTGGGAACTTTTATTTAAAGCCACAAATGTCAACCTCATGATGGTGCCAGAGAAAAAGTCAGGGGATCATAGAGCCACACCACCAGCCTGTCTTAAAAAAAGATCACTTCTGTATAAAATTTTAGGCAAGATTCATCAATTTACTCCTTTTTTAGGAGTTGTCTGTGATGCCTTTTCTTCTGTGTTCCCGCTGACCTGTGGTGTTCCCCAAGGCTCCATCCCCGGCCCCCTGTTGTTCTGTGTGTACATGCTGCCATTGAGATATCTTATGCATAAACACAAACTTCAGTACCGAATGTATGTCCCATTAAAACCCAGTGAAGATGGACATTTTCAGCAGCTATTATTTTCTGTCAGACATGAAGTGCTGGATGTCCCAAAGCATGTTTTCTTAGCAATCCAACCAATAGTTCCTAAGATACTTTTTTGCATCAATGTCAACATCATGGCGGTGCTGAAAAGGTCAGGCAATCATCCAGTAGCAGTTGAGATATTTCAGTCTGGACCAAAGTGGTGGATCGACCAACCAAATGCAGACAGTACCATCTGTACAGCCACGCTGCTCGCAGAGTGAGTCTAACAAATGAATACTTCAAAGCTCAATCATTATTCTTTATTTGTCCCCATTAGCTTCCACAAAGTGGTTGCATTCCTGCGGTCAACACAAAAACAAAACAAAGCAAAACTAAATGATACAAAACAATTTATCACCACACAAATCAATAAAACAGGAACAGGCAAACAAGCTATTTATATAGATCAGAAGTAATTAAAATGACTATTTGAAACAATAGACAATAGTAGCCTAAAGACGAAACAAAAATACTTACAAATACACAGTACCAAAAATAATTTTAAAAAAAACATCAATCAACAATATTTTAGCAATAATCACTTCAACATCTATGTGAGATTCATTGACTTTTTGAAAGAAAATCTACTTTTGGTCAGACTGATGGTGGTGGGGAGTTTTTTTCTGGATAAAGAACAGTTCTCATCACTCTATTTATTAGTGCACTTGGCTTCAGAGATGCCACTTTGAACTGCTTTAAATCTTATTTATTTTTTCGGTAGTGCTCCATGATGCCTCTTCTTCTGTGGCCCCTCTGACCTGTGGTGCTCTCCAAGGCTCCATCCTCGGCCCAGTGTAGTTCTGTGTGTACATGCTGCCACTGAGACATATACAGTACATTTACACTTCAGATCCGTTGTCATGTGGATGAAATGCCAAATTAAAAACCAGTGAAGACAGCAATTTTTATTCGTTTTCTTCTCTGTCAGACATAAAGTGCAGGATCTCCTGAAATGTTGTCCAGCTACATGAAAACAAATCTGAAAAACTCATTATTGGTGAGCTAAAGTCTGTCATAGTTTTACAGAAACACACTGGCTCCTCTACAAATGTGAGCCAGAGACCTGGGTGTAATTTTTGACAAGTACCTTTCATTAGAAAAACAAGTTATATAAGTCGCTCAATCATGTTTTTGTCAGTTGAGGAGCATCTCGAAAATGTCACACCTTCAGCTACTACAAAACAGAGCTGCTGCGAAGATCATATCAGACCTATTTAAGTTTTACCTTTACCTGATTAGCTTCAAAGCACTTCATGGTATAGCTCCCAGTCATATTGCTGATTTGTTGCTCACCTATGAGGAGGAGTGCGACCTCAAATCCTCATACAAAGGGTCCTAACACTAAAGGTGACCTGGTCTTACAGTCAGGATCCTGTCTAAGGATATGAGACAGACCGAGCGACTGTAAATCATAACATTTCCTTGAAAATGCTTTTCTATCATTGAAACAATGTAATCAATTTGATCAGACCAAGACTGAAATTATCCAATTTAAAGCAACATTATGTAACTTCTTTACCTTAAAATAAAAGCCTCAAAATCATTTTGATGGTTCAGTGTCTTGTAATAAGGTGTCTCCGCCCTCCATCACTTGTTTCTGCACTATGTAACTTCAGTGAGAGGATAGGATCACAGCGTTATATACATGTTTACTTCAACAAACAAGTTTTCAACATGCAACATTGTTATAATGTAGGGGGCACTAAATTGCACAAAATGCCAATTTCTACATCATGTTGCTTTAATCTGATTTTAGTCCATTGTTCCATTTCTTCCAGTATAAAACAATACATCATTACAAATGTGTCTTTTCGTTATTATGTAATCCTTGTTGTAAGAGTGGCCATCAATAGGCATTAAAGGGGCATTATGTAGTTTTGGAGAAGAAATTCAAACTCAGAATTAAACAAGCTCAGAACTCTGCTTGAAGCTACAAAGGTGGCAGGGTCCACCAAATATAAACAAAGTAAAACAGTATGAAATTGTGTCGTCCTTTAAGATCAGTTCGTAACTCATTCTGACCATTACTCACCTGTTGCTTTTATAATTCCCATCACTGTGGATGCTGACAGTCCCGTTGCCATAGGAGACCACGCTGTTCTCTGCCCTCAGGTCAGCCGCTGCTCTCTCCGATACAACAACAGTTGGTGCCTGCTGGGTGCTGCGTGCCTCTCCAACATGGTTCACCTGAGATAATATCGGGAGACTGGAATCAGAATCTCTTCATTAAAGAAAAACAACAATAACAGAACATTTTTCATCCGTATGTCCTTCAGTATTCTGAAACAAAATGCCATATTATGCATCATGACATATATGAGAAAGTCCTCAAGGGGAATCAAATGCATTTTTTATGCTGGAAAGAAAATAAGCTTTTCTGAACTAAATCTGTCACATAATCGGTGAAGTACAAAACTGGAGAGTTCTCTACACACAGCACACAGTGTTCAACAACACTTGGATAAGAGAAGCTGTGTCACTGCCAGACATGTTCGCATGCAGCCAGACACACACACACACACACACACACACACACACACACACACACACACACTTGGTCATAGTGTGACACACTGCAGTAAAATGAAAAGAAGCTTGTAACACACGTCAACCCCAGAGAGCAGAAGTCCTTGTCGCACTCCAAGTCCTTTCTTTCAACAACTATCAGAGCCACTTAATTGGAAGGAAACACACAAAACCAATTTTCTGAACTGTGTCTGACATGAAATGCATGTTACCGCTGGACAAGTGTGTGCCTGTCCTGTTATCTGGAACACCGAGAAAGGTTGAGACAGGAGTGAAATCAGTGGAACAAACATTTCTGCTGTTCCATCTTCCTGAACTAACACGCAAACATGCAGCAGAGCGCCATGGTTCTTTTGTTTTTCAGACGGAAATATGTCCTTATCAAACACCTACAGCACATCACAGCAGTGTTACAACCACAGAAACAGAATGTAAATACAGCATTATAAAATAAAAACATTATGTAAAGAAAGCATCGTCAAATGATACCAAACACTAAAACTGCATTATGTATCATGTCATAGTGTGTGATGCATAATTAATAACTTCTAGTCTTTGGCCTATTTCTGGATCGCAGCATAGGATCCAGTGAGCTGATGTGAACGTCTGGAAAAAGCAGCCGGGGAAATAGATCTCATGAATGTGGAGTTGGAGGATGATCCTCTGCTGGGAATCCGATCCACTGCAGTAAAAAGGTGCTGTAAGAGCTGCTGCATTGTGAAATTCAAGTGTTTTTAATACCTGTGCAGTTCAGTCCAGTCAGTATTTGGCTCTAAAGACGGCGAGAGGGAGACTTCTGTATCTATTATTGATTTCAAAGTCTGGAGCCGATAATAACATTTCATTATAACTTAATTTGCTGATTACTTTCTTCATGATTTGATATCCAAAAAATGCAAATATATTGGGGAAAAGCACAATTTTCTGAAGCCCAAGGTGCCACATTTAACAAGCTGGTAGCTTGCAAATGTTCAGCATAACTGCTAACTGTATTCTTTTTATATATCCATCCACTGTGGCTACTGTTAGCTATATAGCTCAGATAGCCATGCAGCTAGCTGGACACAGAAGCTTTGGACTGCTCAAGAGGTATTCAGGCCGGGGGCTTGGTGATTGACTTCAGTAAATATCTCTTTATCACAAAACATAGACGCCTGTGACATAATACTTAAACCATTATTTCTTAAAATTCTTACATATTGCACCTTCAAAGAAATGACAGGTTTGATGTGTCAAAGACGTCTATGTATTTTGTTGCACAGATAGCTATTGACGTTAGCATGCTAACCAGCTCGCCCCAGCCCATCCTGTCTCGTAATACCGCTCCAAGTTCACTAATATCTACACAGTTAACTGGGCTAACTGGCAAACTAAAGCTACAGTTAGCAGCAGTTAGCTTTTACTCTGGCGATATGCTGCGCCCCATTTTTGTGAGTGACCTTTGACAGGTGGCCAATTCTTACATATGGCACCTTTAATTGATTTAATCGATAGACAAACTGACCTTAAAGGACAACACAATTTCATACTGTTTTACATACTTGTTTTATATTTGTTTATATTTGGCAGACCCTGCCACCTTTCTAGCTTCAAACAGTGTTCTGGGACCTTATTTTCCTCTGAGAACAGCTTTTTTATTTGGTTATGGAAAAAAGAAATATTTCTGAGTTTGTATTATTACCTCAGTAATACCTCAGTAATATTGTTAATACGAAAATTCTGCATTTGAATGTTTTCTCCAAAACTACATAGTGCTCCTTTAATTATTCCTTCATGGTTCTGCAACATAAAATAACCCAACATCTCCACGAGATATGTCTGTGTGTGTTTTTGCATACTCCATCTTTGGATATTTACTCTGTCAGGAGGAGCTGCACGCTTGACGCCTCATCACATCATGTTTAGCGTTGGTTCTGCTCTCCTCTTCCACTTTGGGGCAGTTGCCCTTGTTGATAAATATTAATTGGAAAATCCTTTTCGATGCAGTCAACATACAACTTTCAAACATTATTCAGTGTTTGCTTTAATTGCGTTATCCTACATTCTCTTCCCTCAGTTACCACTCTTTTCCAGTTCTGTTAAATAGAAATGTAGCACAAAACACAAGGAAATGACTTCTTTGCCAGGAGTCTAATCTGCAGCGGTGTGTAGCAGTCCCTTCGCATACTGAATCATTTAGCGCCACCACACTCTGTAGGGATTCACACAGCAACTCTGAGGCAACTCAACCCTTTTTATACATTATACATGCCACATACATTATATATGCCTCCCTGCAAGGCAAGCATCTTCACTGCAACACAAGCGTGCCCCAGAATAGGGGCCTGCATCTCTATGAAGAGGCTCCCTACACACACTCTGCAGCGACGGACAGAATGTAGGCCAAGGCCTCGCTGGATAAACTGATTGAATATGTTTCTTCCTTTTCAATAATGAGTCATGGTGGACATGGTGCGTTCATAGTACACTGCTACTGTAGTACATTAATCACTGCTAAATGCCACATGAGGCTCCTGCTGTGAAGTACAAACTGCACAGCTTTCATGGGGCTCTGCAGCACCTGCTAAAGGCTGGTGCACTGATGGTCTGGGACTGTGGCTCTCAACAAAATCATGCATATTGTTTTAGAATTTTCTACACTGTATACTTTCACCTCTTCAGGCCTCCAAAAGATGGATCCCCACAATCAGACTTCAAGCTGTGAGGAGCGGTAACAAATGGACCTTAGGCTGGTCAGTGGTGACATAATGTGGGTACTGGTGTCATTGTTGTTGTCATTAGTAGCTTTATTGTTGTTAAATAAATCTTTTTTTTTTCTTTTTTTTGTTCCGTTGTGCTTTTTAATTGTTTTATACAGTATTATGATGTAATCTTTTACTTGTGTGGACCCCAGGAAGAATAGCTTCTCCTTGGTAGTGGCTAATGGGGATCCAAATAAATACATAAACAGATAAATAAAACACATAGACGATACAAGTTGGACGCTTTGTACCCCTCATATCCATCTACAGTGCAACAGTATCACAACAATTTGGACTCTCGGATCAACTTGTTTACTCGGCACAAACATATGTAGTTTGAACAATCGACCAAAGCTGCCACTCTTTAAATTATGTTTTTATTTTGACATGATCAGCCCTGTCAATGTTGTTGATGATGATTTAACAACAGCCTCAATCTACAGGTCTGTAGATGTTATTCCCACACTGGTATCACATTACACATTTATTTGTGCCCTGAATGATCATTTATGTAATATAATGTCATAAATGTTGTGACTAGGGTTTGCAAACTGTATGTGGTGAGCTACAGTGCATAAACAATAGCTTATCTAACCCACATCATGACCACAGGGGGGGAAAAGCCAACTGCCAAATTGCTGCAAGACAAAAATTTTTGAATGTAGACGCATAAATGTGCTACACTACGGTATAAGAATTTGTCAAGCTGAGAGTTCAGAGCAAAACCTTTGGGTGTAATCCCCATTGCTGTTGAAGGTTTATTAATACCTTTATTTGTTGAAATATATGATGCAATTTGCTTCAAACCTTCATAGTTCTGTGCTAAAGAAAAAAGATTTTAGAAGTAAATGTCTGACAGTAAAATCTTGACATCCAGCTTGTAGCTGCTTTGGTAATTTTAATCATTCACAACATCTTCCTGCTGCGTCGGTGAGTATGCGATGATGACTGTGTGTAGTAAAAGCAATGTGTGTAATGATAACTGATCAAACAAAATGAAACTTGAAACCTCGCTGTTAACACAAGGTGGATTACTCTAAAGAGGTCTCCTGACCCGTTTCCTTTCACAGGAAATCCTATAATGTTGCTTGTCACCCATTTTTATATGGTTCCTGTTGTTATCATTAACTAAACTGTGATGACTGGTCTGGTTAATGATCAGTCAGGGTGAAACCTGGGTGTGCCGAAGATAAAGAGCAGCGTTATCTGAGTCAGCAGCAGCAGGTAATGTCAGTGAAACCTGAGGGACACTGTGAAGAAGTGAGAAACTTAACAATGTGTTTGCAGTAAAGGTAACGGCCCTGAACTTTATACGTGCGGCAAGATGAAAAGAGCAAACATGAGATTGTAAACAGTGAAGTCACTCAGGCTTTCGTTTCTTTATCAGGCCATAGGAGCAGAAATAAACATAAACCACAGGTCTTTGTAGACTTACTGTATATAATATGTAATCAAAAAATAATGAAACTCACCCAGTCCTGTACATCCTGCCCTTCTGAAGGCCTGACCAGCGGCTCATCCCAGTAGATGTTGGCTTTGCCGTGGCGCCAAATCTTGCTGCGGGTCTTGTAGGCGTAGTAAGCAGACAGGGACAGGGCCAACACCACCATCAGCCCCAACACTAACGCAACCGCCTGAGGAGGGAGAGTAAATTATAGATCAGAATAAGATAAAATAGAAGAGAATAAAAAAATAAGATAGAATAATCCTACTAACCTCCTCGGGGTCCATGTAGCAGTAGTGGTGCAGGTATTGATTGTACAAAGGGAACCCCCCGGGGAAACCAGCCCCCACGCTCCCGCTGAGGCTGGGACTGCCCTGGATGTTCTGGCACATCATCAGCATGGGGTTGTAGAGCATGCTCTGTGAGCTCTGAGACATCGGGTTCACCCCGATCACAAAGATGATGTCTATGATCCCCTTGAAGTCAAAAAGAGACAGAAATAATTTAAATGCCTTCATTATTATCTTTAAATGATGAAAAAACCAAAAGACTATTCTCTTAACTGTCACACTTCAGCAGATACTAGTTCATACTCCAACTTACCTCAGAATTACCAAGTACAGTACAGTAGATACAGGCGTTAAGAATAACTATAATAACTATATAGAAATAGGCGATCTTCTTCTTCTTTATGTGTTTTGTTTACAGCGTGTTTCCGCTACCCTAATAGCACAGAAACTGTAATTACAAGTTTAAAGCTGCAGGAAAAGCAATGTTTTGATATTAACATTTAATGAAATGTCTCCCTGTCATGTAAAACAATTTCTAGCACCACTGATCTCACTGAGAGTCAACGCTAAACTCTGCAGCTCTGAACAGCTTTCAGACACTTTCAGCTCATGTTATTTCCCTCCAATGTTGAACTGTTGGATTCAAGTCCTCATTAAAACTACACATATCATTTTGAATATTCTGCAGAGTACAATTATACGACTGAACTAAGAGAGAGTACAGCATGTCATAGAGGGGGCAGAGATGGGACTTAATACCACAGAATGCAGTGTGGCGATTGCTAAAGGTGTTTAAAGGTGTAATTTGTCAGAAATGGCCAGAATTTGAAGGTAGCTCCAAAACTATAGGGGGCAGCATAACCACTTACTGCTGCTCACTGTACTGGACTTGCTACTCTGTTACTGTCAGCAAGTAGCTCAGTTAGCTGTGGAGCTAAGTGGCACCTATTGACTGACAGCAGTCTTTGGCATATTTTTCTGATTAGTAAGAAAAACGGGTGTAAAAATCATATCTTTCCAGACTTTTTGTGAGTAGCTTTGCTTTAACATCTCCCAGCTGAACCCTTGGGGGGCTATCGGACTATCGCCTCTTGAGGTACAAAGTGGTATTACAAGACGGGACGTCGTATGTGTGGTGACACTGACCTGCAGGACGGCTAAGATGATATCACAAATGAACACAGTGAGGTAGAAGGTGCATCCTCGCATGAGCCGTGACCGTGAGAAACTCGCCACCAGGAACCCCAGTGAAAGCAGGAAGTTAATGGCCGCCATTGAAATCATGGCCGCCTTGGCAGACTGTGGCGTCATGTAGGAGCTACTGTAGCCGTAGCTGCCTCCATAATATCCAAACTCCGCCCCTGTGGCGCCCCCTCCAACCCCAACACCGTAGCCCCCGTACCCAAATCCATTCATGTCCCACACCAAGGTTGAAGCTACGCAGGCGAAGATGACGAAACACATGAGTACTGTGGCTCCTTGGAAGGTTTTGACGAAGCCGGGAGGAGAGAACCAGCGGTAGAAGAGTTGAGGCTTCTCCTCCATGTAGTAGGAGTCTGCAGGGGCGTTAGGGGTGTAGGGGACATACTGGCTCTGAGGGGAGTGAACGCTCCTTGGGGGGTAGAAGGCTTGGGAGGTGGTGCTGTAAGGCGGGCTGTACACTGGGGGGCTGTACACAGGGGGGCTATCATAGTACCGAGGCTCATACATGGTGGAGAGGGTGTTACCTGGAAGAGGGAAGAAAAATAAGACTAAATCAGTCCTGGTTAAAGCATGTTACACGTCATCATAACACTTAACATAGCTTATACATGTATCTGCACGAGGGATGTGAGAAGTCAATAACAGGTCGAGGTGCTGAGGGGTCAGTCTATACAATGACGTCACAGTAAATGGTGCATGACATTCATATTTTTGTATTATTTTGAATGGCCAGAATAACATGTATGTGATCAGTGTAAACAATAATTTACAACACTTTACAAGCAGACGGCAAACTTGAACACCAACATATTACAGGTCAAAGCAGCCACATCAACTACAGTCAACAACAGCAAGGAGATGAAGAGGGAGAGAAATTACCCAGACTCCCTTAAAAAATTGCTCAATTTTGGGAGTTGTTAAGTTAGGAGAAACTTTATAAATTTTGTGAAGCGCTGTTTCTGACAAATTCTTAATCATTTGGGCCTTCTTGTAAATTCGGCATATGTTATAGCCTTGTTTTTCTTTAGTCCCCACATCCGTGATCAGCACTAAAAATAGCTTGGAAGCTGGCAAGTTGAAACCTGTGTGCTGGAGCGATGCTTCGATGAGTAAATTGACTTGAAAGTGTGATACAGAAAATGAAATATCTTTACTCTAAATGCCTGCTTTCAGGCCTTTGAGCACTTTTTTCTATTCTAATGTAACTAGGCTTATTCTAATCCGTCTCTGCTGCTCCTCTCTGCCCTTCATTCACCTCGGTCTAACCCTGAACCCTCTCTCCGGTGTCGCTGACCCACACTTCATCACTCCAGAGGAACAGGCTTCAATAATTCAGACAGGCAGCAGATAAGAGGCGAGCCGGGGCAGCCATGCAGGGTGTTTTACTGCAGGGGGGAGAACCACAGACGTGTTTCTGACCTGTGCCCACTGAGTTAAGGGGGAGCTACTAAATGAGTCCAGCCAGCTGTGGCAGAAGAGTTTGGGGTTTTTTCTGATCAATTGCAGAGTTGAAGTGACTTTTGAGAGAGGAAGAGAAGCAAAACAAAAATAACTTCTTCTTTTCTTTTTTTTTTTTTTACTTTCCTCATTCCTTTCTGCACCTGAACTCATCTATACACAATCATCCATGCTGGTACACATCCAACCACACAAACTAACACACAGGCCTGACATCTGACGACTTTAATTGGTCAAAACGAATTGCCAAGTCATTAAAAACATGCTGAAAGTCATTTTTTTAATGTCTGAAGTTCTTTCCAAACACTCAACAGGTCAAATGATCCAACAGATACAACATCAAATACTGATTTTACAGTGAAATGCTGCAGTAGACTTCCCAACTCACCCAGACACTAAAGAAAACGTTCCTCAGCTTTGCAGCCGGTCATCCATGTGAGCTGCTCTCTCACCGCACACTGTCCGCTTTAAACCTCACCGACGGTCATAAACAGCGTCATCTTCCATTATGGACGCTTCTTCCCGACCAAAAAGCCCGTAAATGAAACCTACGGAGCAGTGTGAGTCCCTGTGGGCCCTGAGGAGCGGCGGAGTGTCTGAGGCCGCAGTTCACCTGCTGACTGACGGCTCCAACGTGCGCTGTGATTGGCTGCAGCCTCCTCCACATGAAACATTAAAGACAGGCTGAACTCTGAGACAGGTCAGCCTCTGACACACCATAACGATGATGACTCACAGCTTCGTGGTGATAATAAGTTTATGAGTCATTATTCTGAAAGCTGCAGACACATAATGTAAAGCGAGGCGTTCATACAGTAAAGCAACTTTATTACAGAGGATCAGAACTTGAAATAAATGACTGATTGATTGATTAGAGGATCAAAGGAAAACATATGTTTAATATGATCGATAAATTGTATAAAGGTGCACTGTGTAGTTTTGGGGAAGACATTTTAATCAGAAGAGAAATGTTTTATGCCTAAACAAACTAAATAAACAAACTGATCTTAAAGGACAACACAACTTCACACTGTGTTACTTTGCTTGTATGTGGCGGACCCTGCCACCTATCTAGCTTCAAACAGGGTTCTGGGGACCTTATCTTCCTCTGAGAACAGCTTGTTTATTCAGTTTTTGGAAAAATACATATTTCTGAGTTTGTTTTATGACCTCACTAATATTGTTAATATGGTTTCTGAGTTTGAATGTCTTCTCCAAAACTACATAGTGCCCCTTTAATTATTCCTTCATGGTTCTGCAACATAAAATAAACCAACATCCCCATGAGATATCTCTGTGGGTTTTTGCATACTCCATCTCTGGATATTTACTCTGTCAGGAGGAGCGGCACGTGTGACGCCTCATCACATCATGTTTAGAGCGTTGGTTCTGTAAATATGTAAATATTAAAATTCTGAGTTTGAATTTCTTCTCCAAAATGACGTAGTGCCCCTTTAAGTCAACTTTCAAGCAAATAATTCTCAACTGTGAGTATTGGCTTACCTTTGTCTTATGTGAAAGTCAACAGAAATATATTCTTCATAAGATGTCACTTTAAGTTTGAGGAAATTATGATGGACAGTGTTATTTACTTGTTTATGACACCTGTTTGTTTCGATTGAGAAAATAACTCTCAGACTAATCATTTTAACAATGACCTGTGTTTATAAGGTAATATAAGATTCTATTGGTTTTGTAGTGTTAATGCAATAAACCAGTAAGTCTCTTTATAGTTGGTATCACATTATATTAACCATCATTAATAAATGTTAAAATAATAGTAAAAATAACCTTTACTTGATTATTATTTTACTGTTAACAAACAATGAAATGCTTCGCAAACCATTTATTAAGCGGTTGTTTATTGTTAAGTTGCAAATGATGTTTATAATACTTTGTAAATGGTTAATGAATAGTGTGTAGTTCACCTTTAAATATTCTCTGGAAGGCCATGGTAAAGTTAATGATTATAAACCTTTATAATTGCTTGATAAATGGTTTACAAAACATTTCATTGCTTGTTTACAGTGAAAATTAACTAAAGTTTAATTAACCATAAATTCACCATGGTTATTAATCATGGTTATTATAAAGTGTTATAATCATATATAATAGTCAAATAAATAGTTTAAACTGGTACCATCCAGAGTACAGCTGATTAAACAGTATAACTGTGGCTTCACTTTACCTGAGTCCAGATCACTTCACAGCAGCTGTCAGTCTGCAGCAGACACCACTGTCTTTATGACTGCCATACAAAAATATCCAAATGACATCAAAAGGACCAGCAGCACTGTCCACACAATAGCAAAACACTTTCATGATGTGATCTTATAGACACTGATGTAAGTGAGGTGAGGTCACTGCTGTATCAGAACAGAAAAACAAGTCAGTGTACAGAAACTAACGATGAAGCACGCACATGTGATTTTATAGCTGGAGGGACACCGCAAGTTAGCTAATGTTTGGGAGTTTTGGCCAAATAGCAGCTGACTCCAGAAGAACAACACAGACTGTTATTATGTCGCCACATTACCAAGATGTTTTCTATCCGTTTGTAAAAATGTGTCGGATAAATCAACAAATCTGTTGTTTATGTACAATTCAACTTTTTTTTAAAAATACTTTTTTTTCATACACAATATAGAATAGATTTTATATAAGAATTGTGTTTTTTGCTCAGTCATAGAGGATTTACTTAGAGTCCTCCTGTGGTTTCCTGAAAGGGTGAATTGTGTCACTTAACAACATGTTTTGGATTTGTCTAAAATTACACCAGAGGACTGACACCATCTCCAACAGTCGAACCCAGAAAGTGATTGTATACGACATTTGTGCTTTTTCTATTACACAAAGTGTTTTCAACAACAGTTTCGGACCAGGATAAAAGGTTCAATAACACAGTTTTGTACTGTCTGTTTACTGGGCTTGACAGAGTTTTTGATTAACAGTAACAATTTTTCTTATTTACTGCACCTGATGTTAGAGGAAAGGTACTTTTTCTGAAGTACTATTATAGATTTCAAAGCTAAGGGACAATAAAAATCAGGGATAAGCTGAGATAAGATACGGTACGATGAGGTAATATGTGCCTTTATTGATCCCCGTAGAGGAAATTCAAATGATGTTGTTAAAAACCAAACAAGGCTCCCATGTGGCAGTAAGTTAAACCAGCCATCAACATAGATTCAAAAAGAAGTTGGAAAGAAAACACAAAATGGCAGTGCAAATGAGAAACAGCATGTAAAGCATATCATATAAACATTTACAGATTTGTTTTGTAAAAAAATGTACAAATCAGCAGAACTTTAATTTAAAACATACACTTAATCAACATGTTGTTCCTCAGCGTTGACATAAATGACATGGATAATAAAAAAATGAAACATGACACGTAATGAAAGCTGTTCAAAAGGAGTGAACCATGTAGCCCTTATAATGTATAATGTTGTAGCTCAGGTGTGTTTTAAACCAGGTGTCATGTCCACTCTAACCTCACGTTGATGAATCAATTCATTCAATACAGACAGAAAAATGTTTTTGTATTGAAAATATAATATATTCAATGAAATATAACAACAAAAAAGAACCAATCAGAAAAAGGTAATCTGGCGCTGTAGACATTTCTCCATGGTCGTCTTCATGTCTGACCATTCGCCATCATCTCCTCATCAAAAATGCGGATTCTGTTCTTGATGTGACTTAATTTGGCTTTTAAATAGTCACAGCGTTCCTTCTTCTCCAGGAAGGCAGGATCCTGTGAAAACACAACATTAAATTAAAATTTCCAGAGGTGCCCACATTTTATGATGGAAGCAATATTATTTGCATAAGTGGATTATTAAAAAAGCAAATATTGGCAGGGTGTTTAGACAACATTACAACACAGATCAGGGTCACACTTTCACTTACGCTCTTCTTCTCCTGATACTTCTTCAAAATGTGTTGAATCCTCTGCCGTTCCTAAAAGACAAATAGAATGATACCTCAGTGATTTTCACTAAATGTCACTTAAAACACACAACAGTCTACGTCACAATTACACGATGCAGAAATAGTAAGTATAGTAATAGTAATACTTGTGGCAGAAAAGTTCCTACGGTCTATGAAAAAGCTTGTTCTGCATCCGTCTCACCTCTTGGCTTTTTCCATCTCTGAGGAGTCGAGCCATCGCGGCGTCCAGCTCTCTGAACTTGGTGAGGGTGGTGCTGATGTCTCTGTGGAGGTCCTTGTACTCCTGAAACTGGTCATTGAAAACAGCTTTGTACTTTTCCCTTTCTTCCACACAGCTGATCTCTGGATACTTTCTGTATGGAAGGATTTCAGGGAAAGTTAGTAAGATGATTTTTTTATTTTGCTTGGTCAAAACCCCTTCACATGCACAGTTTGAATGTTCACTCACATGATGTAGTCTGCGATGACGTGTACTTTGGGGGTGTATTCAGATGCCGTGGTTCTGTTCAGACTGACTGTGTTCTTATGGACCTCAGGGGTGGGCGCATGTTGTTTGGCATAGTCTTTACGTGGAGACTTATCCACCTCATCCTTGAATGATATGCGCTTTACTTTTTGATTGGTTAGCGGGATGGACTGGTGAAACTCCTCCCGGGGCTGAAGGTAAAAGAGAAAACGTATTGTTCAAAAAATATGAACCACAAAAATGAAAGTACTATTACACACAAGTATGTTTGCATCCCTGTGACATCAGTACAAGGAGCTTTCTAAGAGGCCTTTAAGCAAATACGTGTTGGAGAGATTTTTTAAGAAAAAGCACAGCCAGGGGAAAAACTCCCCGCTCTCTCTGCTAAGCCCCTGACGATGCATTCCCTCAGCTGGGAGATGGAATTATTATGTTCACTCCTGGCCTTTCTTTTGACATCAAACACATTAGCTGACCGTGCTGTTTCTCAGCCGTAGGTGGTGGCTGTGATGCTCGATAACATGGACTCTTTTTGAAAGCAGTAATAAGCTTGGTAGCTGCTGAAGGTAACAATCACGAGTGCTTGGAGCATGACAACAACAGCATGTCTGTTTTTAATGTGCTCATTTTAGTATGTTGTACTGAGCATGCAGGTGTCCTCATGTAGTGTGAGTGTATCTCAGCCATATGTGGGGATTTATGTTGTTAGATATAAGCTTTAATATTAACATGTCTGATTTTGTCACTTTTGTCACACAACACTTTTAGCCAACATCTGGCACAACAGTAACAGACGTCTGGTCTAATGCTGATGCGTCCAATATAATATTGTGTTGGATGTGTACTGGATCGCTTCATGGGCATGTTGTGCTAGTTAAATCGTATCAAATGCCAATTGTTATAGTAGCCTGATCTCATTCTGTTATAGAGGTCTTTTGTATTTCTTTAAACCAATCACGTTCACCTCGGCTGGTGCTAAACCCAGGATCATAGATTTGTATAGAAGGCCTAGATACCTGACGCAAAGATGGCGCCTATTCAAACCAATGAGAACTGCTCGCCAAGCACCTACACCTTTTTTTTTTCGAGCGTCCGGGTTTACTTTCTGGTTTTGTAACTCACTGAATATGCTCAGCAGAGTTTCCCCCACCGGCCATCACTCTGCGAGTTCCTGCTCGGCCCACAGAGTTTACATAGTGATGACATCACAGATTTTTAAATCGCCAGCATAACTTGCCAGTTTCAGTGTGTAGGTCACCAGCTCAGAGGCTGTTGTTGTTGTTTCCCAAAGAGACAGGGATTTTGAAACCAGTAACACACAGATAGCAAAAGGGAGGTGAATACTGAGTGAAATACTCAGTCAGTGGCTGGCCCACATCTGGTGAGTCAGACTATTTTGCTAGCTGTGTGTTTTTAGCCATGCTAGCAGTCTATGTCGGTTGGTGAGTTGATCCAAACAAAAATGTCTCAACAAAATGCTAATCAGATCAGATGAACGTGGCTTGGTAGCATTGTTATGGTGAGCATGTTAGCATACTATCTAGCTCAAACGAGCACATAGCCTCTAGCATGGCTTTGATGTCCCCTGCCACAAGGCAAATGACACGGCCATTACATAGTGGATCTAATGTTGGTAGCTACTGTCAGTTACCCGGTGCTGTCCATTCAAAATGAAACTCACTGAAGATACCACAGGAGGCAGCAGGGTTACCTGTATTTACCTGCATGCAACTTTGCGCCTCATCATTCAATATCTGTACTATATAATACTAATATTGACACTTCTAAAGCTATATCTCATTGGTAGTATTAACCATGGCCCCATAAACAAACATTTCTCTTATTATTTGACATGCATTGAGAAAATATCATACATGTGGAAGCAGAAAAAGAACGTCTGCTTCACCTTTAACATTCATACAAAGAGGTCAGCAGTGTTGAGAAAAACACAGTTTACAGCTCTGGGATGAATCCTTGTTGACTGCTGTGGCCATCAGCCAGCAGAAACAGCTGACATATCAATACTGACAAATGGCACGCTCGATGCAGATTGTCGACTTGACTGACTTTAAATCTCACTGGATCTGATCTGCCACTGTTGTCGGATCATTTGCAATCAGTAATACTATCACTTACTCTTGCCACCAATAAATGTGGCTTTTGATCCGTCACATGTTCTTAAAACGAGGCGAGAAAAGAGAGAGCGAAGCCTGAACTTTGCTTCAACAGTCTCGTCTCACACCTTAGGAGAGAGTGTGTGACAGAGCAGCACAGACAGAATAAAATGAGCCACACATGAGAGGGGATAGATATTTCCAGCAGCTGAGAACAAAACCTGTGAAAGTGACAACACTTTAAAGGGTAAGTTCGCACTTTTTTGTAAAGGCTTTATATCGTAAATTCAACCACAGCTCTGTGCTGTATTGACGAGGAGCACTTCCATCAGACTAATGAACTGTACCTGGTTCTCAAAGTACTCTCTCTCCCTTCGCGTGGCCTCATGCCTCCACATCTTCAGACACACCAGGAAGCTTCCCAGATACATCGCCATGTTGATGAAGATGAAAGCGGTTCCGGCCATCTGGCCCCCGTCAACACGACACAGATTGGCCATGATGGGGTTAACGCCTATTGTCGTGAAGCACAGCCCCCCACGGTTCAAGTCGTTCAGGTAGACGATCCCTGCCGCCATGTAGAGCAGGAACATGATCACGTTGATGAAGGCCTCTGTCAGAGGCCACCAGGGGGAGTCGAGGAGGATGGTGCGATAATACATAGTCATTCCCATCACCAGGAGAGCAAAGGTTAGAATCCAGGTGACTCCAGCTACTGCCAGGATAAAGGGAGTCATAGGACCTCTGTAGCTGTACCCAGACAGGCCCAGACCGTTGTTATACGCACCGTTATAAAGTCCGTAGCTGTTGGACCACTCACTGTCTTTCTGGATGTAGGCGATGACACAGGCAAAGACCATGCCCCCAAAGAGGAGCTGAAGTCCGGCGAGAAGTCTGAGCAGGCCCGGCCAGGACTTCAGATAAGAGTACTTCTGATTATAGACTTCAAGCTTCTCGGCGTAGTACTCTGCAGGGTGGATGCTGGTCAGGAGAGATTCCTCTCGCGGGGCCAGATCAAACAGATCATCAGACTCCCTTAACAAAGGCCTATGGGAGTTCTGGCTGGAGTCGCCCAGTGATTCAGTCCAGTTCCTGCGCTCCAGTATGGGACTCACAGGAGGGCTCACCCTGGTCCCATTAGGAAGGATCTGGATGCTTCTGTTGCTGCCCTCATTAAAACTGTCACTTTCCTTTGTCCATTTATGGAGGATGCTACCCCATGACTGAGGGAGAAGGGACTTCAGCCTGTCCTTCATGCCCCCTTTTTTCTCATCGCCCTCATTCTCCTCATAAGGTGGAGTGCTGGATGTGCGGCCTGTGGAGTTAGTATCACCGTCATCTGTGATATTATCGGGTGTGGGTGTGTGAGTAACCCACACAGGCACTGGTGGATCACTGATGGAGTTCCTCTCACTAGTGGAGGACCCAACCACGCCGTCCGGCTCTTGTCTCTTGAGTTTCCTGCTCCAGCTTTTCATGCTGCTGGATGATTATGGTGATTCATTGAAAAAGAAGTAATCACACAATCCTTATGAGGCATGGAGTGGCAAAACTGTGGGGAGGGGCACAAAGATTAACTATTAGTTATGTAGAATACCCAGTCAAGCATATATATCATAATTAAATGCTTTAAAATGTTTAATTAAAACACCTGAACATGAGCAGCTCACAGTTTCACATTTGATTAAAATCAAAATCAGATTTATGAGCTTTAAACTTTCTTAAAAGACAACATGAAATAATGACAGCAGTCTTCTTTCTGACAATTTAATCTTGAAGGCCCAAACCTGTGTGGTTGCAAGATTATAGTTCTTTCACTACAAATCTGCAAACTTCACATTTTTAACCCAAGACCTGTTGCTTTTAGATGTATTTTATGTACCGGTCCACCTCTGACACTTCAAACTGGCATTAACTGATTTTTTGGCCACTTGGACACAGAAACAAGCCGACAAAACAAAAGTTGACATGATATCACTTGTTGCAAAGCTGCAAAGGCGAACTTGTTAGCAAATGAGCAAAACTTATTGCAACATAAACATTTATTCTCAGAGTCATGTTTATGTCAACCTTATTAATGTAAATCCAATGTATTCACCGTCTAGGCTAGAGACTAACTGTGTCTGTCTTGGTGCTGTGCAGGGAGCGTTCAGTTGGATGACCCATGTATACTGACATATCTGCATGCACTGTGGGACTAATTTTAGATATTGAGAACCGATCGCAGTACAATCAGAATAGATATAATAAGCACGTAGATCAAAACCACCTTTAAATGCAGATCAGATAATGTGTCTACATTCAGATCACACATTAATACAAGGTGCCTGTGAGTGATCTCTTTATGAGGTCATTTGATTAGGTCATTATAAAATAAAAATATTGATTACAGAAGCTTTAAACTTGATCGAGTTGTATGATCCATCACAATTAAAATATGATGCAGACTTAAATGTATAAATGATCATCAACAGACTGTGGAGAAATAACAGTTATGATGTTATGTCAGAGATGTCCCTGTATTGTGTTACAGAGTTATCTACTGAAGTTAGCATTGCTAATATCAGCCTGTCCTGCCTTTAATAACACTCTGAACTCCCAGTCTGGATCGCTACCTGCACGGCTAACTGAGCTAACCAGCTAACGGCAGCTATAGTTAGCAGCAGTCAGCGGTTACTGTCGTGATATGCTGCCTCCTCTTTGTTTGGATTTACCTTTGACTGGTGGCAGATTATACACCTTTAATGTTAATTAGCATGAAGGTAATTAGTTGCAACTTCAAACTTAGAATTTTAATATTTACGGTTTTAATGAGGTAATAATACAAACTCAGAAATATTTATTTTTTCCATGACTGAATAAACAAGCTGTTCTCAGAGGAAAATAAGGTCCCAGAACACTGTTTGAAGCTAGAAAGGTGGCAGGGTCCGCCAAATATAAACAAAGTAAAACATTATGAAGCTGTGTTGTCCTTTAAGGTCAGTTTGTTTATTCAGTCATGAAAATGAATAGTTTGCTTATTTAGTTTGTTAAGTCATAAAAAAAGTGAAGTGAAGAACTTCCCCTTCTGATTTTAAACTACAAAGTGCACCTTTAACTGTGATCTGCGGCTTTCATACCAAAACACAGCACACATGTCAGAACGACACCTGACTCTGCCACAGTGGAACAACTCAGAGAGGGACCGCAACATGAAGAGTGTAGCTCAGGCTCGACTAATAACAGAGGAGTTTAAGCTGTGCTGTGACTCACAGCAGGCTGCTGCACAAGCTCTTAACACACAGCCATGAAACTGTCACATCACATCCAAGTGGGAACACATTAATAACAAACACCATATGTGGTTGTAAGACTGTAAAATAATCTCTGAATCAACAACTTTTCTTACCGGTTTGACCCTGACTTGTCTCTGTGGTCAGAAGTGGCTGCTTGTGAGGAACCAGGAACTGATACCTAGTGTAAAATGGCTGCCGTGTCCAGCAGACCCACACAGCTCACCCTCTTCAGTCTCTCAGGTGACTCACTCCTGGTGTTAGATGTTCAGTTCCGCACACGCAGGGCCACTGGCCAATGTGTGTGGAGAAGTGAGGGGGGAGTAAGAGCTTAAACATTAAACCTGAACCGCCCCTGTGCTGGTGCTGACTGGCACCACTAGGTTAATCTGTGGGGGAGAGAGAGAGAGTGAGAGAGAGAGCGAGGCTGAAACTGTTGACATTAATAAAAACTGAGGAGAGGAGGTGGAGGTGGTGCATGTAACCCACAACAGGTGCCATTCAGGTTGTTCATATTTCCGGCACTTTATTGAACGGTAAAGGCTAAAAAGTTGATAATCCACTCATTAATACTGCTTCAGTGACAAGACTCGCATTGTCTAATAATACTTCAAGCATTACGGATATCACTTTAAACCATCAAAAACACTGGCTTGTCCCCGAGATTACACTTATTTTTAGAGACAAGCATGTGTTTGATATCAGCCCTGTGATATCAATTACATCTCATATCTAAGATCTGTGAAATACTGCTTTATCATCCTGTCTTTTATGAATAATTCATCCTCATCTCAGCTGTGTCATACGGGGTTGTTGTCACAGAGGGAGTGTCAGGCACTAGAGGGCAGCAACATCCTGTGTTCTCACTCAGATCACCACCTCGCTCTCTCTCCCTCCCTCGCTGAGTTTGTTCTGTCTCTTTATCACATTTACCGTCTCTCGCTTTCCCACTTACCCTTTTTCTCTGCTGCAGCTAATGTTTCCCAACCTGGCAACTAACATACACTGTATGCACAAGCTTGAAGCTCCAAGATAAAAATACATCCTGATCTTGAGATGTTAGAATGTTTTTTCGAAGTAGCAAAGTGCAGGTTGTTCTTTTAACATGAGCAGTATCCAGTCTGTTTCACAATGTCTACACGTTTTCTTATTATTAGGATTTAACTCTCCATGTGTGACTCCAGGAGTTATTCCTGCTCCACAACGTGACGTCACTCTGTGCCAGCGATTCTTCCACAGCAGTGCCTATTTTCATGTAGAGAAAGCTCAAGGCAAGGACATCTGTAGTGACCCACCCCCCTCTCCACCATCACCCACACCGACACACACACACACTGCAGTGCTCATAGCCAATACAGTACAGTAAACACATAATGCAACCCAATTTCTCAAGTAAGCACTGAATCCCACCAGTGGCCTTGGCCTGGGGCTACCTCATTTGTTGGTGCCATGCGTGTCCTCTATGTGCAGGTGTCTGCTCAACTGCAAATAATATGCGGAACGATGTAAGAGTCGTATAAATGGGGGTGTTTAGGTTATATACTGTATGTGTGTGTGTATAGTGAAGGCCCAATGTGAAATAGTTACATAAAAGAGCATATATACAGGTCTCTCTGTCCTGTGTAACATGAATATGTTGAATAAGTGCATCAAATGTTAAAAGGAATGGTTTGAAATGTGAGGAAATATACAGGTTTTTGCTTTCTTGCTGAGAGTCTGGGGAGAAAATCGATGCTCTCATGTCTGTTAAATATTAAAGGTGCAATATGTAAGAATCCCCCATATGTGAAATTTATACTCCAAACAAATAGGGGGCAGCAAATCCCCACAGTAACTGCTAACTGCTGCTAACTGTAGCTACCCTTCATGGTAAATGAACATATCTAATAACCCATTAGTTTGAACTCATGTTAGCATTCAACCACTTCCTCGCTAACATCACCATTTGGCAGCGTTACGAGATACGATAAGAAAAGTGTAAATCGATTCTAAAACATCAAAGCACATATTGGATGCATTTGTTTAAATTTGGAAGTGAAACACGCTGGATGTAAACAAATACAAATGTTAGCTAGGAACGAATGCTAACTTCAGCACATAGGTTATCAAATATGTTGTTCCCTCCAGATTTTCACTGTCCATCATCTTTTCAGTCAATAATCAGTCAAATGATAACAGTTTGTTAGAAAATGGCCGCCTTGGGAATTCGTTCTATTAAGAGTAAAGCAGGCTTCAGCTGAGGATGATGGAAATTCAAGCCATTATTTGCCGGATTTGGTCATAAACCAAGTGCTGGACAAATAAAACAAATGACACAATGAGCTAACCTAGGCTAACCTATGCTAACTATCTCATTGGTGAAGCTTTATATTCAACAAAGAGAACTGAGTACGTAGATCTTCTCATGTAACTCTCAGCAAAAAAAACAAAAACAATGTATTAAAATGTCTAACGATACATCCGTTAAATCCAGAGGAGGTTTTTATGTGAGGACGAGGAGCTCATGCCGTTGCTATCCAGGAATCCTACATTAAAGCTCTTCTAACCTGTTTTGACACTTTTATTTCCTTTATCATCTATTTGCATTTGATTATTTGATCTTATCCTGTTTATCTCATTCTATTTTAATGGACATTAAAGGTCCTATACAAATACTTAATGTATGTAATTTCCCCTTTGACCTCCATGCATCTCTGACATGTTACAATGCTGTTACACTGTTGTGCTTTTACTAAGACTTTATGTGGTTTGATGGCACAAAATACCTCTTATATTCCTTTTAAAGGTGTCAAAGTTGTCATTAAGGAGTCTGACTTTGAATGCCTCATTAAATGTACTGCGTGATAACAGACGAGACAGTGATGGTGATGTCTGTCTTCTGGTGTCTGTAAAGAGAAGAACTGACAGGACTGATGTGAGATGTGATCATGGATCTGAGTTTCTAGCCTTGGCTTAAATGATTCTGTCAAGTGGAGGACACGTGTGAAGCTACTTGTATGTATCATGAATGTGTTTCATGCACACTCTGGATGCATACATGTACGCTTTCATGCTTGAAGTCGTGACACATGGCTTGAGGGCTCTCAAAAGAGCTTTTCTTTCCCGTCCTTCACAGCTAAATGAAGCAGGGAAGCTACGGCAGCCTCCAACAGACAACCTCATTTGTATCAGTTCAGTCTTCCTCGGGTCTCTCAGAGAGAGAAATGAGCAATCGAGGAAGAGATACAGACAGAAAGAGATGGAAAGATTGAAAGAGAAAGAGATAAAATGATTGATGACACTCCAAAACCATTTGTTGGAATAAAAAGGCCCTTTACACCCACTCTCCACCACTACAGGATTGTGCATTAAAAAGGCCAAAAACCGAGATCAATACTGCTTTTCTCTCTGATTTCCCCAAGTGTATGCCAAACCACGTTAGCTGAAAGTGATAGGGAGGGCATTAAGCATAATGCAGCTGCTAGCTATTAGCTCCCAGGACAGACAGGGAGAAAAGTGGGGCCTGTAATAAATTCAATAAATGACTCCCCCCGCCTGCCGCAAGCTGTCCCCGAAGGACCTTTTCACGGTCTGGGATGATCCTGCAAGATGATCCCTCCCCCCGTCCTTCCTCAGTCCGAGGGTCATCTTCATTCCTCTGCAACCTGCTTCCTTCTCTTGTCTCCTCTCGCGCTGGACTTGATCTTCAGTACCCTCTAGGGGAGATCTCTGGTAATTTGATGCCTCTTTTCTCCTCTTTTTACACTTAAACACAAGAAGGAGTAGCATCTGGGTGAATTAACTGTGCTCATTAAGGGGCTGACATTATTACAGAAGGAAATAATGAGAAGCTTACCAACTCAGGACATCAGCTAAGCTGGGTATCTGTGGCAGAATTTTACGAATTTTTCCACTTCAGCTTGCAATATGAAACAAGATTTAAGGATCATATATAAAACGACAAAAAACAACATTCCTGCTCATTCCTCCCAAGAGAAGAGGAGCAGCACCTTGTGTTTCCACTGCTGTGTGTCTTTGGGGTTGTATAGCAACAACTACAGGGTGACTGACTCTGCCACTCTTGCGGGATGCCGGTCTGCTGCCAAGTCCCTCCTGGTTTGGCTGTAATTAACGAGGCTGAGCCTTGTTTGTGCATGTGGACATGAATAGTAGCTTGTTATTTGAACATTAATGGCTGTGTGTGTGTGTGTGTGTTTTGTACAGCCCATGGTTCACCTTGGAACAGCGCCTCAGCAGCTGTGTGTCCTCTGGAGCACTGTTTATGTTTGTGTCAATACATCCTCCTGTAATCATGTTTTAGGATGTCCCCGCTTCACAGTTTTTACAGGAAGAGACGTGTGATGTCTATATCCGTCATCAAGTGTGCCAAGCCACCTTTCAGAGTCACAATTGAATTTAGGCTGCTATTTCCCTTCTTCCTGAAGGAGACCTAGTGTGCAAAAGTTTCAGACTGGAGGACACACGTGGCAGGATGTGAATGTTATTTTGTTGATTTAAAGATACTACATGTAACATGACACACCCCCTGAGCCAGCATCGCTCAGCTTGTATCCAGTCAGCTCTGTGGTGTTTTCAGCTTCCAGTTAGCTTCACTTCTAGCGCGAATATGGGCATAAATAATTGAAATGTGTGACACGGTGACCTGTGATGTCAAGAAGTCACAGAACTGACGACCAGTCCAGAACAGGACTACTGACGAGGCGTTTCAGGCTCTTAAGGAGCAATGTTTTCTATGAGGGAGAGGAGCTCCCATTGACATGGACTTTGGGCTTTTTAACATTCAAGACCTTCCACGTGCACACGAACCTATTTAACAGTATGAAGGAAAAGGGGAAAAAAACGAAAAAGCACAATAGGTCTCCTTTAAAACACGACTATGTCTGTAAACATTCCTGCCTGAGTCACGTCAGATAGATTTACATCTGCAAAGGTGGCTGATTAACAAAAACCCAATCGCCAGAATAAATGTTGGCATTGTGTGTTTCTGCATACAACAGATATACTATACATTTCTTTAGGTTTGATTTTCAATTTTATGTTATGAAAACTCTGAGCTTATTGTGTGGTTAAACACTTGGCTAGGGTTCGGAAATGGTCATATTTTAGCTTAAAATACCTGTTTTTGTTGCCATAAATCGGCTGGAAAATGTCCCAACGTCTAGTTAAAGACACAATATGTAAAATTTTGGCCACCTGTCAAATGGATACTCAAAACAAGTAGGGGGCAGTATATCACCAGAGTGGCTGCTAAGTGCTGCCAACTGTAGCTGTCGTTAGCTAGTTAGCTCAGTTAGCCATGCAGCTAGCACTTTGGACTGGAAGCGTGAGGATCAGGGAAGTGTTGGTGATTACACTGCTTGCACAGGGGGTTTGGACCGGGACTGGTTGGGCTAGCTGGTTAGCATGCTAACATCAGTAGATATCTGTGCAACACAATACACTTAATGTCAAAACTGCTACTTATTAACATTCTGTTGATAATTTTAGTTAATTTTTTAATGTTTTCAAATAAAATTCTTACATATTGCACCTTTAAAAATATCCACACATACAATTGCTGAAACACTGTCTTGAACAGGGGTTTCTGGCTTGACCACCTTCTCGCCTGCCTGTAACAGCACCTCCCAACATGAAAGTCAGCTCATACACATGTACTGTGAACGTGATATGACACCTAACGTAGAATGTCAATATGCTACATATGAAACGTACAAAATTTGAATATGTGCGATTTGCAGAAACGCAAGTTGCCGACATTTCATTCTGGCTCTTGGGCTGTGAAGACAACAACTCCCATGACCATTTTGATTGAGAGACCCTCAGTGGCAGAAGTTACATACTGTGCGTTTAATGGAAAATAAAGCATAAGAAATTGTGTTGAATGAAAGATCCATCTACAGCTTCCCAAATAAAAGAAGAAGAGAGTTATGGTCATAGCTGAAGATAGCCTTTAATGATTTGACCTTGGTGTCTCTCCTTGCTAGGACAAAAGTTCACCTGCAAAATGAAGGAACAGCGAACAGTATACAGAGAACATGTTAAACCCATTTGCCATCCATTAAAAGTTGATTTATTCCAGTGCTACTACGTACATTATGCATCATGTGGCAGTGTACACAGAACAATGATTGGGTTACATTTCTTCACTTTTGGGGGGGTTTTCACTCTGTTGTTGTTCGGTTGAAGTGTGTTTCTGATTCCTGCTCTATGAGGAAAGCCTACTTTTTCAGGATAATAAAAGACTCCAGGATGCGTTAATCACTTTGACTCGTCTACCGTCATCGGAATAACATCAAGAATGTCCCTCACTTCACTACAAAATACTGTGTATTTTTTTATTATTTTCTGGTGGAGAAAATCGGGTCACTATTAAATATTGGAATGGTGTTTTTGGCAGGATTTTGTTGGTGACAATGAAAAAGAAAACAACAGGGTAAAGAAAAAACAACAGAACCTGATCAAACATCCATCAGCAGAAAATTAAGTGAAATTAACAAAAAGCTATCTTTAATTTCAAACCCTTCATATCCTCTCTAGATATTGTTTTTCTACTGCATACTCTCAACATGCTGTGCAGTGCACCCAGCTACCTTTACCCCTGCGGTTCACCATTTGTCCCGTTTACTTGGCGACATCTACAATGAGGTCATATTTACAGGACACCCACTCTTGCTGTTCACAACCCCCCCGGGCCAAAACGGACATCTGTCAGTAAATGAGCTACTGCTCTCGTATTTCTCTCTGTTTCTTTTTCAATCTACTCTCTGCCTCTTTCCTGCCGCCTGATGATGTACGTTAACACCAGTACCGTCACATCTCTCTGGGGAAGACACTCCAGCATCTGCGATCCTTCCTGGTGTAACTGAATATTACACACTGAGCGCAACATGGAATATGACCTCAGGGTTCCCCTGCTTCTTCCTTTCTTTGATGTTGTTTTCTTTTTCAACCAAACCACTCAAAGTTAGTGGGAAGCCTCTTTGTGTGTTAGGGGGACTGATGTTCTTAATGATGACAGATGACAAACGTGAGGCTAAACCTCAGATGTAATGAAGAGGGGGAAACCTTAGATAGGAACAGGCAGGTAAGGTCCCAATCAAGCAGATAATCTTCCATTAGCTGTCCTGACTCATTGGATGACACTGATTGAAACGGAGACTGTAATGGCATGATAGATCCCTTCATAGTGGAAGGGTGGAGCGTAGCACTGTACGAGACGTGGCTAAAGGTGGGGGCAGTAAAGAGTCATGCTTCATCAACTCAAGTTGAAAAGAAGAGATGCTAATATTCATGCTTGATTTAGTTGCAAACTGAGTATGTTCTTAAATGAGGTTCTCTCTGACCAGTCCAGAGTCTGTGGGACTCGCTCAGTCTCACAGGGTTCGACTGACTCAGCCTGAAGCAACTTAATTAATATAATTATTAAGACCCAGGAAATAAAAATGATGCCGTTTGTCTGTTAGCTTATGGGGCCGTACAGATGATTTTTTATTTTTAGCTCGAACATCCTTTTGGGACTCAGATTATCTACCATTCAAACTACTTTAGGACAGCATGCTAGCCCACTAACCTGCTGACTTTCTGATCTGTCTTTTAAATGCACTTTGGAAAAAACAATAATTTCAAAGATCCTAAATATGTCTCTTTAAATCAAAAGTCTACAAGTCATCACAACTCTAGGATGCGTCATACACCATGCCTCTAACGTTTTCTAAAAGTTTCTCCTCCATCACAGAGGCCTGATACAGTGATGTTAATGGAATAGTTTGATAGTTTGGGTAATACCCTCATTGGCTTACTTGCTGAGAATTACATGAGAAGATCAACACTACTCTTGTGTCTTTGAATATGAAGCTACCATCAAAAGCTGGTTAGCTTAGCTTAGCATTAAGACTTTGTTACTCCTATCTAGTACCCTTTAGCGTTTGTGTGTGACACGCAAAGCATCCCAGCCAGAGAGCCTTAATAACGACTGGTTTACATTATAAGCCACTTTGGTTAGGTTCAGGCACAAAAACTACTTGGTTAGGTTTAGCGAAAGAGCATTGATGCTTGGTTTCATACACAAACCCCGTCCTCCTGGGTGAACAGTCTGTACTCAACCCCGACCTCCACCCTTCTGGGACTTTCTCACTCTGTTTACAAGTCAACAGAAGCAGTCGCTGTGATCGTCTCATATTGCCAAGGATGGGTTTATGTTGGAGTTAGCGTCTCATACAGATGCTAAAAGGTGCCTTCTTGTCTGCAAGAGACGCCAAACTACGTGATGAAACGGCGGTAATTTGATGCTCTGGGAAGGAAAATCAGGCGCCAATAGAAAAAGAGGAAACGAGCTATCCTGAGCTTCAATATGTAACGATTGGCCAACTGTCTAATTCATACTCCTAACAAACTGGGGGCAGCATATTGCCAGAGTAACAGCTAACTGCTGCTAACTGTAGCTGCTGTTAGCTCAGTTAGCCTTGCATCTAGTGGTCTGGACTGGGAGTTTCGAGCAAAGCTAGTGCATAGATGTCACCACATTAAAATGCCTGTTTTTTCAGTTTTAAAGGTCATATAGATAACGTCTTTATGTAGACAAATCACTTAAAAAAAGAAATCTATTTTCCTTGAAAACATCGTTATGATTGTGAATTCATTGTTTTAATCTATTATCTCTGTGTAGGAATTCTGGTGGTTGGGTCAAGCTTTAAACAAGGTTTGTCAGCTAATAGTATAACACCGTTGGTATCACGCGGTATCTGTGTTTTGTCAGAGTCAAAAGTCTTGGTAGTTTCCAGTTAGTGGGAAAAAAACATAAAAATGGCTGATTTCTACAGGATGAGCCCAACGTACTGTACTGCCCTAATGTTAGCGACGTTAATGTTGGCTAGCGTTAATGACGTTAGCTGGATTCAGCCAGTGTAAGCGACATTAGCATTAGCGACATTAGTAGTAGCGACGTTAGCTACAACAAACTCATAACCACATGAAGGGCCAGATGATACAACAGCGGCGTTGTGACGTGAATGCAGTGGAAGGGGGAGATGGAAAACCACATTTAGTGGTTTACCTTTAATTTCTAATGTTTTTGACGACCGTTCTGCGACGTACTGCACCTTTAAAGCTCACTAATTAACATGTGATATCACATTCATATAATCTGTACAAAAACCGTCAACAAGTTGTGATTTTATAGATATGATGTGTTAATTTTGGACTGAGCGTTGTTATCTGTTACCCCTGTCTCCAGTATTTATGATAAGCTATGCTAACCGGCTATGAGCAGTAGCTCTATATGTGGTGCACAAACACGAGGGTGGAGTTGATCTTTTAATCAAACACTCAGCTGGTAATTAGTAAGTAAGCATTTTTCCCCAAACATTTAACTATTCCGTTAAACTTGCAGAGGGACCACGTCATCAAAGTTTCTTCAGCACTTTTATTTGTATTCTTCCAGGATACTTTTGTAATAGCGATTTTTTTTCGCCGCATGTTTGAAACAGGGAATGCATTACAGAATCACATTACTGCAACTCTCTGGGTTCTGCAACTCTAAAAAACCCTAGGTATCCTAGTAAAAAAAAAAAAGTAGTAAAAAATAACAAAAGAAAGAAAGAAAGAAAGGCAACCAACAAACAAAAGTAAACATAATAAAATGAAAATCATGTAAAATCATCAGGCCGTCTGAGGAAGATTGTGTTCCATTGTCATGTTTGCACAGAACCATGCAAAGGGGCAGGGTTGGTTTCTCAGTTCGACCGGTGACGTGTGCCTGTGTGGCCGTGTATACCAGCAGACCTCAAGCCATGCCATTATCTGAAGACCACAGGAAGCTCTAATTAGTGGTGGTGAGAAAGGTAGACTACTATATATTTCATTGTTGTGTGTATGAGTGTGCACCATTGAGCTAAAAGTGAACTCACTCTCTGACAAACACACTCAAAAATATTCTCTCAGTCTGTCTCCACTTTCGCTTACTCTCCGAACTTTTTCATTTCTCACGGTGTTAGTAGAAATAGAAAGGAAAAAAATAGGTTTTTCAAAACATTTAGAGTTGCTGTGTAATGGAGGCAATGTTATGCATTACATTAAGACATTTTCTTTAAATTTTTGGAGAGGAATGTATCTGAAAAAGGAATGCAATGCTGTATTCAGACTGTTAACATCGTAAAAAAGCTCTGAAATTAGTAATTAAATAACCCTCTACTATTTATACATTCAGGCACTGAAAAATCACATGTCAATATGTAACTAAAAAAGATAGTCGCTCTCATTTTCCCTTGGTAAGAACAAGGAAGCTGAAACCTTGAAGTTGGCAACTGTGTAAATTTTTCCTACCCAGTAGTAATGCCATATGCATCCCCTTTGCTCCTCTTCTGTGTGACAGTTTCCCCTCCCACCATGAGCGCATTTTCAAACACTGACCTGAAGTCAGAGCTGTCGTGGCCTCTTCTAAAGCTTTCACCTATGGGACCTATGGGAAAGAATCCATGACACTAGTCTTTTGAAAGGGAAATCCAATGGTTTGTCTCGCTCTCCTCACCGTACAAACAGATAGACAGACGGATGGGTGGACGGATGTCCTCCATGGCCTCAGAGGGCCAGCAGGTGAGCCGAGGCCCTCAGCTCCACAGACCAACTTCCCCCCTCGTGGTTAAGGACTCTCTGGTGTGATAGCCAGCTCTCACCCCAGCGACCCTGAACTCAGTCATTTTTTAACTATACAAGGGCTTTTACAAAAAAGCTAACTTGAACAGCCATACAATGGCTAAAACATAAACCATATCTCTACTTTATCTCGGTTTTTCAGTCATTTTTAATTTTTTTTTTTCTCTTTTTCTTTTTTTGGATGCATTTATGTTTTTTTCTTGATTTAAGTCTGTTTGCTTTTCTTTGTTCTTTTGGAGTAGCTCTGATCCAGTCCTGTGCTGAGAGGCTCAGTCACAGAGGAATTGGTTTTTGGATTTGATGTCGGGTGTGGAGGGGGGAGGGCAGGGAATGGGTGGGAGGGAGGGAGAGAATAAGGGCAAGGATCAGGTCAGGGGTCAAGATATGGGTTCATTATTAGTCCAGGGATGGACTCGCCAGCGGTGACAGGGACAGCTTTGGATGGGTCGGTTAGGGAAAGGTGGGGCTCCAAGGTGATTGCAGGAGGTTTGTCAAGGTTATCCGCTATCAGAGGAAGTGTGTGGTGCTGTGGAGGGAGAGCGCCGCCTTCGGGCGGTGGAAGTCCAGGATCGCTCGGAGCGTTCGGAGCGCTCTGAGGCTAGTGAGGCGGGCCGAAAGCGGTGAACAAAGCCGTCCAGGAAGTCCTGCTGCTGCTGGGTTATGGCTTGGGAGATGAGGCAGGGCAGCGCCTGCAGGCTGCCCGTCACCGAGTCCAGCTTGTCCTCCAATGTGCCGATGCGCTTGTCCAGCTCCTCACTGCGCTCCTGCAGCTCTGACACCAGGTCGTACATCACATTCTGGGTCTAATGAAGGAGAGAAAGTAAATGTGTTCGGGGAGGTGCAGGAAGAGGTGGACAGAGAAGGGAGAGGAGGAGGGCGGGACAAGATGAAAAATATTTAAACATCTTTTACAACTTCATTTTTCCTGCTACCGGTGTGGACATTTCTTGATTCTAAGATGCATTGCAATGAGTAGCAGAGCTTAATGTTGACTGTTGATTTTAGTTACATCGCAACATTAGCTGATGTTAGGAGATATCATGGAGGGAGGCAGAGATCAGCAGCCAGTGATAAAAAATGCACCCAGTAGTTTGAAAGCAGACGTGGACACATTTCGGAGTTTATGAACTTGCTTGGAAGCACGAACTAGACAAGACGCACGAGTCGTGTACAATTTTCACCTGAAGCTAACGTCTGCAGCCATAAAGAATACAGCGAGCTTAGAGGGAGATTAGTCATGTCTGTGATGTCTGCTAAATTCAGGAAGTGCTGCTATGTGACAATAATATTTTAGTAGATGACAGCACACGTGTAATGCACTGCAGACAGATTTATGTTTTTTTTTTTTTAAATGTTTATGTTCTGAGTTGAGTCACACCGATACTGGAATTGAAAAGATGCAACTTGTGCTGCCTCTCTGATGCTTCAAGAATCGTTGACAGCTGAATCGCAATCGAATCGCGAGCACGGTGAAGTTTCACACCTCTAATACAGGCCAAAGCAACAGATTACATTCACAGTACTTACAATACAATGCCAGGAAATGTAACAGTTCATCATAAATTACATGAGCAGACAGTCTAAATCTGACGTACTCGGTCTGAAGTGAAGGAAATAATGGCAGGAAGCAGCAGTGGAGAGGAGCTGTATAGTTTCAGCAAGTCAGCATTGATTTTATCTTCCCACCATTTCACAACCAGCTCCTCCGATCCATTTATAGCCAGAGAAGGTCTTTAATGCTTTATGTATACGGCTGACACGACTCATTCATATAATGAAATGTTACTCCATTATTTAGACACTTATTGTTCCGCAGTGGATTCACTGAGGCCGGTGTTAATGTATGCGGCGTCTACATGTAATTATTGTCTTCATGCTATAACAATTTTATATGTATGTATTCTACATCATTTCCTTTTAAATTTTGAAACGTTTTCTGAAATCTATTTCTCCGTATGGGTTAAAGAAAACTGCGAGCCGTTGAACCACTGTAGGGTGTACAAAGACGGATCTGAGCAGAGTAAGGGGCAAGTAAACACACATTAAAGGAGTTGGCCTCAGAACCTTTTTTAAAACACACACTGGAGTGCAAATGCCATCCACATCAAATGAGGCTGCTGTCATGTAACTCCCTTTGAACCCCCTCTCTGCCCGGCTTTGGTGGGTCACTGGTGGGTCTGGCTGGACAGAGGCTACCGAGGCGTGACTGCATCCAGCCTCCTATACAGCCAGACAGTGTTTACAGTGTGTGGTTTTTACACCGCTGTGAGATGTTACGAGAAAAAGGAATTCAGTCTAAGTTGATTTGATCTTAGTTAATCGACAAATATGAATACACAGAACAAAAGTATACAGTAGACTCAGAGATAGTTCTGGACTTCTTTCCATTATTGTCTCTGGTGATTATAGATGTCATGTAGGTCCCACCAAGAATGAGACAACTGACCAACATTTAAAGATATAATGTGGGAATACTGCATTAAACCTCTGTTATATAGTTTACTGAGGTGTGTACTTACATTATCCCAAAGTTTACATTCCTGCTCCAGCTCTAGTCGGCAGTCAACATTACAGTACATACACCTAAAAATGGAGGTCAGTTTCACGGCTCGCTGCTGCAGTCGGGTTGATAAACAGGACTGAAGACAAATCCACTTTTTAATCCCAAAAATTTAAAAGTAATCTCTGAGCTTTCCGTTAAACGGTTCTGGATCAGAGCAGAATCCGAAGTGACTCCAGGTGTTTATACTCTAATCCAGAATCTCTACCCAGCTGTAAGCAGCTCCGTCCGGCCCTCCACAACACTCAGCAAACATCTTTTGTTTTGTTTTGATATAGAGCCCCCTAGTGGCAGAAGTTACATATCGTATGTGTAAGACAATAGCTGTGTTTACAACATCGATCTATCGTCTGTGTCCGATACAACTTGTTGGTCGAAAGTCTAGAAACAACAACAACGTTCAAATAAGTGTTTGAAAAGATGAAGAATCAGAACCAGAAACGCAAATATTCTTCCCAGGACAGGATTTGGGTCGCAAGTTATATTTAAAGGCAGAGAATCAAAAACAGTAAAGTCGCTGGTTGTTAAAACAAAACAATCTGAGGGATCTGACGGGAAAACGTTGAGTGTGAGGTGACATCAGATGAGACACTTACCTTCGCCAGGTCCACCAAGGTGTTGGCCTGATCATTGAGTTTCCTCTGCTCCATCTTCACACTGCGCAGTCTGGTAGAGGCACAGGGAGGTGGGAGCAGGAGGAGGAGGAGGGGAGGAGGAAAGGGGAGGAGGAATCAAGGAGAAGAGTGGCGGAGGGAATAAGGGAGTAGAGGGGAGGAGTTTGCAGGAGAGAGACAGGTTGTTTGGGTTTATGAAGGGACAGGAGGAGGGAGAGAGGAGGAGGAACAACACATTTTTTTATCAGGCGTGCTCTCTTACCGATGACATTGAAAACAGAGAGGACAGCCTGCATGCATCGAAAATATATGTACTTTACATATCTATATGTATACATGTATATGGAAATATATATGTATATATATACAAGCATTCCTGGTCTTGGTCAATGCAAACCAAAACATGCAAAACTGTGGAAGCATACTACACTCGTTGTGAGAAATAAAGACTGTCTTCATCATGTTTTATCCCTTTGTAACAAGATCTTTTTCTCATAAAAGTTTTTCTTAAAAAAATATATTTTTGCTTTGATGAGAAACAGACTTGATACTGAGAGATGATCTTGTTACGACCCAAAAATAATTTGTTTTTGAATAAGAGGAAAAAAACATCTCGATATAATGCCGAAAAACGTGTTATTACGATGACAAAACATGATGCTGTTATCCGGCGAGAACGCAATATGCTTCCATACAATAAAAAACCCCCAAAAATTTGAAATCAAAACATTCTCGTCTATTTCCACCCCAAAAGTAAGACAGTAAATAAAAGGAAAAAGATGACATGCCCTTTGTCAGTGCTACACACAGCTCGGTGGTAGGACTGCATATATACACACTGGTCATTCAGTAAGCGTGCAGTGACTGTGAGTGACTTTGTGCACAATGAAACGTTGTGTGTGTGTGTGCGCGTATGTACATGGGTTGATGGGTGTGTGTGTGTGTGTGAATGCCACAGATAAAAGATGAAGCTTGCCAGAAATAAGTCTTAATGACACTGCCGAACATACGGCAACATAGACATTTCAGATAACTTGTGCAATGATACATCGGACATGTTTTGTGATGCCTTTGACGTTGTGCCTCTTTATCTCTAATCAAATGCATTATGGCGCTGTAAGAACTGTTAACGCTGATGTGAACAATGTGTCATTGTTAGCGGTGGCATCACACAGCCATCATCTGGATGTGCGAGAGGAAGAATTTCCCTGTTCGGCAAATTATGAGACAGGATGACATTCAAGGGCATTTATTCATGTGCAAATCAGTATATCAGAGCAGAGTGAGACTGCTCGCTTACGGCTCTATCTCTGTGGGAAACCGTTTCAGCTCCTGTGCGTCTGTTTGCTCCGCTTTGTCATCCCTTATGGCTGTCGAAGAATAGGGGCTAAAAGCTAAAAGCGCTACTTATTAGCGTAGCGCATTATGAGCACAGTTTTGTCCTACGACCTACGTGTTCTGTCTTTCTGTGCATCAATGTCATGTGCAAGCTTTGGCCTTTGATCTTATGTGAGAAAGGAAAAAAAAAATCAATGTTAAAACAACAGCAAACATTTCAACCTCATTAAAACTACAGTACATTACTGTGTGTGTGTGTGTGTGTGTGTGTGTGTGTGTGTGTGTGTGTGTGTGTGTGTGTGTTCATGTCATCACAAAACCATCAGGAGTGTAGGATGAGATCTGTGGATGCAGGTTAATATAGCCTCCAGAGCAGCTATATTAATCATGGGCAACAGTATACAGTACATTGTAGATGATTATGAACCGCTGGCCAGGCTAACAAAGCTCATTCTGTGCAAGATGCTTTTTCTTTCACACGTTCTCTCCAGACAACCCTCCACTATTGACACTTGTGACAAAATGTTGATGCTTTTTTTGTAGTTTCATTCCATTTAAAGGGGGGATGGGAGGGAGAGGGAAGTAAATGGAACACTGAAGTTAAAGAAAAACCAAAAACGATTCAGCATCCAGCATTTTTCTTCCATGTTTTCTTTTTTTTTTGGTAACAAACGCTTTTTTTTTCATGCATGTCAAACGCAGACATGGAGAAAGGAGGAGGAGGAGGAGGAGGAGGAGGATGTTGAGGAAACAGTAGGAGGAGGATACATAGAAGACTCAACTTACTTCTGAGCTCTGCGGTGATAGAGCAAAACAAAGACAGAACACAGTACAGAGTTTTAACCCCACAACATTCACGAAACGAGTGAAACCATTACACTTGTCACTGTAAGCACAGGGTCAAAGGGGAGTCGGAGGGAGAGGGGGACGGGGAGGGGAATAGGAAGGACCATTACACTAGATTGTAGCGTGTGTGTGTGCTTATGTGTGTGTGTGTGCATGTGAGAGAGCTTACATGTGTTTGAGCATAACAATCAGAGGAAATGGTACTCTAGGAGAGGAAATTGTAACAGAAGCTACTTATGAACCTCAGCTAAGACAACAATTCAGCAGTTTATTAGCAAAACAACTATAAATAATACAGCCGTAATATTTTCTACCACAAATACCGTTAAGACAATCACATGTATTGAACATCATAAGACATATTGGTGGGCCTTAACATTACAGCTCAGTGACAACGTGGTAACAGTGGGTAACAGCTGACAGAGGTTATGATAAAATGTGCACTATGTAAGAATTGGCCACCTGTCGAATTCATAATCAAACATAAAAGGGGGCAGCGTATCACCAGAGTAACCGCTAACTGCTGCTTACTGTAGCTGCCATCAGCTAGTTAGCTAAGTTAGCTGTGCAGCTAGCAGTCCGCACTAAGAGCTCAGGGACCAGGGGAGTGTTGGTGTTGATACCGCTAGGAGCTTTGGAGTGGGATGGGCTGAGGCTTGCTAGGTTAGCATGCTAACATCACTAGATATCTTTGCAAAACAACACATAGACGTCATCACATCATTACTGTTATTTTTTCATTATTTTCTAAAATTCTTACACATTGCACCTTGAAGTCATAGCATGTAATTACCAAAGTAATAACCTGGTAATAGCTTGGTACATTATTAACATTGTGTATATCTGGGTAATATTAAACTGAGACATATGTAAAGTGGTAGTAAGGGGCCAAAGAGTAATCAGGGGGAAACAGTCAAAGATATCAACAAGGCAAACTATTTAGTATTCGCACAGTAATATTTTGGCAACAGTATTGTAACCTGGTAACAATAAAATGGTTATATCATTAATATTTAACAATATTTGGACTGAAAATGGTAATATGGTGTTCAAATGACCTAAATAATCAGTTGCCTGTATTTGTTCAAGGCTGTTTTCATAAGGTAGCTGCTTTTATTTTGATACCGGTAGTAAACCAAAGACGCACACAAAAGAGAAAGTGCACAAATGACTCTTCCAAACAAAGTCAAAATGTCATATTTTGACTTGTTTGGCAGCTGGCTGATGAGGTCACAAGGTTTGTCAGTATTTCATTTCATATTGTGAGTTACTTTAAAATGTCTGTGTTAATAATCTTTCCAAGACGATGAGTAAGAAAAGCTAGCAAATTGCTGTATTAGCCAAGCAGTCAACATTACCTGGTGTTTGTTATTTAAATGAAACGCTGTTTATGAGAGATATTCGAATTGCAGTTACTGCAATTGATTTAAACGTGAACGAAGGATCAGAGGAAGCTTTATTCCATGTTTATTATTACCATTATTCACCTTTTTTGGCTCCTTATTACTACTATTACATAGTTTTCAGTCTAAAACTACCCAGATATACCCATTGCTGATACATAGGTATTACTTTAGTCATTACATGGTAATTGGAACTTAATTATTGCTCTTATTTACCAAACTATTACCATGTTATTACCAAGCTGTAATTAAAACTGCTACCAAACTATATTTACAACATACTTTTTCATTGGGCATGCTTATTGTTTCCTCTTGGTAGTTGTTGTTGTTTTGGACAACTCTGTCATATTTCTGTCAAACACTTTATCATAATTACATTTGACGACACAAAACAAACGCCGTGCAGGACTTACTGGTGAATGGCTTGAAGAAACTTGCGCTGGTGTTTCCGCACCTTGGCGTGATCTATCTTCTTGACCAACTTAGTGTGTTTGTAGATGAGCCATGTTTCCCTGAGTACATTGGCAGCTGTGTTCTTTACCTGTGAAACAAGGTTGAGAAAGACGTCAGACGTACAGCTGCTTCTCCAGGGGGTTTATCACGCATCCATGATTAATAAGATTAGATAAGATTGGATTAATGTTTATTGTCATTGCAGGGAGTTCAAGTACTGAGGCAAGGAAATGCAGTTTAATGTCAAATGAAGATGCTAAGATAAATACAGTAAGATACATACAGTATGTGCAGCTACAGCGGCCTGTATTTATGTATATTATTAATACTGTCTAATGAAATATAATGACAGACAAAGGTGAAATATTGGCAGGTAAGAAAGAAAACTTTTCTAAACCAGAGTTACAGGCTTCCATTCAAAAATGGTCAAACATAAAAAATAAAACAAAATCAGAAGAAACAGCATAAAACCACTTGAGTACTACGTTATACTAAGTTAAATACAAAATATAGAGAGTTGTAAAGGCTTTTAAAAATGCAACATGCTTGTGATACTGTGGGAGAGTTTATTTATGAATTTTGATTATGTAAGACTAGTATCAACATAGGACATTTGTAAGGACGTCATGTAAACCAGTGGCTCTCAAACTGGAGGTCATCAGAAGATCAATTGAATAAGAGATGAGAAAAAAAAAGACTTTCTCAATTTATCTTTTAAATGGGAATTTTACTGTTTTTTAGTTTCACTTCTTCAGGCCTTGTTGCTGGGAGCTTAGACCCCAATATACCTGCAGCAAAGTCAAGTTTTAGTCCACGCTTTAGGCCTTTATGTGGTTACAAACCGCCCTTGATGTTAAATCAAAACAGCAATATAATATTGAAGTGACTCTAAATGCAGTAGTGTGCTGTGACTCACTCGTTTGCAGAGTTGTGTGTCCATCATGAAGTTGTGGACATGCTTCTCAGCCTTGGTCAGCTCCAGCTTCCTGGCTACCACTGCAACCACCAGCGCAGTGCAACCAGCTCCCTGTTGTGCAAAGACAGGAGGACGTTGTTAGTGAGCTTTCTAAATACATCAAAAACAAAACAATATGTTAGATTTATTTTTCAGACCTTGAAAAAAATTGTTTGGAAATCACGTCATAAGGAAGCTGGAACAGGCCAAAACACATGTGCAGCGATACGTGAAAAAATGCTCGCACGAGAGGACTGTGCTCAATAAAAAGGCACATTTGGATGAACAGATTCAGTCATAGACTCTTACGGATCATCGAAAAACAATGTGCTCAAAATCTTCACATTTATTGACCCTATGAAAGTTACACAAGTAGAATTATATATAAAGTTAGCTCAAAGTTGTGTCTTTCTTGTTGCAGTTCAGTCGTGGTAAGAGTGTAGCTGGCAGCGAGTGTTAAGTTTTATAACTGTTCCAGGCAGAGTCCTGTGAGAATGTTATGTATTTATCTGAGTGAAGAAGAGAGGAACCCACCATAATCCCTGTAAGCAGACACACGCCTTTCCCACAGTACGTGTGTGGTACCATGTCCCCGTAGCCAATGGAGAGGAAGGTAATCGAGATGAGCCACATGGCTCCCAGGAAGTTACTGGTCACTTCCTGTTTGTCATGATACCTGAAGTGACGAAGATAAGCAGAAGAGGGATACACACAGTCAGTAAAGCTGCACACAGCTGCTTGAATGTGAGCATGCTGGAGAATGACGTGGTGCTGTGTGAACCAAACAGGGGTGGGTGGGTGGAGGAGGTGGAGGTGGTGAAGATCGCGGAGGGAGGAGGAGGAAAAAGTCATGACACAAGGTGTTACACCTGTTTTGTGAAGCCAGTTTGGCAGGGTGGCTAAAAAAATGCATCAAAGTTCATTCTGAGGAACAAAAATGAAGGTACAGTGTATATATATATATATAAAATCAATTTCTATTCTTCGTCTTTTAGTAATTTCTATCTGAGAGAGTTTAATGAAGAAACATGTTTGATGGGAGGAAACTCAAACTGACAAAAATCGTTTTTTTAACGAAATTGATGGGATGAAACTAAAAGAGCAAAACCACCGAACATGTGTTGCATGTTCGGTGTCTATCAATATAGAAATTAACCATTTGGTGGGAGGAATGATATGAAGGAGCGCTTAAAAAAAAATGGGTTTGAGTCCAAATCACTTACTCTTGTCGCACATTAGCATAGAAATGACAATTTTTAGACGACATGTTTCAAATGACAACGTGACGGGGCCATGTCGCCGTAAGTGACTGGATTAAGAGCACCGCAGGTCAAACTTGATTTGAATGTGACAACCCAACAGATGTAATGTCAGAGCATCCAGAAATGCACACACAGCTGCATTAAATCAAACTAACAATTGGCTTATTGGTCACAGTTGGCTGCAAATCTTTCCTCCATAGAGTTTACGCTGCTCCACCCCCGCCCCCCCCGAAAAAAAAAAGGTTTGGCAATGCAAATCATCACTTCAAACATGTTGTTCGCTGAAAATAGCTGACAGCCATGCTTGAATTGTCAGTCCAAAGGCCCCACAGTGCATACACAAAGATACTTCTATGAAGAAAAACACACTGTACAAAGCTGGATTGACGATGACATTCCCATACCTTTTGCAGCAAGACAAAAGTCCATCACAGAGGCGAATCTGCCTCACACACCCACCCTCATTCAACTCGCCTCATTATTCCCAATGGGCTGTCTAGGAGGAGGTCAGATAAGATTTAATTTTGGAGTTAAAATCAAATATTCATTAAACACTTTGAGACAACATCTCGCTAACGTTCTTGTGACAAGACAACGTGACTGGAGTCTTATTTCCTGGGATTTTGTTGAGGCTTTTCTAAAGGGGACCGGGCCAATCATGAATTGCTAACAACTTTAAATTATCCAGCGGTGACCCAGCATGTGGACTCAAAATGGCCAGAACAATCACCTCTAATTAGTGCACAAGTACAAACTGGAACACTTGGGGGCCAGATGATGAATTCCTGGAGGTTTTCTTTCAAAATTAAGGCAAAAGAAAAGAAAAAAACCCCGTGTTGGTTCTGTAGAAATGCCCGCTCCTCCTTCTCCTCCAAGACAGTCCATTGTTATCAAATATCATCAACCAGCTAATCATGCCTTTCTGCAGTTCTTTAAACTCACACTCTCAAGTTTCTAATCATGCTCAAAGTCAGAGGAGAAAATAACTATGAGCACTTTTTTTCCCCCTCAGAGTGACAAAAAGTGTGCGTTCTGTGGGACTCAAGCTTCGTAAATGACATGCAGAGAAGCAGTCTGTACAATACCATGCAGGAATAAAAAAGATGTCTGCATCCTGCATGCTTCAAAGCCAGTATATTGAGAGCAGGGGAGCGACGGGAAAACCTGGCGTCCGTCTAGAGATGAAAACCACCTCTGACAAATACTGCAGTATTATATCAGGTCGGAGGGGATTGTGCGTCTTCTCGGATGGGCTTTCATTTGCAAACATTGGGGTGGGATCGGATGAGTAACAAAGCAAGAAGCTCATTGAATTTGACACCGCTGTCTCTTTTACCTGCATCCCAACACTTCAGCAGCTGCCCTTTGATAGCTGCCAGGGGGCTAAACTTGATCAGCTGGCTAAATATTGTAATTACAAGTGACTAGTATGTAAATTTCATTCATCTTGTCATCAAGGCGTGCAGAGAGTGAGTCATGTCTTCAAGGCAGGCAGAAATGTGCTGCACCTTTTGGCACATTGAATAAAGTATTACACTTCTCTCTGTGAAATATACCCCATAAATATGTTTGACAAAAATGCAGAAGGCATCTGTTTTTGGGCAATAAAATGTTTTGGAGAATGCTTCCTGTTTTATTATCTGTGTTTCTAATGGTGGATGTGGCGATATATTTTCAGCGCACATATTTTTCAATAATTCTGAAAAAAGAGCAGAAGACAGCAATCGGGGGAATAGAGACGGAAGCTGAACGGGGAGCTGATCAATAGCATTTTAAGGCTCTCAATATACTGTGTCAAGTTTTGGAATAGCATGGAGAAGAGCTGGCACCACTTTCAACCTATTCCAGGACAAGAGGTATATCATGTCTAGAGCGGACAGTTTTATCCCCCACTGTTAAATCCTCCCTGACAGACACTCTGCAGCGAAAGCATTATCCTGAAATCACTTAACTCAAATATCGCAAAGTTATTTATCCAACACTGTATATAAAATAATACTGTCATTGACATCCAAATGAGCTCTGAAACTTTGCTTCTGTGGTGGGTTAGAGGAGGGAGTACAGCATGATTCAGACAACACCTCGACGGCTCGATCTGCAACTAAACAAGTCAACAATAATCCAAATATGCTATCATTAATGCATGAACTTGTCATCCCTGCCCATTATTAAAATACTCTCTGTTTATGTGTGCGACTAATGATTCACAGTGGTTTAATATTTCTCACTGTCACTGTGTGCAGATGAGCCTTTAATACAAACAGCATGACGAGTAAAAATACAGCTGCCAACGCTGACGACACAACCTCTGAACAAACACAATCATAACAATGGACCGAATGTGATAGAGTCACACACACACACACACACACACACACACACACACACACACACACACACACACACACACACACACAAGGGCCTTATTGACATAATGAATTCTCCGCCCACTTACCCGAGCCTTACCCAACAAAACTAAATGCCTGAACCTTAAACTAACTCTAACCTATTCCTAATTCTAACTGAATCCTTGAAGGCAAGTCTTAGCATTCAAACAGCACTTTAAAGTTGGGAGGACCGGCCGCGAAGTCCTCACTGTGACGATTAAAGATCCAGTCCTCACTACGTATCAAATACAAGTACAAAAATACACACACACACACACACACACACACACACACACAAATACATACACACAAAAACAAACAAAAACAGGTGACAAAATCTGTCGGGAATATGTGAAATGTTTGATCACAAACTCTAAAATACCCACTAAGTTAAAAACAATAAAAGTGTTTGTGCATGCAATAGTTGAATATTTATAATAAATGTAAAATCAATAGCTTCTATCTAGATGATTTTTTATGGAAAGTGTCACATTTTTATCAGAAGTTACTTGTTTAATGTTTGTTTTTTCCAAGAGCCGTTATATTGGAGTGAATCACTTCACACACATAAAATCTGACCCCACCATGACGATGATGATGCTCAGTGTGCTTCCAAATAAGAGAGCTGTTTAAAGTACCTTTAATATAAATGTTACTTTCGTGTTTTCTGTTTCTAAATTACACATTGTTGTGTAACAACTGTTCGGGAAGAAAGAGTCTTTTAATCTGCCGATCCTAGACTGAAATCTACACATCAAACTTCCACAGCATCGCCTCTGTTTCTACTTTCCTCCGCTGGTCAGCAGCTGCAGCTGCAGCAAACAACTTCCTCCATATTCAAAAGCGACTGCTTAACATTCTGCAGATATCGCCTGCGTACTACAACAGCACTTCCCCCTCTTCCCCCACTTCCTGCATTTTCGGTTTCACATCAACAAAAACAAATTAAAACATTTTTTCAACAAGTGCGAGCTTGTTGATATAAATGAATTTGAGCGTTGGCTGAGATTACTTGGGGACAAATATGTTGGGAAGCTCCTCGGGGAGTGTGATAGTTGCAGTAAACATGAGCAGATTAAACTCAAAGTGATGATGACCTAATTAAAAAACTGCAAAGCTAACAGTGTTTTTACAGCGCAGCCAATATGCAGAGCAAGCAAGCAAGCAAGCAGCAGCACACACCAAGTGGACTGTAGCATTTTTATGGCATGTGCATTACGTAATGTTTTTCCAAGTTTCAACAAATGAAAATAAACAACCATCCAACTTAGTTCAGTTGAGCTAAATTGATGAAAGTTATTTTCATTATACTGTTAAAATGGTTTGACATTGTAAAGGAATTACAACATCTAGCTATTGCAGTCTGAGCTAATATAACTTTGGTGATGTCTTGATTTTGAATCATCAGGTGAACATCTCCATTGTCTCTATCGCTTTCTGTTACTTTGGTTTCTGACTAAATATCTACAAAACTAACATTCTCATCAGCCTCAACTTCACATTCTGTTTATCACTAATAAGCAAATGTTAGCATGCTAACACGCTAAACTAAGATGGTGAACATGATAAACAGTATACCTGCTAAACATAAGCATGTTATCATTGTCACTGTGACCTTGTTAGCGTGCTAATGTTAGCATTTAGTAGTTTTGCATTTAGTAGGAGGACATAAGACAGCTTTTGTAAATTTACACAAAACTGTTTCTTGCTTGGAAAAAAAACACATCTACTTGGAGAAAAAATGTGAGATTGTTAGCATACTGATGTTAGCATTTAATACTTTAGCATTGAGAAGTAAGACACAAAAACGTACACAAACTTAAGATCCCGCTATTCTTACATACATGTTTACTCTTTCCCTGGTTTCCCTGTAATGTGCACACTTAAACCTAATCAAACTGTAAGAAAGGTTTAGTCATCTTATTCCATTCACTTCAGTTCAAACACGAATGCAAAGGACAGAAAGTATCCGCAGCCGTCTCCATCTCTTGGCGCTGTGCCCGACTTTAATTCTGGCCAATGAATTCTTAAACACACTCGACCAGTCAAGGGGCTCAATGTCACCGTGACCCCCTCATCCGATAATCAAACATGGAGCAGTAGCATTCCCACAAGGTGTGTTGGAATTGTACTTTAGCCAATTAACATAAAATATAAACCAAAGAGAGGCTCGCTGTGCTGCAGAACCAGACATCAGCTTCTGATTAAATAGGACTAAATGAGCCTTTGTTACAACAACTTTATAATTGTTGAAATTACTTTTTGCTCAAATGGCAATACAGTATGATCGAACTGTAATAATAAACTATACGTAATGTATTGCTGTCGGCCAAGTTGTGATTCCAAAACTAAAGAGCTGCTTGGGTTTGCTGACTTGCAGGTTTTGCGGCGAGGCAGGCTTCAGGCCTCCGTTGCCAAAACTGATAAAATGTGTGTGTTTGCAAATCTCATCCATTTTAAAGATGCTGTATGAAAACTTCAAAAGAGTACACCCTTTTAACTAGTCAGATTTCCTGCAAGTCACTCTATCACGAATCATGAAGTAAGACACATCAGCCAAGGTAAAACCCTTGACACAGTCTTGTGGAACTCCCCTTGCAAACTTTCATATTTAAGCTGAGCACTTAAGTACATTTTTTTTGCTCAAAGTCAGACCTTTTCTGTCCTCCTTAATCTCAAAGGCAACCAGACAGGAAGCTCTGATCAGAAATCCCTTAATCTTAATGTTACAGTGCTGCAGTGTGGTTATGTCTCTGGGGTTAGCAGATAGTGAGTGTCCTATTACAGATGTGTCATTGAATTAGGTTAGAGACACCTCCACAAAACTCAACAGTAAATTCTGGCATCTCAGTCCCTGCAGAGCCTGTTACCAAACCTGTGCTCAAGCAGGAACAAATGATCACAACAGTCCCCGTGTAATGTTTAAAAAAAAGGTACTTTGCTCGCAGAAATAATACACTCACGGGAATTCATAACATACCCAGTAGTGTTTAAGTTTACTCTACTGCAAACTCTGGGTATCTAACCTTCAGGGGACACGAAGAGCTTTGAAGCACCGCCACCACTCCACCTCCACTGCCAGCTAAGTACACCTCAGCATTTTCTTTCATGTTCCCAGTCTTCCCAGCGTACTCAGCACTCCAGCTAATCTCCTGCACTTCTGCCCACAACACCAAGTTTGGCTTTTTAGGTAACGCTTTCTCATTGGAACCCGTGAGATTGCCGACTGTTTTACTAATCTATTCCCACGTTCAGGTGCCCCGCATTATGCCTGTGCAAAAAAGGTTTCAGGGTGTTGATTCTGTCAGAATAAGTGGTGATTTTCCAGCAGTTTGTTCTCCTGATTGATGCTGAGACACGCGGACATGTTTAGGAGAAACTCATCCTACAGCTGACAAAACACGACTGAGAGTAGAGATGAGATAAGAAAGGATATTATCAGCCCATATTCCCTAATTTGATACTTATCAGCTGTTTGTTGCAACAATGATTTAGAAAGTGTTGGAAGTAAATTAAGTGTTATGAGTATATATATATATATATATATATATATATATATATATATATATATATATACATATATATATATATATATATATATATATATATATATATATGTACATATATATATATATATATATATATATATATATATATATATATATATATATATATATATATGTATAAAAGGACACAAAACCACCAAGTGTCTTAAAAGGGACATATTATGCTCTTAATTAATTTGGGTTACTACTTGAATAAGTTTACCTGCTTTAATGCTCTAAAAACACACCAGTTTTCTCATACTGTCCAGTGTTGCAGCTCTGTATTCCCCCTCGGTCTGAGAGGCTCTGTTTTAGCTCCTGTCTCTTTAAAGCCCCCCCTCCTGAATACCCAGTCTGCTCTGATTGGTCAATTTACACACGCCTGAGCCAGCATTGTTCACAATGTCTGCGGTCGGCTCTGTTGTGTTTTCAGCTTCCATTTAGTTTCACGTCTACAGTGAATATAGGCAAATGTGTGACACGGTGCCGCAGTGTGATGTCATGAAGTCACAGAATTAAAGGTGGGACTACTGACGAGGTGTGTTCAGGAGCAGTGTTTTCTGTGGGAGAGAGGAGCTCTCTTCGGCACAGACTGCAGGCTTTTTAACTTTTACATGCACAAGAATATATATAACACACTGAAGGAAAGGGAAAAAATGAAAAAGCATAATAGGTCTCCTTTAATAATATCTGAACCACGACTAAAAAGGTAAAAACTAGTCTTGAAAGATTTTGCTGCAGCCTAAACCATTTGTAAAAAAAAAAGCAAAATATTGGTTTATTGACTGTGTTTTTGATCTCTAAATCACAACATGTAAACACGATGAGTTTGTTAGCAGGAGGTAACTGATTAAGGATTCGTCTTCCAGATTACATTTGAGAAACTGTGTAATTAGATTACAATAAGAACGTCAAAGATTACTGGAAAATTATCAAAAGAACGTGAAGAAATAACAGTTTTGATGTTTTGACGTCTATGAACTGTGTTGCAGAGATATCTACTGAAGTTAGCATGCTAACCAGCTAGCTCTGTCCTGTGGTGCAGTGCTAGCAGTGTAAACACCAACATTCCCCTGGTGCTCGCAGCTCCCAGTCTGGACCAATAGCCGCATGGCTAACTGAGCTAACTAGCTAACAGCAGCTCTAGTTATTACAGTTAGCAGGTACTCTGGTGATTTGCTGCTACTTGTTTGTTTTATATATTCAACAGTAGGATTATATTACTCAGCAATGTGAGTGTTTGTTGAATTGTGATAGTGTATGTTCTGTTCTGGGTTGAGTTGAGCTTGGGCTCAAAAAGTTCTGCCATGATTGAAGCAGTGCTCGCCTACAGTGCAGTCAGTGTCATGGATTGGGTTTTCAGTTTTGTGGTTTGCTGTTTTATTTTTTTCCACTTCCTTTGTCATTTTTCCTTATCCTTATGCCCTATTAACTTCACCTGTGTCTTATTAGTCTTCCCTCTCTTGTGTATTTACGTCTGTGTCTTTCCTCTTTGCCAGTTGGGCTGTTGTGTTACCTGCGTCAGTCCTGTGTCTCCTGTGTTCCTCGTGTTCCTGCCTGTGTTCCCAGTGCTTCTTTGGTTTGTGCGTATTTAGTTTTTTTGTACTTCTTATTCTTGGTTTTGCCTCTGGCTGCTTCCTCTGTTTTTGTTTCCTTTCATTGCCAGCTTTTCATCGGCCTCCTTCTGTAACTTGCGTGTAGGATTTTGTGTATTGGATATCAGATTTGTTCTTTTACCTGCCTCCCCCTGTCTTGTGTTTGGGTCCCTTTTTGATTTAAACTCAGTCCATTTTGGGCATTATCACAGCTCTAATGTTAATAGATAACTGATTTTATTTGAGATAAGCGGGTGCACCTCACCAAGCACGAGGGGATGCAGTACTCACAAATACTCCTGCAGTTTAACTGCTCAGAGCTACTTGTGGTTTTGCCATTTCTGATTGGTAATATGCGCCTACACAAGTAAACATGTTTTTTCTCTCCGTCATGGCTCAAATCTCACATGAAAAGAAACCCAGAGAGCACATGACTCAGCATTAAGTCCGTCCTGCAGTGAGACATGGATAAGAGCTCAATGACTCCAAAAATCAGACTAGTTCATAGGAAACTGATCCCTTTCTAAGAGCTACAGCGACTCTCTCAAACTGGTAGGACATACCGCAGCTGACAGCTGCTATTTTGCCGACAATGGACAGAACAAACCCACAGAAAGAAAAAGTAACTGTGCCTGAAACCTTCTTCTTTAAGCTACTTCTACCTGTCTGTGAGCAGAGGTTCAGCTCCTGATCTTCAGTGCAGATCATATCTTGGCTGATTATAACTTCCACATTCTTTCTTATGCTAATATGCTTGGCAGGCTTTGTATATGACTTTGCCATAGGCTGCAATCAATACTATGGCCGCAGAGCATGCATAGTTTAGAAACAAATTATCAGATCAAGTCATCAAAGCATAGAGAATCCACCTGTCCTTGAGGTTGCAAGTAATTGCATAAAATCCATCTGTCTTTGTGGAAGAGATGCTCATTTTAAAGATAATGTAGTGAATGATTCAGGTTAAGGAAAAGGTGTATTTAACTCTTAGATTGAAAATGTATAGCAAACTATACAGATCACTTTGTGATCCTTGGTGTTCAGTCAGGAGAACGAGGAGGCATTTTTTTGTTGCCTCACATTGTTAAATCTGTGTCAGTGATGGATCCGTGTGGTTGCACTCGTGGCCTGCAAACTGTAAATGTGTAAAATCGACCTGAATATTTCATGTAAACCTGTGGCTGGTGTGAGAAAGTTCAAGTTGCAACGGTGTGTGTTTCTCTGGTCAGACACTCGGACAGTCTGTTCTTGGCTGGCGCTGTTTGTATCTTGTGGCTAACCGATGACACGATCTGGATGTCAGACCTCGGGAGGTGGAGGTGGAGGTGTAGCTGACTAGTAACTCAAGCCTGATAATCCGGCGCTACGCTCTGAGGGAAAGTCAGCTAAACTTTCTGAGAGCTTGACTTCTTTTTTTCTTTTTTTCACGTAGCCTACGGGTCCTCGCCGGAGAAAGCGAGGTGAGACACAGCGGTCTCACTCACATCACCTAGAAATAGAGCGTTTTGTTTCAGATAACAGAGTTAGAGAACAGGAGAGGAAGAGAATTAGATAACAGTTAGAGGGAAAAAGGAGCGAGAAACCGGGGAGGGAGGCAGGCAAGGCATGCATGCGAGTGTGTAACTGAGAGATTAGGCCTGCTTGTTATGGATAAGGGGAGGCATTGGGACAGGGAATCAGTAGTGGGGAGAGATGAGGGAAAACTGCAAAGCATGCCACGTTAGATGGGTACAGTAGGAGATCTGCAAAGGATCAGTCAGGAGTAAGAGAGAGAGGGAGGGAGCCTTATGGTAGTGAGGGAGAAGCCAAAAGAGCTTAGTTAAGGAGCTTAGTTGAGCTAGGTTAGCTCTGAAGATGGACTGTATCAAGAAAGACGGGGCCAGTGACCAGCGTTAAATCCAACCACTGTAACATTAGCATTCCTCCTCAACTCCACCCTCGCTCCATCCCTCTCTGTCCCGCTGGGTTGTGCGTCTTTCATTCCCCCCACCGAGGCATTTTCCAGGTAGACTCCGTGCTCGTCCAATCTCACACCGTACTGCCCTTTGATTGGCTCAGGAGCGTGGTCAATACGACAGTGTAACGGCGCATTTTAACAGAAAAAGTCACACACAGCACTTTGGGAAACAAGCGCCTCTTTTGTTCCACTTTTTTTTTGTCGTTATTTACTTGAAATGATGGGATCGGTAAGTAAACATGAAAACTCACATGCTGTTTGGATGTTTACCAGAGGAGGGGGCGAGGGGGGGATGAGGACATTCAGTTCACAGGTGTAAACAGAAAAACTGGAGACACTGCATTCAGCACAGATCACACTCCTCCGTCCACAGTGTCTCAGTTTAAGAACAATGTGTTGCGCAACAATGGAAAGCAATGCCCTCATTTACCTGCCTATCTTTGAACTACATAACACTAGTCATATATATATATATCAAAATCATGCTGTGCTAGATAGTAAGACACACCCCAGAAGTGCACAAAATGCTTTTGACACTCGTCCTTGCCCTTGCACACTCCCTCCTTCTTTTGGCTGCAGGAGACAAACTGTCTTCACCTTGAGAGCAAAAATCTTTGGGGCAGAAGCAACAAAAGTCTGTGGAAAACCATTACAACACTGTTCAATTAATTTTGTGAAGGGAGACACATAATGGGATGATAATGTGTGAACACAAAGAACAGAGAGGCTTTTTGCTCCTCGACAAATCTTTGGAGTTGCTGCTAAAAAGACTTTTTGTGCAATATGGATCTATAACAATTGCATAAGGAGAGGGAGAGAAAAAAATGAGGAAAGACAAATTGCCCTCTGGCCGATTCGTGAAGGTGACTTGAAGGAGCTGCTCCATTTTAGCACAAATTTCCTCCTCCTCCTCCTCCTCCTCCTCCTCCTCCACCTCCTCCTTCTCCTCCAGCCCCTACCGGCCTAGCACACAATAGTTAGCAAAGAGACGCTTGCTTCAAAGTGCTGCTCACACCGTTGCTCTCTGCTGTGCTCCTAAAGCCACTAACAGCCTGTTTTCTTAGCAGATGGATGGTGCCACTTACATGCCAACTAAAGGGCCTACCTAATCCTCCTTTGCCACACTGAGTTTGGAAAGGATCATCGGTCAATTGTTTTAGAGGGGCTGCCCCTTCTCCCCACTACCACCCCACCCTCCAACCCCACTCAGGGCAGCAGTGGCGCCAGCTCGGTGCAAAAATGATAAGTTGTTTTGTTTCCACGGCTAGAGAACGAGGACTCACATGGTATCCCTATGGAGCAGCATAGTGGGGAAATAGAAAGTACAGCAAAACATTATACAAACACACGCACATGCACACACGCACACCTACATGTGCATGCCCGCACACATCCGTACACAAATCCAACCCCATCTGAACACACATGTTATTCTTAAACTGAAACCAAAGGGCTGTCAGCATGCACTGCTCATGGGAGGTGTGTGTGTCGTGTGTGTGTGTGTGTGTGTGAGAAAACCAAGACTCTGTTAGAGATTCTCATCTCATCTGCTCTTTAACTGTCGGATCAGGGGTGTGAAGTGTCAGAGGTCCATTCTTCAGGTTTGTTCTCCTATAATTTTATGGATCCTGCCTTAAAGGGATACTAGACACCCAATAATAGCAGTAATTTCAATGTTCAGCCAAAACCTTCAGTTTAAAGAAATTTAAACATTTTGTGAAATCCACTTATTTTCTTTCTTGCAGCGACTCAGAAGAGAAGATTGATACCAATCGCATGTCTGCGCTGCAGCTGACACCAGGAGCTGGTTAGCTTAGCTTAGCAAAATGACTGGAAACACTGAGTTACCTCCGTCCAAAGGTAAGAAAATCCCTTGACGCTCACAAATCAACACGTTGTATCATATTTTTGTAAAGCAACATTATGTTATTGGCATTCTGTGTGATTTAGCGCCACCACTGTCGTCAATACAAATTCCAGGTCTGTATCAATTAGTCAGACGTAATGTAGGTGCTAACTACAAGCTGCTCTGCCCGGACCAGGAGCTTGGAACGCGTCTGTGTTGTTTGCACCTTTTTTGCAGGTTTTACACCTCTTGAGGTACAAAGCCATGGGCTAACTGGTTAGCATGCCAAGTCCAATGGCTGTATTTCTGCAACGCAATACAAAGACGTCTTTGACGCAACATCAAAACTGTGATTTCTTCACATTATGTTGATAATTGTAGTTATTTTTATAATGTTTTAAACCAATATTCTTACGTATTGCACCTTCTCACTGTTTTACAGGGGGTTATGTGCTCGTCTATTTCTGGGCTGAAACCAGTAACTTCCTGAATCTTCAGCTGGTTACCTGGCAACCGGTTTCCCTCTGTTTCATGACTTTGTGCCGAGCTAAGCTAGCCGGCTGCTGGTTCCAGCTACATATTTACCATAAAGACATGAGAGTGGTATCGATCTTCTTGTTTCATTAAGAAAGCCAATTACTTTACGTCTTTAAGGCTGCGAACGAGCCATGAACTCCCCAAATAGAGTGTATAGTGTGTGGTGGCATTACAAATAGTAAACAAAGTGGACGGTGTGTTGATTTGAACATGTGCCCACATTGAGTTGAAGTGACACCAGTTACACCTCATTGTGTTCCAGAGGAGCTGGTGTCAAAGGTTTCATTGCTGGTTCGGTCTGCGAGGTTTAAACCCCCCCAGCAAACAGCTGGAGGTGCTGAAGGTCCCAGAGGATCCAGGGTTGGGCGTGCGGGAGTGGGGGAGGTTAGTGACAGGCGTTAACACGGGTGGGTAGTTAAGAGGAGAGGTTGAGGAAGGGGAGGGGAGGTACTTAGTAAAAAAGCAGGCGAGGTGAGCTGCAGGAGGACACTGAGCGTCTGTAATCAGGGCCTTCTTCTGAGCTGAATCGTGACTTTTACAGCGCAGCACGTGCAGCATCACATTGGGTCTGACAAGAGCTCTCCCACCCAGCCTACTCAAGTCCCCCTTCCACTCCAACTACGCAAAAATGACTTTGAAACATCAAAGCTGGCATTAGCGTCTCATTTCCCTATGCAAATGCAAAACGAGAAAGAAAAAAAAAAAAAGCTTTTCAATCCTCCCTGCCTCTTTCATTTTCAGTGAGAATCGTTGCTGCCCCCTTGAGATGAAGCCCGATGCGCAGTTTTGGGGAGAAAACGGGTTAGGGGATCCTGGGGGCTGCTCTGCATTACCAAAACAAACCACTCAGCAAACAAACAATTAGACACTCATGAATTATGGACAAGCCATCTAAAATAGCAATAAAAACAAGGAGTGGGGAGTCGTGGAGCGATTGCTGAGCTAATGAAACGTATATCAGGGTGTTTTTAAACACTCAGGCAGTGGAGTACTACGTGGGCGTATCAGAGTATACTATCCTCGACACATGTGTACAGTATTTATATGTAACCTATCCTGATGACTCTGTGGACCAGTGCAGATGAGCGACTGAAACCAAGCTAACACCGAGAAGAAGCTTGGGACGAAACAGAGACGAAGAGAGTGAGGGAAAAGAAGTGTAATCCACAACGCGTGATTGTGCAGCAGCCATTTTGTTTTTCAATTTTCCCCTCAGCAACATCCACAATTCACAACCCTGTGTTTACCTCTCACAGACGCGCACAGTCCATGCAGCAATGATCCAGGAGGATATACTGAACACCAGCAGAACAGTTCCTGGACAGATGGTCATGAGGGTCTTCATGACAAAGCGTGTGTTGAAGTTGATCTTGTTGAGGGCGCCGATGCTGCGAGAGGAAGCGTCCGTGAACAGCTTGCTGTGGAGCAACATGACCCTGCCTATCAGGTAGAGTCTCAGGAACATGGGGATGGAGAGGATGATGTCCACGTCGGCATCGGCCACCGACGGCGTGTAGGTAAAGGCCAGCCGCGCCGTCCAGGTGAATACGTACTGGCCCGGGATGGGATGGATGGCACACACCAGCAGCTCCAGCACGATGAAGAAGATTCGCTCATACGTCATGGCTATCCTCCAATCGTCCGCACCATTGTCGACCATAAACAGCTGAAGAGAAACAAACAGAAAGCAAGATCTCGTTTTAGAATTGTCTTCTTCTTCTTTAGTTTGGTGTTGTTTTGTCAGCATTTTCTCTATTTTTCATCATCTTCAACCTCCCTACATCTTCAAAGTGTTTATCAACAACAAAACAGACTGTAAGAAACATATTATTCAAATCAAACCCACAGATCTTACTTGAAATTCTGGTCAAGATCTGAAAAACGTCATGCAGAATTAGAGTAAAATTTCTATGAACTGACGGGAGGATATCAAGAAATGTTTTCATTTGATTTAAAGTTGTAGCCATGAAAGTGGCATCAAGGATTTGGATGTATTTAATTTAAACGTAGTAAGTCTGGTGCAAAACCAATAAGCAAAATACTTAAGGTGAGATATTCTTTAAAGGGGCACTATGCAGTTTTGGAGAAGAAATTCAAAATCAGAATTTTAATATTTACAGTATAATGAGGTAATAATACAAACTCAGAAATATTTTTTCCATCACTGATTAACAAGCTGTTCTCAGAGGAAAATAAGGTCCCAGTACACTGTTTGAAGCTAGAAAGGTGGCAGGGTCCGCCACATATAAACAAAGTAAAACAGTATGAAATTGTGTTGTCCTTTAAGGTCAGTTTGTTTATTCAGTCATGAGAGAAATCAGTCAGTGAACTACATACTGCACCTTTAAGTCAAACAGAACAACAAAAAATAACATAAACTGAGATGCAAAAAGATGTTGCAAAGAGAAACTCGTGATATCAGAAATGCAGTCATGCATTTTGTTTTTGGAAGATATTTTTTGACACTGACTACGTAACAAACAGAGTTATACTTGTGTATTATGTGTAAACATTATTAAAGCATTCTTATTATTGAACAAGATACACTGTATCTACATGTGTACATAACTTAAAAGTAATAAAAGTATGACACTGATACCAAAATCTGCTTTGTTAAATTAAATTAAAAACACATTACTGTGGTAGACTCACCTGGATTTCCCGGGCATGGTACATTATTATAAGACCAAGCAATATAACAGTGGAAAGGCTGATAAGGCATTTCAGTGCAAATGAGTATGAAGATTCCTGTGATGAGAGAAAAAGACAAGGAAATATATATTAGAGATAGCCATGTTGATTTAACACAATTATTACATCTTTATTACAATATACAATCTGACAGTATAAAGAGGAATAACCAGACAAACTGACATGCATTTGACATCATTTCAGTGTCTATATTTAGCCTCGATAGTCAATGACTTCTGAGTTGTAAGATACTGCTTAGCAACGAGGTAAAACGAAGTAGTTGGAAAAAGACGGCTAGAATTCATGTAAACTATAATTATCCCCATGTAAACGTGCATACACACAAGCATATACCCACAGAACTATATATAGCAACACAAACACATGCGCACACAGTACTTATTAGCTTAAAAGTCTAACTGAGAGCACATAATGGGGTTTTTACACACAAACGGCGCCGTCAGGATGTTGCTAAACAATGCAGCTGCAGGTGTAGGTGCAGCCTGATATTATCTATGGATGCTGTTCGCCACCATCTAAACTACCAATTAATCAAAGCCCAGCACTAACAGGGGGACTTTCCATTTAATGGTAGGTGCAGGAAAGGCAAGGCTAGCATTAGCAGGGGGGCCAACACCGTGAGCGTCACTGGTGATAAATACGCCAGCTGGATGCTAGTGCTGCACTGTGTGTGTGTGTGTGTGTGTGTGTGTGTGTGTGTGTGTGTGTGTGTGTGTGTGTGTGCGTGTGTGTGTGTGTGTACATGGCGACCGTAGATCTAGGAAATGAGAACCTGTACTACTCAAGTCCCCCCTCTATGCTGGTAAAATGCCATTTGATAAATCAATTTAACAGCCATGGTGTAAAAACGCCGCTCTGCAGCAGGCTAATGATCCTCGGGTTGTTATTATCATAACGACACCGACAACAAATGACAAAAACAACAAGTGGAAATATTGTTCATAATCGTCAGCGTGGTGACAGTGAGAGCTGCTCAGTATTACTCTGTCCTTCGGTGGTCCATATTACAGAATGTATTTTTAGCTATCAACTAGATTGCTTTGCCCCTCAGGTCGGCGACATGTTCTCAAGACATTCTAATGTCTGGAATTGTTTTGAGAAGTCCCTGCTGAAATAACATTGAGTAAACCAATTAATCCACCTGCCAGAGGTTCAAGGATTTTTCAGTCCCAGTGCTCACTGCTTCTTAACGTGTTTCCCTCCTTCAGGGCTCAGAAAACCTTGGCTGAGCCTCTCGTGTCTGCTGTGTGATGTGACGTGAGATGGAAAATGGACCGTCCGCAGCACATGCTACCTGTCTGATGGAGGAGGAGGGGCACCGTACCACTCAGAGATGGGAGGTCATTTCCATTTCAGCTGAGGTCAGCTTGATGAATGGACTGAACCTTACTCAGTAACAGTCACAGACAAACCTATTGACTTTCTTAAAACCCCATAAATCATCCTATAGATTACCGCACTGACTTACTTCATCGTACAGACCCACACTCACATATACCTACGTGTAATCAAAAGCAGGTTGTAATAACTCGGACAGACACCGCTGGAAACCATCTCTCGCAAAAGGAACATTTAAGCCCATTGGCTACAAATGTACTTAACATTAATGCTGAAGAGTTTTCGAAGCGTACCAAAAGCTTTAATGCCTAACTATATCTGAGATTTGTTCCAGTCAGCTGACATACAGTACAACACTTTTGACAGTAGCGTATAGATCATGAATTAAAGGACTTTGGCAGGAGACTCTCAAACTTTTGATGCCAGCATCCATGAAAGCACCAGAGTTTTAAAAATAGCCTGTTCTCACAGCTACATCACCATGTGACAGTAACTTAACTTTGTCCTTAAAGGACATTATACAATCAAAAAAGGAAGCGCTGGAAGCCTCTTTCCCTACAAGCAACGATGTGTGAAAAGACAATGACACACTCTTTTTCTTTGCTGGTTTGCAAACAGAAGAGAATTATTACCACCACCCACTGATATAGTAGCGACTAGCTCTGTCTTATGAAACAAGTCCCAGTTGCTGTTAGACCTTCTTCTTTTGAACATCCTTGTAAGATTACTTATAACATGCAGGTTTCAGGACGCTGCAAATCCATTTTATGGCATAGTGAAATAAATGGAAACCAATGGCTGCCTGAAAAGTAGAGAATGAAAGCAAAATCTTGTGTTGTGATTCTTACAGGAGCCTGCAATAATGTTAAGGCTGCAAAATAAAGGTGAGAAGGGTCATTTGCAGTGACGAACCCTCAGAGAATCACCTAATTGTGCATTTTAGCACCCTTTAGCTCTTGTTTTCACAGCCCGCAACTTTTTTCTTTGGTTAAGTCCTTCATTCTTATAAACACAGTTTCTAGCTACAACAGGTAGCCTCTGATAAACCCACTGTTCACCACCAATCCATCACCAAATGGCACAGGCACAAAGTTAGCAACTAGCAAGTGAACAAAGTTAATGACTAGCCAGTGAATAGACAAATTGAATGACTCCCCAGCGAAAATAAACTAAGGACAATGCCAGAGAAATGTCAAAGCTAGCAACAAGCCAGTAAACAGACACAGTTAATGACTAGCCAGAGAGTATAGTGATGCATATAGGAAGCAAAAGACAATCTTATATCTCTAACAAGTTGGTGAAGACCAAAACACAGCTAAAGTAGGAGTAAATACTGACTTATATTCATCAAGATGCAAGAATTATGAATACAAATGAATGCTAATGCTGGAATGTCAGCCCCGAGTGATCCATAATGTTTAAATATACACACTTTGTAGTTAATGGGCTTATACGTGCCAAACTACCTATAAGGTAGTCAGTCCTGTTCAGTGTTTACTCACATACTGATTGTACTGTTAAAGAGACTGTCTTATTTCCAGAGATGAAAGGCACCGTGACCTATTATATACTGCAGTGCACTGCAATGTCAGCTCTCAGGTAAACAGCCCAGTAAATACGGTGTTAGAGGCAGCTCTAAGTGAACTGAGCGAACGATGTTACTCTCAAAATACCCTGACACAGCAGAGCTAATACGGAGCGACAATAACTGGTTAAGGGGTGGTCACCTGGTCACCATGACCCTGAGACAGGTGTCTTTGCTTAAGAGTCCCTCTTGATCCTAAAGCGTTCCTGGGCCGTCTCTACTGATCTGCTAAAAGTGAAATATGCTGCTTAAAGCATGTGGCATGTCATTCCTATCTTTTATTCTTGTTGACCTCTCTCTTCATCTCTACTTGTCTTTATCTCTCTCTCTCTGTCTGAATCTGTATGTACGTATCCCGTCCTCCACTATCCCTCTCTCCATCTCCCTCCCCTGCTGTGAGGCTGTGATTTTAGATGCTGTCTTCACAGGGATTGACAGATAGCCACAATGGCACCTGTAGTGGAACCAGCCCCTTTGGCTCGACTCTGATCCGATGCCAATAATGAAAAATGGATATCAAATAAAAAAACAACCAGTAACAAAAGCAGACCAATAGTCGAGAAATCACTGAATAAAAAAGTCCAATCAATAGGCTGTTAGTCATAGTACAGATCACATGACACTCCTTTTGATTTGTATGTGTGCAATATTCCCATCACCTTTGTTAGATAAAGTATGTCAGTGTCTGCGCTAATAATCACTCTTCATAAATCTGACAGCTGCCAGCCCCACACAAATCAAAACTTAACAATAGCAATGACAACACACAAAGCTCCCACTCATGCATCACACACATGCACAACCTACCTTAGTGTAAACCCCCCATGACAGCTCCGTCTCTGTCACCATGACAACAATCCCAAACATCCCGAAGATGAGTGCGTAGTCGCTGAGCCGCTTCCGCTTCTCAAACAGCGCCCTCCGGTGGCCGAGCTTGTAGCCAATGTCCCTGTTCTTCTTCTGCGGCGCCCTGCCACGCCCGCTGCCCTCCCTGACCAAGCTCTCGTTGGACGCCTTGCTGGGGTCTTCGCCGCCGTTGCCCTTCGACACCACCACCTCCAGGCCAGAGCTGTGCAGCGTCTGCAAGGGCTGCGTCTCCGAGTCGAGCTCCGCGAGGTTGCGGCGCGACGAGGACGCCAGGCTGCCCACTAGTGGTCTCACCACTCCGCCATTGTACTTGCAGGTGTTCATGGCTATCTGAGGGAGTCGGCCGCTGCTCTCGGAGAGGGAGGGCTTGGATCCAGCATGGCTCAGCTTCTTCTGCTCAGTAGTGGCCTGTGAACAGGAAGAAGAGCGGTGAATACAATACTATCACAACAAAAAGGGTGTAAAAACTGACAGTGGGTTGAAGAGACACACACAGGTTCGGACTTTAAATAGAGCATTGATGTGGGAGTTACATCGCTGTGGCTGTGGAGAGGCCGGAGAGAGGGAAGGATCTTGCAAAACAATTTTTGGTTATAAAAGCTGACAGATTTAGTGCTCAGCAGGACATGTGGTCAAACAAACAGTACGAACCAAAATATCAACAGTTTTTGTTTCAAAGGTCTTCTTTCTTGAGCAACATATACTGAGAGCCGGGGACAGAGACGTGGTTGTTCACTGAGAACAGTCTCAGGCTGTGTGAAGAATCGTGGACCAACATGATAATCACAAGTTTAGAGTTCGAAAACTCCCTTTATTTGACGGCATGTTTCATCCGTACTCGCTCCTCCACCAAGAAAATGGCATCAACATTTGATGCCTCAAAAACAAATAAATAATGAATGGACTTTGATGTATAAATAAAACCATATAACCAACAGAAGACCCTACAAAGTGCAGAAAATTGAATCTTTGCGCTGCACAAATTTAGATATGAATGATTGATGCGCGCCGTGACCCTGTTTCAGAGAAACACTCTTCCCCCTGCAGAGATTAGAAGCGGGCTGCCCAAAAGGAAACGGAAAAGAGGAAATGTGCACCTTCTCAAATCAGGCGTATGTGAGTGAATCCCACTATTTTAAGAGGAGATGAAAAAAAGAAAAAAACCATTTCGTTTGAAAGTGAAAGGATAAAGTGTACTGTATAAAGTGTCTTGAGGTGAGGGCAACTTAGGGGCAAGTTCAAAACCACAGCGCTGCAGCGTGTATATAATTCTGAATTTGAACGAGATAGGAGAGAATACATTAAACTATTTTTTTTAACTTGTTTTGCCTCTTTATCACCTGCACATAATGTTCCTATTTTTCTTTTCTGACCCGATGCCACGCCGACTGTTCTCTTCCTCGTCGTCTATCATTTCTGCTCTTCTTGGCAGATAGGAGTGAGTTTCTGTCCCGGTTACACAGACAGAAAATGTTCTCTCCATGCAGAGTCTGTCGAGCAGTCACCCCAGCAGCATCTATCTGCCTGTCTATCCCCTGCCCTTCAGAGACTCGGGCAGATTATCATAATGGGTTATGAAAACTTCACATGGAACAGTGCTTTTTCCGAAACAAGTCGGGGGTGTGTGATAGCACTGCTGGCCCCTTTTTATTAGCCTTGACAAAGCATGCCTAATGCCTTTAAATGTGCTGGTGGGAATAAAGAAGGGCGGCCCTAATGGAAATTTACTAACTCGGGTCCTGTGATGCTATCGTCTTGCGCATATTGTGGCTCCATGAGAACAGGACTAAAGGTTAAGGATTAGTGCAGCCCATAGTGTTTCTAATCCCCTTTTCTGTATTAAATTGCTTTTTAATCTGTGCCATTAGGACCTTTATACACTTTTGAAGACTGTGCAGTGAGTGAACTTTAAGTTTGAATGACAGGAAATGCTGTAAAAATAGATGCTGATATGGCAGTATAGTGATCGGGATGCTGATCTTTTCTCAAGGATAAATACGGAGCAGGGAGCTGAATTTTGCAAACAAATCATATCACAGCAAGTTCCTTAAAGATGCTGAGTGGATTAAAAGTTGTTTTTTGCAAAAAGGGGATTCTGGCAATTTAAAACTTTTTGGCAAGATGATGCTGCAACAAGGACTGACCTGTACCTACGTACATATTTAAAGGGTAACCACCAATTTTCCACTGTAAGTAGTATAAAGCCTTCTGTGGCTCCAGAGGAAGCTGCATGCAATCTGACAAATTGCCTCCAGTGATGTCACTGAGTGCCTAAACTGCATTGTGGGTAATGTAGTCACCAGGTTTTGAAAAGCAGTCCACAGGTCTAGCATTGCACTCCTATTACCCTATTTGACTCATTATGGAGAGTTTAAAAACAAATGGTCAAAATCGATTAAGCAGAACCTGGCGCCTACATTACCCACAATGCAATTAAGCCACTGAGTGTAATCACTGGAGGCAGTTTATCAGATCACATGCAGCTTCCTCTGGAGCCACAGAAGGCTTTATACTACTGTTTTTTAAACACATGCAGTAGACCTCCTCAAGACCTGTAAACACATTAAAATGTGGAAAATTGGTGGACTTACCCTTTAATTATTTCACTTATGCACAGAATAACAACAAACGTGATGCTCCTTGGATTTTCTCAGCTCGCGAATATGACAACAATGCCAGAGAGATCGCTGAAGTACAGACTGTGACTCGAGAACATGTTAGACAATGCTGTACTGAGATAAAACATCGCTGGATTGAACTCAACGACTGTAAGGTATTTTTATTAGCCTATTTTAATACGTGTTTGAAAATATTTTTAGTCTTTCCCAGCGCATAAATAGCTTGCTTTCTTCTTGTATCAAGCTCTGCAGCACATCAGCCTGCCATTCCTTTGAATGCACTGAGCAACTCCAAAACATCATGATTCCTTTGGTTTTGAATGTCACAACATGATGTCATTCATCGTCAAGAGAGAGTTTCCTGCTTTTGTGAGGGAAATAAATAACTCTAAAGTCCTGCTCTGAGTATTTTTAGCTCCAGTCAAACTTTCAGAGCGGTTCTGAGATGCTTGATATGTAAATTCGGGTCTTGGACTATAAAATGGGAGAAAAAAAATCCATGACAACTATTTCAAACGAAGGTTGTGTGTGTTTGAAGAAAACGCTGCTGAGCTTGTTTTGTGCATTAACAGGACACGAGTATATGTTTAACAGTTTATCCAATAATAGATTCTATTACATAACATTAATCTGACTTGTTTTTTCCCTTTTATTTACACATACACATCAAATTCAAATTATGGTTCAGTATCCCTCTCAAGGATTGAACCAACAAGCCTATACGATTAACAGCCAACATGGTCGACCACCTGAGCTAAGTTACAGCCATTAATTGTGGTCAACTCTCACTACTAAGTAAAACAGATGGTACTGTTGTGTTACAGATCAGGAGCTGCCTTCTCTTTAATTTCTCCACTTAAAAATAAAACCACATAAACATCTCGCTGGTTCTTCCGACACAACTGTAAAAAGTAAAAAGTAACCAGTGACTACAAGTTTTAAATACCTGTAGTTCAGTAAAAATATTTGCCTATGCTGAAGTGTAAGGTAGCATAAAATGGAAACACTCAATTAAAGAACAATTATGCCAGAGTTGTACTTAGTTACATTTCACCACTGCCAAGCTGAATGGCATTTATCACACATTTGGTCTTGTCCCATTTTAATATAAATTTACAGAGGTCATGACACATCATCAAGTCAAAGAATGTAACAAACCCAAAACTCATTGTTGGTGTTGGTTCAAGGTGTGGATTCATAGAGAAGACTGGACTCTGAACAAGTGTGACACGTGTGAACTGTACGATAATTGACAGTTCTCTCCTGCTATCAGACACGAGTCCTTCCTGCTCCACACTCGACAAACACAACACTCCTTCACTGGCTCGCATTGATTTTTGCTCTGGAATTTCAAACTGAACCAACATCATAAATTCCTCTAGTCGATCTGAAAAAGAAAAATGCTATGGGTTCCTCCCTTTATCAAGTTAGAGTGGGTCATTTCTAATATAATTAAACATTTCTATATTTTGTAAACAGGAAAGCTGAAAAATGAGACACAAAACATACCCCTAATTCGGTCTCCGGTGACCAATTACATGACGATTGATCAGCGTGAAATGGCCATGTTGTGACAGCCATGGGACCACATTAGAGCCTGGGATGTAAAAGGAGAACGTCCCAGGAAGGGTTGTTCTACTATCGGAAATGAACAGGATTGATCATGGACATGGAGAGCGGGGCTGCTGTTACATCCTCAGCTTTAGTTACATGTTTCTGGTGATCATCACTCACTGAACCAGGTCAGGACTGCCCCGAATACGGGCAGCGGTCCCATCGGTTAGTTTGCACGAACACTGACGTTTCTACATTTCTACACATCAGGGGAAGATTTGTGTTGGTTGAACGAGGGACGAATATGAGACGGAGCACAGGCATATTTATGGAGTGAGACACAACTTCCAAAATACTGAAACGTTACGGTTGATATGACCAAAATATAAATCTTGATATTTTGAAAGCTCCTCGTCCACCACTGTCCCCCTTGTTGGCCAAAATGACCAAAATGCATCCCCCTTTGAACCTGCCATCCCTCTCCATCCCCCCAAAGATCACTAATAGGTGGACTGCTGTCTGGGCTCGAATCAATACGCCATCCTATTCGGACACAGACTTATAATTTATCAATTATAAGTCTGTGTCCGGCCCAGGAAACCCACAGACCAACTGCATTGCATTATAAATCATTCACATGAGTGCAGGCAAATATTATAACAAGAACAGTCTGGTAAGAAAATTACAACACTTAACTGTAATGCAACCTTTAAAACCAGGGAAAGACTATACTTATGCCATATTATGATATAACAATATCCAAAATCTAATGTCTGACTTTTCCTCCGTAAAACTAAGGAGACCTTGACAGACTTTGCAGCAGGAGTCCTCACATCACATTCCAAAACCTCAAAGCACTCAATCAATTGCGTACACTCGCCCACTTAGCCGGCTGCCCAAGCTCCGTTGCTATTCGCATTTCCCCTGCAACCCGACTAAACAGTGCGGCGAAAGGGCACGGCGGGCCAGCGTTGCCCTTGTCGTCCCCTGATGCCCCCACAGAGCAGACGCGGGGAGGCTGCCTGTCCAGCCGACCAACGGCTCAATTTCATTCTGAATGGCACGCAGCATCCAGCCTCTATGAAATGGAGCCTCATAATCAAATTGAAAAGCCTCAGTGCAGAACAGTTTAAATGAAGGCAACTCTCTGCCTCGCTCCCCCCTCTCTCTCTCTCTCTGTCCGTCTCTCTCCAGCCAGCTCAAATCTAATAGAAAATCCTCATTCTTCAGTGTTGTGTGGGGCTACTGTGCTGCAATGTTGAAGGCTTATGTACCCTAAAAATGGAATTGTGCATTATAAAATCAAGTGTGTTCAACTCTGTGTGTGTTTGTGAGTTTGAGCGTGTGTGTGCCAGTCTGTTTAATTATGTGTGTGTGTGTGTGTGTGGGTGGATGTGTGCATATGTGTGCTAGTTGAACAAGCCGAACCTCAGCCAGGCACCGGATTAGGTCGGATATTGACGCAGACAGTGCGCAGCAACGAAACAAGCACAAGAGGAGGAATTGTTTGAGAGGATCCACGTGAATGCAAGCGCGTAAAAATCTGCGGACAGATGCCGACAAGGCGGACATGAAAAGAGGAACATGAAGGAGAAGAGGGAAGAGGTGACAAAATGAGGCAGAGATCTAGAAACTGAGGGGACATCAAAGGTAGAGAGGGCGAAAGACAAAGAGATAAATGAAAGAGAGGGAAGACAGCTCCCTGTGGGTGTCTCCGCCAGCCCCCGGAGTGATTGAGAGCTGCAGGCTACACTCTCCAGTTTGTCCCTGCACACTAGACGCTGTCACATTTCTCTGACAGGCCAGCGGGCATCACGGCTCCTCCGTCCATCCTCGACCAGCGTGTGGATCATTACTCAGCGCTGGTGAAGACAGAGGGAAACCAGAGGCTGCACATTCATGAAGGAAAATCCTCCATCATGGAGCTCAGTGTGCTGCGGTAATAGAAATGAAAAAAGAAATAAAACATTTAATGTCATGTTAGTGCAGAGGCTGACAAGGGCAAACACGCTGCAACTTAAAGGGTAACTCCACTAATTTTAGACATTGAAGTGTGTTTACTACTGCATAGGTGGAAAAGGTAGTATAAAGCCTTTTGTAGCTCCAGAGGAAGCTGCATGTAATCTGATAAACTGCCTCCACTCATGTCACTCAGAGAGAAAGTTGCATTGTGAGTAATGTAGGCACCAGGTTCAAGACAATTTTGATAACTGATTTTGATTTCATTTGTCTGATTTTGAACGTTAAATGAATATGCTGTTAACAAAGTACCTGTTGTGTGGCTGATGGTCACGTTTACCAGTCAGAGAATACATTCATTTAATAAATTATCGACAACTTATCACAGCTGTAGTCTATTGTAACATTGATAACACTGGAATGATTTCATTATTTCAGTACTTAGTGACGCATAAACTTTCTTTTGTTCATTTGTTTGGTTAATGTTTTCAATCAGAGACATGTGGTTTGCTCAGTTGATTTATTTACAGCAGCAAACTGATATGATGCCTATTAAATGAGATTTCACGTAAAATGGAGGTTGAACCAGGGCGCCACAGGAGCTCAGTTGGTGGAGTGAGCGCCCCATGTACAGAGGCTGCGTCCTCGCCCGCAGCAGCCCAGGGTCTGATTCCAACCTGTGGCCCTCAGCTGCATGTTATTCCCCTCTCTCTCTCTCTCACAGCCTGTTTCCTATGACTCTTTGTCTGGACTATTAATAAAGCCATGAATAGGGCAGAACATATATGCGTGTATAGCATTTCAATAGGCTACCCTATCTGATTGAAACTACATGAGACTGTGTACGAAACTGTTACGTGGATCTGACAACATTTAAATCATAATCAGGATGTGTGTGTGTTTCTGTGACGTCCCATACGGACTGAAGGCTGCTGGGAAACTGTCTGACTTCAGCCTTTTGTCTCTGCCCACTGCTGCTGTCGCCTGCTCTCCTCGGATGTGCAGCGTTTTTTCCGTTGCATTTGTTTCTGCATTTGCATGTTTGTCCTAACTGAATCGTTGCAGCACGTTCGTGTATTTCATTGTGTTGTTTGTATTGGCAGTGTGTGTTTAGTTGCCACACGTTTGCCCTTGCCCTTTAGAGCATCTGCTGTTAAAAAATGAATGGCACGCGCATACATATCGTATCTCAGGAATAACACCAAGAATTAAAATTTGTCACCTTTATCAGCATCTAAGTCGAAATGCTATTCCCTTGCAGGAGTAGAAAGGGTGAGCCGAGCCTTATCACCCTATACTTCATGTCCTTATATCTCTGTAGGGATGTCTGCCGTTAAATAATGGCTGCTTCTGCCCTTCTGTGGGATAAGTTGAAGCTATTGTAAGTGCTCCACGAACACGAGACAGTCCCGGGGACGGGAGAAGATATTCAAAGATGTTCAAAGAGTTTTCACAGAATATTCTCAGACTGACTTCACATGTCTGGTACAATCAGGACGTCTGCGGACAACTTTCTCAGCTTAAATGTGTGTGTGGGACCAGACTGGAATGTGTGTGATGAAGCACATGAAAAACATCCTGCCAAGTGTTTCTCACTTCATACATTTATTCAAACATGTACAGTCCCACATCTATTCATGTGTGATTGTGCATATTGTAGGCTACATGTTCAGTGTGTAACATCAATACTGCAACAGATCGCCAACATCTCACTTCACAATACAGCCGTGTATTGATTTAATATTGATACTGTGACATGAGACATATTCTCTGTGAATTTGACTGTTGTGATATAAAAAATTCAAACTTAATTTCAAATTTCAATATTTGATTTGTAATGACGTATTTGATTTCAAAATTCAAAGTGTAGGCCACTGTTTCTATCGTGCCAGTTTGCTGATCTGTAAGCTCGGCTATTGTTGTTCTCTTTGCTCACAGAAAATGGCTACTAGCAACCCTGCGGAAAGGATAACCAGACACCAGACCATCTGAGAAGTAATGTGGATTCATGTTATAGACGAAAACCCGGGCAAGGTAAGACTGTTTAGTAAGTCTTGAGAGCCAACTGCCTTACAGTAATGTGAGCCAGACACGTTAGCTTGTCACGTTAGCCTGTCACTTCAGCTTGTTACTAAAGTAAGGTAGCAGAAGCAGCGTGAATGAACAGAACACTGTTACAGTATCGTTTACAATATACGCAGATGAAACTAAACAAAGTAAAAGGTTGTTCTCACTTAATTCTTTTAAAAAGCGACAGACAGAAGCAGCTAAAATGTTTGCTTTGTCCGCCTGCATTGTAGTTATATAACGTAACTTCCTGGACTTATCCGGCTGCTGTAATTGATTTAAATGAACAGCCATCATTTTATTTCATCTGAGTTGTTACCGTTCTTGTCACCTAATAATTATGCTCATATCCAAATGATATGAATCAGAAAATGTCAACATAGTAAGAAAATATTTATCTTTGAGATAACTGCAAACTGTTCACTCTCATACTCACCATATCTGCAAAAAATTCACATCCTTTATTTTGTTGTAACTACAATATCTACTCATGGCTCCTGTAATGATTAAAATGGTTGTAATTAAACAACTTAAAGGATAAGTTCCCCCAAAAATGAAAATTCAGCTATTATCTACTCACCCTCATGCAGATGAAAAGCCAGGTGAAGTTTCATGGTCCACAAAACATTTCTGGAGCTTCACAGCAAAACAGTGTTGCAGCGTTCTCTGAAACACCTGAAGTAGTCTTGTTTTAAAACTTTAAAAAAAACAAGGAAAACATAAAATGGCTCCATACAGCCAGTGTACTTCAAGTCTCTCAGTGTACTTCAAATTGATTTAAGAAGACGTCATTTAAAGCTGTTTTAAAGCAAAAATCTGTACTGTAGCTGCTACTGTTAGCTAAACGTGTTAATCCACACCCGATCTTAAGCAGGTGCATGACTCCATCAGGTTTCGAGGGTGTAAATATTGTCTTAGGGCTTCTGGAGACCTGAATTTGAGCCAGATGAGCTGTATGGAGCAATTTTATATATATTTATTTTCACAGTTTTTTAAACATTTTAAAACAAGTCCCCATCTACTCCAGTTGTTTAGGAGAATGCTGCAACACTGTTTCACTGTGAAGCTCCAGAAATGTTTTGTGAAACGAAACTTCACCTGACTTTCCATCGACATGAGTCGACAATGACGGAATTTGAGTTTTTTGGTGAACATATCCTTAAAGCACTTAGTTAATGTTAGGGGGAGATTGCTAAATCTTGAGAATGCCAACCTTGACTTGAAGCAACAGACAGGCCACAGTGACTTTTTCCGACATTTATCTAAAACAACAATTTTTCCGTAGGCTTAACCTAAGTGTTTTGGTCTGTGAGCTCATGATCCTTGGTTTTGGCGAGTCTTGAGGTCTTGTTGGTGTAACCCAAATAAAATATATGTCATGAAAGATGCATATGTGATAACATTAAATGCCATGATGACCACCTCGAACACTAAAGCCAGCTTACGTAAATGCTCACCGGGCTGATTACTTGCATATCAGTGGTCTTGATGGAATCTCCAGCAGGAAGACCCAACACACCAACTCAGCAAGAAAATAAAGGGCAACAATATAATCTACACACAATAAATTGTGACAATACTTTTAAGAAATCAGGTTCAGCATTGCAGTCGCCTCGGGGACGCTATAACCTTTACTGAGGCAAAGAACTAGACTTAAAATATGGGGCAATAGCAAAGACTTGCAGCAGAACAAGATGAGATTCCTTTGCTGTGTAGTTCACTGTTGGCATCATTTAAAGATCACATTCACTCCAACTATGAATCATCTGGAACATGATGTGGCCATCATGACTTTTATGTGTATTTCACAGTGTAATAAAACAGAAGGACAAGTGAAACAGAAGTATGAGAACAATGGCTACTACAGCATGTGCACATTAGATTAAAAAACTAAGGACGACTCTAAAAATATCTCCTTTCACAACAAGTAAATAATTCATGATGAATGCAGAGCTGTGGCTGCTCACGACAGCTACTACAAATCTGTAGTATCAAAGCTAAAAATGTCAGATTTAATCCTGTCGCAAAATCAGCCTGTAGATTTCACTGTCCACAAGAACAAGCAGTTAGAAAAGATGGTAGCTGGATAACAGAGACATTTATTAGCCTCTAGTAAAGCTCAGCCTCCTTCACGCTCCCCGTCTCTCTCTTGCTCTCTTCTCAGAGATTAACAACAAAAAAGTTGCCAAAAACAAGACGAAACCTCCACAGAGAAAAAGGACACAGGTACATGCCTGTGGGAATGTGTTATTGTTAGGACTAATAACGTTCTCTGTTCAACAGAGACACAATGCTATTATAATTAGGAGCCAACAAGGTTACTCCACGAGTACTCGTGTGAGTGTGTGTCTTATAAATTAGGTCCTGGGGAGATTGGGGTTAGAACTGATGGGGGGGTTACTTTTCCGCTGGGACGCCCACTGCCTCATTAGGAACAATTTCAATTTCCAGCAAATTAAAGGAGGGCGTTGTTAGAAACCTGATTTTGTAGATCGGGGCCATAATGGATGGACTGATGTCCTGGTAAACGGTGAACAAATTGAATCTGGAAGCTGGTGAAGTGTGTGAATAATAATAGGGACCAAATCAAACCGCTGCACACGTACTAAAATACATATGACACACAAAAAAACATGAATAAAAACATGGTATTTTAAACCATGAACCTATAAATGATTCATACTTACCAAAGTTTCTGAACAGGTCCAGTACATTGCCTCAGCTGGCGACAGGGCTGCAGCGGCTGCAACATAATCCTCTCAGGCAACTCCGACTGTCAAAGTTGCTTCCACAAAAAGAGCTTGTTTTGTGCCACTGGCTGAGGTTGTTATGCTAAGTGTCAGAAACAATCCCTACTGAGAAAGACCTTTTTGTTAAATGATGAAGGTCCGTCTTGATACCAAAAAAACACAAGACTCCTTCAAGGAGAAGTCTTGTTCTGAAATCTCGCAGATTTAAGTTTGCTGGGAGACGACAGCAACAGCGTTTACCTTGAGCAACTGCAGGAAAGGTCTGTCTCTGTAGGAATAACTTCTGTAATGTTTACAGACATTTTGAATAACAACCTCAACCTGTCAGTGGCAAAAACAAGCACTTTTAGTGGACATAACTTTGACTGTCGTAGTTGCCCCAAAGGATTACATTGCAGCCACATCATGGCTGCCAGCTGAGGCGATCTACTGGACCGATTTCAAAACTTTTGGTAACTTTGAATAGCTGAGGGTTCATAACTTAACTCAGCTAAATCTGAACAAACAGACATGAAATACAGTCAACTTGGACTAGACTTCCTGAGTGTTTATATGGTGACCCCAGACCTGCAAAAGATATCGCGAGTGTAATGATTTGAACTCAAACCAACCTCACCAAGTGTTTTGTTTCTATACCTATTTCATAAAACCACTTCGAAAAAAGATGCCCAGAAAACCCATCGTTTACTTCATCATTTCACCACAGGCCTGGACCTGCATCATCTCTTAACACCATCGTCGGATTAGTTTTGTGTATTCTGATGAAGCAACAGTGTTATTAAATGTTGTTGCTCAATGATAAACTTGAAGGCATCGACAGCACTCACTACTGCAGAATACTCCGGAAACTATTATCATTTAACCAAAGATGATTACCCAGAGAAAGACATGTAACTTGGAAAATGGTTAATGGGGACACTTAAATCTCAGTGAGTTTGTTTGCAATCAAGAATAAAAAAGTAATAATAAGTGGTTCAGTCCACTCAAGTAAAATGGATTTGAATTCATTTTTTCGAACAGAGGTGAACTTTGTCCTAATTGTTTTTGGTTAAATCACAAAGTTTGTAGTTTCAGTTTTTATTTTTCTTAAAATCTAAAGAACAAAATGTTTTTGTCCTTCAAAATATCACACTGCTCTTCACTTGTCATTGGACTTTAAAAACAGCCACGCCAGGTTAAATATATGATGTTGAATATCTCACATCCGTGTTGATGTTGATGTTAAAGCCGCCATAAAAGCTGCTCCTTGAGGTTTGACATTGTACACTGAACTAGGACTCAAAGAGCATTTCAACGTTGTACTAATCATTTCACGAAAGCATCCTCATTATTTTTAGCTAATCAACAGTATTGCCCCATTCGCCCCCATAGACTCCCATTATGGCTGATTGCCTGATTGATGCCAGATTTGCACTGATAACCTCCTCATGAAGCGACAGATCCTGTCCTTGACACATTTCCACATAAACTGAGTCTTACGAAAGGAGCTCTCTCGGTTTAACACCACTGTAGTCTCATAGCAGGTGATGTTAAACAAACTGTTTCACAGAAGAACTGCATCCACAGAATAATAATGCCTGAAGAATGATCAAGGATTTAGGAATTGTGTAAAGGAAACTCAAAGCACTGCGAAACATAATGTTTACAGGAAATACATGGGGAATACAATACAATGTGGAAAAGCCCCAAAAGTTTAGTCAGTTGACTGTGTTTGGGTTTCCATCTCGTCAGAAAGCTTCATGCTCTCTTTCAGGCTTTGTTTTATTTGATGAGTGATTCAGTGTTTGGAGTTGGGATATTTCTCAGTGATATTTATGCAAAAATGAATATAGTCTGTAATGACAGTGAGAGGGGCACGGCGTCTAGCTTCTGGGCAAAAAAAGGTAAGTCTTTTGCCAGCAGCGTCCCAGAAATATTTAACGATAGTAACTTAGGTTGTCTATGACATTGACAACCCCAGAGTTATCTTCTCTAGTGTCCAGCATGTCTGTTTGTTCTCATGAGTCCTATTCAACGCTTGGTTGTGAGACAGACTTGCACACACAGCTCAACTGGAAAAGCTCCACTTCAGTGATACAGTACAAAAAGTTTATTTTCAGATAACGTGACATTAGACATCACATGTATTTCACATGCCCAAACACAGATTTTGTTTGGCCTGGGCAAGTGTTAATGTTGAGCCTTCAATAGCGTTAGCATTCTCAGGTACGAGCTCTGTTGGTGGATACAAACACATCAGACTAAGGAATCTGCATCAGTACATGCATCGCTGACATAATGTGGATATCTGATAATTGAATTACGCCAGGACTGGAACACGATACCGATATGGGTCAGGATCGGTCCCAGCTCTCGAGGATTCTTATTTGAACACTGTCAACTGCAACCGCCTCCTTTGACAAAGTGTTTCCAAGAAGTGGGAATCGAACACAATTCACAGATGACAGGTTTGGAAAAGCACAGAAAAGAAAAAGACTACAAGAGATAAAATATTGTCTCAAAGAAATTATAGCATATGTGGGAGTGATTAGTAGAATAATAGTGTATGTGAGTTAGTTTAAATAAATACACCACTATTCTATATGAGGTATTGTGATAGAGTGCAGTATGTGAAACAGAACAAGTGCGTGTGAGGGTGTATGTGAAAAGATAGTAGTGTATGGATGAAATACTAAAACTGTGTGGCAGAGAATCATTGTTTGTGTGAGAGGAAATACTAGTATATGAGAAAGTAATTGTATGTGTTTGTGGACAAAAATCTACAAGTGACAAGTACTAGTAGATACCCCCCACTGTCATTCACATGTACAATTATCCTCTCATACATATTATTGTAGGGTCTAAAGTGAGCATAGGTAAGAGTGTATATGGAGTAGTTTGTGATTGTGCATGTAAGAGGGCATAGTAGATGTGAGGGAGACTAAAGTGTAGCATTATGTAACATCGTGATTTATGACCTAAACGGCCTCTCACACAAATATTTTCCTCCCACTTATCAAAACGACCAATAACGCATGTGGTCCGGGGCAGAAGACACACAAGCACGCCAAACCACAAAAGCTTGAAATATAGCTTTGTCTATGTGGACCCAGAGGACTAAACCATCTTCATTAGGTGACAGTCCCCACAGGACCACAGTGGCCATATATTCCTCACAGAGATTATCGCTCTTTAGTGCCCCATAACCCGCTCTACAATCCCACAACTCTTACCTCGTATCCAACGTGTTCACTATTGAGAGATCCAACAACAGTATCACTGTATAAATGCCACCGCCTGACAACTTCCATTTTCATTGTGAGGTGATTGTAAGTCATTTGAAAACGAGCCCCTCGGTAAATTCAGGGCCGAGGCACTTTCTTTCTTTCCCCGAGGCAAAAACATCAATAGCGGGGAGAGAGAAGCCAGGACAACCTATAGCACAGGACAGATCGATAGCGCAACAAACTCAGTAAAGATTGACTGGAGAGTTGCCTGGAAACGTCCTGCTTGAGATTTATGACGGGAGGAGGACACAGGGCCGGCAGGAGAAGCTACAGGACAAGACAGAGTGATAGGAATCAGAGGAATTCTCATTTTTTCCTCACCGAGAGAATTTATCCATTTTAAATACTGATGAAAAACATAAACAGATATGTGCAGTTTTACATGAGAACTAAGAGAAGTTCACAACAAAATATATATCAAAAAATATATATACATATGTTTCCTCTTTCCTGTGGTTGATTCATCTAGATTGATCCAGTGAGCGTTAAGGTTAGCTCGCTTAGTTAGCTTAATGAGCTAGCCTATCAATTGGTAAAGGTATAGTTTGGTACAAAGAAAATAGTTCCTACATGAAACTGCTCACAACAAGGTCTGTACATTATCTTGACTAACCGTGATTTCTGAAAAAAGATGGTTTTCAAAATGTATTTTTTGGTTCTTTGAGCACCTCAGGATGAGCGCCATCTAATTCCATTATGATGTAGAGAAGGTAAACATCTCTACAGCTGATATCTTCAACACTCGACAACTCGCACCAAAATAATCTAGATGGATAAATAGCAGGACAGGTACGAGGAAAAATATGTGTTTCTAATTTTGGGGAGGACTGCCCCTTTAATCTCTACTGTGTTAATCTGAAAAGCATTTCATTTCATGCCCCCATATTCTACTTTATCTTCCATTTTCACTTCTAAGATGAGACTGTACCGTTGAGAAAACAGGCAAAGAAATCCACCGAAGCAGTCGGTATACATGTTTGACATTCCAATGAAAAAATTACTGAAACCGCGACAAGATGAAATGAGAAGATATCAGGTTTCATTGCTCCTCCTGTACCATATGTCAGCCGGCTCCAGCGTGCTCAGACTGGTGCAGTGGTCTCCCATAGACTCCAGCTAATTGAATATCCTTATCTGGCTCTGAAGCCCACTTCTCTCTGGTGAATTGAAACAAAGGGCAGATGGAAAAGCTGTACATTTGTATTCAGCCACAGACGCAACGTAACACACACATACCGACTGTACTTTACTGCACCGCACATAATCTTGTTTTCAGGTACCATAACCAGACCCACCACCGTACTGTACTACAGTCGAGAGCAGCTGTCTTTCATGCTCGTATATTACGTCTCATGATAAAAGTTCCGGGAATTGTGCTAACAGCCTCCAGCTGTAATTTTTTTTCTTTGGTTATGAAATTAAGTGCTACAGTTTTCTAATGCCCGCCGGGCCCTTTAGTGTAAATTGATTCTATTTTAAAAGGCCTTTTTTTTCCCAGTCTGACAGAAAAGAAGAGCAGAAACGAGTGATCGAAAATGGACTCTCTCAAAGAAAAGAGAAGGGAGGGATGGAAGGCAGCATCATTCGTGAAATGGTTAAAGAGAATACGGCGATTACAAAAGGGACAGTGCGCTGACCGTGATGGTGGCCCATTAAGGGGTTAACAGTCGGAGGGGAGCCGATAATGGAGGTTGGAGCAGCTGTATAGGAACTACAGCACGCAGAGAGCCACACACCAAAGAGAAAAACAAGAGTGAGGGCTCTCATATCAGCATCGTGTGAACAAACCCGATAACGCTCAATAAAAACAACCATCACATATTGTTATGAAATCGATGCTTTTTCTTATGGAGTTCTGCAACAATACTGCATCACATTCACACCCATTTGGTAGGCTACGTTCACCCTCTTTCACCCTCTCAAACACGACTGCAGATGCATAATTAAGCGCATACTCTAACAGGAAGCCACTCTCGGAGAGGACGACAGCGGAGGATTCCTGAAGAAGAGGGTCTTCCACATGACTACAAGCTGCCAAAGAGTTAATTTGACCTCTAACATCTGAAGACAAGACCGTGGCATCCACATGATAATGATATACTACAGCTATCCTCCCACTCACTCTTTCCGTAACACATAAACAAAGGTACAAACCCACATGCAAATGTATACAAATACACAAAACGCACGCCGCAGAACAAACACACACATACCAGGCAAATTCCCCCATGGAGCAGATGTTTTTCTGCTGCGTACATTGCCTGGAGTCACCCTCAGCGGACCCTGAACACATCACACTGTTGCTGTATGTACATGATAGCTGTTTTATATTCTCCAGCTGGGTGATTTGAGGTAACGAAGGGGAGGGAGGGGAAGCGCCTTCATTCAACTCATCTTCTGTTTCAATTTGTAAAGCTTGTGTGTTGGAGAAGAGCCACTCTGGCTGGCGGTACACACATATGCACACGGTAATTCAGACGCGCATACACACAGAGGCCTCCTGATTAAAGTCTGGGCTAAAACTCTAATTCCCACAGAAACATCTTTTGTTTTTATAAAGGTAATGCATGACTTTTCTGTAAACAGCTGAAGGCAGAGCAGATCTGACTAGATCAGCTGAGGCTTTTTTGTTCATCACTGAATATTTATCAGTGGCCAGAGGAGGCTGTGATTGAGTTTTACAGGGAACGGTTGTGTATCATGTGCTGTAAATTAAGTAGTGCGGCAGCTCAGGGGATCAGCAGTCAAACTGTGACCTGAGGGCACAAAGACCTGATGAGATGGAGAAAGAAAAAAAATGCGTATCCAATGAGAACACACATGAACACAGCGAGTGCGCACACACACACAGACAAAGCAAACACTCTCTGTATGGAATTTCACAATGGCAGAAGCAGCTTTCCAAACTTTCAAGGGCAGGCTGCAAGCGGAGCGTTAGTCGATTGTGTGAGCAAAGTATGATGAAATCACACATCTCTCACATCTCGTTACTGCACCCTGCTCTCCAACCAAACGCTGTGTTTAACAAACATTCGAAAACAGCCAGCAGGCAATATTAAAATGACTCAATGAGCGCACACGTCGGGTGGCAATATCATAAGAAATGTGGAAAGGCGCGCACACAGGCGCACACACGCAAGCACCTGCGCTTGTACCTCCACATCACTGTACGTCTGAATCTCCCCGGCATTGTAATGAACGCCAAATATCTGCTTACAGCTGCATTACTCACACTCTCATACTCTTTTGTGTCGTGATCACGCCCTAACGCTGGGACAGCCTCAGATCAATAACCTAATTAGCCATAAAGCATATGCATTGTGGTGATACATTATATGCCTGGCATCCCTTGGCCAGCATCTCACAGGAATTACCATATAAATGAACTGCGGTCATTTATTAAGCAAAGAGCCGTGGTGGGGACTTGGCATGCTGACGGAGAAGTGAAGGGAGAAAAAAAAGTTACAACACACATTAGGAAGGGGAAACATCATGAGAGGTCCAACAGTCAGGTTACAAATTGCATTGACTGCTGGCAGAGCGAAAACATCTGCCATGCTGTGACTCTACCGCCGGAGTAAGTAAGCAGCGAGGCTCGCGGCGACTGAGGAAAACCCCAACGCGCTTTCTTTTTCCACTCTTTGTATTCAACTGGACTGCAAGTAATTCAATACACTTCTCCTTGTGCAGGCTCACTCAAATGAAACGCAAAGCGAATGAACTATATCAAGTGGAGCACTATTTGAGCCACTTACACCTAATATCAGTGTTTGCGTGGGCTGCCCTACAGTGTGTGTGTGCGTGTATGTGTGTGTGTGTGGACATGTGTGCAACCCCCCCACTGCATGTGTGTTAAAATGAATGGTTAATCCTAAAAGATAGTCTTGTGCTGCACATGAATCCTTGACCAACCCCCCCGAGAGAGAGACTGCTACACAATAATACCAGGCTGATCTCTCCATAGCAACACACACATGGTAACACAAATCTATTTCAGAGCAGGAGCGCAGCACAGCACTTAAACACAGCGCACAAAACAGAAAAAAAAATAGGGAAAACAGCAATCAATTATTAAAAGAGCTTCATGTTCATACTTACTGCCTGTGTGTTGCCAACTGCAGCCAAAACTAAGAGGCTCCCACTGCTCACACCTGCCCCTCTCTTCATACGATTGTTAGCGTTATCAGATCTACAGCCGGGCCACTCCTTCGTCATATATACAGAGGATGTGAACTAGGATCTGCCCCTTGTCTGACATTTAATTTTTCCTCAGTGGGGTGTGTTTACTTTAAAGGTGTTGGCTGCCCTCGCAGACTGGAGCGCAGGAGGCAGTGGAAACATGGACGCCTAATGAGAGAAAAACAAACGCGGGGCCCTGTAACAGCAGCGGGGAGATGACCGATAGAGAAAGTTTAAATCAACGTAATGCTTCTCCTGGCATAAGCCTGCTGGTAAATCATAACACTGTAAGCAGATCTGTCGACATCAATTGTTCCGAGGCTCCGGCGCTCAACATTACCTCAGCTTTATTATGGAGCCAACACAAACACACAACTGATAAGATAAACTACTTTCTTTAAAGAGAGCCGGCGGCCCAATTACCTCAGCATTTTCCTTAATTTAGACCGGAGGACAGCCGAAAAACAGGAGCGCTCTGGTAAGTTTCACTTAGAGTAAATGATCTAAGTTATGAGTGGAAGAGAAAACAAGACTTTAAATGGGCGTAAGCAGCAAAGCTGGACACATTTAGAACAATTTTAGAAAAGGGTTAAGAAACGTCATGAGAAATACTCGTCAAAGCTCCACACAGACAACCACCACTAAACACAACCCCACTAAATCCTCCAGTCAGCGTCGAAGAGACACTAAGTTGGTTGCAAGTGCCACTTTGATATATGCCGTGTTGACCTTTCCCAGATCATATGGGGTGATTATACGCGTGTTGGGCTGCAGTTTGGCAGGATCTGCACAAAGGCTTTACTGTAATAGCTTTCCTCCTCTTTCAAGCCATCCATTCTGCAATGACACATATAACCTTATGTTCTCCAGAAAAGGTGGGCTGGTACTCGGCTGACACACACACACACACACACACACACAGCTATACAGCAGAGCAGCTTACAGGCCCGGTGGACCCGACAAACATGGGTGATGTGACAGCAGAGGAGCGAGACGGCACCAGGCGGGATATTTTTATTTCTTCTATTTTACTATTAACCCTTAATATGATATATACATGAGACATTCTTCTTAATCATCCTGCAGCGTCAGACAAGCCGAGCTGAAACCATCTGAAAAATAACAGCCAATTATTTTGATAATCATTTAATTTAAAGGTGCACTGTGTTGTTTCGGGGAAGACATTTTAATCAGAAGCTAAAGATCTTCATTGACTGATTTTTTTTTTTATGCCTGAACAAACTGAATAAACAAACTGACCTTAAAGGACAACACAATATCACACTGTTTTACTTTGTTTATATTTGGCAGACCCTGCCACCTTTCTAGCTTCAAACAGTGTTCTGGGACCTTATTTTCCTCTGAGAGCAGCTTGTTTATTCAGTTATGGAAAAATATATATATATATTATTATTTTTTATTATTATTATTTATTATCCAAAACCACACAGTGCTCCTTTAAGTCACTTTTCAAACAGAAAGACCAAATGTTTTCCAGTTAAAGCTCTTAAATAGTTTTTTTATTTGTTATTTTCTTTCTTTGATATGAATGGATCATTGGGGCTGTTGAACAGACAAAACATGCTATCTGAAGATATGAACTCAGGGTTGGAGAAATTGTAATAGACATTTCCACCATTTTCAGACATTTCACAAACCAGACGATCGCTCCATTTATAAAAATGTCTTTTCAACAATGTGGAAAACTTATTTTTTCAGGTTCAAGCTTCTCAAATATGAGGATTTGCTACTCAAACTGAACACTTTGGGGATTAGTATTGCTGGTTTTACAGAATCTAAAAATGCTCCGTTGGGATTTATTCCAATTTATTTGACAATTAATGAAACTGTCAGAAGGAATCAATTAATGGAAGAGTCTGACGTCTCAATCATCTCATCTCACCCTCTTCGAGAAAGCAAGAAAGCTTATTTCCAAAAATGTCAAACTATTTCTTGATTTTTATTTTTTTTTAAATCAACATTAACTGATAATGTAAAGAGTTGTTTGCTCTAACTAAATATCAGTTTATTTTGTCACCGAGGATGCACCAGGAAGGATTCTTCAAGCTTACACTCCTACAGATCGCCCATACTATCCCAGCAGGGCACAGAAGTCACATAAATGCAATAAAAAATATGAATCTGTTGGTGGGTTTTTATTTTGCCTTTTCATTTTTAACTTCTCAGGTATGATATTCCTTTAAAAAAAACCCTGTTAACTTCTGGTGGTGGACGGCACCAAACTTGCCAAACTGTACAGAGATTAATCACAGGTTCCTGCCTGAACACGACGTCTGTGTATCCTCAAAATCGGCCCTGTTAAGCGAGAGCAAGTCCAGCAGTGTTTACGCACCAGCGTGTCCCTGCAGGAGATATCACCATAGCAGTAAGTGGCAGGCATTAGAGTACTTACACAGTCTATCACAATAGAAGCAGCAATGCACCTTTCAAAGCACAATGTTATTGAGGCCGGACACAATATCGTACTACCTGCCATCAGTCCAGTGGGCTGGCTATCGGGTTTCGGGGTGTGCTGTGGGATACTGTAATCGTATACACTTTATCAGGCTTGTTCTGTCACAAGTGTTTTGTTTAAGGGATTTCAAACGGGAGCCGGTGGTATGGGGCCTGCCTCATTGAGGGCGAGTCAATAAGATGTAACCACGATCCCACAAATATCCGTGAATAGACAAGCGTGTCTCGCCGTATCAAAATACTTGAGCGAGTGGAAAAGGTTTGATACTGAGGCAGAGTCTGTCATGGGAGAACTTGTAAGATTTTTCCTTTCAGAGTTCCATGATTGAAACCAGGTTATGTAATAGTTGTGTAATAAATAAATGTCTTGTTTACAGCGGAAATTACATAAAGCTGCAAGACAAAGCAGATCATTTTGATTCTCAACTGCCATTTTGAGATTTGGAGTTGTCTTGGAGATCTCAATTAGTGGATGACTTCTTCACATTGCTACTTCCTGTCAGAGTATGTTGTGATCATGACTGGTATAAAAATGTATGTAGAAGAAAAAAAGTAAATTCTCCCAGTATCATAACCAGAGTGGATTTAAAAGACATAAGAGTCCCACAGCTTGTTAACATCCCAGCTGCTTTAAACAGTAATGAGTATTCACTCGGACTATTTTTCGACGTACTAAAGACTCTTTGTAATGACGTTTTACACTATAATTAGTACAATGTGGGCTGTAATTCTCTACTATACAGTAATAATGGTGTCACAGCCTCCTTATATTCCTAACGGATAATAGAGGTAAAAGGATGGATATCAGGTTTTCTCTTCATTCTTGGTTACTTTAATGGCCGTCCAAATAAAGTGAAGCACATAACATTAGCTTTAGGTATTTGAACATCGAGTGGAAGACCCAATAATGTCTGAGCAATATTATTGTTCCACTATTCTGACTTTACCTCCTGTCTTAGGTTTAGTTTCCCTGTGATTTTTACTTCAAACAGGATGGTGGCAACTTGTAAGAAGAAAGTTTCCTTCCCCTTCAGTCATTTGGTCATTTCGACGTTCTGCTGATGCTCCAAAATTGAGCCAAGTTCAGAACAGTCATGTCAAGGTGGTTCGACGTGCCACCTTTTGCTACCGGTGCCAGCTCTGCCCCTGAAAACAGCTGCAGCATTTTAAAAAGGGAGTCTGGTGCTCTTATTTAGATGCGGCACCCTCATCGTCGTCGGTGCCTCCTTTCCTTTCCTTTCCTTTTCCTTTCCTGTGATATAAAAAAACTTTGAGGGCTCCTGCATGGAGTAAATGCTGGGGGAGTGAAAACAAAAACAACGATGGGGGACTCAAATAATAAGCTGCACCACCGAAATGTTCATAAATCTTGTGGTGTGACCGTTAATTAGCCACGTTTCTTCAATTAGATTTCTCAGGGGAGATTAAAGCAGTTATTTTCCTCCTGTGAGATGCTAAGATCGAGAACAACAATGTGTTTTTTCTGGCTTACAATTCGCTGCAAGATTTAAACTGTACCAAAACAATTTGCTCTTCGACTGAGAGCATCCAGCTCTCTCCTCTTTCTGACTAAATATGGAGCAAATGTACATGACGATGATGTTTATTGCTATAAAGGCACTTTACCAGATCATTTATTGCGAGGTCGGCCTGAAGTACGAGCATTTACACTCTACAAATTCATAATAAGAAACAGATTTGACATGATTCTCTTCTTCGCTTCTCTTGTCTTGCTCTTTTATCCACACACACCCTGTCACCACCATATTTTAACTTATATATCATCTCCTCAGTATGTTTCCATGTTGTCTCTTGGAATATTTCTCCTGATCAGCCTGCCTGTCCTCTTGGTGTGTTCCTATAACTCTATTATTCACATTTTCTGCCACACACGACATGGCAACTGTTGAGTGCAGCCCTCCATACCACTGTGTAAAGTGAGTTTTGGAAGTATGTTAAAGAGGCAGCAGCTGCTCTGTGTGACAGGTACAGGCCCGGTGTTATAAAGCACTGTGTCAGAGCGGTGTCTGGAAGCCACGGCATTACCATTCCCCCGCTCACAAACCCCCTCTGCTCTGTGGAAACAACAACCGCTTTGTCTCTAATTCGGCTGCCGCGGAGCGTCATTTGAATATCTTCAGTGGGCTCCCCAAAACAACACCGCAACATGGAACAGGTGTGTGTGTGCGCGCGCGCGTGTGTGCCAGCCATCGCGGTTTGTGCATGCGTGCGTTCGCGCGCGTGCCCGTGCAAGCAAACGAAACAAACACCAGGTTAGATAAGAAATGTCACGCGCTGGGTTACATGTGCGGTACTTTAGATCGGTGCGTTTTTTTTTGGGGGGGGGGGGAGCTGCCTCACACTGAATGACGCTTCAATTACCCTCATTGTACACACACACACACACATACACGCACACATATATATATTTATATACACCACGCGCGTGCACACCGTACAAAAAAATCATATCAAAATCATATGACAGGCGTGGTCATTGAGTAAAAAACGTTAAGGCCAGTTTGTTTTTGTCATCGGAGGCTGATTAGATCCGATATCGCAGGAGAAAATGTGAGAACATCTACCTTATGGAGGTCGATGCGGATCCTCTCCTCTCCTTTATGCGGGCTCTCTGGCCACAGGTGATAGCTCGAGCCGTAGTTGGGGCTGTCTTTGCTGCTGTTGCTCACAGTCGCAGACGAGTTCCCCGCGTATGCCTGTTGTGTTACCGGGGGGGTTACGCGGGAGTCGCGGCTGTGTGGCTCGCCTTGCGCGGAGATCCTCCCAGACTTATTGCGGTCTTGTTCACAGTGCTGCGGACGCTGGGGACAGAGCCCCAGTGCGCCTTGCTGCTGCTGCTGCTGCTGCTGCTGCTGCCGCTGTTGCTGCTGCTCTGTCTGTTGCTGTTGCTGTTGCTGTTGCAGCAGTGGAGCCTGGTGAGTCCTACATAGCTCTCCTGAGCCGCTGGCGCAGTAGTTGATAGGCAAGCTGCTCCCCACCAGTAGCTGTTGCTGCGCTCGTAATTGTGGGATCTGTTGCTGCTGCTGCTGCTGCTGCTGCTGCTGCAGGTCCTGAGTCTGAGACTCAAATGCTCTCCTGTTAGCCTCGGTTGACTCACATACATTTAAAGAGCGCCCTTTCTGCGAGTTTGCACGGATTCCTTCAGGGGAGGGGTCCCTCTGTTGGAGTCTTAAATGACTGTGCTGCTGCTGCTGCTGCTGCTGCTGCTGCAACAGCTGCCTGTGGTCTCGGTGTCCTCCTGCTCCTCCTCCTCCCCTGCAGCGTTCCACGATGCTCGCCTGTTGGTAATTATTGGCACTCCTTCGGAGACGATCCCCCCTTTTAGATTCCCGGGAAAACAGCAGAGAGGAGGAGGACGACGTTGGTGGCGGTGGTATAGGCGGCGGAAAAGGTGGGGAGGGCTGCGGTGGGAGAGGATCGACGGGATGGTGCTGATTTTGAGAAAGGCTCGCCTCCTGCTCGGAAAAACTGCAGTGGCAGCTCGGAAAAACAGGCTGCTTCTCCGACTGCGGCGGCGGCGGCTGCTGCTGAGAGCCGGCCGGGGCCCAGGGATCCTGCTGCAGGTGCGCCGGCTGCCCGGCGCTGAGTTCACCGGCTCGGTGTGAAGGTCGCTGGGCGGTGTCGTAGCTCGCCAGAGGTAGAGGGTCGCCGCTGTGAACAGGTCTCCGAGAGGGCTGGCTCAGACAGGGGAGCTCCTGGAGGCTCTGGCGGTGAGCGGCGGTGGTCGAAGTGCGGTCTCGGTGGTGAGAAGAGGGCGGGGGCGGCAGGCTGAAAACAGGAGCGACTGGGTCTCGGCTCTGCGTGCTGCTTGCTTGCTTCTCGTCGGGGATTTGGTGCTGATGGACAGCTCCCGCGTACCGATGCCGCATCCCCTTGATCGCCTCGTCTCGCTGTGGTTGCTCCTTTGCCGTGCAGAGCTCCGACACCCGTTCATTGCGATCAGTCCCAGCAGAATAGGACCGACTTGTATCATTGGTAGGTTTGACCAGGACCTGCCTTAAAACGTCACCGTACAGCCAAAACACCGCCTTCGACTGAATATCGGTCCATTGGCTGCTATGCGCACAGGTTGCAGCTGATCGATCACTCCTCAACGCTGTTAGGATATCACAAGAAGCGGATTATGGAGACGTGGACAGGTGTTTAAATCCCGCTCACATGGTCGATCATCTTTAATCCACTGTGGACCCGATATATCGACTTTGTCAATGTTGCCATAACCACCCTGCATATCAGAAATCACTTTTACTGCTACGTCACCCGAACAGATCCATACAGGCCTGTCAGAGATATATCCTGAACGTCACCGTACTTTATGATCAACTCTGCATTACTGCCTCCCCTGTGAGTTAGACGTCCATAAAGTGGCCTCATGATTCAACAAGCACAAGAGCAGCAATAAACACACTCTGGTGTTCATTTCCAGAACACATTGCCACTTGTTGGCCCCACAGAAAAGCACGAAACACACCGGGCCGTAAGCATTACCTCATGCCATACAGCCCGAGCCTCGCAGTCTGCTTTTTAATAATTTAGCACAATATGCCTGGTTTTGTATTACCAGGCAGAAATATTTAGAAAGGGAGCTTCATGCAGAGCCTGCTGCTGCTGCTGCTGTGTGTGTGTGTGTGTGTGTGTGTGTGTGTGTGTGTGTGTGTGTGTGTGTGTGTGTGTGTGTGTGTGTGTGTGTGTGTGTGCTGTTGCATGCTCTCAGTGTATCATGGTAAAGGCTTCACTGTCACAGCAGTCAGGAGAGCGGCTAGATGGAGACAGAGAGGCCGGGCGCAGGCGGCGCTGTCCGCGGTGCTGAAGGAGGCAGGACGCGCCTCAACTAAAATAGCCTCCGCTGTGGTGTCAAGTAGCCAGAGGATGGACGACTGTCCGTCACATGTCGGTCAGACATCTCCCGCAGCTGTGTGGATCATTCATTTGGTGGGAAGAGAACTTGGATTAAAGGGTGAATTCAGCTTTTTTCCCGCTCTAGTAGCAGATTATGCTCACATTTAAAGTGAGAAAGTTGTGATTTGTGAATACTGCTCATGTAGGCACGACTTCACTGTAACAGATGGGGAACAAAAACCCACAGTCCTCTTTGTGTGTTTCCTAGCTGAAGGATAGTAACACAAAGAGGTCAAATCATAGGCTACTAAAAAAGGACTGTAGAAGATACCTCTTTGATTGCTGAAGCTTCTAATTCTGTTGCTTCAGATGAACTTTCAGTCAGGAAACCTAAAATAGATAGTCGAATACAGCAAGAATACATCGAGACATTCAAAGACAGACACAAAACCACAGGAGCAATTTCAAAAACGTTGTGAAAAAAGTTGTAAATCTTCCAGTCTGGATTGGATCGTTGAGCTCTGACTAATGCAAATTCTAACTTTTTGATGCGTCACATGTCCTGGTGCAGAATAAGGACTTAAAAATCAGAAATATGCACTCAGTGGCCACTTTATCAGGCACACCTGAACAATCTAACGCAATTCAGTACTCTGCCATAGAGTCTACTTTTATGACACCTGTAATCAGTGTTGTGTAAAGTATCCAAAAGTCATACTTGAGCAAAAGTAAAGACAACGGGTTAAAATAATAATTTGGTAAAAATGACAGTACTTGAGTAGAGGTCTTAAGGTAGGCTATCTGATATTAAACTATTTAAGTATCAAAAGTACAGGTAAAAGCAGATTACACATTATCGACCTGGCCAATTATAAGATCAGATATTTATTTTTCTGATTGGAACAAGGACTGCGGATGTCACCCGTCTCTTTGTGCATGTAAAGGGTCACCTCACAACCAGTATGGAGAGGAGGGATGATTATCAAGCTTACAACGTACACATTGGCATGTGAGTGTTGTATCGAGATAGACTTTTCAATCCTTGTTCCTCTCACGATCTATAAGATTTGGTTAATATTTGAATATATGAGCATAAACAACACAACTTTAGTGCAGCAGGGGGGAGAAGTTGAAGCTGAGCCAAAGAGACAGGAGAGGCTGGAGATGGAGAGGCAGCCAACTTTCACATCATACATTAGCCATTCTTAATAAGTAATAATCCTTTCCTTAAAGCTGGTTCAGCCATTTGGAGTTTTGATGGGTCCAAAGACTGCAGCGGTGGCACACTTTGCCTAACCACTGGAAGAAAGCTGAGGTACACTCTGTTTTATAGCCGCATGAAGTACTGCAGGAATCTGAAGTCGAGCTCCGGCCAGGGCCGCATTAGAAACCTGATCATTTTCATTAAGTAATTGGTCGCTGTGACCTGTGTGAGTTCCTTGGCAAGATGGAGTTTCATTTGCTAGTTTGGGAAGCAATGTTACTGCTTCCACATGAATAATTAAATCAAACTTTACAACTCCTGGACACACACAAACACTCATTCACCAAGCAGCTATGAAAGCAGGCACATTTTCTCCCTATCTTGCTTCCCCCCCTTTCATACACCCACAACGACACTAAAATATTTCACTCAAATAGCCTCTTTCTAGCAAAAGCTGCCACCCCAATTTAGTGCCTCTTGGATTTGTCCCATGCAGCCGTCAAACTTGGCCGGTCCAGCCATGTTAAAAAGCATATTGTGTGTCTCCGCCTTGTTGGCTCCTGGAGGGAGAAGCAGCGGAAGATGTGTGACACTAAAATGGTAGAGGAGGAAACATGGAGGAGGCCAATGGCTGCGGCACGTAACATAGGAAGTAGATAAGAAGCCTGTAATTACAGAGAAAGAGAAATCCAACCAGGGCGAAGCAGAGAGATGTGTAAGTATTCGTGTGTGTGCGTGAGAGATAGAGAGAGAGAAACTGATAGTGTGTGTGTGTGAGAGAGAGAGAGAGAGAAACCGGACCGAGAGGAAGAGATATCTAAAAAGAGCAGGTGCGCCATCATAGAATAGATCAAAAGAGTTCAATTGAGAGGAAGAGAAAGACAGAAAATGTGTTGTACTGTTGAAGTGAACCAGAAATAATTACACACAGGTACAGAGATTAGCTGTTATCTTAACACAGAATCTTTGCTGAGAGATAAGTCATGTGTGCTTTTATAAACACTACTCTTACAGGTGTTCGTGTGCCTCTTACTGTATATTGTGTGATGTTTCCACCAGGTTCCTTAAGTTTGTAATCAATGTCCTCATTAAGTGTTTGTCTTTATCCCAGTGGGATAGAGGGCGTCCTTCTGAGACAGATCCGTGTAAAAAATTAGGGATGCACGATATGGATTTTTCAGCCGATACCGATAACTGATAATAATTTCACATTTTTGTATTTTAGAAATATTTTCATAACCTGTAGTTCATGCACTCCTGAGGGTGAAGAGGCTAAAACGTAGCGGGAAAAGATGGATGATTTATTACTCATAGCTCTAATAAGATTCATTGTGTTAAACTCACAGACCTCTCCGAGCACTTGCCGAACACGTATTGCAAGTTACAACTGTGCTGTTTTCTTCTGAATTTGAAAAACAACGCCCACTCCAGCGATGACATGTGTGGCTCTTGTCTACCTTGCGTGGCTTACTTAGCTAACTTCCTGCCCGTTTTGCAGTTAGCGATCCTCTCCCTGCTCTCTACGTCAACGCATGAACGCGCAGAAATAATCACCAGACAGGACCGCCTCTTTATGGAGTTCTCTGTCCTGATTGGATAAAGTGAACAGGGATACAAGAAAACTTATTTTCTCTGTTAGTGCATGAGCAGTGGGCAGTGGGACATGAGTTACTGACCAAACACTCCATAACAGTGGTTACTGTTGGAATTTAGTGCTATTTATCATTTATTCTAATAAAAAAAAACATCACTTACAGCAGCTTTAAGAAGTAATTAACTCTAACAGCTCTGGTGTGTAGGATTTAGGAGGATCTTATGGAGTCCTATAAAGAGAACTTGATACAGCGTCAGAGGAAAAGTCTGTTCATTCCTATGGAAGCTTCTCAGTGGTGCAGGAAGCCAGAAACATTTGACTTCCTGGGTATAAAATTACCCAGATCTTCCCATAGAGTGTGCATATTGGAGACTTCCGCAAGCCGAGTCGGCTAACTTCAAGTTTAGCCCTCTGCTACCCTGAATAGGGATAAGATCATGCGACTCCTCTAGACTTTCCAAATGTTGTTGGACTGAATAGATGAAGTTCTGACAGTGAAATAAGTGATGTTACTATCAGGGGATCATGATACTCAATTAGATCAGAAAAGGACAACAAAAAAAGGTCGTTTTGGGCTCTTGTGCGCCACATCATGTTGTAATTACACAGTTTGGCCACTATGACAAATTGGTTTCAAAGCTGGGTGCTAGTCTTGGGGGCTTGAGTCCGCCATGTTTTACCTTCCATGTTTCTAACAACACGTTCTCACATCAAACTCCGACACGTGCACATGAAGGGATACATGGTCAAGATACATGACACAAATACATAAGTCCAGTTAGACTTTCAAAATAAAGCCTGCCGACAAACATATTAAGACTTTCAGAATGTTATTAATGTTGTAGAGTTAAGAACAACTTGGTTAGGTTTATAAAGATCATCATCATTAAAAAATGAGTAACTACAACCAGTCTCGTGATGTAACTCACACCACGTAACGTAAGCTATGTCACTCATGTACGTGACGTCACTCACATGACCTTCGTGACATCAGTTACATCATTTATGTATATTAACTTACTTACGTTACATAAAATCAAAACAAATCATGCTTGACTCTTGGTCACAAAAGGGGTGAAAACACTGTCTCAGAGGGAAAGTCCAGTGAATGACCCAACCCCCAACTGCCCTCGACTTGGACTTTTCTTGCTCTTTATACTACGGTTCGGAAGAACAGGCTGGTTTCTACAGCAGCCCAGAATGGACAAACCAAACACTCGCTCTAGAGAGGGCCTTTTGCAAGCAAGGGGTATTCAGTTGGTTGCAATCTGCAATGACATCGCTAGATGCCACTGAATCTTACACAGTGGACCTTGAAGTTCTCAACATTATGATACTGCACTTTTGCTTATTTACATCTTAAAATGGTGCTAAACTGTGACACAATGGCTTCAAAACGAACAACGAAAAAGAAATAAAAAAGACATCGTAGAGGTTTTTAAAGTACTTCCTCTTGGCCCTGAGTTGCCATGTGTTATCGCTTTGTGTAAGGCGGCCATCTTGAATTGGTCTGTCAATTCCACTGCCTGTCATGGCTATGGCTGTCATCTCACTCGACTATGACTAACTGGAGTGATGCCATAAGGATGAAGAGTTTAGTGCTGCAGGAGCGGCAGCAGGGCTTTGATACAGTGTTCTGACCAGTGAATAATGGGCCACATATTCAACTGGACTGATGCGTCTGGTCTGCGTAAGAACACTGATATGCTGCACACATGATGAACAACCTGCGATCCTTCAGATAAGAGACAAGTCGTGACTCAACCCGGTGCTGCAGCACCATCGCACACTCGGCGCAGCCCGTGTGAGATGATACCGAAGGCATGCTTGAGACAGCGCGTCTGGGAGATACCGGCTGCCAGCCCCAGCAGTGGCAGGGCCCTGCGCCCAATGGTAGGATTTATCTCTGACAGCTGAGATCATTAGTTAGATTTGCTCCGGCTACTCAAATGACTAAGCAGCTTTGCCATCATTCAAGAAGAGGCAGATACAAGGAGAGTCATTGTTAAATATCAGCTGACATGTTAGCATCGCAAAGTCCCATAAATGAGTGGACAGGCCTGCGCGAGGCGGACAACTGTGATGAAGTGTTTTCTATTACCGCCACAAGCAAAGCCAAGGTGCAGGGGATGATAAAGTGGCCCGTGCAGGCAGCAGCTGTAACGCACGGGCATGCCAGGTGTAACATCCGAGATGAGATGAGATCCCATTGAAGGAATAAGGGGATACTCAAGAAGCATCCTGGGTAATCCTGACACGCAGCCATGAGCTTAGAGGAGCAGAGGGGTGAGACTTCTCATCCATCTCAGAGGATGAACAAGAGGGCAATTAGTCACCTTAGTCCACACAAAACACCCCCCACCACACACACACAGTTACCACCACCTTGTAATGGTTGGTTCCTCTTCGGCACTCTGGAAGAGGAAAAGGCTATCACTGCTCAGCTCTATTAATTTACTGTATTATTAGATTTGCTCTGGTTTTTAATTATGAGATTATGAACGACAATGAGAGGACAATCTTATTGTCAGCGGCAATTATTTTCACAAGAACGACAAAAATATTCTGCGAAAAGAAAACAGGAAAAAACATATTCTAAGATCTTGAAATAAAGACGACGACGATAGATTTAAAGCTCCTTTAAAAGATCTGCTTTTCATTTGATAGCTCCCACTTTGCTCCATCTGAGACGTTATCTCACAAGCTCTAAAGCGCTCTACGTCACACTCTGTCCTACCGCTCATCAAGCTGCAGCTGTGTTAATGCAGCAGTGACACAAGTGTCTCTGGGTTTTGTCTGCTGCTGCTGCTGCTGCTGCTGCTGCTGCTGCTGGTGGTTGGCACATGACGCCTTCTTCACCACACAACAACAAACACCCGCTCTCCTGTGCGGCCTTGGCACGAGCGTTGGACCATCAACCTCTGTTGACACAGCACAATGATGTCACTGCATTAAATGGAGCAGCTGATGATGAGGAGGACAAAGAGAGAGGGAGGGAAAAAAACAGTCTGCATGTGTGTGTTGGTGTGTGATACAGTGTGTTTTCCCCTGCATATAGGTGTAAAGATGATTATGCCTATATGTGTTTGTGTGTGTTCAAAACATGTGCCTCAGGGTGTGTGTGCTTGCGCATCAGTGTGCACATGTGCACACATGTGCGTACCTGTGTGGGCGGATGGGACCGGGCGTTTGACAAGAGAAGGCTCAGTTTGTCCGGTTGTAAAATATGGTGATGAGAGATAAAGAGAGGAGAAAGCTCATCACTAATGCAAAGGTTCAAAGACTCGGTGCCCGTCTCATCATCAGAGCGGCAACAAACACAAAGGAGATGACCAACTGACCCCCAGTGTTCACCACCAGCAGGCAGAGGTGGACTGTAGAAACTGTCTCAAGAAGACCCCGCACTTAAACGTCTCTCCTGCTCGTACTGATCACCACAAAAACATTTCAGATACTCTACACACCTCATCTAAAGCAGGGAATATCCCTTTAACACATACTGTTTCCTCAAGGTGTAGCTCTGTCAGATAAGGAAAAAAAAAAGAAAGATGTCATGCACTGGTGCTGTAAGGTGTGAAAATGCAAATGAAGTGAGCTATAAAGGTTATTAGCTGCACACATTACAGCCTGCAATTGCAATTTCATCATGCAATCTCTCCACACCCCTCTCTTCTAACTAAAACTGATAGAAAGGAGGATGAGGGGAGGAAAGAGGAGAAAGGGAAGGGACATACCTTTCATCTGATGGAGGCTCTCTGCCTGCAGAAGACACATCAACGATGATTATAAATGACAGCAGGAGAATCAATAGTCTCCTGCTAAGAACAGGGGCTCTCCCAGTCATTGCAGTCTGGGTGGAATAACGGGGAATACACGCTCAGCACATGCTCCTCTTATTGTTACAGCTATTGGCTGCTGCCTCCTCTCTCCTCGTGTGTTTTCTGCCCTCCTCTCCTCCACCTGTTTGTGCTCCCGATTTATTCCTATGTTGTTTGTATTGTTTTATTCTCCAGATCTCATTCCCACCTCAGTGTCGTGGAATTAATTACAGGGGGAGAGGCGTTTAATGTGATTTGGAGGAGGTGATCGATACAATTTGGACTTTTTCTTTTATCAATTCAGCGCGATTAGGATAAAATCGGACACGGTGCGGTGGGTCCCCCGGACAAGAATAAAAAAACGCTGATGGGAGCTGTGACAAATCAAGAAAAGGCACTGGAGGGGGGGTTTTATGACCTTGTGTGCGCTGACGTCCCCCTCCTCCCTCCTCCTCCTCCTCCCTCCTCCCCCCTCTGAATTGATGCGGGGATTCCTGGTGCTATTTTTAGCCTCTCGGTCGTGGAGAGCCGTGCGTGGGTGGAGGAGAGAAAGGGAAGCGAGAGGCAGGAGGAGGAGGAGGAGGAGGGATGAAGAGGATGGGGAGAAGAGAGAGGAGGAAGAGGAGGAGGAGGAGGGGGGGGTCGTGTGGTGGGGGTTCCCATGCGGACTTGAGCTGCAGCAGCACCAACACAAAGCTCCCCGCTGTGAGGGCTTTGAATCGTGACCAGACAGCCAGCAGAAACAGAAAAAGGGGAGCGCCGTGTCATTTCCTCCACACAGGACGGTACTGCTTTCTTTGATTTGGCAGATTTTTTTTTTTTGGTTTGTTTTCACACCACAGGTCTTTGAAAAAAAAAAGATGGTGATGATGATGATGATGATGATGATGATGATGCTGGTGCAGGATCTTATTGTGGAGAACGAGATGAGGATGCTGACGAGTAATAAACCTGTTTAGTTTTAGGATAAGCGTTGTTTTTCACAGCTATTAACACAAACGCAGGCCTCTCAGAGCTCTTTGTCTTTTAAATGTTTGATGTCAGACGTGTTAGCGTTTAATGAGAGCACCGGTGAGGTAATATAATATTTATTTGTTTGAGGTCTGAGCTCCTTAAAACCGAGTTTATTTCCCACACACATGCACACCTGATTGCGTTTTCCTCTTTTATCGCACATAAGAGTGTTTGGGTGTATTCGTCCAACCCCATAATAACACAACAGCGTCTCTAAATCTTGTTCACAAAGGCCCAAAACCTTCATAAGGAAGTGTCCCCATTTTAAATGAAGTCATACAATAACCAGACTGAAATCTGGAGGAAAAGTAGAGGGACTCTCGGCATATGGGGAGAGGTTTTATTATTTATCACCAGCGGACTATTTTTAGCTCGTGCTGCCGTGTTGGCGTCGAGGCTTTCCGGGCGCATGGATGGCAGGTTTCCCCGTCACCCGCAGGTCACACGGCGGGAGGAGACCCAGGCACACCACACCGCGAGGGAGAAAAACACATGACGACAAAAAAATTAATCACGCAGGCATCAGAGAGGACTCCTCCAGCTGGTTGTGTTATTCACTCACGCTTTTAATCAGAGGGATAATTACCGAGAGAGACAGGAGCAGCCGAGCTGCCGCAGAGGGATGAAGAAAACTACACATTATAAAGAAAATAGTCCCGAGCGTTTACAGCTTAATGCAAGAACACACCTGTGACCACGGGGCAGGAGATCCCTGCGCCCAACAAAGATAATGGCTACACATTTAAATTTCAGTAAAGCAGCCTAATGTCTTAGATATTTATTGATAATCGGTAATATCGTCTGATTAATATGTTCAGTAACAATAAAGTAATAATGTTTGGCTGCAGCATGGCAGAGGGATACTTAACATCATCTGGAGGCTGGTTTTCTTCTTCTCTTCCCTTGTTGTTGTCGTCCTACCTTAAAGGATAAGTTCACCCATAAATGAAAATGCAGTCATCATTAACTCAGCCTCGTGGCAATAGATTAAAGGTCAGGTGAATTTTCGTGGCCCACAAAACATTTCTGAAGCGCCACAGAAAAGACAGCTGAAGTAAGACGGGGACTTGTTTTAAAACCTGGAGAAAAGGAGCATAAAATGGCTCCATGCAGCTCGTCTGGTGTAATCCAAGTCTCCAGAAGCCCAGAGATCCCAAACTGATTCAATACAGATGTTATTCACACCCTTTTTAAGATGAAATCTTCACTGTAGCTGCGAAGCTAAAAGCGTTAGCATGCGCCCCATCTGAAGTGGGTGCAAAGGCCTGACCAAACGTCAGTGGTGTAAATATTGTCTTTTCAAATCAATTCGGGGTCTTTGGTCAAGCTTGTGCACCCATTCTGGACAGGGTGCGCTCTAATGCTGTTAGTTTTTCGGTTGAAATATTTTGTGGACTGCAAACTTCACCTGACTCTTCATCAGCATGAAGGTGAGTAGATGATGACAGAATTTTCATTTTTGGGTGAACCGTTCCTTTAAGTATAAATGCATGAATGGCTTGTTTTCAGTCTACACAATGCACAGTATATGCTGTTTGGTCATCACTGCATCATTTACACAATTGCTTAAATGTAAAGGGTTTCAAAGGTAGATGATCTCTTACCTTGCTGTAATATTTAGCCCTAACTGCCAGGAAACAGGAACATCCAGGAGGAAGGAGTTTTCACGTTCTCACCGCAGAGGATTTAGGCCGACATTGGTGTGAAGCACATAAGCTGAAAGGATCTTGAAAAATACATGTAATGGTGTTGTTCTCCCTCCTCAATAAGGGGAATAAAAGAGAAAGAACAAGAGCAGGAGAGGGAATACAGCAAAAGGCATAAAGTGAATAGACAAAAACTGAGAACAATGGAGGAGTCTGAGGTAGTAAGGGATAAAAACAGGGTTGTCTGATTGAGTGGGAGACGTGGGAGGGAGACGGGAGGGAGGGAGACTGGAGGGAGTGCATTAGAAATGATTGGAGGGGAGCGATAGAAAGAGCGTGTAGTGGATGGGGGTAAATTCAGATGTTCTGGGTGATAATGCTGCCTTCTGTCCTAATGAAAAAAAAAACCCAGATGCTATCATGCTTCTGGAAAATGCCGAACCTCCCTCTCCCTCCCTCCCTCCCTCCCTTCCTCTCCTTGGTGGGGAGTAAAGCCACTTTCTCTGCTCCTGAAGGGCCCTAACTGGCTAAACACAGTGGGGGGATTAGCTTTACTCTCTTTACTGCCAAAGTGTCCTCGAGGTGTGGAGAGGCAGCAGGTCCGTCCCTGCTGCCTGTTGCCCTCCATCTACTCTGCATTTCCTCCACCCTGCCTGCCTGCCTGCGTGTCTTCTTATCCGTCAGTCAACCCGCCTCCTGTCTCCGTCTGGCCAGCTGTTTGTCCAGTCTGTGTATTATTTGTATTCCATGTGTATCTGTGTGCTGGTCCAGCTTCTCTCTGTCTCCCCCCCTCTGACAGCCTCCCCTCTCTCCCCCCTCTCTGTCTGTCTGCCTCTCTCTGTTTGACTACCTCCATTTTGCCGGACGTCTCCGCTGCTCGCTGCCTGCTGCATGCCGGGCCGCCTGTCTGCTTCACTGCCTCTTTGCCTCCTCATGAAAGAAATAAAAAAGTGTAGAGAGGAAAGGCTCAGCTCTACCCAAAAAAAAGCAACGCTACTTTATAACTATATGTTTACAGTCTGTAGGCGTGAATTTAGGCAACTGTGGCTTATTTAAAATGGAGCTGAGGGAAACAGAACAATGACACAGACACAGTCCTAATTAAGGAATTAAAGCAGCTCAGGTTTAATTTGTAACCAGGTCCGTTCACCAGAGGATTGAACTCCTTACCTTGAATTGGCCGGTGCAAGGATGCAGCTCTAATTCACAGTGGACGTCATCTTCATAATCTATAAGTATGGTGGAACAACTATCAGCTATTAGCAGCATTGTTTTAACCTTCAAGGGACATTCTGACATTTCAAATTTTATTTCTTTCAACAAGCCCAGGAGGCCACAGAGTATTTTTAGCAGAGCGACGCCTCGGAGATTCACTGTCACTACCAGGATTTTGTCTTTTTTCCATTTCTCCATATCAATCCAGCAAAGATAAGACAGGTTCTGAACACAATATAGGCCGAGTGAAGGATGTTATATATGATGTTCATATGTGTTGAACATACACAGTAGCCTAACTCACCTACGTATTTGATCAAAGTTGAGTTTAGGGTCTATTTTACTGTAAATAAAAAATTATTACGCCATAGAAATGTAAAATTTCTGTAAATTATTGTAGCTAGGCCGACAAAACAGAGCTAAGAACCACCCCAACTAACTGCACACTAGCTACATCAAGTAAAAATTAGCTTGTCGCAGCTAGCCTCAAAGCTAAAACTACCACTCTTTATTTATAGATTTTCCCGACCTGTAAATGAAAAAATATCATTTTTGGTGAACTGACCTTTTCATAATTCAGTCAGCTATCCCACATAGCTAAGTGAGGCATTAGCATAGCTCAATCCAATCACAATGGAGAAAGCCAAACCTAGCTAAACGTGCTAATGGTGACTAGCCTAGCTTACAGAGTTCATAGCTTCCATCCATCAGCTTTTACATTTAAATGTATTAAATTGTAGCATTCCCAAATGTATCATATTAATGTCAATATACTGTAAATACTTTTAATCCTGATGAGCCAATGACAGTCACAGTGAAATTATTTATTTTTAAACTCTCCAAATGCAGATCGCAGTATTTGTTTTTATCATAACCATAACAAAATTTAAATATAAATGCAGGTGGACGCATCATCGTTTTCTAAGAATGTCCTTCATTAATTAAAATTTCCAGACACTATAACTATATAGGCAATATAAGCTGGCATAAAAAAAAAATACAGGCGACTTTTTTTAGTGACTGGAGCTCCTTGCTGTGCTCTGGGCTGGATGCTGTTTGTTGGTAATGGGCCAGACAGATGTGCTTGCTATCCATCAGCCCACAACATCTTCCATGTGTCACTAACAGTCTATTTCCCCGTGGTGCTGCCTCTCTTTAAAATGTGTCATTTTATTGTTCTGATTCCTCTCTCTTCTCTGGGGAGCAGAATATGATTTCACAGAACATTAAGTGGATGGGATCTAAGGGAATAGTGTAAGGACTGGGGATGGTGGTGGAGAGCGGCGGTGATCTGGCCTAATTAAGCCCTCTCCCCATCTCCCTCCCTCTCCCCCCTCCTCTGCTCTCACTCGCCCGTTTACCCCGACACCCCTCTACCCCTCGTGCTCTCTGATAGGTTGGTGACTTTCACCGTGGAGTGTGAAGGGCGAAGGAGTACTCCTCAAATCATAATCCGCCTGACTTTGGGAGAAAAAGGATTAGTCTAGCGGTAGCCTGAGCAGCCATGCAAAGGCACACGCTTCAGCATCCTGTGTCTGTTTAACCCTATATGTCATCAGAGAGAGTGAACGCACACATTAAGGCATCAGAGCGGTGAAGGCGTACTCGTTTATGGTCTTGGTGGACTGAAATTATATCAGGCGATGAGGCCACAAATCAAAGCAGTAGACTTCATCCAAACACTTCCACCTTACGTACTGCATGATGGTATCTGCTGGCGGTTATAATGATGCTCCCCGTGTTGGCTATACATTAGAGGTTTACATATATTTCATACGAAGGCGTGACCTCATGTTTTCTTAATGGCTCTGCCTCTAGTATCACTGCACGGGTGAGTGTCGCCAGGTGGGACCTTAACAAACCTTGTTTTCCCTCTCGTCTGGGCAATTATTACCTAGTCGCCTCCTGTTATTAAAAGCACGGGGGCCTCAGAAAAAGAAGCCCCACGGAGGTCACGCAGGGATGAAGGCCCCAGATACAAAACACATGCTCTCAACGCACCATTCAAATGACGGATGACTGTGACTGTTGGCGTCACCGTCACGGTGGCATGCGTAGAGGCGGAGGGAGCAGGAGGGGAGGGAGTCCCGCAGCTACAACACATGCCCCCTCCTGCACACCGGGCACGGGGCTCGGGCAAGCGTGGGGTGATTGATAGCGGTGCCAAGACAACATCTCGTCAGGGGCCCAGTGCACAAGGGTGCCTAGCAGAGCAATGATGGACGAGCCCGTAGACGCTACATAAAAATCGAACCCGGCATATATAACACATTCCCAGCTCCCTTTCTTAACCTGTAATGTATAGTGATAGAAATTTGTTTCGCAGTCCATTGCCGCGGACAGTGATGGATGCCAAAAAGAAAGAGCGGGAAAGGGGAAGAGGAGAGAGGGGAGGGGAAGGGAGGTGGCTCAGCTGTGTGTTTGTGTGTGTGCGAATCAGTGGGAAAGTCCTCAGCATTGAATGGTTTGCAGCTGTTTTGATTTTTGGCATTTATGCCCACGTACATCAACACAAAAACATACAGTATATATGGAGACTAGTGTGTTGTGTTGTGCAGCAGCAGTGTGCAGTCATCTGTTTTATCTCTGAGAACATTCACTGTGCATTTAAACTAATATAGGCCTCAGGTATCATCCCATCCAAGCAGCCGCCAGGATAACATGTTGACGGTTACCATTTCTGCAAACCACTGATACCGTTTGTATGTGTCATGGGATGTGTATCATATTAACATTTGTACAAATAGGTGTCATATCTCGATAACATTACATGTTTATGACCTTGGGACAATTTTCAGCCGTGATTGTGGCGACAAAAAGCAGATATTTTTTTAAGGGGAGTTGGGGCGTCTCCAGCCATGTTTGTGGTGACCAAAACAGGTGTTTTAAAGGTCATATCAACATTTTTATGTAGATTTTTAAAAATATATGTAAATAATAATAATAATACATATCTGTAAATACAGAGCCTATAGAAAGGTGCAGACTAAAAGTTTCTCTTTTCCTTAAAACCATTATTCTGATTGTAAATTAATCATTTAATAAATGTTGTCGGGTACAAAATGATTGTTTTATGTCCGTGTAAGAATTAATAATAATAATTGGTTCCAGTTTTGTCAGTCACGCCAGTGGAATCATGTGGTATCTGTGTTTCGGCAGCGATTGAGTCTTGGTTGTCGCCAGTTTGTGGACTTTCTACTGTATGCGCCCAACATGCTGCCCGAACACTAGCCATCTAGTGTTAGCAATGTTAATATTAATAACATGACCAGAGCATTGTTATAAAATAAAATAGAAAACTGAATCTAAAAGAATGTAAAGTTTCAACATATCAGTGGTTTGCAGAAACAGACATTGCCAACATTTATCATTTAACATTTAACTGCATGGCATACAGTATGCATGTATCTGCAGTTTTTCCAATGACTCAGTAAGTTTAGGTGCCACCATGTTCTAGTGTGATAAATTTAATTTCATCTCAGGATCTTTGTCAGATGTTTTCCTTTTGTTACTTCAAACTATGTCTATTAATAAGATCAAGAAGAAATAAAACAGATATATCTCTTTAGTAGGTGCCTCTGGTCGATGCTCTTCAGAAATAGTCGAGTGGTGGTGTTTTTTGCGTTAACAGCCCATTGTGTACGAGTGTATGAGAACACTTGAAACACACAGTGCACACGTGTTACATGACCCATCATCACATGTCACACTCTCCTGAACACATGCACACACATGCACACACACACCCTGACAGATCCGAATCTGTCTGTAGCTACAATCAACAGTAATTCAAAGTGTGGTAAATTATTAGAAAATGATTGTTTCATAAATATATTAATGATAAAGTAGTGAGCTACTTTTGCATTTCAAAGAGCCAATTAGAATAAACTTAAAATAAAATAATTCAGATAATTTTATGCTATTATTGTGTCTTTGTATTGGATAATTATTCTCTTAATTCACGTATTCATTCAAGTGATTCTTCAAAATTTTGCACGAATGTATAAATTGATAATAACTAACTAATTAAAAAGTCTATTGTGGTGACACACTCCAGCCTCCGTGCACATGCCCTTCCATGTGTGTGCTGATTATACCTTGTTAATGTGCACACAACAACACCGACCACCTCGGTGCATTGTTAGCCTATCAAACTGACTTGTCGTCACGAATCTCCCAGTAGCTGATGAATATTAGATGGGAGCGGATAATACCTCGACAGAGGAGGCCTCCCCCCACCAAGGCAAGAGAGGCTGCACGCTCAGCAGTGAAGCGCTGCCCACTGAGACCAAACTGGCTGCTGAAAGATTCCCTTGCAGTTGTGAGCAGGATGCTGTCTAACTGTGGGTGGATTTCATGTAACTCAGAGAGTGAGAGGAAGTGTGTCCATGTGTGTGTGTGTGCGCACAGTCCATATTTGTGCATTTGTATGGCAGGGAGTAAGAGAGAGGGATGACTGAGAGAGGTATTCATCTCCATCTATCTCCATAAACCTCCAATTGGATTTTACAGCAGTTGCCTCTTCATCATGAACTGCGATGGATTGTATTCCAAAGCCGCGGCTGTGAGAGGAGGATTTCAGGGCTTAAATTTTTTTTGGTTATGTGTGAGAATGACAAGGAGAGGAGAAAAGCTGTGCGTCACAGATTTTGTATATACATATGTATGCGTGGCTTTGGGATACAGTCCGTGCATGTGATGGGCTGTCTGTATGGGCACACATGCAGTTGTGCATATGAGGATGAATAACTGAATATGAAATTACTCAGCATATATTTATCAGAGGACAGCTTAGTGCATCTTCCTCCAGTTCGCCCGTTTCTTTAAGCTGCAATCTGTGATCCAAATGTAAACTAATGGTTAACACCAGCACCAGTCACATCACGACAAGATTAAAAACCCTCTAATCAGGCTCAAATTGATTGACATGTATTTCCAGACACGATCTAACTTTAGAAAGCGTCTGAATCTAATTTATAAATGTTTTCAGGCAGTAGCATTCAGGTTAAAATAAATGTTTGTAAAAGACTTTTCATCTGTTACTTAAACACTTCCATGATATCCATGGATGTTGTCAAAAAAAATACTGATTGGGCCTTTAAGAGGAGAGTTGAAGATTGAGCTTGTTTTGACAATGTTCCCATTACGTCAAGTCAGTCCTTTTTTTAGAAACTGACTAAAGCTCTTGCTGGAGATTTGAATAAGCAGAGTGGTTAAACTGAGAGAAAACACGGATTGAAACAGAATCCACATGAACCGTGTCACTTATTTAACACAGTGTGGTTAAACTTTGATTTGTTTACACCATCGCCTTCATTTACATCAAGATCAGAAACAGAACGGGACTTGAGTAATTGATGCCGACACATTACAAAACTGTTTCATCGTATATGACGGACATGCTCTGCATAGCAATGTATGATTCAACCCCCATGTTATCCAGCTTCATCCAGGTTTAATGCAAGAACATGACATATACACATGATATAGTGTTTCCCGTACCTCTGAGAATAGTGGGTCCAATGCAGTTCACATAAATAACATCACTTGTGTAAGCTCATTTACAATTAGAGCTGTAATCAGGTTAAGATATATGAAAGGAACACTTTGATCATTTTAAATACGCTTATTCACTTTCTTGCTGATGTTTAGATGAGGACGTAACGTTAGCTAAAGCAGCCACTTTGTTAAAACACTCTGCGCTGCTTCAGATGTTTACAATGTCATATTTGTTTCATGAAGATGCTGCTCTATCTCTATCTCGCATTTCGCTTTTGTCACTAAATTTAGTAAAGTGAGCCCTCAGTTTGGAACATTTCTCCCGGTCAGCCATGACAGCAGAGCAACGGAAAATAAACATGCAGTCATGCTACGTCACACATAATCACCTGACACCTGCAGCTTCTTCATCATTAGCAGAAGATGGTTAGTTTTAATACGAAGCAGCTACAGGAAATTTAGCCTCATTCACCAGGGTTAGCTGCCATGCTATGTTAATAAATAAAACCATTAAAATATGGACACAGTATTTGTTGATATATTTCTTTCTCACTATAGTAACAAGCCTCAGTGAGCTTGTTACATGACACTCCAGCCTGTCCTCACCAGAAAAACGTCTGTTTTAGTCGTCTGTGCAAGCAGTTTATTATGAACCATATTTATGCTTATTGTTAGGCACCAACCTCTAGTTGCTGTAGAAATTATGACGGGAGCAAAGGAGGACGTCAGGTAATGTTGAAGGACAGACAGGTCAAGCACACCCAGACACCACTGTTCATATCTTGCGTCGACCAAAAGTCAACGTTGACTAAATTTAAATATCATAAAGTATTCACTTCACTATTTTATCCCAAATCACAATCTTTTCCTAAACCACACCAAGAAGTTTTAGTAAATACATGTAAACCAAAGCTGGTTGTAAACTACTAAAACTAATCCTGTCCTCTATTATTTAATACCACTAATCGTACGGGAAACACTCCTGCAGGTGGAACTGTATAAGAGTGCCAACGCTGGCATTGTCACAATTACAGGAGAAGGTTTTTACCTACTGTGAGAGGCAAGACTGTAAAGTGTGACATCATCGAGTGATCTTTATTCAAGCTGCTCCACACACCGCCGGAGGAAGACCCTGGTGGTTACATAGTGTGCTCTGTGTCTGCTTACTCCTCTTGTTTTGTGCCTGCTGGGAGCTGTAGCACACTTGGTAAAACTGCGAGACTTCACTTTGTTCCAATATTCAAAGTAAAACACATTTTTGCATCAGATTCAACAATGTTCCTCTTTCATTGGCTTAGATGATTTTCTGGTTTGCTGAGGCGCCTTTTATGGTCCATTGTTTTTGCTCTACATCTTTAATTTCCTTTCATAGAAAGTTATATATTGTTGGTACACAGGTACTTTGATATCAGGTACATTGTCTGAGTGAAAGCTATTGATAGCAACATAAATTCAGTGAAGTCTCACATAAACACTCACATCACATGGTGATTGTAAATGCCTGAACCTAAGCAGCTAACAACCAAAACTATCATCATCATGCTAGTAGAAGGACGTTATTGCACCTTTTCACCCAACTCAGCACATCCACAGAGCTTTGAAAACAGGAGAAACAGGAATCCAAATGATTGATGCTCCATATCTGCTCTAATGCTGATGTGTTAGTTGATAAGCAGCTGCTTTCTAAAGTGCTTTCACAGGTCAGTCCTGCTAGCCCCAAGTGGCCAAAGATTAGTTAATGTGGGTTTACTGTATTGGTAGCTGTCTAATGGCAATGGTCAGAGTGTACCTTTAATATTAGTATCATTACCCAGTAGTTATAAATACTTACAGTATATATTCTCCTTAATTTCCATCCAACCACCAGTTGTCATCCAACAGAAAATGTTGTGTTAGTTAAAGAATACCTAGTATATGATTGTTACCCTCTTATTCCCTCACTTCATATCTTCTCCCCCTACTACATGTATTTATTGATACTGGTGCTCTGTTACTTCAATGTACATATTCGTCGTAGCTGTAACAGAATACATGATCTATGTTCCCCTCAGGTAAAAATCTTGCATTTCTATCAAAGTGGTTGACCCTCAGCACAAATGGTTTTTTTACATCTCAAGAAAAAAACAATCAATGATTTTATAATTACCTCCACCAAGAAGGTTGTTTTCACCCGTGTCCATTTGTTGGTTGGTTGGTTTGTCACCAGAATTACACAAAAACTACTCGATGGATTTCCATGAAACTTGGATGGAGGATGGGTCTCGACCCAGAATAGATCCCATTAACTTTTGGTGCAGATCCAGATAAAGGGATGGATCCAGGATTTTTTTTCTCTGTTATTTAACATTGGGAGAGAGGGCTTTTTTTTTACATTTCCAGGGGATGATGCAAGGATCTTGATGGGAAATCAGGTGTATTTAGGTTTGCTGGTATCTGAGTGAGTATGATTTGATGCAGATCCAAATAAAAATCTGGATCTAGTGGATTTAAATATGTTTTATTTGATATTGGATTGCACTTGATTGAATTTAAGGGGACTGTTGGGCCTCGGCGAAGGTGTGCACTCTACTGAGTGTTAATGGTACGTTCACACATCTGTAATGTCGCCTGTTAATGAAGCAGTTTACTTCAGGTTCTTCCTGGACTAAATTCATATCAGTTCCATCTGTGACATAGTAGATCTCCCCTATTCAAAGACGCTGTCGGGCCTCAATTGTAAATAGAAAAGATTGGCACAACCTAATTAGCATATCGAAGGATCTACCCAACAGATGGCCTTGGATTATATTCAAGGCTTGGCTCAAGTTAGTGTGATGGAAATGTCTGACACAGGAACTGCCTTTCTGTGTGCTCATGGCCACTAGATACATGTTATAATCATGAATAAGCACTTACCTGATCTCCAGGAAAGGTTTTCTTTGGACACACTCCAGTAGAGGTAAGCTAACAGTCAACTTTGAGTAGGTTTCATGTTACAAAGAATCATTTCAGACTGGATCATTTTGTCTGCAGTGAGTCGGTTGTGGTCAAGTGTTTTCCTAAATGCTACATATTTTGACACATTCCTGACATTTTGAATGACACTACTTAATGCCTATGTAATGAATCACCGATATCCTACCCTAATGTCGGCTATGGCTGAGCAATCAGCCAGGTACGTTACCAGTCTAAATCCTGTAAAGGCTTAAAGCTGGTGACAGGGCCACCAGTGGGTCAGTGGTACAGTAGCTTCTGGAAAATGCATTAGCTGATAAGGTGGACTACTTGTGTAAGGGTACTACAACAGTGCAGGCTAACAGGCTAGTCACACATTGTTTTTTCGAAAGGTTACATGAAGATGGGGACCGACCCGGAGAGCAAATGTGATGAAGTCACAATTTTAAGAGCTTCACTCCTGAAGAATGATAAAGAAGCTGAAGTAACTGACTTATGACTGCATTTTACAGCCATTAAGTTTAAGTAAAATCTGAACACAACAAATATTCATATATCCTCAAACGTCTATGTTTAAAGTGCTGTGTCTATAATTGGTATTGGGCAAGAGGAATGTAATCAATTATTCATACGTCTCATTAAAATCTAATCACATTACTTTAGGCTACCAATTACTCAGCAGCAAAGTTAATTAGTAACTCGTTACTTTACTTTTGTAACTCAACACAGCTGTGTAACAACTACAACTTCTGTATTTAAAGGAACAGTTCACCCAAAAATGAAATCATTATTTCAACCCCATGTTGATGGAAAGTCGGGTGAGGTTTCACCGTCCACAAAACATTTCTGGAGCTTCACAGCAAAACAGTGTTGCAGCATTCTCCTAAACAACTGCTCCATGCAGTTCTTCTGGCGTAATCCCAGTCGCTGGAAGCTCCAAGATCCGAATCCGATGAATTTGGGATCTCAGGGCTTCAAGAGACTTGGATTACATTTCTTTTTTGGTTGTTTTATTACATTTTACAACAAGTCCCCATCTACTTCAGTTGTTTAGGAGAATGCTGCAACACTGTTTTGCTGTGAAGCTCCAGAAATGTTTTTTGGACAACGAAACTTGACTTTCCATCGACATGAGGGTGAGTAGATAATGACTGAATTTTCATGAACTTTTCCTTTAATGTGTAGAAACAGAAAACAGGCATTGTGGTTTAACAAGCAGTCAGCCTGCAGTTACGTAACATTAGCAAGAAAGCTAAGAACACACAACATGTCAATAAGGGTGCATTCGTATATCTCCAATCAGACGCTTTTCACTAAAATGAGAAAGTGGTAGAACGCTGTGCTATAATACAAAATTTAGCACTATCTGTGCAAGTTTGTCAACAGTGAGGAGGCTGACAATGTCAGAAATGATGAGACATGCTATTGTAGTTTTAGAAACACAGGCTACTAGCTAACAGTAAGCACAAAAGTACAAGCCACTAACAGTTAGCTAGCTGCTTATATTCTTACATGTATTGGTGTTTCTATCGATGAAGTGGAAGTTACCTACAGTAAGTTGTCAGCAGCTCAACATTTTAAATGTTGATGAAATCCTTCGTTCATGTCTTAAATCGTTGACTTTTTGCTTTGAGTCAAAGTGGTTCACATTCACAAAAACTGACTTTATACCACATGAATAGAAAATCTTACAGATTCTTAAATTTTGGGTTACTGTCGTTTGCTGAATGGTGGTGAAAGACTGTGGGAGTGAAACTGAGAAACCCTGAATTTGACCCAATGTTTTTTGCTCACTGAATAAATAAAAAAGACATGAAACATGAAAGAAAGAAAGAAAGAAAGAAAGAAAGAAAGAAAGAAAGAAAGAAAGAAGTCTGATACTTCAAACTCATTAACATGCACATTAACATGGCATTGGTCAGGCCCCAAACATCACCTTGTCCAACGCTGGAAGAGAAATACACAGGCTGATGGAGCTCCTGCATTGCGTATTGATGAGTGCGACTGGATAGGATGACAGCGCAAAGTGAAACCAGAGACCCTTCGCAGAATTAGGCGGGGAGGGGGGGCGGTAAAGGTGGTGGCTGTGGTGGTGTGATTTAGCATTTTAACATTATCACTTAACAAGACAGGCCTGGCAGGAGGGAAGGAGAGGGAGGAAAAGAGAGATGTCTAGCGCTCCCAGGCCAGCCTTACCTTTCTTATTCGCCAGAGAGCCAGGAAGGAAGACAGAGCGATGTGGAGAGAAATGGAGATGAGAGAGAAAGAGGGAGGGAGGGTGCACTTCCACTAGAAACTTAATTATGCATGGCAGGGCAGCTGGAGCAAAAAGAGAGGAAGAGAGATGGATGGAGAGGGAAAGAGGAGAGGAGAAGACCCACCTACGCTGAGGGACGGGGGGCAGGTGGAGAGGAGGGGAAGTAGGAAGGGCAAAGGAGATAAAAATGAGTAAGAGGTGGGTGGATGGGGGGATTCTGCCATGCTCGAGGGTGGTGGTAGGTGGTGAAACCCAGGAGAGGTCATTGTGTTGACTGAGCTGCAGGTGATTCTGTGCTAACGGTTCATCAAGGAAGGAGATTATGAGAAAAACGAAAACATAAACAACAGACATTATTCAGGATTTCTTCTGACTCATTGATGCAGTGTTACCTATCAAGACATCAAGAAGATGAACGCTCAGCAATTCATAATAAATCATAAAAGCACAGATTTATTTCTTGTGTCACACAGGTATCGCAAACATGTACAATGGAAGCAAATAATCCTGGCAAAGACCCTCACACCGCAAAAAATCACTTGGTCAAAAACAAAAACTTAAGATGAAGATCTGTCAATGCAGTTAGAAATAAAGAGAAAGTCCGACACAAGTCTTTAGGTAGGATTGTTTTTTTTCTAATCCAAATACAGATCAATTTATATTGATAATCATGTGGTATCAGCTGCAGTGTTTTACCAGTGCAGATATTTGCCTGAAGGCTGAGTCAGAACACACTTGACAGACAACAGCAGTCAGTAAAGTTGATTCAGAATCAGAATCCGCTTTATTGACGCAGTATGTTAAAGCATCAACCGAATCGCCACAACAAATGTTAGCAATGTACATTTCTGCAAAACCACAGAAAAGGTTTGGATTAAAACACCTGTTTTGATTGACGCAAACGCGGCTGGAAATTGTCCCTGGCAGCCTTGTCGCCAGTTAAAGTCAGGTAATAAACATGTGATGTGAACATGATATGACAAATATCAATATGTTATGTAGCCTATGACACGCACATATGGACTTACTTGTGGTTAGCAGGTTACCTTGTTCTTAGTTTACCTTGTACACAATGGTAAACACAAAGAGCTGAAACGGGGAGAGCAAAGCTGAATGATGAGCAAACATCATCACGTAGCATACCATATCAGCTTCGTCCTATATGAGACTAAAGAGCTACTATTAAAAATGGATGTTTTCTAGTGGAGTAGATAGGTCAGTCTCCACCCTTTCTGTCTCCTACACTCCTGCCAGGTTGAGGTGAACCTCCTGTAATGGAACATTTACCACAGAGGGGGCCGAACCCTGAACCATTAAGCCTCTGTATTCGTTAATGGGCCCACTTACTGGAAGTAACAGAGAGACAGTGTTTCAATTTCTTAAAAAGCTGCTGCACTGTACTAAGATACTGTACCTGCTGTTGCTCTGCTCCTCTGGGCTTAGGTGTCCCGCTGAGTCACACACACACACACACACACACACAAAGAGAAGGCGAGAAGCAAGCAAAGTGTGCCACACAAAAACATGCACAAAAAGACTCAAACACACACACGCACACACACACACACACACACACACCAGGCACTCTCATTCTGTCTTCATCACACACTCTTGTGGGGTGGAGAACTGGAAGTTACACAAGCAGCTTAGCTTTGATTAGTTGAAGTGTATTGAGTGGACTGCCCATGTTTTAACAGCAGTTTCCCCACAGAGATGGACCGGGCTGATAACAGTGACAGAAATATCGAAGGAGGCAGGCCAGCGACGATGCAGTGTGTGTGTGTGTGTGTGTGTGTGTGTGTGTGTGTGTGTGTGTGTGTGTGTGTGTGTGTGTGTGTGTGTGTTTGTTTAAACTTAAAACACTTGTCTTTGCCTTTTATTTCTCCTTGTAGAGTGAGGATTTAAAAATATCTGTGTCTGATATACTTGTCTCATAATGTCAATATGTCAGTATAATGAATATCTATTTTAATAATGCATTACATAAAATCAAAAGTTATAGACAGACATAAAAGCAGTGAATCAATATTAATGCACTAACACCGTCCTCATCCTCCAACAACGTCTTTACGCTGTACATCATTGAAACAGGGTGCCACACTGGCTCCCCAAGTACTCCCACTCAGGAGTATTTTGTCAACATTACATCAGCTACAAACAGCCCAGTCACGCATGAGCGTATGGAAGGATGGGATGGAGGGAGTGATGGACGGAGAAAAAGAAGGTGCAATGGAGCAATTGGGAGCAGCTGTGAAAGAGCAGCTGGAGTAATCGTTTTTCTGGGCCTGCCCACCGCTGTCTCCGTCTCTGTCTCCATCTCTGTCTCTCCCTGTCTCGTTTTTCTACTCTTTTCTTACTCTCTCAGTCACTCACACACTTTGACACACACACCAACAAACATGCATTTTCCATCTTTATCAATTCCCCCTTTCTTCACTACACTGAAGGAGGTTGTTCCTCTTCCTGCATGTCAGAGCTCACACATGCTACACAGACACGCAAAACCAGCTGAGGCTTCGTGCTTAACGTTACAGAGATGTCACATACAAAATTTCCCTTTTTTTCACATGTGAAAATTAGTTTTTCGTGTGGATAAAAATGTCCACATGAAAAAAATCACAGCAATCAAATTTGCTTCTCAACGTGTGAAGTCCACATTTATCACATGCTCTCACAAGAATTAGACTTTCAACATTTGAAACACTGCTATCAGCCTCAACTTCACAATACATCCATGACTTTCTGCTTCGGACTAAGAGCCAATCTGCATGGCTCAACTTGCAGTAACTCGTAACACTCGTGACACGTTCTCACTCCCATCTCGTCAAACACGGCAGCTTGGTCAAGTTAACAATAATACGTTATATGAGCGTACAGTGAGACTTCAAATAAAGCTTGCAGTTCACATATTATGACATATTATGACTTTCGGACTCATAAGTGACATGAGTACATTGATCAAGTGACGAAAGTTACGTCATTTAAGTACGTTAACACAACTTAAAAACAAATCAATCTTGACTCCTTGTCAGAAACTCAGGTCTCTGAAGGGAAAGTCCCATGTATGAGCCATCCAACCACCCCGACTACCAAAAAAACATCCAGCCTTACTCTGTTCAGCATCAGATTTTGACCATTTGTCCACACGGTGATTCACTTGAGCCTGGGATATTAAGTAAGTAAAGGTTTTGATTTTCATTTACTTAACCACACATGTATTCAAAGACAGAATGAGAATTCTGCTCAGTAAGTCAGCAAATTAAATAATACATTAATGTCTTATTCGCAAAGAAAATAATAAAGCGTAAATAAGATGACTTGGTACGAAAAAACACTATAGTAAAGAAGTTTAAATGTATTGCTATGATTCTGGGTTCAGTGCAAAACAAACAACACATTGTCAGTTATTCAGCATGCGTTGCCAGAGCATCACATTATCTGTGCTGCGCTGTGGCATTCATTCAGCTCTGCAGCTGCAGAAAACACGCCTGCAGTCGGTTTCACGCTTGCCGCTGCCACACTGCCCTCTACCAGCTCAGCTCTATTAGTTCAGCTTCACCACCTCTCAGTGGCCCCAAGGTTGTGACAAAGTGGTAGTTAATGTCTTTGCATGTGTGTGTGTGTGTGTGTTTGCTGCATGTGCTCCCATTCTTTCCCTTCACAGATTAAGCGGATATAATGACATGCATATGGAAGACTGTATATGGCGAGGAAGTAATTAAGGGAGTTGAGGTAATAATTGGCTTTGGTTCAGAGGCTGCTGGCTGTGGAAATCTGTCGACTCTGAGTTATAGAAAACGGACACTATATACTCGAGGCCTATTAGAGCGCCTTTTACATAATATTAAAGCAGACCTCCAAAAAAGTATTTTATTGGTCATATAGTTGACCTCTATTTCAATCATCGTCTCTCCTCTGAAACAAAGCATCCCTCCTCAGGGAGTCAAACACTGTAAGTCGTTTTTATGAACTCCAAAAAACTGAGTGCAGAGTTTCTGACACGGCTCTAATGGAGCTTTGTCCCATTAATTATATTCCTGAGTCTACATAAAATGAAGGTTTCCCTGGCAGCCTGTAATTTATGAGATAATATACTGTGTGTTTATGATAATGAATATGTCTTCAAAGTATTTTCAATCACAGCATGGTTATTAAAAAGGCTGCATCATCTGCAAAAACAGGGCTGAATATGGAGATGTATGATGCTGAGATATGAAGCTGCATTTTATGAAGTGATAAAACCATGTAGGTGTGCTACTATACTACTGTGGTCCCTGGCAAAAAAATATGTTAATTTGCAGTGTCTAATAGTAACAATGCTAAAGATAGTGAGACACTATGAGAGGAGATCAGAGCACATCCAGAGACAACAAGAAGGCTCTTTTGGAGGCTCTGTCTTCCTCCTCCTCGTCCCCTGGGAGCAGCGCCTAATCACACGATGCTCCTGAAGCTGTCACTGCCGGTCAGGCCGTCTAACTGTTCTCAAGCAGAGAAGAAGACAGACCCGTCACATCACAGTTGAAGATGGTGGATGGTGGATGGTGGATGGTGGATGGTGGACGGTGCAGGTGCGGAGATAACCCAGCTGCACAATACGTAGGAGGATTTTCAGTGCCGGTTTACGAGACATGAAGTCAGGGGTGTGTTGGGATTGCTTTTCCAGAAGGTAGACGGTCCATTTGAGGAGTCGTCCTGATTAAGAGCTTGCTAAAAAGATGAAGCAAGACGCATGTTGTCATCATCTTTAATTATATAACTACAACCCCAGTTCCAAAATGTAAATATAACAGGATGTGATAATTTGCTAAACCTAATTGGCATCCACTTAACTGAAAACAAACAAAGACACATGGGCTCAAGAACACTTTGTTAACTGTTTTTTTTAATTATTCCAGGTTTGTGTTCTGTATTTTGTCACACCTTTCCTGATGGACAGTGTCAAAAAGGTGCGTATAATACAGAGCCAGCACGCTCCAAGCAACACATGTTACACCGTGTTTGTCAAGACTCAGTAGTGCAGCAGCATTCAGCATTCAGCAAGTCATAATTATGTAATTAGGTTCTTCTTTAAGCTCCAGTTAGTCCAACTTGTTCCAAATAATGTAATAATGCTTAAAAACCAATCACACATCGACACCTACATCAGTCGAAATCAAGGTAATTAAACCCGAGTTTGATGGATATAGAATACTATTGTCAGTTTACATTATTGTTGACCCAAATGACCCTCAAGTCTGCAATCAAACACACATTTTGAGTCCTATGATGTGAGATGCTAATATGTCCTAAATATCAGACTAAGCGAGCTTCCAAAAAATATCCCCCATCTTCTGATAACCCATACTTATGTTTCTTGTTTGGTGGCGACCTCTTGTGGCCACAGTAATTATTACATTAGCAAAGGAGGAAGTCAGGTAGTAGCATTCATAGAGTGACAAAGTCCACATAGGGAGGATGTTGGGGATGGATGGTTTGGTCAAACAAGCACAGGACTTTGACTCAAGAGGCCGCTGTTTGTGTCCAGTGCGAAAGCAAAAGTCAACGATGAGTGACTTTAGCCTAGTAATGTAGTTTGTAACTGAAGTTACAACAGTAATGTAGTTATTTTTAAGCCAAAATACAATGTTTTCCTAAACCTAACCAAATGGTCTTCTTGCCTTCATGTAAATGCAAATATATGTATGTATTTGTATATGTATGTATATGTAAAGTTTGTCATATAGGTATATGATATGATATGATATGATATAGGTTGCATATAAAAAATCTTGCAGTGTAACTCTCAGTTTTTGAGTTTGAAGTCTCAGTAAAGATTGGAAACTGTGTACAAGACAAGACAAAGATGCTGTTACTGAGGACTTGTTTGACACAACATCTGCGTAGAGGGATGCCTGCAGCACTAATAATAATGAACAACACAAAAAGGGAAACGTCAGTCATTGTCTTCGCTTCTTCTCCCACACCCACATGTGCTGGTGGTTAAAATAAAACACAAATATAGCATCTTTAGCCCTGACACGTTTACTGTCGGAAACAAGACCACTGAGAGCCATTTCATTTACATGCAAATTGACACCCACCAGTCCACCACACACACTCTGCTGCCTGGCATGTGTGTGTGTGTGTGTGTGTGTGTGTGTGTGTGTGTGTGTGTGTGTGTGTGTGTGTGTGTCCATGTGTCTGTGCATGTGTGTTTGTGCGTATGTGAGCGGTGAGGCTGCTCTCCTGGCACTTAGTGAAGGTGCTATCCTGTCCTGCTGTTTTTCCCGCTCGCTAAAACTCGACTCAAAGAGACAGAAAGAGAGGCTCTGATTTTATTTTCCATATCGGGTTCAGCAGCTTTTCAGTCGACAAAACAGGCACGAAGTGGAGCCCATTAAAGAGGCCCCATGCAGCCGCGTGTTTGTCATCTCATGTTGGTGCTGGCTAATGATGGGCTGAGGCCTACAAGTGTCCTCTGATCACATTTTCCTCTTGTCATAAGGGGATAAAGCATCACTTGAGGTGATTGAGCATTTTACAATAATGAGCTTTGAGAGACTGATCATCAGGGAGGGGGAGCAATGATTGAACCTGATACAGTAACACTGAAATTCAACAGTAACACCCCTGAGTCTGCAGAATGAACCAGTTCATCACCAGTGTCTGTGATATGTGAGTGCTCCTGTCAGATGGTGAAGAAAGTACGTTTGAAATCAGATATCTGTCACTCTCTGCTGGTTGAGATGAGGTACTGCATCTAGTCTCTCTGTTAAATCACTTCCTGCTCTCTGCTGCATGCAGCTCCTGTTTAGAAGTGCATGCATGTGTTGCATGTGTATATATTTTAGATTTATATTTAGGTTTCACTTTACATAAAGGTAATTTCCTCATTATTACCTTATTAAATGTTGTCTAATCATAGGGAAAATGTTTTAAGTTTATACAGAGTTGTTGATTTCCAGAAGAATTTCTGTTAAAGGGGCAGTACGTAGTTCTGGAGAAGAAACTCAAACTCAGAAATTGAATGTTTACAATATGAATGAGGTAATAATACAAATTCAGAAATATTTATTCTTCCATAACTGAATAAACAAGCTGTTCTCAGAGGAAAATAAGGTCCCCAGAAGTTTTGGGGACCTTATTTTCATGGGCCTGTTCTGGGCCAGAACACTGTTTGAGGCTAGAAAGGTGGCAGGGTCCGCCACTATAAACAAAGTAGATCAGTATGAAACTGTGTTGTCCTTTAGGGTCAGCTTGTTTATTCAGTCATGAAAACAAAGAGAGTTTGTTTATTTAGTTAGGAATAAAAAGTCAGTCAATGAAGATCTTTTCTCTTCTGATTAAAATTTCTACTAAAGTTTAAACTACAGAGCGCACCTTTAACACCTTTACAGGTTTCTTGATTTCTTGATCAATAGGTGGTAATTACTAAGCAACATATTTGAAATTTCTGTGAAATTACCCCCAAATTACCACAATAATTATCTCAAACTTTTGTGGAAATTGCCCCAATTAATAATAATATTCTGCTATTTTTCTTTAAGGAGTTAAAAAATAGCTGATAAATTCTTTAATATATTTCCAGGAAAACTTCAAACTTCCAAACTTTTGCGGGTGAGTAAATTAAAGTTTATTGTAAATATTAACTTTTTTAATTCATTTCATTAATTTATTTGCTTATGTACTCTAGTCTTAAAATATTAATAGAGTGACATTTAACTTGAGTGGTGTGAAGACATCATTATCAGGCCTCAACAGGTAATTAAGGAGTGAAACTTTAAAATTGGAAATTAGCCACTTGATTCTTCATGAAGTTGCATTTGTTGTTAATTAGCAGTTTATGGTGGCTACAATAAAAACTATTAAAAAATATCACATTTTGGAAAATGTGTGGAAAGTTTGGTCTGATCTGCCAAAGTGATAGAAATTGGTGAAAATATCAAGGGTTAAAAAATGTACTTCAATTCACTGACATGCAGAAGTTAGACAGAAACCATCTGGAAGTTTCCTTAAAATGTATTAAAGAAATTACCAGCTATTTATGAGCTGCTTATTGTAAAATAGTGGATAAATCATGTTGGGGTAATTTCTGCTAAATTTTGAGGTAACTATTGTGGTAATTTGGGGGTGAATTCAAAATAAATGTTGAATATGTTACGTGGTAATTACCACATACTTAACATGAAATTTGTGGACCTGTGAAATGAAGTGTTACCTTGAAAGAACTGCTCGATTTTAAACGCAACACAAAAATTATTAATTATTTTGCCGTTATTGATAACTTTATTCTCCATATGTTGAATTATATGCTTGTCTGTAGACAAAGTTTTACATTTTTTCATGTTCAGCCGACTCAAAGTTTAAATCTCAGCTAATCAAACAATAGATAAACAGTAACTGGACGTAAACACTTTTTCATTTTCCCTATAAATTCAACACAATCAGAGAGTCCCTTCCAGGAAATTTCCTGGGGAATTCCAGACCTGTAAAATAGAGCAATTTTGGGTTTAGTTGCTGTTGTTTAATAAATAAATAATTTAAATTAAATTTCATTAAATTAACAAAAAATAATAATATCTGGCAGTTTAAATGTCCTCAATTGTCACACTACTCAGACTGCATCGTTATAACAGGCTCAAGGACACCCAGAAATTGGTTTATTGTTTAAAAACTGTATTTATGTAAAATCAGCTCCATTGCTAGAATCAGTTTGCTAAACATCATCATGTTGTTTTCTTCTCATAAAACAAATCTGATTACCACTTGATCCAAACTTCAGATTCATCCTCAGGTTTTTTTTTCTGATCAGGCGGCAAATAAAACCAATTACACAAAAACTAATTGTACTTACAACGCAATCCATCCCTCCCCAAATAAAACCAATTAACCAATCAGTCACTGTAGGCTGATTTCATTTGCTATTAAGAGTCATTTAGTGAAGGCTGCAGTATAGAGTGGCAGATAATCAGCACCACATTTGATTATCCATTGAGACAATTATACACTCAGTGTGAGAAACTGGCCGGGTTACAGAGATTATTTCTGTTATTACGGAGCTGAATGGCTCGCCCGATGGCCTCAATCCGATTTAACACTATCAGAGAGAGCACCAGCGTTGTAAACTGCACTCACACTGTCACATCATTCAGGAGCAGGTCTTATTACTGATGTGTGTGTGTGTGCATGTGCCTCCACATCTGAGAATGGATCTAGTTTAATTTGCAGTTTCAAGGTTAATTTCTCTGCAGGTTTAATAATTCTGATTAACAATATAAAACACAGTTTATTCAAAACACAACTACCAGTGTTGACTGATCTCATCTGCAACTAAACTGTCAAATGATCTAATGACAGATGAGTCACAGCAAACACATGCATATTATATTCAGAGTTATTACTGCTGATTTGGGACAGGAAGGGTTAGGGTTAAATGTACATTTTCCAGTCTCATCTCATGAAAAAGTTGTCCTGCCAGATGTTTCTTGGAAAAAAATAAAAAATTACAAAAAAAAAAATTATAAAGTTTATACAGTTACATTTTTGTGAGGTCAAAATGTTCTTTAAATGTGGGTTTGTTTTTGACCCGTGGGCCGCCATGGGGAAGAAGTTTGGGCTCCCCTTCTCAAGAGAGAATAACCCAAGTATTAACCCCCCCCACCGATTGGTTTGTGGCCTACCTACCTTTTGAAGCCTTGAGTTTGTCATTACAGGCCGACAGCATCTTGTTTTTTGTAGCCAGAATTGACCATATTTGGACGAGAGGGTGGGGCCAGGGAGGATATCCTGATCAAGTCTGACTGAAAACTTGAGGCTGCGCTGTGGAAGCGGCTTGTCGATCAGCAGGTAACCTCGCCTAAAAGCACACCCTGCTTTATTGTCTATTTTACTCTGACTGCGTCATTTACAAAAATGAACATCATGCTGTTTTTAAGAAGTCTTAAAACTAGTGATTGAGACCAGAAACTCATTGGGAAACTGTTTTCTAAAGTAAAGTATCAAGGGAGAAGTAGAGTCATTTTCTCATAAGCTTACATACAATTGGACTTATTTTTGCAACCAGTGGAGAAAATGCAGATTTAAGGTACTTCTGCTTTGGCTTCACTTTTCAGACCCAGAAGCTTTGTCCATATTGATAAGGTCAGTGGAATAACCCTGATGATGTCATCATGTTATTGAGTTGACTGGAGACTAAAACATCAGGATATCTGCTTCTTCCATTTCTTTTGTATATGTCCAGTACTAAATGGCTAGAATATCCAATTGATGCAGTTATATTAAAGAAATCTTGTTGCAATATTGTGACCTTGCATTGATATTTTTAATTACGGGAAACACACAATGAATTTCTGCCAAGTATACCTTCATGAATAATCATCAAAAGCTTTATTACAGAGCAGTTAGAGGAATACAGACATTTACGAAAACATAATGCAGAGAGAATTATATAAATACAAAATAAGACTTGTGTACATTGTGATTGTATCTGTTGTCCTGCAGTATGGCATTATGAATCACATAATTCATTCAGTCTATAATTACTGATGTGCAGTGTTTGCCTGAATGCTACGTCATTGGAAATAAAACATAGCCGTTCTTCTCAATGATTAGGCAACTTGCTAAACAGTTTTTTAAGACAATATTTTATCGTATTACGAATATCTAGCAAAACTGGATCAGCTCTTTCATGCTGCATCCTTTCTCGCAGCAGATATCAGACATTTTTCCAGCCGCTCGTCTAATCCGAGAGGACACGGGGTGCCAGTGAGGAGCCAAAGAGAAGAGTACCCTCTCCCCGTCAGATCCTGGAGCAGCGAGGACGTCCTCTGTAGCCTGGTGCTCCTCTGTGGAGGCGTCCTGGTCCCCTGTGCAGAGGAGGTGGAAAGACATCAGAGATTTAGAGAGAGTAGTTTATGCTCCGAGTTTAGAAACTAGATTGTGATTATAAAGGATTTTATGTACCATATCGGGGAAATAAATATTAACAGTATCTGAAATCAGTCTCTGAGTGATTAAAATGTAAATCTATCCACAATACAGGAGGCAAGCAATGGCTCTCACTCACTGCAGCTGATGTTTTAATGTCTGACATGATGTACTTACAGTAAAAAGTGTTCTGATCCTGCCTCAGTTCTAAGTCCGGGATGCTTCTCCTCAGCCGAGAGCTGCCACAGGACGAGACGGCCAGACGTATCAGCTCTCTCCCACACATCTTTATCCTCTCCTGGCCATGAGCTGCACATACTGCAGCCACCAGCAGCACCGCCAGACACAGCAAACACTTGGCAGCAGACATTGTATGATGTGTTACTGCTCCTGGGTCGGTCAGTGGAGGAAGAAGGGTGAGGTTTGAGATGTGACTTACGAGGGGAACTTGAGGGGGTTTATATAGTCATCGTGTGGTTTCCCAAAAAATGCTAAGGCCACAGATTTTTTGAAAAGATGTGTTCAGCCTTGGTGAAGGATGAGCATGTCCTGATCTAGAGCTCGTCACGAGAGTGAAGGCTTAAAACTGTCATTAAGATAAAAATCTGGTCTCACAGCGATCTGCGGCACGGCCTTTAACACACGAGAGGTGAGAAATTTAGCAAACTGTTTTGGCCATCAAAGGTTCAGTATGTTAGAATTGGCCATCCGACAAAGTCATAATAGAAACAAATAGGGAGAAGCTAGAGTAATTAGAGTAACCGTTATCTGCTGCTAACCGTAGCTGCCATTAGCTAGCTCAGTTAGCAGTGCAGCTAGCAGTCTGGATTTGGAGCTTGGGGCACCGGGGAAGTGTTGGTGTTTGCACCACTAAGACAGGAGCTTTGGACCGAGATGGACCAGGGCTAACTGGTTAGCAAGCTAGCTGCAGTATATGTCTCTGCAACAAAATACACAGATGTCACACAACTGTCAAGCAGTTAAAATGCTCACAGATTTTAATGAGATTTGAGAGTTGTTTTCATCATTTAAGTCCCTAATCTCACAATTTGCTCCCAACAAATACGTATGTTTGTTTGGAAAATGTCACAACATCATAATTTGTCTCTTTACACTGAACTGTTTTCCTTGCACATGAGTTTGCATTTCTACCTTATCTTGACACATTTTGAGGGATGGGAGCTAATGGGAACAGACTGCGGCGGTCAAAAATGTGTCAAGGATACTGACGCACCTATTCACACACATGGTCACCGCAGGCCGAACTGTAGCTGCATCATCACGCCAGAGACGACTGTTTCATATTTCCTGCACTGGAGGAAAAAAAATGAAAGGTGGCACTTCAACGTCTTGAATGTCCTCCTGGCTATGCTTGGCATTTTAACCTCTAATGAAAATATCCTCATATTGGTTTATTGCTCTCAGCTGATGGGCAGCAATTTTCATTTCAGACTAGGATATTAAATTACAAACATGGCTTGTATTTGTTTATTCTTTTCGCCATACCGATTCTTTATTCCTTGTAGAAGATGTTCAAATTGATGCCGTTCATTTTCAATCCCGTTAGTCCAGACATTACAGAAGTTAAACTAACCAGAGTTTATTTGGCTCTTCTTCATACTGAGTCAAAGACAACAAGCACACAACTTGCTTTACCTCTTTTTGTGATGCAGGGAATCAAATCAAAAAAGACTAAATTCTCACACATACTTTTCACCTCTGCATTCATAGATTCATTTAAAAATGTTGAAGTTTCCTTTTCTACAGGCCATTGTACCACTGACGTCATAATGGACTGGAGAGAAATGTTCTGTGAGCTATCTGCCTCAGTGTTTTCTGTTTGGTTTTGTTCTCTGATACGTCATTGTGTTTTCGCTGTTGCTTTGTTTTGTTTTTTCTTTTAACTCTGTTTATTTTTGCACTTCAGGGCCGCAGTAATTAAAGATCCAGAAGTAGTCATACCTCTCTGTAATAAAAGGAAACGTCCCTGTTTCCAGTCACCATCCACTTCAGTTGTTTAGGTGAACGCTGTTTTGTGTGAAGCTCCAGAAATGTTTTGTGGACTACAAAACTTCACCCGACTTCCCATCGGTGTGGGGGTGAATAGATAATGACTGAATTGTCATTTTGGGGTGAACTTATCCTTTAATGTCTGTGGAGAGCAGATATGACACGTGGTCAACGTTGTGAAGCGGCTGAAGTTTCGGTGAGGTTTAGGCTCTAAAACTACTTGTTCGGGTTAGGAAAACATAAGTTATCTTACGAATGTAGGTTAAAAGAAGATAATGTTGACTTTTGGCTTCACATTGGACATGAACACTGGTCTCCTGGGTGAAAGTCCTGTTTGTTTGACCCATTGATCTTGATTGATCGTCCCTATGTGGACTTTGTTACAACTAGCATTGTTTTCTCTCTGACATGTATGTGTAAACTGACAGACTAATAGCAAAAAAAACATTGTGGTAAAACACAACTTTACTTTAGGTCTGAGGGAAAGATATTATTTTAAATATTATGTTTTGTATTGATCATATAAAACATCTGTATCTGCCAGCCCGTCTGTCTGACTGATCTGTCCCTGATGTCCCTCTAGACTGCGTCTACCCCGGTCCATTCAGTCCGGGCCAGGTCACCTGAGTCCGCCAGAATCTCTCAGGACTCCTGAGTTTTAACTGATGCTGACCACACTATTTAAGCACTGGCATCTCTCCCATTACCTTGTCCTGTAATGCTATTAGACTGGCAGCACTGTCCCTCAGACCAATGAGAAAAGTAACCTATCTGTTAATAGACACAGACATCAAGTTTGTATTTAAAGAAAATGTGAATGATAAAACAAGAACTTCATGAAAAATTAGATTTTTTTTTTTTAATTGAGCAAGAAATCTCCTTTTTTCACTCTTCAAGGGTTTTGTCAACAGTGTATGTTTCATCTGTTTTACATTATTTCCAGTCTGCTTGTTTTATAGTTTTGATTTTATGCACAACTATTTACACATTTCACAGTATTTGTACATGGCAAAGCTCTATTTTTTACAGCCATTAAGGGATAGACAGTTTTATGAATTAACTCTAGGTGCCTGTAAAATAAAATACATCTCACAGTGTCCTTTGTCACCTTTTGTTTGCATTTTTTCAACAATGCAATTTTTATCACATTCGTACAGGTACACACGTTCACGCAGTAGAGCTGTGAAACTGCTCAAAGGATCGCACTGATCAAAACCTTTAAAATCTAACAAATGTAAACAGAAATTGAAAATATTTGTCACTACTGAAATACTCTTCTGCAGGTATTTGTGGACTTACATTGAAATACAATGCTGTCATTAGTTATGTTTCATACAGGTGAAGTAGAGGTCTAATACAACATAGGGGTCTGCTCCTGTAAATCAGAGGTTTTTCATGACCAGAGGCACAACACATCATCATCAGTGCAATTATATCTTATTTTACGCTGCTTTAAAATGCTCCTTTTTGTCAAAAACCAGCTCACTGAACAGGACAGTCCTGAGTGAGAAGCCGGTACTCGTACCTTTAAATTTGCTCGGGAGGAGATTAAGCCGTACAATAGCTCTTTCTGCTTTTGGCGAGTTGTTGCCCAGAACAGGAATTGGTTTAATGAACTTATCGTAAGAAGCTAAACACAGCACAGCAGACGACAGAACTCATTCTTGATTTTGACATCTAGAGGTCAGTTCTCACTCCCTGCAGGGATCGTGCCAAAGAGATGTTGGATGACTATTATAAGCCCCACTGCCCATGTGGAACAAGTGAGCATGAAAAATAATGTATCTCAATTTACCTACATGAGTGATGTGCAGTATTTGAGAAAATAAGCTTGTCTAAGAACCTAAATGGGACCTGATCGGATCCTCTCTGCCACCAAAATAGCACAGAACATGATTGACTTCTGCCCTTGTCTGACCAAGCAGCCGGCGCAAGAGCAAATCCCGGTAATCCTTGACAACAAAATTACACTCATGCTCTTGATCGCTTCTGACACACCCCCCACTGCGCCTCACCTCCCACTTAGGTGCAGTTGAAAGCACGTTGAGTGCGCCGCGGACAAGAAAACCACTTTACTGACACGTGAAGCATGGCACATGGAAGAGTTTTTCTCCGAGAGGTTTTCATCACTTGTACGTTGAAATACGTTGAAATACGTTGCTTGTATTTCCTTCATCTAAAAAACTAGAATATGACGACAACAGTTCATCTTGATCTTTAGACCAGTCAGTACGAGTCAAAAGTTCAACACATGACTGAAATTGTAGTTTTACTGTCTTTTGTGCGGAGTATGAGTAACTAGACCACGATGTCGTTAAGAGTTCATTAATAGCACTTCCAATGAAAACAGTTCCTTGCAAGCTCCCTTTAAGTGATTAAAGAGTAACACCGTTCCATTAATAATGTTATACTTGACCTCCTCATGTCAAACATCTTTTTCAGTTTAATCAGAATTAGCCGAAGCCTGCAGCTGCTATTCTTAGAAACAGATAACGAGCTGTCTAGTGGGAGCATCTCATCCATTGAGAGGATGTCTGAGGAGTCATCAGCCATAGCGTGCAAACAGCACCTACTGTAAAGCTGAGGCTTAAAGCTTATCTCAACTTGCTGCTGCCTCCATCTTCTCCCCTTAGATTGTTTATCTTAAATCACATGGGCTCAGAGTTGGAGGCAGATGGGGTCTTACACTTCCTAGGCCCATGGGTGATAAGGCCATTTAGGGTTAGCGAGGTCGCAAGTTGGCAGCTTGGCTCATTCCTCGCCCTCGTGGATGGTGTGCCTCAGGCTGGGCCTATAATGTAGCTCGTCGTCGGAGTCCTCCGGCTGGGTGTCGTGGCAGCTGTGGAACTTGTTCCTCAGACGTTTCCTGAGCTGGAAGGTGCGCTCCGTGTTTGTAACGCTGTATTCCTGTTCCTTCAGTTTGGCGTAGTAGTCGGAAAACTTGTTGAACAGGATGGAGATGGGCATGCCATTGAGGATAATGCCAAAGGAGATGCAGCCAAATGCCACACAGCGGCCGAGATAGGAGATAGGGACGACATCGCCATAGCCCACAGTAGAGATGCTCACCTGTAGGATGGAGAGAATAAGTGAGAAGGTTACAGGTTACAACTCTTACAAGTCATACTGCACCTTTAATGGCCAACTTGATACTGTCGGGGAGTCTGGAAACCCAAACCAGCAGTATTTGACGAGTTGGGAATGAGACTCAAAAATCAACTATCATTCAAATAGGAGCTTGCTAAAACTCCTGTGCTGTTTTTTAGGTAATTTTATCAATAACATGAAGAGACATAAACATAAAGCATACAGCGAGAAAGTGAAATATCTGGATTTCCCCTATTTTGTTCCAAACAGGGATGGTTCATCCTCACCCTGCCCCTGAATGCCCTTTGGCACATGGCTTCCCGGGAGTCTGATAAATTGAAATGTTTTTTTTGTACTACGAATGAACAGGATCAAATAAACCTCGAGGAGTGCACTGCAACACTTTCTAACTCTCGAATGCAATCACTGCGTGTCCGTCCACAAACAAGACGCATTACACTGTATTAGAGAGGATTAGACACATAGAAGTTAACAGCTGCTCCCAGATAAAAAAAAAACAAATGTCCCTAAATGAGAGTGCAAGGCAACGCAGAGAAGCAGAGTGATGATGTACAAGTACTCTACTATATTAAAAACAAGGCAAAGTAACATTTGAGACTCTTATCCCACATTATGCTGAACTATATAACACATTTCAGAGGAAATCGATCTTTTTATCTCGTGTCTGATGTAATTTACCATTTAAAATCAGTTCTGAGTAGAAACAGAATCCAAAGCCGTGTTGGAACCTTTTGGCCACTTTTGCCAATAATTAAAGGGATAATTTGACATTTTGGGAAATAAATGCTGCTGTTTTCTTGCTGAGAGTTAGATGAAAAGATCAACACCACTGTATGAAGATAGAGCCAGCGGTCAGTTAGCTTAGCTTAGCATAAAGACTTGGCAAAACAGCTAGCGCGGCCCTATCCAAAATGTTAAAAAATCTGCCAACCACCACCTCTAAAGTGCACTGACATTTTGTCATCATTGGTGTAAACTTAGTAAGTCAGCAGAGTGGAGCACCATCCTCAAAGACCTAGATAGCCACCGCCGGCAGCCTGAAATACTGTTCTAAAAAGCTTAATAACTTTTAAACCAATAATCCGATCCATTTGCTTTGAGAAACGGTTGTATCACACATCTTGTTTGGGCAGTCGTGGGTTTGGTAGGGAACTTGATTTCTGCAGCACTGATTTGTCAAGGAAACCCACACAGTTTTCTCCACTGAGCCAACAGGCAGTGGTTGTTGCTACTTTTGTTGTTCATGTTCAATGGTTAATACATTTCTATGAAAAAACTCACTTTTGCTTTTTGTCCTCTGTTATGATTTAATAGCCTTTCTGTTTACTCTCTGAACTATATTGTTTTTTCCACATGGTCAGTAAAAGTAATATAGGCTTACAGCTGTTCTGCACTGACAAACGCCTCAGATAATATGTAAGTAAATGGCTGCAACTTGCTGAGGAAAGGTCAGATGTTGGAAAAATTTCCTGAGGTTCTGTCTGAGTTCAAGGTGGGTACGGCATCAAAAACAAAACACTGAATTGTTCGCCTCACATGTGCATCATCACAATAAAAACTGTTGTGTTTTTTTATTTTTCCATATCAAAATTGTCTTTGCCAACCATTCATTCACAAAAAGAGATTTTTCTCTACCATCTTGTCGTGGGTTCATTCCTTTTAAGAGCCACAAATACAGCAGAGAACATGACCTTGCACCGTGCACTTCTGTCTTGGTCTGACTTGGCAGGCAGTAAAATCCTAGTCGGCCTAATCCTTGACAACTGAAATGCACCACACTGCTTGATCATGCTGACACCCCCCTACTGAGCTGCGACTTTATATCCGGGCCACAGTCAAGAGGAACAACTTAGTAAGCTATAACAGAGCTAATTGATCCTGAAGAATCTAAGAAGCAGCTATAGGATCTGCTTGAATCCTCTCAATGCTGTGCACCGTCTCCTGTTCTATTAATAATAATGGCAATTCAGGTGTAACCTGGTATCACGTGGTTATATAGCCTGGTGCAAAGTCGCACTGTGGCTTGACTTTCTAAATTAATGTGATAACACTAGAAAACACACCAAAAAAAACTAGAACCCAAATTCTAATTTTTATTAAACTGGATTTTGAAGTTTATTCTCACCGCAGCCCACCACCAGGCATCTGGTATGCTGCTGAATGGTGTCCCAGGCTGATCCACCTCCACAGAGTGCATCAGAGCAGAGAAAGTAAAGATGCCCATGGCGATGAACAGGAACAGACAGCACACCTAAAGAATGACAGAAATAATATTGACATGTAAACATGTCCATTCATATTTGGAAATCAGTGTATTCATACATCTAGAACTGCCCATCAAGTCACATGATAATTTAATTGGTTTTCAGTTAAATGGCTGGAATAAGGTCTGTGGTTACCAGAGATATTTACACCTTTTGTTGTACGACAGAAAGTACATCATTAAATGTCCCACAATTGAATTATAAAGTTGCTTCGGTGAATTAAAAAATGGCGGTTGCTAACAAGTCGCTAAATGCGACTTCAGAAGTTGTCAGCAACATTAAATGTCATCACACCGAACACAGAGACTCATCTACTAACTAATCTATCTTTACAGGGCGACTCCAGTTACAAACTATTCTAACTCTAACTTTACAACTTGTAGATTGATCAGTTTATAGAAAACGTCTGTAGTAAGACGCTTAGTGGTGTTGACGTTTAAGTCATGTGACCGCAATGTAGTCTGTATATGGCCTAGCATTAGCTTTTGACTTCCAGCAATTTAATTTACCTTTCGAAAATCACAAAAGTGGTGTTCACCTGTGAAGATTATCTTGCTGAACAAAATGAGTGAGTATCATAAACTTGTGTTTGCCACAGAGTTATTAATCCAAAATCCAATTCAGAAATCCCATAGGCTTTTTGTCGAGGGAACCGGGATGATGCTAACTTCTAGGTTAGCTTACAAAAATACGTCATCCCTACATCTATATACATCCATGGAATTCTTACAAAGGCTCTGTAAACCATGAATTAAATAAATGAGTGTTTATTATCGCAGTTTAACTACTGACAAGAAAATGACATCTTGGTAGCTAGATGAAACTTTTCATAACCTTTTCATGCTGCTTTTCTTCCTACATTAGCGAAAGATTTCAGAAAATGTCCATGATCCTGAGCTAGCATACTGCCAATGTAGACACAAAAACCTGTATTTTAACCTGTTATCGATTTTTTTGTCGACTCAGGGGAAAGGGAAAACAAGCTTATATACTTGTTAGCATGTGTTTGTTAGCAAATGTTGCTTTAATCCCAGCGGTTACAGTGCAACATTAGCATTCATTTGGGGTCATGTTTTTTGCCAACTGACAGACGTTGGTCCAATATTTACTTTGCTTTTAACTCTGTTTTGGTCTCAACCGACTCCTGAGAAAAATAGATGCTGCTAAACGCTGCAGAGAGATTAAACAATAAAGCTTCAGGCCTGTAAACTAATATAAGTTGCTGACAAAAGCTAAAATGAGGGCTAGTTCTCTGTGGGTTCAACAGCACGAGTGACCGCTTTCATACACAATCAGTCATTTGATTCATTGTTTTTTTTTACTTATAGCTGCTCCAACTTTGGTAGTTATGTGTGCTGTTCTGTTTTATTTTTGCATGTCCCCGCAGTTAAATCATCAAAATGTAACTTCTTGGAGAAAGGTGGTTGGCTGCTGAGTCTCATCCCCAGGTTGTCAATTACTGCCTTCAAACAGGCATTTCGGGTTGGACGCCAACCCAAAGCGTCAGTATTTGATGACCTGCGGATGAGACTCAACAAACATTTTTCTCCAGGAAGTTAAATTGTGTTGCTTCAGACATCCAAACATTTTATTCTGTTAGATTTCTCTTGTTTAATATTCCTCCATACCTGCTCGGAGCACTGTCGGATGGTGAAACCAAATGCCCTCATGCCCGTGGAGTGACGGGCAAGCTTCAAGATACGGAAGATGCGCATCAACTTAACGACCTTGAGCACCTTGCTGACTTTGCTGACCCTTGCCATGGTCTTCAAGTCTTCCTTTGCACTGATGTCTTCTGAATCCATAACAAACGCCTCAAAAACGAGCTGGATGAAATAGGGCATAACAGCCACCACGTCGACGAAGTTGAGGGCACTCTTCACAAAATGTTTGATGTTGGATGTGGTGAGTAATCGCAAAAAGTACTCCAAGGTGAAGAAAAGGATGGAAGCAATCTCTACCCACTCCATGTATGTTCTGCTCGCGAGTTTGTACTGCCTGAGTTCATTTACTGTATTCATTGTCATGGCAACAATCGAGATAAGCACAAAGAGACTGGAAAACACAGCAAAGGCTTTGGCTGACAGTGAGGAGTATGGATTCTCCATCAGGTCCCACAGGATCTTCCGCAAGCCTCCAAGAAACATGGTCTTGTATCCCTCGTCATCTTGGTGGGGCTTGATCTCATCAATCAGCTCCTGGTTGACCTTCAGTTGGTCTCTGATGTCATCCAGTTTCTCCTCAAACAGAATGCGGCAGCACCTGAGAAGAAGAAGAAGAAGAAGAAGAAGCTAATTTATTGTCTATTTCTACAAGAGCTACTGTTCAAAATCATGCTTCAAATACACAAACAGCAACAGGCCATGCTACACTTTCATACAATCATGTACAGCACACCTTGGAGTGTCCTTCAGTCTCAACCCCCAGAATGACATCTCCTCCTCAAAGTTGACAGGGCAGAGACTATCCATCACCCACAGGACCTTACTGCAGTAAAAGTGGAAGATGTAGTGGAAAAACATGGGGTCTCTGTCGAAAAAGAACTCGTTGTTCTGAACATTGTAATCGTCACAGAGCGTCAGACGCTTGACCGGATCGTTACAGAGGGCAAGCACTCCAATCCTGGTTTTTGGATATTGGAGGACCAAATGCTTCGGGATGTGAAACACCTTTCCACCCACGTTGAGGTTGACGATGTTCGATTGCCTCCAGGTTGGTGCCTCCTTGCTCTGAGCTTCTTTCGGAACATTTTGGTCATCAGGAGCGTCAAGGGTCTCCATAGATGTCCACGGTTTCACAGAGCTGGCTTGTGAAAAAGGGAATTCATCCTGCTGTTCTTCAATGCTTTGAGAAACGCTCAACTCCCGTTTTATGGTAGCAAAAAGACTGGAGCGACGCTTTTTCAGCACTTTCAATTTGGGCTTCATGTTCTCCATTTTGACCGCTCCTTGGAAGACAATCAAGCAGAAAAAAGTATTGTGCCGAGTTCGGATCAAGTCAGTGAAAAGCAATAACAACAGTACTCCACAAGATCTCCATTTATGTTGAATGTTGTCCTCTCAAAAGCAATATCAGGTTGAAATAAAGATAAAGAAAGAGCTCCTGCGTTGGTCTCTCAGCGTGCAAAAGAAGATCAGCTGCATGTGTTAGGGATTCAGCCTCTTTACTGATTCTCTAATCCTATTGCTGTTCTTTCTGTCCAAACGCAAGTTAAAAATACTGTTCACAAGGATTAGTGTTGTGATTTAAAGCTTTGAGTTCTGAGAGAGCAGGAAGGCGGAGAGAGTGATGTGATGACAGCACTGCATTGCTAACTGGGCTATGGAGAGCTTTTGTACAGGAAGTTCATACTAATGCTACAGGTAGATTACACTGGCTAGTTCCAGGTACAGGCCTTCTGATCTTGGTCTAGACAGGAAAAAAGGTCAGATTTCTATGTTAAATCCTCAGAGTTTAATGTTTCTCTGCTTTTCTCTATAATATAAATGTAAAAAAGAAAAATAAACTAGTTTTAATCTTAATAATTTAGATCCTTGTTTGTCATTATCCCCTTAATGAAAAACCAAGAGCAGAATTTGTTTTTCAATTTCAAAATATTTAAGGGAATTCAAAATAAAGGCAAATACTGCATATATAAGTCAGAATAGAACAATAATAATAATAATGATAACACTGAATGTTGACACCAAATAATGACTCTGTTTAGGAATTTTGAAATGAGAGCGAAACATGCACTGTAATAGTGTGAATAGGTCATTAAATAAATAAATAAATAAATAAAAAAGTATTTTTATGCTGCATCTCACTGCAGCATTCATTGTGATGCACAAGCTAACAGCTCAGATTTTTACACAGTGCAGCTTAATGTGCATGCATCCTGTTGGATTTTCTTATGGTCTTAAGTGTCTTGCAGGTAGATTGTGTGGTGTGTGTGTGTGTGTGTGTGTGTGGCAGACACCCAAAGCAAAGACGTGGAAAATATCAGTTGATAAGAATTCAATATAGAACTGAAAGTAATAAACAATTACATAAAATGTACATAATAGGGTCTATTATTTTACACTGTGAAGTTAAATTGAGTGAAATGGCTAAAAATTAAAATAAAAGTGTAACACATGGACTAATGGTACGGCCCAGGTCGCCACCCATGAAAGTTTGCGTTGATGGTAGCGGCCGTTTGACGGAAAAGGAAGTGGGAATCTAAAATTAAATTTCTAATTTTCTAAAAAACAGTTTCGGTATTTTTTCTTCATTTAGTCGATGAACATGTTTATAATTTAGCTCCAGTTAAAATAATATTGTGAAATATAAAAAATACTAAGAATTACAGTCGCCATATATCGCTTCCGTGCACCACGTGACTTCCTTTCCGGTCTAACCTGACAACATGGACGCCAGCCGCGTGCAGCCGATCAAGCTCGCAAGAGTAAGAAAACGTCTAATATCGTGAAAATAATCACAACCGGACGGATAAATGTCTACATTAATAACCAATGTCTTATACGGTCTCAAAATCTTGAAGCTAAATTTACTTTCATGCCCCGGTTAACGTCCGGCATGTTGACTCTCGTGCGTCCATCATGGAGGCCTGTCCATGCTACAGTCTGCTAGCTAGTTCACTGTTAGCCTGGCGTGGATTTTATTAGTTAACATAATTAAACAGTATGAAAAGTCTCTATTGTTATCTAACTAGTTTTTGTTTTTTTCCTCAGGTCACCAAGGTGCTCGGAAGAACTGGTTCCCAGGGACAATGTACACAGGTACGTTTAGGTTATGCTAATAAAAGCGACGTGAATGTCTCTGAGGTGGCATTTTACACTGAAATTCAACGTGAGGAATTCTCTTCGATCAAATCTGAAGCTAATGTTTCTAGAAAAATCTAGAAAATAAAGACATGCTGCAGATCCTGATAAATGTTAGATAATATGGGAGGTTTTGCATTCGCATCGCAGACAAATGTTTCTATAACACAATGTATAGAGTTTGAAGTTTTATCTATGGTATGTGAGAGCTCAATCTAGTCATTAAGTTTAACGATATGGGATGTGGTTTGCGTTACAATTTTTTGCAAGATTATTAGTGGTTATACTTTAAATGGGTGCCTCTAATCTTCAGTGTGACCACTCACTTAATGTCATATTTTACCTGTTGACATGTCAAGAATCAACTGAACTGGTGCTTTTCAGGGCAAAACAAACTGTTAGTTATCAAGGAGGTCTAACTTTTATTTGAATCAGATATATATGTAGGTTTAAAAAAAAATTGTCAAAATTTAGATTAATTAGCTGAGTGCACTTTACTCAAGTGCTGTACTTGAGTAAAATGTTGAGGTACTTGAGTGTTTCCATTTCCTGCTACTTTTTTCTTCCTTTTACCTGCATATAATTGATGACTGTACTAGTTACTTTGCAGATACATATTATTCAGTGTTGTTTATTGTAATGGGTGGAATAATGAGTGGGAGTACGGAGTAGTAACTACAGAGGATGCTGAGGTACGAAGTCAGCAATCTGACCAACAAAATTAGGCAGATAATTCTTGTTGGAGAAATGCTGACTATTCTGTCTACCCTTTTTTATATTCAGGGCTCACTTGAGCTTTTTTCTAAAATCATTTTATCTGCTCCTCTTGCAGGTCCGTGTTGAGTTCATGGACGACAGCAACCGCTCCATCATCAGGAACGTGAAGGGCCCCGTCAGAGAAGGAGATGTGCTGACACTTCTAGAGTCTGAAAGAGAAGCCAGGAGGCTGCGATAGGGTGAGGAGGCATAAACCCAACCATGTCTGTTAGCCCCATCACTAATAGTTGGTGTTGAGATGCCCAGCAGAGGTTTGGGTGCTGATCAAGTTGCCCAGGCAATTGTCTTGTAGCATTTAATAGAGGATAGTCTATAAAAATACATGGATTCATTGATAGTGAAGAGAAATGGCATTTCACCTGACAATAGTGTTTCAAGAGTGTATCATAGTGTGTATGATCCCTGCAATAAGATAATTCTTTAAAACGCAATCTTTCCTGTGATGCAGCTTCATAACAAAAGTGTTTGAATTACTAAATAAGCAGAGCCACTTTGTTAGCTGTGATTCTTCGATAGTACTGCAGGGATCGAGACGCAGTTGTGGTGGAAGTGCAATTCTGCAGTCAAACGGCGTAGACTAGGCTGGCAGATGTATATGGAAGAACGCCATTGGTGTTGCGGTTTGTGGCTGGAAAATTGCGGTGATGCAACTTATCAATGGTGCACTCTCAAACAAGACGGGATGTATTTGGAAGTAAATGTTAAATTGAACTGAACTTTGAGTTTTCACTGTTTCTAGTGCATTTGAGCCGTTAAGCACATAGCTTAGCTTTAGTTGGTTCCCTGGGCAGGTCACTCAGTCCTCCCATCCTGCACTCATTGTCTCCCAGGACACCAGGTGAATGCTGGTGGCTGTACTTTGTCACAGTAACCAGGATACAATCACTGTTGATTCAGAATATTAAATACCCCACAGCCTGTTAATTCATTACCTGAAGTATGAACCTGGACTTTCTCTTTTCTTTGCTAGTGTGCTGTTAATGCAGAGACATTAAGAGTTTGTTTTATGTGGTTGAGTTTAATGTGCTTATTTTTGAGTTGGTTAGTGTGTGACTGACTGATTTCTTCTCTTCACAGTGCCCACTGAAGCTGTGATGTGTGAAGCCAACACCGTGAAACAGAAGACAGCTGTAGTTTCACCTGGAATGGCCTACTTTTCACTACTTCAGATGTTTTGAAATAAATTTGGATATTGAGATGAGTTGATGTCTTGTGTTCATTGTATCATAGATGTTGACTGTTTTTGAGAAGTCACTTGTAGTCGAGGTGTAGAGGCAATGAGATTTGACACAGATGTGTAAATACACTGTGTACCTGTTCATTAGTAATACTACTGGTGAAGTTACTAATTGAGGCTAAATTTCGATGATAAAATCCATTTATAATGTGACTGATTATAAAACTGTACACTTTCCTCTTCACTTGCAATCATGAAAACATTTATATTTTGTTACACAGTCATCAGGTAATAATACAAGACAAAAGTGAGTTGGTTGACCTGCATAGATCAGGTCATGCTACTGACTGACATCACTAAAAACACAATGAATCACACGGACGAGTAGAGACTGATGAAAAACAACTCAATGAAAAATAAAAATCTATATAATAACTTCATGGCACCGTAGGCCTAAGATAAAAACAACTGAACTTCACGTGTGGGAAATATGTCACTCAAAGTGTATACAGTCATAATTAAAGCTACCATAATGATGAATGAAATGATAAATATTTGGTTAGAACTTAACAAAAGAGATCCACACTAATAGAAACATTGACAATACCTGCAAGATGAAGAAATTGTAATGTCAGCTTGAAAGTATAACATTGAACATTTTTCATAAGCTATATATAGTATAGTTTCCCACAAGCATCTTATTATAAACAACAAACTTCTCTGGTCACTAACTAGAGAAGCTTTATTTTTAACTGACCCGATGTCAGAAGGCAGTCCAAAGCAGCCAATGATTTAAGTATTTTTGCAGCAGTTTTAAAATATTTATAATTATTGCAGAATAATTTCCACAAATGCAGTTGATAAAGTTCAATATATCCACACTTGATGAAAAGTATATTTTATCACCAGGTTCAGGTTGTGCTATTCACATTCTGTCCACCAGAGGGCAGCAGCTCTCTTATTTGATCTTAGAGGTCACAGTTTCAGTCTCCTGTCAGGAAGCATTAGGTGATGAGTTCTTGTGAGATGAATCCATTTCACAGCCCCTTGTGCCTTAACTGTAGCTTGTTACTTAAAAAAAGAAAAGTTTATTTTATTCTCAAACACAAAACCTGTAAATACAGACAGCTATGTGGGTTTGTGTTTATGTGAGCCAGTGCAAAACATCATATTTTTACTCTGACGGTGTTTCAGTACACACTTTTTTAACTCCGACAGTCTTGAGTACATTTTATGCACGTTAAATATATGTCATCAGTTTCTAATCAACTAACTGCAAAGTCAGCACCATTTTTCACACCCGTGTATGATACAAGTCCAATAAATGAAGGGAGAATTACAACTGGGCCAAAATGGGCCACATTTCTTGGCTTCAGACATTTCCCCACCCTTGCTCACAGTAAGAGAATAAAACTTGTCAGAAACAACTTTTCTGTTGGCTCAATGAATTCATGGCTTTGGTATCAAAAGCTGTGACTGATGGTGATGCTGAAGAAACAAGACACGTTCTCATCCAAGAACATTTGAGTTAAACTTCCACAACACGTTTTATGTGACTCACATGTTGCCAATTTGCAGAAATCTACTGTGTTTTAAGAAAAGTCATGAAACTTCAGCACAGATGAGGTAAGATTTTGACAGTTTATTTTGAATTATGAACTAATTCTTTCTCACCATATTTTATGCAGTTTTCCTCTCCTCTGTCTTCTAAATCTACCTTTCCTTCATATAACGTAGTATATGAAGCTCAATCTGTTCATGGCTGCTTATTATCCTGTTGAGTGTTAGGTTGGGGCTGGGGATGGGGTTGGGGGACAGTATATTATCATATTTTAGCAGGTTCCCACCGTATAACAACATAATGCAACACAAAACGACACATTACAGCAAGTCGATAAAGAAAAATTGACATGCAAACTTAACAAAAATGAGTTTACAAAGTAGTTTTACCGATAAAAAGATACATGGATAGATAAGTAGACCACAGGAATGTTTAAATTCCTTGAAATGTCTTTGTTTATATATATTTAAAAATTAGACCAGACTTCATCAAACTTCCTTTTGTAATTATTAGTTCTTGTGATTAAAAAAGGGGACTCAAAAGAGACAATGTCCGTCATTTACTTTAAATATTTATCAAAAACAGATGCTGTCTGTCTCTGCCAATGGAGGAGAACAATCCTCCAATCACCAATAAAGCCTGCCAAGACCTGGCCGCTGCTAGGAGAGACTAATAAACACAGTTGGGAACATTCTGGCAACGTTTTATTCAACTACTATCCAAAACTTTTGACAACCTGTGTCCAAAAAGGAGAAACAAAACCACAGTAAATGAAATATATTTTTCCTCCAGCAATAACAATCCCATTCTTTGAAGTTTAACTAGTGTATCAAAATACCCGTGTTTAAGAATTGGCCAGTGCATCTCTGACACCAGGCAGCAGCCACCTCCACACATCCTCCACTATGTATGAGCTGAAATCTCTTTCCCAGAATTCTCTTTCAATTCAACTGCGGCGCAACTACAAGTTTCCATCTGATTAAAATAGCTGTCATATTTTGTGGTAATGTCAACATAATAATTTGCACTATTCTGCGCTAAATTTGACCACAATGACAGAGAGAGTGGATCTCCCCTGTGACAGCAGAAGAAGTGTGAAATCAACCCAATTGTAAGATGCCTGTTGTTCTGCATACATCACTATGATCCAATTTCAAACTCCAGACTATGTAGAATAAAAATCCCAAACTCCACCCGATCAAAACCCCTCTCAGCATCGAGGAAGAGGCTACCAGCGGGGCGTCCTCCTCACTTAGCCACATCAAGTGCAGCGATTTTATGAGGTCATCAGAGAACGACCTTTCAACTTTAACTCCAACCCGATCTATAACATTGGGCAAAATATCCTCTAAGCGCATAACCATTACCTCCAACGCCTGCCAAGCTAATAGTCCTATAGCTGCCTGGGTCAAGTGTTGTTTTTCACTGTGAAGGTATTTGGCTGAATGCCAGCTCGAGGCTGTGAAGGAACCCAGAGGTTGTTTGAACAGGAAAGCAGGTCAGTTTGACTGATGTGTGTTGTGATGAGACTCTTTAGCTGCTGGATGTATACTGTAGGCTTATTGACTCTATATTTTCCATATCTACTTTGACCTACTTTAAACAGAGATATGTATTTACCTGCTGTCAGAGAGAGGAGAATTTATTGTAGTTGTAAAATCAATATGATGTGAAATCAGCTGTACTGCAGCAGACTGTGTTATCAGGCTGGTCATAGATTTTTTTTAGCAGCCTTTTGAAATCGATAAATTGTTGGATTAAAGTTTTTGCAGAGTTACTTGGTTTACCACACTGAAAACTCACATTCAGTAATACATTGATTGTTACTTGTCTTGTGCACACAGTGCAGCTGAATTTGTTCAAAACTCACTTGCTCTGGCTTGCAAACAGCTTCAAAGACACAGTAAATCACAACCCTGTGGCATCCTGCGTCTTTTCCACCTCCACCTCCAGCATGGGAGGCCAATTAGGGTGAAAACATGGAAATATGTGCACAATTGACACACTGCTACAGGCAGGCTGGTTAGCATGCTAACATCAATAGATATCTCTGCAACACAGCACATAGACGTCTTCAACATAACGTCAGCACTGTTATTATCTCAAACTCTGTCGATGATGTGACTTTACATTGTTGTTGAGATGTTCAAATGTATTTATCTATTTTTGTCTTCGGGCACCACAAGCCAAGTGTCATCCAGTTCTGGTGTATTCGATAGAAAGCAGACATCTCTACAGCCGATATCTCAAAAACTCAGCAACTCACACCAAAACAAACTAGATGGATGAACAGGTAAGAGAAAAAATACATATTTTAAATTTTGGGGCTGAACTGACCCTTTCATACTTCTGCATATCAGTGCCAAAAGCAACACTGCAGCCGCACCAGACTTTGAAGAGTTACTGTGGCTTTTACCAGGAGAGCGTCAACAAGTAATGTGAGTCCAAAGTGGGAAACTGACACCAAGCCACAAATTAATTCTTGGCAGCTATTCATTAAGTTAAAGTAAGACACGCTAACCAAGAAGAGCATGCTGCCACTTGACAGCCAGAATCAGAGAGACAGAAATAAAGAAGACGGTTATAGAGGCAGGAGTGAGACAGAAAAACAACACTGTCTGATATCTTTATTTTACTAATCTAGTCAGGAAAATAAGGTATAAATCTGCATTTATCTGACAGAAAACAGCCCACGTACTAGAAGTCATCCACAGCAGAGTGAGAGTGCGCCTCCAGTAAACAGACTGACACCCAGAGGCAAATCAGACACCAGATTCACAGATCCCACAGCCATGATTTAACTATTATTCACAAAGCAAGACATTTTCCCTGCAGCTGCTTCATTATCTGACAAGAGAAAAAAAGAAATCCGGAATATGTTATTCAGTATGTTTCACAGTCAACAACAGCTCTGCGCTTGAAAACAACTTGGTGTCACCTTACCTACCCCATTATCATCATTCCACACCTCTCTGTGCCTCACCCACACATACAGGTAGCATGTGTTTACCATCGTTCCTGTCTCTCTCTCTCTCTCTCTCTCTCTCTCACACACACATACAGAGGCAGAATAATACCAGGTTAGAAACAAATCCATCCAAGGCCACTTCCTGTTTGTCTGCATGCCACCAAGGCCCAACTCAGACAGGCGAAAACACCAGCAGTGGACCTGTCTGTCTGCCTGTCTGTCTGTCTGTCTGCAGGCATATTCTTGGATCTATGCCAGACCATAAAAAGGAACAAGGACGCCTTTATTCTGTCTGTATGTCTCTCCCTATTTGTCGGGAGTCTGAATTCAAGGTGGCCAATTCTCCTGTATTGCACCTTGCACCTATCATAAAACAGAAATACTTAATTAAAGGACAGTGTCTCAAAACTGATTGCAGTAATTGAGTTAATGAACTTTCTACCACTATATGACAGTGTTTGCCTTTGGTCATGGCTTGTTTTTTAAGTTCTGCAAAAATTCAGTGTGTGTGACAAATTTACAGTGACACAAGTGAAACTGGAGATGGTGTTGTCGTGTTGGTGTGAGGGGGCTCGGTGGACTGGGAGGAACTTGCCGGGGGGGGGGGCTGTGGGCTGTGTTTCTCCCATGCTGGGTAACAGGATGTGCAGCAGGGAGGTCATGGACCATCCAGGGGGAGAGAGAGGCCTCTGATTTACTAACTCTGAACCCAGCTTCGACCTGGGTCACGGCCCACAAATTTACAAATGGGGCCCAGAGGACGCAGAGGGGATGCCGAGAAGACAATCACCCCAGAGGTAACTAGAAGACATTCCCTGCCTCTCTCTTTCTCTCTGCTGGTTTCTGTCCTTCTCTTTCTCACAGTCTCTTTACCCCAGGCCCCTCAGACTTCTCTGCCCTCTCTGACCCCCTCCAAACCTCTCTGAACACTGAACTTTAGTGCACCCTGACTCTCTACAGATTATCCCTGTTTCCTGCCATTAATTGCAGAAGGTGAGGTCTAATTAGGCTCCAGGAGGACAAGCCAAGTTTTCACAGCTCGCACGATGAGGGGAGCTTTAGAAAGAAGAAAAAGCTGAATGTGAGATTAAAGATTAAAATCTTGGCACGGTTGGCAAATCTCTCACTCAAAACATGTTACTAATGTTGACCTGTTTTCAGAAGCACAGGGCTTTAATTCAGTGCGCTAAATCAACAGCGTATTGAGACCCAGGATGCTCAAAAACATAGAAGACCTTGAGAGAGGTACATTTTGAAACAAATAACTTAGGAGCAAGAAACAGAAAATATATATTTGACACCAGAAAGAGTGAAATGAAGACAGCTTGAGGGATGACAACAAAGAGCCAAACGCAGCTTGGACTTTCTTGATTTACTCTTATGTAAGTGAAAGTGCAAAAGGGGGAGACTTCATTGTGCGAAGGTCAGAAAAACAAGCCATTCATTTATTTTTTGAAGGCCCAATACCCCGCAATGCACACGACTTGTAAAATATGTTTTCCCACAGCGCCCTGCACAGCAATGTCACAGCATAAACAGCAGGTGCACAGACAGACAGACAGACAGAAAAAAGTGACGACCTGAGACACAGGGTCAGGTACTTGGCTGTTGATGATAATGAAGCCTGTTGTGGAGGCGGGGTTAGAGAGAGAGATCTGTTTTGCAGCTCTGTATCACACGTCCCAAAGAAAACACTGTAAAAACAAAGCTGTGTGGACTCCGTCCCCCTGGACTGACATGAATACTGGCACAGTGCACTGGCTGCAATAACACAGTCAGGCATTGTTGCAGAGGTGGAGGTGTTTGTGTGGCACTGAGGACAAACATGATGTGATCAGGCTTGTTTTATAAGATTTCACCGAAAAGAAAAAGTTCTTTGCTGTATTACACACTGTTTACAGCCAGCAGCCAGTTAGCTTAGCTTAGCAAAAAGACAGGAATTAAGGGGAATTAGCTCGCCCGCCGCTAATGCACTTTGGTTTTTGTACAGAGGAAACAAACAGCGTATAATGTGTTAATTGGATAATCAGTTCAGCAGCGCTACTAGCTGGAGGCTGTAGCTACCTCTAAAACAAGGCGTTATAAACACCATTAATCTCTCATCTCGTGGTTTATCAGTCACGTCAATGAACTACACCGTAGACTGGAGGCTCTGTTAACAGACAAACAGGCAGATCTGCATTATATACGCTCGTCTCCTCACAGTGCTGCTTTATTGTAAACTTTATAATTTTTTCGTGATCCGATCACAAGGGGACAGCTCGTCAGTTCAGACCTGGCATTCGGCGTCTCGACATGCATCTCGAGTGACTACTTGTGATTGGATCTCACTTCCCCGCTCTATATGCAAATAAACACGTACATCTCTGGGACAAACGGGCACAATGTTTTTTACACAAAGAAATACATAAATGAATGTATAATATTTGCCGAATTTACAAGAAGGCCCAAATAATTACGATTAAGTCACAGACAGCGTTTCACAAAGTTAATAACGTTTCTTCTAACTCAACAGCTCACAAAATTGAGCGATTTTATAAAGGAGTCTGGGGAATTTCTCTCCCTCTTCATCTCCTTGCTGTTGCTGACTGCAGTTGATGTGATCCCCAATTTTATTTAAGTTGTTGTTAATAACTATTAAATATAAGCTCTTTTGGCCATTCAAATTAATACTAAAAACATGAATGTTGTGCACTATTTACAATGACCCCTCAGCACCCCCAACTGTGACTGACTTCCTACGTCCCTGGAGCCAGGCGAGCTGTTTGCTTAATTATGCTAAGCTATAGCTAACCGGCTGCTAGACATAGCTTCATATTTATCGGACAGGCTAAATATGAAGTTTAATCAAACTCTCGGTGAGAAATATAACTGCACTTCCCAACACGTTGAAGTATTCCTTAGATGTGGTGTCTCTCTGTGCCACCTGTTATCTTCTGATAATAATGATGCATCAACAGAAATGTGTCACAGTTTGTTGTAAAGACGGTGAGTCAGTTCACGTAACTGTAGATACGAGAATAGTTGTTGAGAAACACTAATTATATATTCAACACACCCTTCAAGACTGCTTATGAAATACAGAATAAGTGCTACTCTGTTTATAGTGTAATCTAATAAACAGCATATTAGTCATCAGTATTATCTGGGTTAAAGGTTGTGCCGATGTTCCGCTGCTTTGTTTGTCTGCTGAGTGTTCAGACTTGTTCCCTCAGCTGAAGAAAGGCACAATGTGAGATACAGCAGTCAATAACACGTGCTGCAGGGTTAAGTTTCAGAAGGGGAAGAATTTTACAGCAGTACAAAATCAAAACACCGTAGTAAAACCTCGAGCTGTTGACGCACCTAATGGGAGATCATGCAGGATACACTCAGCTGGGTCAATATTTAACAGGAACAAACTTTTCAGGAATTTGACGAGTTAAAATCCACGTTTTTCTCCCCATGTCAGGTTGCTCTAACTTTCTAGTGATGAAAGTTTGCTTTGACCGCTCGCTTGTATCAGTGTTTTAAGTATCTAACCAATGAGTCAGACAGAAGTTAATGATTTTTGTCATGATTGCTCAGAAATGCTCAATGAAATGAACCAACTCGCCTCTAATCGGAAATTTGGCATTTTCAACCCAGGCACAGAGATGCATCATCGTAGTTTAAGACTCCAGAATACATTTAAGGACACGAAAAAACACAACAGGTTCTTTTTAGGACTGACACTGCGTTACATGTAAACGTTAAAGTAATAACTGCATCACAAGACTGCTCCTGGTAATTACTGTGTATCCCATGAAGTCTCACAAGATGAAGCTTTCTGGCCTTCTGTGCCCTCAAAACTTTGAGACCACTCTGCTTCAATTAGGATTTAAGATCTGAGATTAACGTGGATCATTAGAGACTCAACAAACAACAGATGGTCAGAAGTCATTAGCTAAATGTGACAACTGATCATTCTGAAACTGCATAAGTGGCTTTCCCATTAAATGTCTTCGTTTAAAAGAACTCCCCATCAAACTCCTTTTATCTCCCTGTTTAGCTCTTGTCTCATCTGAGTCAGCAACCACAGGTACTATTACACCTTTCACCAGAGGATATTAACTTAAAAGAATAGTTTGACATTCTGGGATCAACGCTTATTTGCACTGTGGCAGAGTGTCCAAGGAGAAGATCAATACCACTCACAAGTGTGTACGCTAAATATGAGGCTACTGTCAGAACCACTAGAGGCAGACATGACATATTGTGCATTTAAAGATCCTCTCCAAATATGTATTAAGGCATACATTAAAAAAAGTTTAGATGAAAATGCAAATTTTTAATTTCACAAGTTTACTACTACTTCATTGTAAAGTCCAGTCTCAGTGTCTGTGCACGAAAGGCGTCAAGTTTCCACCTCACGCTTGGGGACGCTGAATATTGGACCAGGACTGGCTCCAAGCTATTTGTGATGTCACAAATCATGCTCGTATCGCTGCTTCTTAAAATCTGAGATTCAAAGCACAGGGAAAGTTTACAATTTAATTATTTCATTCATTAGTGTCAAACTCCTCACATACGTCATTCTGCACAGTGAGGCTCAAACATTCAACTGTAGGAAAAGAAAGACACATTTTTGAGAGGAGGGGGACTAACATAGGACTAAGAACTATCTCTGCAATAAAAAGCTTTTTGTTTTACACTCTGTGTTTCACAACAGGACGTCCAGAGAGTGGGCAGCTTCCAACAAACATACAGTTTTTTGTCCTGAACAGAAAAAAGACATAAGTGTATAATTTCTGTTGAAACTTCAATACTGAATAGCGCACAGCTGCTGTGGTACAGTAATAGGTCAGAACCCCTGCTGTTCTGGAGGAACACTTTGTAACTCAAGCCCTCTTTCCTTTTCCTTCTCCAAGCCACCAGCTGCTTAGCACTTGACAGTAAGAGGCTGTCTGCCAGTTACCCACATTTTTCCCAGAACAGGACCCATTCACATTCACTCTTCAGCTGGAGTGTCTCCTCCATCTCACCGGCCTCCACCTCCACTCCTGTTGATTAAAATTAATGGGGCGATGAATCAGAATCATTGTGATCGGTAACCTACACCCTGTGGCCTCGAGTGCTCCTTGCTCTGTATGCGTGATTGAATGCTTCACAGGAGGCCAATTAGTTCATGGGAATTAGGCTTGATAACCGGGGTGTACACCACCAAGGGGCTGGTCTTCTGGGACAAACAGGGGGAAAAAAGTGCATCCTCTGAGACTCCAGGGAAACTAAACAGCTAGTGCTTATCACGTCTGAGACTTTGGGTTTATGAAATGTAGAAAATGGGTTAGGGAGAGGTCGTTTAGCATCCCCAGACAATGTAAATATGTGTTTGAGTTATTTATAGCTGCAGCACTTAGCAGGGAATTCATCCTTGACCTTGGTAACTTGTTTTGGTCTCCAGAGGGATTTTGTTCTGAGCCAACAGTATTTTACAGCAGGTTTCCTCATTATGTACGTAAACATGTGCTTTTGATGTTATTATGCCACAAATAATTCAGTGTTTACTGTATGTATAATTATTATCACACTATTAAAGGAACATTTTTGCATTTTATGCTTATCCACTTTCTACGTCTGACTGTACAAAGGTAACAATAACTGCCAACAAGCAAGCTCACTAATAAACACTTTATATCTTGTTTGTACAAAAAACTAAAGTGTATTTATGGCAGGCTAGCTAATTCCCCCTAATTCCAATCATTGTGCTAAGCTAAAGTAAGCTGTGTTGTGGCTTCATGGACAGATTTACAGAGGTTTGTTGTGCGGTTGGCAGGCAACAGTGAAACCACAACGTGTCATTTATTCGTCAGTTATGCACAGATTATATAAACAAGATATAATATGTTAATTGATGAGTTTTAGAGATGCTGGAAGTTGAATGTTTTTACCTTTGAACGGAGCCTGGCTAGCTGTTTTTTCTCCATTTCCAGTCTTCATGCTAAGCTCAGATAAACATCTCTTGGCTCTTGCCTCACATTTAACTAAAAGATATTATAACAGGGCTTTTCACCAAACTCTCAGTAAGAAGTAACAGTAAGACATTCTTGGAAATACATTGAATCATTTTCTTTTCGAGGGTTAGATGAGAAGATTGATATGACTCTTGAGTCTGTCAAATATGCAGCTACAGCCAGGAGACTGTTAGCTTAGCATAAAGGTTAGAAACAAGGGGAAACATCCAGCCTTTCAATTGTACATTTTGGTTTATGTATAGATTTGACAAATGAAACTACTGTTTTAAGATGAAAAGGCAGATTTTATTTATTTCATAGTACAGAGCCAGGCAAGCTGTTTCCCTATTTCAAGACTTCATGCTAACTGGCTGCTAGCTCCAGTTGCATACTCAGTAACACCACCTGTCCATTAAAGGTGCAATATATAAGAATTTTAGTTAAAAAGATTCAAAAATCAACATAAATTATCAACAAAGCTCCTGTACTAGTGGTGTAAACACCAATACCCCGGATCACTGGCTGCATGGCTAACTAGCTAACAGCAGCTCTAGTTAGCAGCAGTTAGCGGTTACTCTGGTGATATGCTGCCCCCTGATTGTTTCAAGTATGAATTCGACAGGTGGTCAATTCTTAAATACTGCACCTTTAAATCTGAAGAAGGTTTTGAATACTGAGAAGAAAGTGTATATGCCAAATGTCAAACTATTACTTCATCATAGTCTTTCTGTACAGTCTATTCTGTCATCTGCGTCCACAGTGTCTCGGCAGATCAAGTTGGTGCTTTGTTTTACAGCAGTTGTGTAACTGCATGTCTTTTCTGAAAGTAAAGAAGAAATCAGCGAAATTATCTGTGCTATCTGTCACCTTACTGCCCTGATATTAAATATCCTCAAGGAATATTTTGAATGTTGTCTTTCCTAAATGTAGTGATTGCATTTAGCCTGAGGATCACGTCTAATACTGTTTGCAGTCGCACACGAGCAGCATTTTTTTTTTGTCTAGTGTAGATTTCCAGCACCAGAAGAACTGACAGCATACACAGCTGCTGAGGTCAACCACAGTCTGTACGTGTTTACATTTTCCAAATTGGGATATATGTACATTCTGTACTTTTCTGCTTCCTGCCAGCTGGGACGCTCATTTAGCGCGTGAGCAGTGAAAGGACTGAGGGAAAAGCATTAGGCGTCTGGTGAAGTGAAGATCTATATGGGTCGTCAGTCAGCGTGGGGCTTGATCCTTACGACCAGTCTGAGAAGTAAAAGTATCTCATGGTAAAACAAATACCGAACGCTTCAAGCAGAAGAAATGACAAAGACAGATTCATCTGTATCATGTAACACATGTCTGTGCATGTGCAAGCCGAGCATGAGATGTTAGGAATGTAAAAGGAGACGACTGCCTGTGTATGTGTGCATCCGAGCAGGCAAGAAAGATACATACATGAAGTGTATATACAGTGTGTTGATTAAAGTCCGTGGTCAGCTGCACAAATAGGGCACTGGAGCATGTTTTTTTTAACCTTATATAACTTGTGTCACTAACCTCAATGCTAATATGAACAATTCAGGCCGTCCAAACTCTACAGGATGTTATAAAAGCAAAGCATATGTAGATATTTAAAGTTTTGGCGTCATTAAGAGGCAAAAGTCAAACAGTTGCATGGGAACTGAGGGAGTCTCTTGATACATGCTGATGCAAAATGGGGACCATCCTCGTCCAAGGACAGCATGTCGGAGTCCTCACAGGAAATCTCTCATATCCTCTCAGCCTGCTCTCCCTGCCCGGGCCTGTTTGTACTGTCGTCTCTCAGGACCGCTGCAGGCTTTAAGAAAAACCGCAGGTTTTCATTTGCTTAAGTGCCATGTCACATTCAGTATGCAGTACCTGGGGCAACAATAGGCACCAGAGACACCCCACTGGATGAATGCACAGGGGTCAAGTCTGAATAGATATAATGTTCTCACTTTGCACCACCGGGAGGCAGTAGTGTGTTTTATCTGGCTGTCTGCTTGTTCCGGACTTACTGTACAAAGGGAACTGCAACACTGATGTGAGGCAAACGTTCTGCGGTGCACGTCTGTGTGGTGAATGAGCGCGAGTGAATCATGACGTGACGTGTATCTGTCAGCAAGTTTGTCTGTCCTCATTGATTTGATTCCTTTATGGCAGAAAAAGGAGATATTGCTGCTTTTTATGTCTCCCAATTAAAAACTTCTCCATAAAGGGGGGGTGCTTAAATCACAGGTCACGAGGTCATTTTTCTTCTTAACAGGATTCCCTTTAAACAAAATAAAATAAATCATGCAGCAAAAACCAGGAATCCATTACTTTCTAAGTGAAATTGATTAATCTGTGACATTTTTACATTAGCAGGAGAAACGAAGGTGAAACTAAAAATCTTGTGAAAAGAAATAAAAAGTGTTGTTACTTACATATGTGCTTTTTGTGCTATAAAAGTCAAAATATCATAATGATGTCATAATGTCATAATATACAGTAGTAAATCAGGCTCTGAAAAACAAAAACATAAATTGTGCACCACCCTCTCCTCTAGTTTCTTCATCGGTTATAATTACGACCGCTAAGAAAGCAGCATCCATCCATCATGAGAGCATATCAGTCTTCTAGATCCACCTCTGCAGTTCCTTCTCAATCACAAGGCAGTCATGAGCTCCTATCACGAAACCTGACCCTGCAGTCAGCGAAAAAAAGGTCCCTGCTGCTCGTGAATATCTCATGATATCAGAAATCAGGAACATAATATAATATTCGGTTTCCCTTGAGAAGTGAGGAGACACCCCAAGACATGGTTTATGGAGGTTTATGATGGATGAGTTGTTAAATTAAATCTCGCTTGGATATTCATATGCTGAACAGGAGCAGGCAAGATGACAATTTATATTGGTTTGGTTTTTTTTCCCCTTCAGTTTTCTTCTCCTCATTTCCTCTCAAGAACGATCTAAATCTTTATTTGATATTACTGACTTCGTTGAAATACAATCAGAAATGTATTTCTGGCAAACGCAAGTGGAAAAAATTCTGAGATTGTAAAACCCCAAAACCTCATAAAATAAAATAGTCCCAAATGGTAAAGATCACAGATCACGGTCTATCCATGAGAACCAGTGGTTTACAGCTCTGAGAGGCTCCTGCACCTGTTTTTTTTTTTTCATGCTTTCTTTCTCTCTTTATCGCTCTTTCCATCCCCTCGTACATGACTGAGTCTGGGGGCTGCACCGAGATTTACAGATGTTCTGTGTTTGGAATCTGGGTAAAAGGTCACAACGCCGGCTACAGATGGGAGCGGCCATTTTGGGAAATTGAATTAGCAGCTGTGGCGAGGCGTGGATCCAGTGACGATCAGGAACATACGACTAGGAGGCTTTGTGAGCTGGAATGAGAGGATACAGAAGAGACAGATTCCTGCATTAATGTAGACATTATACAAATAAGAGTGATGTTTATTTAATTCCCTTGTTTAGTCTGTCCTCATGTAAATATACTGTCTACTGACAATGTGACCAGCAGTCTGTTGGCTGTTGTGTTTGATCTTGTTTGATTCCTCTATGGATGAAATCCAGCTGTAGAAAACACCAATTTGTGGTTCAACTTCAGTATTTCCATTTGATGCTATGTCATACTTCATCTCCACCATATTTTGAATGGAAATGTTGTACTTTTACTCCACTACAATTTTAGCATGAGTTATTAGTTACATTACACCCTCAAATTTAACATACAAAACATATCATCTTATAAAATATGGTACACTTATACAGATTAAGCTTCATGTTAGTATGTTCTCAGCAGTGACGGAAAGAGCACTGACAATCTGTACTCAAGTGTGAGTACAGTTACATTACTGAAATATTACTACTGGTAAAACTACTGGTACTACAATAATAATTAAGTAAAGGTGGAAACCATTATATTGTGATATTGTGTCTTTTCCTGGTTTATCATTTTCTGACTGCTCTACTTTTTCTAATACTCATTATATCCACATTACTGATGATTATTTGTCAAAATCACATTGTTGGGAGGACCAATAGTCTTGTCGCAATATCGATATCAAGCTATTTGGTTTAAAATATCATGGTATTTGATGCTGTCGCCCAGTGAAAGCAGTTATGAAGTGTTTTTGTGGAGATTTAAAGATAGCAGGCAATATAGCAATATTATCTTAAGGCCATATCACCCAGACCTAAATGGAGCATGTTTACACTGTGGTGTTACTCTTTTTACCAAAGTAAAAGATCTGAATACTGTTGAATTCATAAGGGTTTGAAACACTCACTGACAGCATATTATTAAATGATTATGTAATTCTGTCTTTAAGGTCATGATGAAAAGTCTGAGCCATCCTACAGTGACGGTAGGATTAAAATATGAAGCAAAACAGGATTTCTCCCAGACTGTTTGAATCATGCCAACTGCAGCGTGTCATTTACTGTAACGTAACTCTTTACAGTAAACTGCACTTCATCAAGCTCCTGAACAACCAGCTCCTCCTTTCACAGCTGTAATTCATCTGAAGCACTACATTTGGACATTTTTATCAAACTATGAACATGCGAGGATCTATACCATTCTGGCAATGAGAAAAATGACCTGATGCGATGAAGACATCAGCACACAAAGCCAAGAATGGAGGCCTGCGGTTTGTCTTTCACACCCTTACCAAACCCTGCTCATGTAGCTGCCCAGTTCTGTAAAGTCCCAGAAGAATGCAACAATGCACGTTCTTTACATGTACAATCATGACAACCATGTACCAGACTGTCATCAAGTTGAAATATTTCTGTGTTTGTTACGTGATTGTCTTTTCCACATGCCGTGTTCCTGCTTGTTCCTGCCGCAAACAGATACCTTTAACCACCTCGCCTTTCATTCAAAAACACTTCAGCGAATAAAAAACACGCTTCCATTCAATTATAATCCTGCTGTACTGCATCTGAGAGGACATGAATCACCGCCTCAGTGGATACACAAGTCTGTCAGTTGGAACAAACAAAATCAAATCTGTCTGTTGACCTTAATGCTCCTATTCAAAGGAAAATATTACTCAATGTTGAATTAGAAACGCCTATTTGAAACTGGAATGCAGCAGTCTTTGGTTGTACCAGTGGAAACTCTCTCTCTGCTGACGATTTGAGGAAAATAATGCATGTTTGTGACATTCCAGACACATAAGCACGGGCCCTGTAATTCCCCTGCACTCAGTTTCCCCTCTCGGCACCGTCAGCAGTCTCCCAGTTACCTTTCACCTACTTAGTCTGGGCTGCAGACAGGAGAGGGTTAAACTGGCTCCTTCTTTGTGATCTGGCCCCGGATCACGTACGGCAGGCGAGCTCCCCGGCGGAGGTTGTTAAAGAAAACCCCATGGCCCTCAATTTGGCCATTCTCTGTGCTGTGAACTTTCCCCTAATTCTCACAGTCCTCACAGCCTCCCAGCAGCAGATCTGTGCTGAAGAGCACCTCGGGCCAAATTGTACGCATGTTCCTCTTCTGACGTGCTCGGTGGTGTCACTGACTTCATTCATTCCTCATGTTATCCCCAGAAAGATTATAAAGAAATCCTGTGATAGCTGTTAGAAATGTTTCATTATGATCTCTTCTAACAAATCACATGATAACAGTTGTGCTTTATTAAATGTACAATTTATGTTTTTTTAGGTTAGTGAGATTGTAATCAGGCTAATTAGGAAATGAATGATTAAGAATATTATCCACTTCTATGACAGCAAGCCGGGGTGTTTTTATTACTAATCTTAAAATGGCATTTTTAATTCATTCTTTTTCCTCACAAGACTTCTTTTTCAGTCTTGTGAGGAAAAGTCTTCGGATTTAATGCACAGTTTCCTCAATAATACAGCTTTGAATCACACTAAAGTCATTTACAAATGACTACTTTTCCTCACACTTCTCTGCCTTGTTATTTATCAAAATGTTTTCAAGAAGATGTGCTGCACAAGACAGCACGTTCCTGAAAAGCAAAGGGAGTCTAGACAGAGCCGAGTGGGACAGAGGAAATAGAGTTATAACACGGTCCATAGACTGAAAGAGAGATTTCATCGATGTGGAAAACACAGAGATGACTGTGTGAATCGATCAGCTTTAGAAGATGGTGACGAGTCGCTCTATCAAAATCTGGGCTTCATCTTTCATTGGTGTCAGTGTGTGTGGTCCACTCACACTGCAGCTCCAAACATTTTCACTTACGCTTGCATAATTCAGAATCTAAATCGCTTCGCTTCATCTCTAATCAGGCCAGTTTACAGTAAATGATTTGCAAGATTTCTGCAGATCTCTGTTTGTTTTGGACTCGCTGTGAATACTGAATGAACTCTCCAAATAGGAGCACTCTGTAATTTATGAGCTTATCCTGGGTTCTGTTATCATTATCCACCAGTTTCAGGGTGTTCCTGTGCTGATGGATGGATTAGCTCGCTTTTTCAGAAATACTCCACATGTTAACACTTTGTTTTAATTCAGCATTGCTTCATGATAAAGGAATACATTTGTTTCACAGCTGGGGGATATCAAATGTTTCGCTTTCTCCAGTGGATAATGTAGTCCCTGTCTCCCACAGTGCTGAGATGAAAGACAATCTTTTTGTTATATCATGTCCCTCCTCCGCCTCTGACATGAATAGTTAACAGAGAGGTGGAGGAGGGACAGAAACCTGAGAGTAACTGCACCCCTCCCTCTCCTCGGCTGGCCAATGGCAGGCAGCTCACAGCTTAGACATGAGGGCTGTGAAACTATATAACAGTAGTGCTGTGACTGTTCAGCCAGGAGCCTGAGCTCGCAAATCCAAGTCAAGAAGACAAGACCGGACACTGCACACTTCTGCAACAGGAAAACACACTATTAAGAGCAAGATTTCAACTACTTAGGACAACAGCAGCAATGAAGACAACACTGGCAACTCTGACTCTCTGCCTGGTGGTGCTCATGGCCACAGGTTTCCCCTTCGAGAGGAAAGGGGGCTCACAGTCCGGCAGCGCTGCCAAGGAGAAGCGTGTACAGTATGCAGCCTGGGATGATGTGAATGTCATTGCCCACGGCCTGCTGCAGCTGGGTCAGGGGCTGAAGGAGCATGTGGACAAAACCAAAGTCCAGATGAGGGACATTTCCAGCAAGCTGAAGGTCTTCAATCGCACAGTGACCGAGCTGGGGAAGGAAAGCCAGAAGCTGCGAGTGGAGGGAGAGGCCCTGAAGGCTCGGGCCCACGGGCTGGAGGACAGAGAGGGCCAGCTGCTGAACGTCACAGCCGAGCTGAGGGAGAAGGCAGAGGAGATGCAGCAGGAGAGGAGGGCGATGAGCGAGAGGATGGGCCGGCTGGAGGAGAGGGTGGACAGCATGCTGCAGGGAGGTGCTGGGCTGCCTGACACGGACGCTGGTGCCAAGAACAACAGTGATGCTCGCAACATCCAGGTGAGAAGGCACAAGTTTCTGTTTTTGGTTTCTGGTGATGATAATTAATTTGGGAGGGCAGAAGACTGTTAAGATAAGGGCAGTGAATTAAGTTAATTTGGGAGGAAAATTGAGCAAATCAGGCTTTAAAATGTGTGCAAAACATTATCACATACTCATCACTTAAAGAGATTACCATGAAGCCAAACAAACTACAAAATGCTGTTATCCTGCAGCAGATGGTTAAAGGGACTCTTCGTGTACAGTATGCATGGACAGTTGGCTTTTATGGTGGGGGTGGTGGCTTTTCCCTCAAGCTCAAAGACACTAAATCAGTGGGTGGTGGGTGTAGCGGAGTGGAGGGGGGTACTGCGTGGAGGAAGAGCGTGCAGTACGTGCAGGGAAACACTAAAGGCTTCCACACAAAGGGTTCTGCAGGCAACAGCTGCAAGAATGTGTGAATAAATTTACACAGCTGTGAGATTTTACAACCTGGAGACTATTCGGCCATGTGACACAATGGAAGGGGCTTATGAAGCAGTACGTGAGCCTGAAAGGCTTTATAGAGGGATGGAAAATCCCGCGCTATGAGGGAGTTACATAACCTCACCGCGGTCGGTTGGAAAGAACAAATGCTGGTCACTGAGGGGTGGAGATGTGTCTGAGGTCTGTTTCGCAGGCTTTTCAATGAAACCCCGCAGGTGGCTCTTCTTCTTGTGTTAATCCTCGTGTTTGCTTGCTGATGATGTCTTAAAAAAGTTCTAAAGCGCAATGGGCACATTTTACGCACAGGCGCGGTGTGGAATAAAGGTTATAACATGCTAAAAATGTGGTACCTTTGTGTTATTTTTCTGTCAGCTGATGCTGGAGGCTCAAAACAGACGCATTGATGATCTGATGGAGCGGATCAGACTCCAGCAGGAGAAGCTTGACAAGCAGAATGTGCGCATCAGGACGCTGCAAAGTCAGGTGAGGAAGCGTTAAGATTACGCATACAGCGTGCAAACTAACTGAACTGGTAATTGTTGTAAAGCATCTTTTTTGACTTGGTATTTTCCACAATCTCATCATTGTTTCACAACTTTTTTTCAGGTCCAACAGTCACGACAAAGAAGCGCATCCCTGGGCAGCAGCAACACCGACGGCTCCGTGCAAAGTGGCGTCGCAGAACAGCGCGACTCACCAGTCGGTAAGTAAAGCCAAAATCCCCTCTTGGCACGATCTTAAGTCGCCTGTACAAAATCTGACGCCAAATGTGGCAGACCATCTGTTTAGGTCAGGCCATAAAGACGCTTAAATCACGAGCAATTAAAATCAAGGAATCTAATCAATTTGGGACACGCTCCTCTGCTCAGCGTGACGCCGCAAACGTCAACTGCTGGACTTTCTGTAGAAGCTGCGTACAATCCTAATGACATTATTCAGGAAAGCAGCATTAACACGATTCAATTAGTTTAAGAAGGTCCCACTTTTAAAATCAAATATCATTATATAGCCATATTCCAAACTTATTCAGTCATCAAGAGAGAAAGTACTGACTTAGAGATAGGGGAAGTTAAAAGTTTCAGAATGAGGCTCAGTCTAGTCAATGGCCCTCACACTGTGCCTTACAGTAATTGTGAAAGGCAGTGAATGATGCCCTCAGTGTGCTGCCACGCCAAGCAGCTGCTGCTCCCTTCTGAACTTCACTGTGACTGGACCAGCAGCCATAATGAGTGCTTTCATCCAGACTGTACTGGCCTGGATACACACCAACTGGGGAAGAGTTGAGACGCACATTCAGCTTCCTCACCCACCACAAGTTGGTCTCGAATAAGGTCTGTTTAGTCTTTTAAAGAGGATGAGAGGGATGACAGGAGAAAATGCTGAATAAAACAAAAAAATATGCATATTAAAATAGCAGATTTTATTAGTCATAGGTGAATAAAACTGGAATAAATTGGAGTGGGTTTAATGTCAAATCTGTGTTTCCGACGGCAACAGATGAGAAGTAGGTGAAAGGTGAACGTGGCTGAGGCAACAGTTGAGATCAGTCAGCCAGTACAAATCACAATAAGACCTCGGAGGTCTGACATCAGCAGGATTTGAGGAATGAGAAAAAAAAGGAACAAGTTTCTCTGGCGAGGTTTCAACTGGGGGAAAGTTCGCTGGTCTCTGAGAGTGTTCAGCCAGGGTCACAGCTCAACGGGATTACTCACACTGATCATTTCTGTTGGCTTTGTTCAAATCGTGCAATGTTCCTCAGATTACTGTCCTTGTGCCTGAGCCAAGAAAAAAAAAAGGAGGGAAAACCGGGTGGAAATGGGAAAAGGCAGTCTATATTTATCTGTGAACTTTGTACAGATATCCACCACTGTTTTGAAGACACTCGCCTCCTCCCCCGTCCCACCTTTTCGTGTAAAACAAACATCTGAACATCCCTCAAGAATGAGCAACCTTTCCCCTAGTTCTGTCAGGGAGTCAGACATCCCTCCTCCTCCCTCCTCTGCGGTCATCCTCTCCTCTCCTCCCCCATCCCTACACACAAACCCCCCCACCTCCATCTCCTATTGTAATGAATAAGAAGTGTGCCAAAGTTCAGGAGAACCCCTGACCCCGAGGCAGACTACAACCACGACTGGCCACAGAGAGTTCAGCCCTCTAGAGGAGAGGTCATCACATGCAAATGTGGCTCTGTGCTAACAACGAAACAATACACAGCATAATATCCAACAAAAACAATCAAATAAATACAAAGAAATTACAATTTATTGGATTGCAGGACACCAGGGGGGTGCTATTAGTCTCGTGCCTCACTGGCCACGCGACAGCTTTGAATTGACTCCGGAGGTCCCCTGCTTTGTGTTACTGCCGACTCTGATGTCCATTTACAGCAGCCTCTATCCCCCCCTCACCACACTCTGATCACTCCCCACGCATGCAGCAGCCATGCACTGCTACGTCACCGACTTGCTGCTGTGCACGTGAGGGAGGTGTGACAGGCCAGAGAGGAGGGGGATCAGAGACGGAGGGGGAAAGGGGGTTGAGGAATGTAAAGGGTAGTAGTGTGTAACTCAATAGCCTGGTTGAGTCTGCTTGGGAACTGGGAGAAAGGTCATATTTATATCCGAGAAAGGAGTTCTCACTCTCCCTCTTGTTGTGGCTAGATGAAATGCTCTATCAGGTAAACACTTGTATCTCCAGACTTGCTGATAAGAGCACTCATAATATAGGTATTTGCAGACACTCGGCTCTTGCAGTGCAGGGAAACATGTTGCTGTGAGGTTCCCCAACTGCCAATGACCTAATTATGAATCCAGGGTAGAGTAAGCAACTATTGATTGACACGCCAGAGTAATATGTATAAAACTCCTTCAAAACATGAAGAAAGAGATTATCCTTGCAAACTTACAGCATTATTTTTGCCTGTCCATAACAGCCCAGCAGTGCAAAGTGTTAGCATGTCAAGTATGTCATGTATAAATAGCATGACCAGCAGGGTAGTGCAGAGTTTCCAGTTTGGATTGTGGGGCTTTGCAGTGATACCATACAGAGCTGTTGGCCTCAATATTGATGTTTTCTTCTTCTTCTTCTTCTTCTTCTAGAAATGGCATCAGACTGTCATGAGCTGTTCCTCAGAGGAGAGACCACAAGTGGCCTCTACACCATCCAGCCAATGAATGCAGAGCCATTCGAAGTCTTCTGTGAGATGAAGGATGGTAAGTGGAGTAAAATTCCAAATTTGGCCCCTTCTGTCCTGCACAGTGCAGGTTGGCCAACGATTACTAACTAATTGGGCAACGGACTTCAAACATTAGAGTTCAAAGTCTCCAAACTGTACAGAAGCTGCTGTTTTGGTCCATACAACTTTCTCTGATCAAGCTTTTGCTGTCTTTCTGTCCAGATGGTGGGTGGACGGTGATCCAAAGGCGCCAAGATGGCTCAGTGGACTTTGACCAGCTATGGCAGGCCTACGAGAAAGGCTTTGGCGGCTTTAATGGTAAATACTCTTTTTGACCTTGGTCTCACTCTCGCTAACGGCAAAACTGGACTGGACAGGTGCTAGCTGGCCTTGCCAGGGTCAGATTAGTTCACACAGCATTACTGTCTTTTACAACCATAGCATCAGAGAGCTGGAGCTGGCCTCCAAAAGCATCTTATCACCGATAGGCTTGAAAGGGATTAAAGGCAGTCAGAAGTTTGCTCACGATTTCTCTCCCCATCCTTGTCTTCTTTCATAGGAGAGTTCTGGTTGGGTCTAGAAAAGATCCACTCTATTGTTAAACATGGTGGCTACATCCTCAACATCAAGCTCAGCGACTGGACTGGTGACTTAGCAACCGTCCGTCTCCCCTTCCGTCTGGGTGGAAAGGAAACCAAGTACTCACTCCAGATTGAGAAGGCCGGTGCTTTCAGCGTTTTGGAGACTTCCCTGGGGACTGACGCCACCTCCTCCTTACCTTTCTCCACCCGCGACCAAGACAACGACCAGAAAGACGACACCAACTGCGCCAAGCACCTCTCTGGTAAGTTATACATGACAATCACAATGATATATGCTTCTATTTGTTAATGTTCCTTTGTTGGACAGAACTCGAAGGCAGCACCTAACCTGACATTGTCCTTTGTCTTCCTAGGTGGCTGGTGGTTCAGCAACTGCGGTCGCTCCAACCTAAATGGTAGATACTTCCAGAGTCCTCCTCCCAAGCAACGGCACCAGAGGAAGCAGGGCATCTTCTGGAAGACCTGGAGGGGCCGCTACTACCCTCTGAAGTACAGCATGATGATGATCGCCCCTGCTGCAATCCAAAGCAAGTCTTAAAGAATAGAGACTTAAAGAAAAAGTTGAGACAAAGAGAAAGGGGGAAAGAAGTAGATTTTGGACTATTCTTTCTTTTTCTTGCTGCTTAGTTGATGAGGCAGAGGTTTCCATTTTTTCCTGGTTGTCTCCCTGCAAGGAAGACCTCATACCAGAGCCAAGGCCCTCAAAATAGAAACGTAACGAAGTCATGATCAATGAGTTCCAGGTTTCCACTGCCCTGTTCTCTGAGAGACGAGCAGATTCCTCCCCTGCACGAAGAGCCACAGATGGAAAAATTTGTATACCTTGCACCATTGCAGACAATTCATTCTGTTGGTATGAAGCAGGGGCCCTTCGACAGGAGCGTCACGGGGCAAGTCCCAGCCTGTCCACTGTGCTGTAAGCCATAAAGGATTTCCAACAAGTCAAGACTCATCACCAGACATGTGGTATCAAGTGGGCTGTTGTTGAGTTCGAATGTGGTTTTGTAGCAAGTAAACAGCACTGTCAGGTCAAGAACACCTTGAAAATGCTCCATTTTTAATGTAAAGCATGCATGTAGGACTGAAATACAGGCTGATTAAGTAAGCCTTTTAAACCCAATGGTGCGGACCAAATGGTGACTCAATTAACACAAAGAGTCATTTTCCACATGAACATGATGAGATTAGTGTTCAAAGGCATTATGTAAAGTTATAAATCACTGTAAACTAGGATGACGATGCAGAAACTGTGTTAAGACTGATGTTGGAAAGCAGTTCGTGGGGCACTGAAGACCATTTCAGCCTTTTGTACAATATATTTTCTGCCAGCAATTTTGAATCAAATTAAGCATGTTCTTCACTGACATACATTTTTCTGTGGAGATTCTGAAACTGTTTAGTCATATTGACTTATTGTATGATGAGAGACATGTTTTTGTACATAGTGTATGAAGGAATGTCATCTGTCTTGTCAGAAATATAACTGTTACTGGTCTGTTGTGACGTTATCTATTGTCCTTGTGACTTGAGAGTTTGTGATTGTAGATGTTCTCTTTCCTTATTTAAATGCTGTAAAGAATCAATATATATATTTCTGGTGCTGCCTGTTTGTAATTTATATTGTCTATGTTGTGTTTCCCAGATGTAAAATTGTTTTATATGAGAAAATAACCATTTTTTGGCCATAATAAGCCAATAAAATTGATTTAAACCTAATATGCCTTTTGTATGTGTACTATGTTCCACTAAGAGAGTATACAACAAGAAGTTTACAACAGACACAACTATGAAAACAATCAGCTTAAAACCGAACTACAACAAACCACTGACAAAAACACTGTGAAAATATGGCCACAACTAGAGCCAAGATAATTATTACACATATTGTCGTATCAAATGCAACTGAATTAGCCTGAAATGGAAAATGTTGCAGCGCCCTAATTTGTTTGCCACTAATGGCGGAAAAACACAAATTTTATTTGAAAAAAAGTTTAATTTGTTTTTTTTACAGAGGACATTTCAAATTGTTCATTTTCCAAAGATACATAAACAATTATGTTTTCTTTTTGGGCTTTTTATTTTTGAATAAAAATGATCCCGACTCCAGACCATTTATCTAGTTTTCTAACCAATCCAACCACACCTATCTAGATTTTCTTTGGAAACCACCACCAGCAGGCCCAAACGTGCTGTGTGTTGAACCACACATGGCAGATCTCTTGTATCTAAAGATTTTAGCAGCTTAATCACATTACCTGGAAGCAAACTTCAGCCTCAAGGTGTCAGCTTTAATTTCTCATGGCACCACTTTCTGCTTGCTTGTTGGGCTTAACCGGTAATGTGCTTCATCCATACTGATCCTCCAAGCACTGACAACTGGTTTAGGATCAACCTCTGTAACAGCTGATCAAGTGAGAGTGTGTTCTGGACTGACCTCTCTCTTCAGGGTATCAGTATAGGTGGTGAAAGTGAATGCCTGGCTGTCATTGGGACAGAACTTGTTACCTGCAGAGGAAAAAAGTAATTGACTTACTAACAAACCTCTTGTAAAAACTGCTCTATGGCTGTAACAGAACAAATCACCATCTTATGAATCCAGAACAAATATTCCATGTGATCCACAGTTTACCAAGTTATCTTCAAGGAGTATTTGTTGTCAGTGTTGTAAAAGTAGCCAAGAGTCAAAAGCCTACTTGAGTAAAAGAAAAGACAGTAAAGATACTGACTAAAGATAGGCTACTGAATATTATTTTGGTAAGAGTGAAAGACAGTCATATGAATAGTAGTGGAGTAAAAGCCTTAAAGAAACGGATATTAAATGGACTTAAGTATCGGAAGTAATTTCCTCACAGTTGATGTACTTAAGTATCAAAAGCACAAGTAAAAGTAAAATAATGCATGTACGTGTATACTGTACACTATGGGTCGACCGATTATATGTACAGTATTCAGCATTTTTCCAATTATCTGAATTAATGGGTTTTCTTTTCTAAATCAGATTACAGATCAAATTAATACTGTTTCAAATATATCCTACTTTAGCTCTGATGCAGCGTTAAATCTGCAAAGTAACTAGTAACTAAAGTTATCAGATAAATGGTAGAGTAGGAGTACAGTGGAGTAAAAGTACAATATCTGCCTCCAAAATGCTGTTAGTCGAGAGGGCTAACTTATAGGCTAACGCTCATGTGTTTGGAAGAACAGCTGGCAGCCATTTAGCTTAGCTTAGCTTAGCTTAGCTTAGTATAAAACGTGAAAACTGGGAAATAGCTTTACTATTGTAAAAAATAAAAATAAAAACCTGCCTACCAGCAACACCACAGCTGTTATATCACAAAAATGTAAGTGTATATAGGAGAAGCTGTGGTTATATTGAGGTTACACACCCGGAAGTCACAGGCTGCACTACATCCGGCCCAAAAAATAGTCCTGTAAGTGCATAGCCCCAACAACGAAATAGTCATTTAAAGTTCAGCTTTTGAACAGTATATCGATATAACGGGCTATTAAGTGAATTTCAAGGGTGCTGGTATGCAGATTTTGTTACCTTCTGACAGAGACAGGATCATGGTCAGATTAGCTTTATGCTAAACCTAGCTAACCGACTTCCGGCTACGTAGCTTCGTATTAACGTGTAGAAATGAGAGTGGCTCACTGTTGTCATATAAGTTAGCATATTTCCCAAACTATTCATGCAAGCTTTAAGATGCCACACCCAACACTGCAACAACCTACTTGTTAATGGTTAATACTGAGGCTGAGCAACAGGTGCCAACGATGGAAAAGGAAGCAGATTCAGTTATCTAACCACTGCGTTATTATCAGATCAAGGTCAGGCATCAGTCACCTGTGAGGAGCATAATAATTTGTTATCATGGCAACTGTGCTGTCCACAAAGGAAGGGGGCAGAGGGATCAACATCTGTTGCTTGACTGCTGTGCATGGTTGAGTGCTTGAAAGCCCCTGTAGCGGTGGTTTGGTCAGGTGCAGCTCTGATGTGAATAGGAGGTGTATAATTAAGGATTAGAGTGGGGAAAACACACTGCAGTTCAGTGCCTTCTCTAATAAGATAGAAACATGCGACAGAGCAGCAGATGCTGTAACTAATATGTACCATGCATATATAACTTGCAACAGCTTGAAATGAAGACTGCAGTCAAAGAGCGCATGTGATTGATTCATACATTTATTCATCATCATGTACAAATTGTATTCCGGTGGTACAAAGCTGTTGTAAGACTCCAGTGCTCACCCTCCTGTTGTCTTTATTGCAGTAAAAAAAGGAAATACCAGCATGATCAAGAGTCAAGAGGTACTTTGGCAAATATAAATTATGTGTTAAGAAGGCAAGCAGACATCTCGAGCAATGTGATGTGAGGGGAGAAAACGGCGCAAGAACATCAATGAGCCGCGTCTGTCGGCGCTCATTATAAAAGAATAAAAATCCATAAAATGTTTTATTTTAAACAACACACACTTAAAACAAGTGGACAGGGGAAGAGTAGCGCTTTTCTTCCTTTCTTCACACTGCAAGTTACAGACTCATGCTATGTTTGGATATTGCAATTTTGTGTTAGTGTGTTTCTGAGTGTCTGTGTGAGATAAACTGTGTTTTTCAAATGTATTATAGTGTGGCAGCTAATGTCTGCAAATATCTGTATAGATTTAGCTTCATATCTGTGAACTGTAACCCCATTTCTACCGCTGACTCCAGTGAATAAAACAGGTGGAGCAAGGGGGAAAACAACACGATAACATTTGGCAAAAACCATTATGGTTGCGGAGATGAGGACGTGGGTGAGCGATGAGTCAATGTGACACAGCCTGCAAACATTTCTCCATATGTCCTTGTCTTTGTTCAGCTTTCAGGGTGAAACACCAAATCTCTGTGCTCGTAAACCATACCCCAGACTGTACACGAGGGGGGTGGAAGAGGGGGAGAGACCGAGCAAGCGAGCGAGCGATTGAGTAACAGAACAACAGACAGAGAGCGCAAAAGAGGGAAGTATAGTGGAGAAGTTACATGACTAGTTCATAGGAGAGAGTGGCTGCAGAGTGTCTGATAGACTCTCGGTGACACGGTGAACACTTGGAGACGTCGGGGTCAGGATGGGGGAGGTCAGAGAGTAAAGATGGGCGGTGAGCTGGAGGGGTAAAGGAGGACAGAGGGGAAACTAGACTTCACTTCTCCCCTGTTGTCTCATTTCAGAGGTATTGTTGTAGAAAGTGCAGCAGCATTATCTCGTAGTGCTCTCCAGACTCAGGGCAGCGAATACTGTGTCGCTCGTTGGGATATACCTGGAAAATTGAAACCAAATTACACACTGATTTCTACAACATGTCTGTGTACTGTGAAATCCTGACAGTCTTTATCCTAAATATGATCAATCTATTGTATTTTACAACCATTGAACATGACACTGTGCATATGAAGTACCAAGATAGCAAGACATTTATGCTGTTATGTTAATCATGTCAACCTAGTCGGAAAAATTTAACACAACTTCAGAAAAATGTGTAAATGGGTGTAATAAGGCTTGTGATGCTTACCTGAAGCTGGTAGGGCTTCCCAGCCCGGATTATCTGTGACACTAGGAAATTGGTGTGGAAAAAGTGCACATTCTCGTCTAGAAATCCATGGAGAATCAGCAAACGGTTGGGCCTGGAAAGAAGAGGATTACATGGTTAATACGATTTGTTACGATATGATAGGGTTCCATACAATAGTAAGACGTACAGTGCAAATCCTGAAATGAAATGAAACAACAGTGAAAAAGCCTTCATGGATCCAAAGAAATTTTCTAGTTTGACTTCAGCATCCAAGAGCAGGGCTCCAACATGCCGTTTATCAGGCCCTCAGGGTTTCCTCGGTGCATTTACACTGAGGCTCGACTTGACTGCCAGTTGCAATAATACCTGAAATATTTACAACTTTCAAACACTGGCCTTAAAAATGGTAATTCCACACTAACGGGCCTGCTTGCTTTAGCGTGTGTACGTACTCGCTGGGCAGCTTGTCCACATGCAGTGCCACCGAGCCTTCCTCGTAGCCCTGCTGGTTGTTCTCAGGCACGTCCATGTAACGCTCTGTGTAGCCTGTGTCGTAGGCCATCCACACAGTCACCGGGGCGCCTGCAATAGCCAACTGGCAGGGAAGCACAACATAGTCAGGTGGGAAAGAATGTAAAATAAAAGAATAACACAGTATCTTGCAGTGTGTTGAAAGAGAGCAACTCAAAGAATATGGCAGAGGAGGAAGGATGTATCTACAGATATCCTTACTGAATGAGAGCTCTCAGTCAACTCATTGTACAACACAGACACCATGTGGATGCAAGTGGCAACTACATCAAAAGTTCAGTTTGGAAACTTCATACTGAAGAAATTAAGCAATTAATTCTATTGAATCTGTATCACATAGTGATTTACAAACTATGGTCTTCTTTCTTGCTAAAGGAGACAGCAGAGAACGCTCATTGAGAAAGCGAGCGTATGGTTTCAGGATAACAGAAGTTCTGAAGGACGAAGATGCCTCCTAACCTTGAAGATGTTGGGTCGCTGGATGAGACCCATGAGAGAGAGGAAACCGCCGTAGGACCAGCCGTGAATGGCAACACGGCTCAGGTCCACAAAGTTGAACTTCTCCGCTACGTACTGCAGCCCCTCCACCTGGTCTTCAATCTCCACCTGGCCCTGAAGAGGCAAAAAGCAGATTAGTTGTGCATCTTTTTACCGCATTTATTTTTTAAATGCTCCTACTGAATTAATTTTGTTATCTGACTCTTTACCATTTTGTTTTTTAGTGCTCCTTCAAATTCAAGGCCCCTCTGACAGGAACCCCTCCCGTCAATGACAACTACAGCGTAGCCCAGAGAGGCTAGCGTGTTCAGACGGAGGTACTTCATCCCTTTGAAGGAGTTGTTCACCAGCTGAACCTGAATACACACACACACACACGCATTGTTGGGAAAGGTCAGAGCAACATTTAGCGAACACAAAAACAAGCAACATCACATGCACGAACCTGTGGGCCTCCGTACACGAAGAGAACAGTCGGGTGTTTCCTGCCTGGCTGTAGGTTGTGAGGTTTGTACACCATCCCATAAAGCTGGAAGCCCGACTTCCCTGGAAAGTCAAAAATCTCAGGCGGATTGTAATCTCCCGGGCAACCTGGAAGACACATTTACACATGTAGTCATTAGGTTGGTATTTTCTAAAACGATCAGGGATTGCCTCAACTCCTAGAGGCACTTGACAAAAAAATAAAAATGCAAAAACCATATATTACAGCACAAAAAATGTACAGTAGGTTGTAAATTAGGGTACAGGTGCACTTTAATTCAGGAACTGTTCTGTGAGAGTCACAGCAGCTGCCATCCTAACACATCTGCGAAGCATTCAAACACACAAGAAGACAGCTTCCTCATCCCTCGTACTTTTAATGAATAATAAACGGCAATCAACACTGGCGCAAAGCACTCACGATGCCCTGAATGTTTTATCACCACATAATCTGATTGTCATCAGGATTGTCTGGAGAACGCCATTGTAGATCGAACTGACCGTCCTTCATTTAATCAAAGCCAGACCTCAACCTTCCCCGACAGACTCGTCTCTATTGATTGTTCCAAAAATAAAACCACAGATAGTTGGACAACCTTCACACTTGGCAAGACTGCTCTCTCTGGGAAGTCCAGTTATGTAAAGACAAACTCAATCAGAAAACTTGTTTTTGGCAGTTGGTTTAGTCACATCCTGTTTACCTGGTGATTCCATCATGCTGGCCCAGAACTCAGGTACCATGTGCAGTGGGTCACCTTCTGAGCTGGTCAGTTTGTAGACGTGAACACACGGAGGTGTACTCACGTTGCTGTAGTGGCTGACAAAAAAGTCAAAGTTCTGCAGAGGGAGAGAGAGGACAAATATCAGAAATATGCAGAATGCTTTACAAAATAAACAGGGAAACTATATAATAAACAACAAGGAGGTGAACAGAAAGGCTTAGGGAATGCTAACTTTTATTGTTCTTAAGCAGTTAAAGTTGGTCTCTCTGATAAAACTATTTCAAACCTTCAATATGCTGCACTCACACTAAACACACAACCTGCACCGTCTGTGTTGAGTCACAGTAGTCTGTCAAATCTGAGTCACTTATTCATATTGCCTTCAAATTCACATTTTGAATCATGTTACAAGATATTATTCTGACCATTACCTTTACTAAAGCCTTTGCTTTTTCAAATATTAGTCATTAGCTGCCAAAAAATGCTCATCAGGAAAGGAATATCAATAAGCAATAGGGATGTCACAATTTTCCAAATTCACGATTTGATTTCATTTCCATTTCATTTTATTTGATTTTTGATTTTTCAGCACTGACAGCTATGCCATTGCTAGGCTATTGCATCAGGATTTTTAAACATCAATAGATCATTGGTTTTCCCCTGACAACGGTCATTAACATTTTCAGTTTCTCCTTTAAAAAGATAAGTTTTTTTTTCCAACAAAAGCTTGACATTATCCTGGTGACTTGTAAGTTCAAGTGGAGAAAAAAAGACATACTGGGAGAATTCCTTCTTTTGATTTCTATTATCAAAACTGAAAGCTCATTTTGATTGATTAACGACGTAGAATCTAATTTGTGAAACACTTAGTTGGCAACACTGTTTAATGGATTAGCCATTACAGATATGGGCGGATAAACAGCTGGATGAGAGAATAAATTAATGGACTGATGAAATGTGTATTTGTGTATTTGGACAAGTAGGTAAAAAGAGAAATGTTTTTACCTGACTAACAGAGCAGCTATGAGAGAAGCCAGGCTTGGTTAGTCTGACCACATCTCCAGGTGAGTCACAGCTGACCACGTAGAGGTGATGCTCCAGAGGAGTGTCTCTGGTGCCCTGGAAGTACACCAGCTTTGATGACTCATTCACCCAAATCTAGCAAGAGAGAGAAAAGAGAAACAAGAGAGGAAAATGATAAGACAATAGCATTGAAGGCATGATGTGTGAGGTATCGACTGACCTCTTAAATTCTGTGTAATGTTTATAAACAGTTCAGATTGAAAATATCAAAGGGCTGACATTTTGGCTCTGTTATCTGGCATATTAGATTTATTTAAAAGGTTAAAAGAGGTTAACTTGGTGTTTTGAGAGTGTTTGGTGCTGTTCATATCCACACCGGATTTGACCACTGCTGCTCTGTTTCTCTGATTACTTCAGTGTGTGTGTGTGTGTGTGTGTGTGTGTGTGCGTGTGTGTGTGCGTGTGTGTGTGCGTGCGTGCGTGTGTGGAGAGTGGAGGGCAAAAACGCTGTAACCTATGTCAGTGTCTTTGCTAACGTCTGAGTGGGAGTGTCCATTTTAAAAACCAGTAAGAAAACTCGGATGGCCCTGCACTTAAACTATGTTGGACTTCGTCTAACCTTGGAACCATGTCGTGCCAGCACTTCCCATTCTCCGCTGGTCAGTGTAACCTCCTCCTTGATTGCACATTTGAAGTCTCCTGCAGAAAGCAGATAACAGAATCAACATGTTTCTTGACTCACTGCACACTCTGACATACACTGTGATTACATGATTATTTGATATGATAATTTCAAGTTAATGCAGAGGCATCTCTTAGTTTCTTACCCTCTATGTGGTGGTAGTCCTCTGTCCAATGGTAGCAGCCTGGTTGTAACAGGGATGTGATTTTATACAGATGGCTAAAACCAGTTTTAGACTCGTTTATCCAAATGAAAGTAAACTCATCTTCTGTCGTTTGAATAAATGGATAGAATATATCGTGAACCTGCGGAAAGAGAAGAACAGCCAGTTACTGACTTTTTACAGCAGAAGAACCTTTATCACAAGAACAATAAGTTTTCAGGTGACTGAAGAGTGCACCATGTTAGAACACCCACATTAATCCAGACATCGGTGGTCTCTTCGTAGATTATGTACGGCTGTGTGTTACTGGGCACGGCTGCCAGACTCTCCTGCCTCTGAACTGGGTCATCTGTGACAGGGATGAAGAGGGCTGGAGGCAGCAGGACCAGTTGTAGTTTTCTCTGACTGCGGTCCAGAAGCACTGCCCAGCCACTAGGGGGACACAGAGCAGACAAAACATGAAGGGTTGCTTTATATGTCCAGTCATTCATGAAAGCAACTGCTCCATTAGAATCAATAGGAATCACAAACATAAGCACTTTCCTATTAACAGGAGATTCACACTCACTATTTGCCATCGCTTGTCCATCCTACCCTTGCGATGTATTCTGTCCCCGGGAACAAGGTGGTGAAGGGGACGGCCAGTTCTTTGTCTTGTGTGCTCACAATCTGTAAGTACAACCGAACACATTAGGAACGGCGAATTATTATTCTGGAGAAGAAAGAAAAATCATGTAGAAACAGTGAAAGACTCACTCTTCCTTGATGATCTGTCTTGATCTCTGCCAGTTTCAGGGTGGCCTGGGGATTTTTGCTACCTGAAAATACAAATAAGAAATTGATTTTATATACATGCTCCAAGGTTGTGTATGTGTGTGTAGAATGTATAGAGCTACACTCACCTGTACGTGGATATCTGTATGCGTCTGCTTTCCGCTCTTCCAGTGCCGGAGATGGAACATGAATAATCTCTACTTCCGTCTCATCCACCTCTTCATACAGCAGGTACAGTGTTTTACCTCCATTAGGGTCTGATAAGGGAGAAAAAATAATCAAATTTGAGTTGAATATAAACAGGAAATAATGTACGTAAGTAATAAAAAAACTAAACTTACAGGTTGAGGTAAAATTATACATTGGATGTCATTTAGTTACTATTTTGTAAGCCAGAAGGCTGAACAAATGCCGAGTAACATTAGGCGTTTTCAGACTGGGGAAACTTCTTGATAGTTTCGCCCTTACATTGCGTTCCTTGGAACTGTGTTTACTTGAAACTTGGAAATTTCTGACCTACTACAAGAAAAAGTATGATTGAACACCACTCAAAGTCAGAGTTCCTACTTGTAAACTCGGGGCATTCGCTAGTGAATGAACATTTAGACATGTTTCCAAGTATGAAAGCGCTGTAATAAAATGCATAATGGCGTCTGTTACCTTGTGTCTTTTTCTTCCCCTCCGTTTCGATTATATATGCAAGAAGGCTGCACTGCTGACTTTTCAATTGTTTTCGCACTTGCCAAAGAGACATCAGTTTCTTACAGTCAGCCATTTTTTGTTTATGTTTGTTTTGTCTTAATCCTTGTGTTCCAACTCTGACTGGAAAGCAGCATTAGAACGCCATTTTGATGGATATTTTTATGGTTCCTACTCCAGAGTAGCTACCCCTCCCCACACAAGAGCAACATTGAGTGATGCAAGTACATGCTGATTGCACATAAGCCAGTGCAGCACCGGCAACCACCTGTGTAAAATGTTAGCTATGTAAACAGCAGCTTGTACCTTTGTACCCTTAAAATTAAGCTTTTTTCACTTTGGATTGACTTGAGAGTATTCAGGATGCAAAGTGCTGACCTTCCACTGCTGAGGGGCTCCACCAGTAGCCAGTGAAGCGGTCAAACTCTTCTTGGATGACAAACGTTGCTACACCAGCAGACTTGGGGTCCTCCTTAACACTATCCACACCTGGAAAAATAAATAAATGATGTCCATTTAATGTTACTGGTATAATGCTAAACATACAAATTATAAACAATCTTGCACTTTAATCTTGAAACATAGGATAGAATAAATGGAATCATAGGAGTGCCATAAAAAAGATAAAATCCATAAAGGAATAAGAAAATAAACGTAGAAATAAAGAGGAATTAATAAAGGAATAAATAAGTAATTAAAAAAAACATGAATATGGCACTCCTGTACTGTTCCTGTTCCCTAAGAATACGGCATCCCAATGGTTTTTCGTTACTATGATGTAGTGTGAAATGGGAGAGCTCAGTTTCAGCTTCATGGTGAGTTAAAGAGGATATTAACGCATGTGAAGCTACTCATCACATTACATTTTATTGCCTACTCAAACAACTCAAATGAAACGGAGAACTTTCAGACCTTTGTGGCAGTAAGTGAGTCTCCTTTCCTCGCCCGTCTTAATGTGGGCTATCCACAGGTCGTTATTGTTGATGAAGGCTATGAAGTCCGGGTCTCCGGGGGAGATCTTGGGGTCCATGCGGGTCCCTGAGCACTGGGTCTTGATCTCCACTGGCTTTACAGGAGCAGACTGCTAAAACCAACATACACAATCTTAGTCAAAGGCAACTGAAGAGTGACTTCTGAATGTCAAGATACAGGAGAGGAGACCAGTTTGTCCTAAATGGAGAAAGTTTCACACACATGAATAGGTACAATGAGCTGCATCTTGTTCTATCAGGAGGCATTCCTCTGTGAAATTAAATGTGGTGACAAACAACCGCCTCCTCATGTTTATGATACAAGCATGGAAATGACAGTTCTGTGGACATACGGACAGACATTTTCACTCTTCAAAGAATCAACAAGGTGAACAACGTCCTTTACAAAAGAATACTTCTGATATTTATCAAGACATCCAATCTTATTTCTCCAACCTATCTTGTGCATAAATGCATGCCATGCACACGAACGCTATCAAGTTTTGTGAACACCAGATTTAAATATATTAAATACCAGAACATTCAGGTTCACTCTAGACAACAGAATTATATTATTATAAAAAGTGCATTAATTATAATGTGATCATATGACAATACACATAGACTAGGAAACAATTCGTAGCCAGGAACAAGTATCCATGGTTTCATGTAAATGAGGTATAAGACTTCATTAACTGATTCACAGCAACAGCACAGCCCTGCCTTGTAGATGCTTGATAACATCCTTCCTTTTAAGTTAGGACACATATCAGTATTCAGTACACACCACACAGCTGCACAGTGGAATTTTGTACCTGCATACTTTCACGTTGCTCTGAATAAAATCTTCCCCCGAGTATCTAAGGATTCCTAAGTGTACTCACGATGAAGCCATTGTTGCCTCCATCCTGACAGTAGAAGAGGCTATTGCTGGCCTGGAAGAGGAACAGGCCCGTCTGGGCATGGTAGTCATAGGAGGTGATACCAAATGCTCCGAGACGTTTACGCTCTCTCAGTAACTCCTCCTCTCGAGAGTAGGCCCCCTGGTGCGGTGTCGCCTGAAGAGAAACATCAGGAAACCAAGTGTACAACATCAGCACGAGCGGAAGAGACTTTTTGACAAGTTTGCTAGGATATATAAGTTTAAGTGTGCTAACATATACAGCATATTCATGTGGAAAAAAACACAGATTCAAAAAAAGGGATGCTGTGTAAAACATAAATAAAAGAAGTAGGCAATGATTTGCAAATCATGTTCGTCCTTTATTCATTTGAATATAGTAGGAAGACAACATATTTAATGTTCAACTGATAAACGTTTTGGGTTTTTTTTGTAAATATACACTTACTCGAAATTTGATGCCTACAGCACGCAAAGTGAAAAGAACCACAGCATCCCAGTTTTTTGGTGACTCAGGTTGTACCTAACAGAACCACATTGAAGTGACCCATCCGTAACTGTATAGTGGATGCACGGTACAAGCATTCCTCTCATATCTTTCGAGTTTCAGATCATGTCTCACGTTGCTAAAGACAGCTACAGTGGCACCCCTTCAGGGACTGTTTATCTAGAAGTGAAACTAAAACTAAGAAAAATGCTGCTATCAGTTTTTAAATGGGACCGCACCGGAACAACCCATTGGGAGACACCATCACCCTGTGCTGTTTGGTATTGGTACTGCACAAACAGGAAGTGAGGGGGAATTCACCTGGAAGTGATCCAGCATCTGTTTCCATGACAACACTAAGAGGGCCTCTTTCCGGATCTTCTTGGGGATTTCTGAGTAGAGTAACGAGTTCTCTCTGCTTCCATAAGGCATACCTGGTCAGCACAGAGCAAAGAAACAAAGTCGACGTCACCAACACCAAATACAAAAGGCTGTGCTAACTGGAAAAGGAGAAATTCAACATGGAGACTGTTTTAATATTATGAGGCAATCGTCTTATTCTGCCTTGAGCTGGAAAACATGACTGATGTCTTGTAAAAGGAGAACAAAGGCGTGGTATGCAGAAAATACAAATCATACGCTGATGCAGGGGGATTTTGTGCACCATCATCAAGCATCAATGGCTTACCGAGGTAGTACAACCGGTGGGAGTGGGGTCCATTCTCATCCTTCTTCTGCACGAACTGGAAGTCATGGGGAGCCTTGTTGGCGATCATTCCCGAGTACTTCCTGCTACAGTGAATGATGTCACGAAGGCCCTCCCACGAGTGTTTCTCCACAAAGAACTGAGACGGGACATCCTCCATCTCCACCACCTCCGTGCTGTCCGAAAGGCCGTCCACAGCCGTCATGCTCACTGTCACACAGCTGGATGTTGACATTAGAAAGAGCTGATAAGTACTTAATGGGACTGGCTGAAAGTTTATTCAGAGATGTAACATGACGCTTGTACTGTACCTTTTCCAGATACCTTCTTTATTGTCACAAAGTTTGACCTTCTTGACTCTATGCATTCACCGGTCAACACGCCTCACTCCCAATTCTGTAACCTATGAACAAAGTACAGCAGTGAGATCAGCAAATATTCCTAAATACAAAATAACAGTCAGAGTCAACCACGGTCACTCTCGTGCAACTCATACTGACATATCGTTTCCTTTCTCGACTGATGAGACATTCATGACTCAGGGACAGTTTCTCTGTTATATTGGCGCTTACACTATGACACAAATAATCTAAATGTGCCTCGAGGAGAAGCTGAAAACCCTAACTAATTCATGCCAGCTAAAGAAAATTGACTCAGGAACTAGGGCTGCAATAGTACGGGATTTTCATAGTACAAAAACCTTCTCAGAAAATATCACAGTTTCACGGATAACAGTGATGTGCAGATTGATACAATTATACCTATATTTCTGATCCAAAAATATCTCTGTTCTAGGATTGTGAGGACTATGATGTGCTGTGGAAACACCACAAACCTTGTTAAGCGTCTGAAATGTAATCACAATACAGAATATGATGATGCAGTGTTGGTCTAAATAAGAGAAAAACAAAGATGCTGTTAGGGCAAGACAGACGTCAATCACTGAGTCCTTTGGTACTGGCAGGCGTTACTCAGTTATATATTTACCATTTAGTCCATATACTGTTTATAGAGAAAAAGTGTAGCTATTGGCGATGTTTATTACTGTCCTTATATGTGGGAAAGTGATTTATGTCCATCTAGGCTTCAATTTGTTGGTGTTCAAACAACGGGAGTTCCCTGCACTCTTAAAACTAACGAACGCTGTTATTAGTAAGGTTTTTTATAAAGTATCGGTATTGTATTGGTGTCGGCGACAACATTGGATCGGAAAGGAAATCATTGTTATCACACATCACTTACAGATAACGGTATCACACAATTATTATTATAATTATTATCATTATTATTGTTGTTGTTGTTGTTGTTGTTGTTGTTATTACCTAGACCTAGGAGGTAATGTGTTCACCCATGTCCATTTGGTTGGTTGGTTTGTCAGCAGGATTACACAAAAACTAATCAAGGGATTTCCTCAAAACTTGGATGGAAGATGAGTCTCGGCCCAGAATAGATAACGCATGGATCTTGATAAAAAAAAAAAAAGTATTTAGGTGGCTTGTATCTAGAACTGGGCACAATAAGATGCTGATCCGAGATCTTGTGAGCTTAAATTATGGTTGAGTGGGTTTGGGTGGTTTCAATTGAGAGTGATACAGGGCTATCGAGTCTGACATTGGACAAGGCTTGTTTCAATTAAAAGGTAATTGTTGGGCCATGGCAGAGGTATATACTCTACTCCGTACCATTCTAGTTATTATACTTGTTATAATTATCATTATTGTTGTTGTCATTATCAATTACAGTGACCCTTAAAGGAGGGTTTTTTGGTTGAACAAACACTTTATTATAATTTCACAAAATATTATGTCCTTACAGACATAACACTTGAAATATATACTATTTAATTGCTCTAATATAGTAGAATTCAACACACTAGACAAGCAAATGTACATGGCACGATACCTGTCAATTTGCAGACCACGATATACCCTGACACGCTCTCAGAAACATGGAGCCATACATACTAAAACTACAGACCAGACTGAACGTGAAGGATCACACTTCCTTTCAAATCTCTCACGTGTTAATCTCTGTCAGCACAAACACAGCTGATAAGTCTCCAGTCTTGCAAGAGGTGAAGTACAGGGTATAGGGAATACCCCACATTCCCTCCTTTATCCCTCTGTGTTGGGTAAGGGATTAGTATCACGCAAACAGCAGCAGGAAAAATATCATAAATAAGTGAAGTGCCTTTCTTCTGTTACTGTTGTGAAGCTGTGTCAGGCTGGGCTGATACTGTGGGGAGGCAACTTAAATCTGTAAATAAGTAACACTGAGCTCACAGCAAATACACTAACCAGCATAATACCTCAGCTTGAGTCATCAGTGCCTTAAAGAGTCAAATCAACAATAATCAGCATCACAGGTTAAGCAGTCACCTGGTACCTTCTGGTAGTGGACTGAGAAGTGTATTTATGAATGGGTGTGAGCCTTAATGTACATCTGACTGTTAATGTGCCTTTAAAATCTTTCACACTGGCTGTGTTGTGTTAAAAACTTACGGTGGCCTCGGTGTTATTGTGTAAAATGTGTTAAAATGGGAGGAATTACATTGCCACCTTTACAGATATGAGGAAAAGGCCCTATTCGGCTCACCGACTTACTTCAGGCTGTAGCAAGCTCATTTTAAGAGTTGGGAACAAGTCGGAGGATTTTTTAAATACGCCGGTACCGTTAATGTTAACAGTTAGCTAGCCTACAATAGATCTTTGTTCTCGGATTTCAACTACTCAGTCACACCGGGAAAAACACCGGCAAATTCATTTGTGTTAAAAATTTAAACCGCAGTAAGGTTACTTACATTTGACAGTGAATGATGAATCGCCGAGCTGTTAGAAAATGAGCGTTATCAGGCCGTGGCTGTGTTTAAAAACCTTGCTTAGCTACATTTTGACATGACAGCTCCCCTCTGTCATTTTCGCTCTGAAGCTAACTACCGTTAGCTAGCTACCTAGCTACGAACAAGCTAGCCGCTAGCTAGCGGTTTCTGATATTTCTGTAAAAACAGACGCTTTGTCGACCGTCCCGACGAAACAAGCTGGAATTAAGGGGAATACTTACCAATCTGGCCACTGTTTCTTTAACCAAGTTCTAGACTTAATTAGCTTGGTGTCAATAAACAGATTGTGTAACTGCTAGAGGTTGTATCCATGGCCCAGAGTGGCCACACACAAAATGTAGCTGGCTCTCAGCTCGGAAAGAGGAGGAACCTTAGCCCCGGTGGAGTACACACCGGTGCTTTTTCAGGGCCGCACTGCCGCTCTGAGGAGGCGTCAGAGCGGCGCGCCGTGTGGCAGCACCGTTTATTATCCAGAGATTGACTCCTGTTCTTTATGTATTTATATAAAACCCTTTCTCGTGCACTTCACATCAAATTGTGGAGTCTTCTGATAAACAGGTTTGACATGTAAAATTCATCTCATCCACATTAAATACTGCGATGGTCAAGAAAAAGGTCAGAAGCATTATTCGTAAATTACCAGATTAACTGTTTTCTTATCAAACCAATGTGCTCAATCTAATGCCATGAATCTGTGCCACACTTGAGTTATTACATTTTATTTACAAATAATTCATTTTTTGCTTCTCTGCTAATGTGTGATGTGTGTTGAGATGAAACAATCACTGCTGTACTGTCAGGCTCCCTAGCCCCCATCACTACTTTCACATCAACATTACACAAACCTACCCATGCTAGTAATCAAGACCCTTTAAAAAGTCAGAAGCTCAAGCTTGATGATTATTCCCGTACACAAGCAATTCATTTTCATACATTATGTTGAAGAAAGCAAAGCAGACATCGTTTTGTGGAGCAACCATTTTTTTATTTATACAAATACAGCCATTCTACTTCAGAGGGATGAAACGAGAAGAATGTGTGGCTCCAATACCAGGGCGACCGTGCTTGACTGGCTTGTAGGTGATGGAGAACTCGCCCAGGTAGTGTCCGCACATCTCAGGCTGTGGAGAGAAGAAACAAGTTAGAGAACAAGATAAATGCCCCACATACACTCGGCTGCATGAACAGTAATGTAGCTGCTAATCATAACCGCAGGTCTGACGACAGTCACTGCAAACTCTACACTTTAGGCAGCTCTAAAATTGTGAGTATCAACAGTTGGAAGCTTTAATTAGTGCGTTTGACTGGATGAGCTAAGGGTCAGTTGGCTACACTACCTTGGCCATTAAATTGTTTAGTGTTGTCAGTAATGTCTTTGTCAGCACCATCATGCTTAAGCAAACTACCTACATAACAAATCTGATTGTCTTTCACGTTTTTTACGCCCCAAAGTGGACAACGGTACGGTTGAAGAAAAAAAAAAAAACCCCCGCAGATTGACTCATACACAGGCAAGCTCCAAGCAAAGGACCACAAAAAAGGAATAACTCAGAATTTGCACAATGTAATTTGGCGCTATATCAACTTGAGTATCAACACTGTCAGCTCCATAGATGACCATCAGTGTTGTATGTGATGTTCCTATATGTAGATTCATTTTCATAACCTACACTTGTTAAATTGTCTTGATTCTCCATCTTTACCTTACACCTACTGCTATGACATTAATAAAAAGAGAGGGACAATGGTCCTTGCTTCAATCGACTGTACGCAAAAAAAACAAACTAATACAGAAAGGTGCGATGGAGCGATCAGTCAGTCGAGTCACAATTCCAAGCCAACAAACACCTGACAGGACACCCACTAAACACTCAGCAAAATTACCTTTTCAATTTTTGCTAAATGTGTTTGTTGTAAAACATGCAACAACTTTGCAGTTGAAGTTTCTTTATTTCCTGCAGGCATTGGTATTATGACCTCTGACTGTCTGGTCTCTGTACATAAAATTCATGCTCACAGCTCTCCATCAGCCACCATTGTCGGGGCTCCAATTCACTCTCCTTCACAGGAATGTGACTGGCAATGGGTGACGTTTCAATGTACTCATACACCCTCCCTCCTGACCAATGGCACCTCACCTTGATTTCAACCTGGTTGAAAGTCTTGCCGTTGTACACTCCAACCATGGACCCGACCATCTCAGGCAGGATGACCATGTCCCTCAGGTGGGTCTTCACCACCTCTGGTTTCTCCATGGGGGGAGCCTCTTTCTTTGCCTTACGCAGGCGCTTCAGGAGGGACTGCTGCTTGCGGCGAAGGCCACGATTCAGCCTCCTCCTCTGGCGGGCGCAGTACAGCTGCATCAGCTGCTCACTACACAGGTAGAGAGGACAGTGGTGTCAATGAAGGCCCTGGTTATCTTTGCAATGAGTTTTCTGTAAAATGCAGTCTAGCAGTACAGCTCTTTTTATTGTCAATTAAGACCATCTTACTGCTTCATTTGTCAACCTTTCACCTCAAAATCTGCACATCTAATGTGATGGACTGGCCCATTTTAGAGCCACAACAAAACATCCTTTTGCGGGATGAGTATGAAGTGAATTGGGTGGTGGATAAAGTGGCATTTACACTTTATTTTGTAAACAGGATGCCAGATTGCAAGCCAATTATATTAAGAAAATACAGTACACAAGCACCAGCTGACAACCATGCAACACCAGCTGTATTTCACTTACTAGGACATGTCCAGAAGCTGGTCCAGGTCCACACCTCTGTAGGTGAACTTCCTGAAGGTACGCTTCTTCTTGATCTCGGTATCCGCCTGAAAGAGAGGGACATCATCCCAGGTCAGTATGTAGCTAGTACAGTTAGCACACGGTACTTTGTAGCACAATTGCTTCAACAAAAACTAAATTCAGTGTCACTGGTAAAGTTTTATCTTGGAGAACAGCCTATTAATCCCCGCTCGGGCCACCACTGACATTAAGAAGACGGGTCATATTTGTTTAATGGAACAGACTAAGTAGAGCCACCGGGTTAGCTTAGCCACAGCTCAGGCTAACACAGAGCCTTTATAAACAGACACTTATCTGACATTTTAAGCAACGATTTTCTACTGAATGCTCAGAGAATGTTTGTTACTGTCGGATGACATCGACAGCTATGTAATTCAGTTCATGTAGAGCTCAGATGCATATAGATTATATTTTGACGAGCCTCTCGGTTGGTAGATCACCTACCATCTTGCCTGGAGTTCCGGGGGAAAAGAACGGACAGAACTCTCGTCGGGCCTGATATCGCGCGATTTCAGCGAAACATCCGGTGGTGGTGTCTTCCGGCGTCAGGCCCCACTGTGACCAGCAGATGGAGGTGTTGTTGTACCAGTGACTCCAGTTTCTGTGCAGTGTCAAGTTTCTTACCAACGTGTCCCTTTTTATTATCCTCTCAGTGCATTTTAATGTAACACAGTGTGAGTTTCACATGTTCCACCAGCTAGAAATGTCCCCTCTACACCTGAAGGTAAAATTAAAGCAGCTCCACTCGGCCAAGCTACAAAAAAAAATGCCACTTTGCACTTTTAGTTTTGATTCCTTAGTAAAATGTCAAATGCAGTACTATTACTTGTAATGGAGTACTTTTACATTGTTATATTGGTACTTGTACTTCAATTATGTAAACACTGTAACTAAGTATACATTTACTTACCAAAGGCTTACTTGAGTATTTCCATTCTAAGAGATACATTTCAGATTATCATTGTTCTAACACAATTACAAACATATTTCTATTTAAAAAATGAAAATCTAATAATAATAATAATTTAACAAAAAAGATTTTGTGGTGTGTAATTGTTAGAGATCAAAGGTCAAACATACTCAGACCTCAGTTTTATCCTAATTTATATTTTGGGATACCCGTGTAGTTTATGGAGCATGTGTTATGGAATATTTTTCCATTACTGCTGCGATTTCTCATGTCAAGTTTTTCATTATTTGACACCGTGCTTTGAAGGACTGATCGCCTGCAGTTTCACCTTGAGCACGGTATGAACAAGAATGAAGCAGAACATCTTTTCCACATGTCAGCTCCTTGTTAGGAACTTAAAGGTCAGTTCACCCAATTGCAGAAACACTGTATATGTTCTCACTTCCTCTATTGGTATTTAGCCATATAGTTAGTTTTGGTTTTACTTACTCAGGTTTTGAGATATCCACCCTGCCTCCTAATACAAGACTTTTATTTTATTTTAAGTATTCATTCTTATTCCTCCAGTAATGTGTGTGTTCTTAAAATGTTGCTGTGACAGTGATCTCTAAAATTGATTCAGATTCTTTAAAGTTTTTAATTTTGGACTGCAGTATTGTTTAAAAATGTATATAATCCATTACAAAACCCAGCCTATACTACAACTGTAATTTGATGTAGTTATAGTTGTTTGCAAAACTCAATAATGTGATTTTAATCTATTCTTTGTTTCTTAAAACACATGATGCTGTTAAATGTTTTGACTGTAAATGTTCAGTGCCACAAATACAATTTTATTTTAGAGTGGAGAAAAAAATCTCAGATATACACATCTTAAAATCTGGGCAATAAAAACCCAAACTATCTGCATTTAAATGAGAACATTTTCTCTTTTAAAGAAACCCTTTACAAACATACCATGTGTCTGAGTTATTTCAGTAATTATACAGTAGTGTACAGCAATGTTGTAATAATGCAGCTTGTGAGCTTCTCTAAGATGTGGTGTTTCATAACACTTCCTGTTTATTTTATCATCTCTGGTCAACTAGTTTATCTTTGAGCTTATAAATATGCTTCATGCACTAACTGATTTGTGTCAACACTTAAACAATGCTGCACTGCAGATTACGTAGACCTCTCACATGGCAGCCTTTTGTGCCAAACATCAGTCTTTTACAAACCAAATCAACACATGAATACATCATGAATACACATTTTTATTACACCGTATTCACAAAAACATACTTCTCAATTCAAACATTGCTTTTTCCAAATGGCAGAGAGAATATTCCAGAGGAAAAAGAAGTATAGTCCAATACAAATGTTATTCAAAGTACAAAACAACCCCAATTTTAAAATCACAAATGTGCATAAATAAAAATGATCAAATGTAATTGTAGGATTGGTTTCGCAGTTCAGCCGATACTTATGATTTACTTTAACATATTCATTGACAAAAAGAATCAAGTATTCTTGCTTGGAATGTTCAAAACTTCACTTGAGTATTATTTTATCCTCCCCCACCGACTTTAATCCAAAGAAAACAAGCTAACTCCAGTTGGACTGGTTATGCAAACAAAGGACATATTTCATCCGTTAAGACAAAAAAAGAGAAGAAAACTGAAATGAGTGAGAGAAAAGACGGAATGTAAAAAAGGTTTGTTCTAAAAAAATAAAATCAATTTCGTTTCCTCATCTGCCTGAATAAGCGAACTCTATGTGAATGACCAATACTGAAGGAATGAAGATGATACTGAAGAAATAACACAAACAAATGCATTCACAGGAATAATGTCATTGACACAGATGATACAGCTATTACATACCAACACAAGCAGGGGTGTTGTATTCAAAACGATGCAGAAATGCAATAAGATGCACTTCTTTAACAAAAAAATCCCTAATGTTTCACTTCTAGTTTCATTTCATGTTGCCCTTACAATAATCTAGGGATCTCCCTTAAATGTAACTTACAAGTCAGCAAAAAGAAAAATAAAAAAGAAAGGGCAAAAAGAGAATAGAGGGGCTTTGGCACATTAATAAAAACATCCCTGGATTAAAAACTAACCAAGCCAAAAAGACTGGCTTTTGTGGTCACTTTAAATATAAAAATCACAGAACTACAGTTCATTATGATATGTGTAATGTTGGTTTTGCACAAATAGGGGTAAGAAAACAATTTCATACAATACTCAAAAGGATATGACCCAGGAAACGGTGCAACATCCTATGGATATAAAAATATACCGCCTGCCTGGAGGATCCCTCTTTTATGCAACCTCTTTCCCTTCCTCATCTCCGTCCTTCCCTCCTCCTAGTAATCTGTCCCATCCTCTTGGTACACCTGCTCTTCTTCCTGGTAACCTTGGTAACCCTCGTCTTGGTAATCTGGGATGTAGTTGCAGGCAACGCCTTCCCCATTTTGATCATCTGCAACCTCTCCAGGCTGAGGACAGTACTTGGCGTCAAATATCTGCCGTCCCAGGCCGAAGTTCTGCCCGCTCTGGTTGGCGCCGCGGCTGTAGCCCATCTGCAGGGACATGGTGCTGTTGTCACACTTGTCTGTGCACAGCTTCTGGTCGTAAATGGCACGCCGTGTCCCTGGAGCAGTCATCCCAGCCTGTAGGAGAGACAAAGAAAAAAGAAAATAAGAAATCACTGAGTCAAAATCTGAGTTGACAAACGCTAAGATGCAAAACTCTGCCTGTGCTCAAATACCCACACTACCATACTATTTAGTATGCCAGAAAAAGATTTAGTACGTCCAAATAACTAGAATGTTGAATGATGTATAAATGCATCCAGTTAACTCTTGCAGTATGCAAGCCAGCATGCTTTTTATGGCTATTCTGACCCACAAGCCTCTCTGCTGCTGAAGATCTGTCGCATTGACAGAGCAGCCTATAGAGAGCAGACATGACAGCACATTGAAGTTTTAGTACAACATATTTTGTGCAACCCCTTTGTATAGTTTATACATTAATACACTACTGCTGCACAAAGCAGAGGGTCAACGTTCAAGGTGCAATGTTATAACACAGAAATACATCACAATTGTATGCATACAGCCTCCTACAGTATGCACTTTGTAAGGGCAGCTGCAGGACGTACTAAAAGTAAAAACATGCAATTTGCAGCACAGTATCGAGTGTTTGGTTCCAGAAAAGCTGATTAAAGTTTGTTAAGCTCGTGCATGGAGCATCGACCTGAGCTCCAATACTACAATTTACTATAGTAAGAAATTATTATCAGATTATTGTTCCTGGTGTGACAATATCGGGAAACATCTATAATTTCTATTGTTGTTGTTATTGCTGCTATAATAATATATACTAGATATAGTGATATCTGATTATTGCTTTTATTATTGTTATTTTGTCATCACTCTCATATAATTTCTTCTCTTGTGTTTGTTTCCTTCTATTATTTAGTTTTGTTTTTCCTCTCTGTGCTGTAAAGCACTTTGGATCAGCTGTGTTGTGTGTTAAGTGCTATATAAATACAGTTGAGTTGATATTAATGCATGACTGTGCATTTATTTATCTTAAAAAAAGAGCCTGAGCTAGAGCCAGGAAGTGTCAATAAGTTAATATCATCAAGTTATATTCAGTGTTGTTCAGCCTTATTCTAACAAGGACAAAACACAAACTGGGCCAGCAAAGCAAGATGAAAGATATAGTCAACTATTTAAAGAAATAAACAGATCAAAGACAGAGATATGATTGTAAGTTCAAAATCTGATGCAGTCATAATGTGGTGATATGTACTTGAAAAGGTATCACAGATAAATACATGTAGATTTGTAGATAACCTATCACATTATGACTCATTGATTTTCACTTTGATATGGACGGAATAAATGAGGAAATAAACCGGCATGTCTGGTTCTGTAAGAGGGGGGAGACCGAGAGAAATTCAGGGTATGTTGAAGAAAACCTGCCAGCGAGCAGGTCGGGGTCACAGAGTAGGTTACAATAGTAACAGGACCTCTCTTTCTCGAACTGAAAACCTCAAGTTTCCCTCAGCTCAGGGTGAACAAACAAAAACCCGGTTTGTGGAGTTTACAGCTTTCTACAAGACTAAACATGACAGGAAGCTCCGGGAATAAGTGATGCCCTGAGGCTTATTTCCAACTGCAGTCCTATAATGTTGGATTTATGAGAAGTCGAGAATGTGTTCAGTACCTGGCTCGCTCCCTTGTTGGTTCCCATTTGCAGGCTGATGGTTGTGTTGTCCAAGGGGGACTGGACTTGATTTTTGGGGTCATATAAGTGCCTCCTGGTGCCGTAAGCGTTCATACCTGCCTGGCTGGCACACTTGTTGGTCCCCATCTGAAGACAGAAACACCACAATAAATTAATGAGCTGAAATACAAAAGTTGCTTTAAACCCCACACACTGCAACAAACTGTTGCATAATATTACTGCAATGCTCATATTTTCAAACAAGAACATCGGTGATATATTCATGACAGTAGGCAAACATGCTTTAAAGTGTCCATCAGCCGTCAGCTATGTCTACACTACAAACAATAAGTCGTACGGTGAGTTGTCCTCACTGTTTAGGTAGCCCTCATATCTAACCTGACACCTTCCTCAGTGACAGAAACAACAACAACACAACAGAGGCTGGGAACAATGAGCAGCTCTTCCACCCAAGTATGCCATGCTTGACATGAGATCATGACAGTCCAGTTTCGCAATAGTTTCGTACATGCAGTATCGAGATCAGCTCCTCAAGCATGCAACATGCCCCAGATACAGCCAAAAACAGCAAGTTGATAAGCTGAAACTTGTTTTGCTCAATAACAACTGTCTTCACATTTTATTAGTTTCAGACCTGTACAGACACATATTTTTGTGCTGAAGTATACTTGGCATTCAGTTTTCACCAAGTTTCAGAACCAAAACTGAACAGCTGCTGAGTCTTTACATTTTAAACCCTACCGCTCATCGAAACAGCAAACAAACATAAAACAACTATACCTGTAGGCCAATAACACACTGTCCAGCCTTCATCTTCTCCTCATCAAACACCCTCTCCTGCTTGTCTGCGTACTTGACCCCGATGTCCACCCGAGACTGGATGCCCTTGGTCTTGGCCTGAGAGGAAAGAGTATAGAAGGTTGTCATAACAAAGAATTTTACTTTCTTGATTGGAAAACATTACTCCCTGTAGTGTCAGATTTTTTAAAGACTCACCATGTTAGCGAGTGCGAGCAGCGCTGTTTGGACCTGCGTCATGTTGCCGTTCTCAAACAGGTCGTTGGCTTCGAAGATGTCATGAGGCTTCAGGCCATACACTGTGGTGGCTTTGATGAAGTTCGTCAGGTTCTCCAGCTGTGACCACACCAATTTCAAACAAGATCAACAACAGTGTGTGTACGCAGGATCTATGTGATTATCTCTCTGATCTTAAATGTGCTTATTAAGAATAAGCAGTCCTGTGGCTGTAATAACAGTTTGTGTTTGCAACATTCAGCCATCTTCAAATGAGGAGTGTTTTTTTTTACTTTGACAGGTTCCACCTCGGTAAAGAAACCAGTTTTAGAAACAAGCAGTGGCTGTACAAGCAACAGAAGTATGTGACACTGCCACCATGTGAATATAAACCTTGAGCCAACATGATTCAGTGTGCTGACATCCTAACTTGTAGAAAACCACAATGCAACAGCACAGGAATATCTTGTCCGCTGCTATTTGTTCGCTGTGTACAATGCAAGTCTCAAACTATGTGCAAAAATTAGACGCTAATTTTGCCACACCCTCCATTGATTAAAAACACGTGTCATCATCCAGCTCACCTGATGCCAGTTCAGCGCTGAGCGGTTGACCTTTCCCACGGAGTTTGGTGCAAGTGTGTTGATAAGTCTGAGAGGGAAAAAAAGAAGATATTTAGGTTTTCTAAACCGTAGTACATAATGACAATGGATGATCGAGGCCGTCACGGTACGGCGTACTGAAGCACTGCTTACTCGCACAGAATGACTCCATCCTTCAAGCCTTTCTGGAAGTCGGGGCCGATGCTCTTGCCAGTGATGTCTTCGATCCAGATCCTCAGCTCCTCTTCTTTTTGGGGGTCGTACTTCTGTGCAATCTGGTCAGGTGGAGAGGTCAAAGGTCAGATTATAACACAGTAAAAAGATGCTTGGGGTCATTTATAATGATTAAAATCCCAGTTAAGTTTATCATTTAAGTGCACTGGTGTCATTTTAGACAATAAAGTCTATTATTGAAGAAGCATTATGTAACTTTTTTTTACCTTATAATACCAAATTTTAAATCATTTTCGATGGTACAGTGTCTTGTAATAGGGTGAATGGTGTTTCTGCACTATGTAACCTCAGTGAGAGGGCAGGATCACAGCGTTACATACATGTTTACTTCAACATTACCTCTGAATAATTGTGTCACAGCTGGGATTTGTATTTATGACAGTGGTGTTGCACTCAAACTGTGAGGGGCACTAAATCACACGAAATGCCAATTTCTACTTAATGTTGCTTTAAACTGTAAAATATCCTGCCCCTGTCACAAGTGTCTTGATAACCACTTCTGAGGAATCATTGCAAAAATTTGTTTATATTGGCTGATATATCGATACTGAAATATTTGACTCCCATCCCGATTATCAGTATCAGTCGGGCTTCAAGTTAAAACCGGTCGATGCATTCATAGAAATGTCACGATACCAGAATTTTAAACTTGGATACAAAAAACAATACTCGATACCTCTTTTGATACCATGGTAAAAGAAGAAAAACATCTGAGGAGCACATTATGTGATCATTTTTCGTTTTATTATAAGCAATCTGAACCTCCTGTGCAGCCTTGCTTGACATTTTTTTTATATAGCTTTAGTACTTTGAATACTACAGAATGCCAATAATGTATCGTTTTAAACATGTGGTATCGTAAAAGCATACATACTTTTGACAACCTCAATTCATTGTTTCATAGTTTGTCAGAATTCTTTTTTTTTGGTCACCAGATGACAAATCCCACTCCTATCCTACTTCTCCTGATGACCTCTCACTCACACAAACACATCCCACATAAACTGATAACTGAGGTGCATTTGTAACAATGTGAGTAATAACATATAATGTCTTAATATTATGACTGCATGTTATCATATTTCATGGTCACCACTGAATTTCACAATGCCTGAGTGCAGTATGCTGTGTCTACAGAGGGGGTTTTGTCTTTTAACGTTTATAAATTTAAAAAAAATGTGACACTGACATGACATGACCTCACACACACACACACACACACACACACACACACACACACACACACACACACACACACACACACACACACACACACACACGGATATCCTGTTTGGTAAACTGCTAAATTCTGCCCGGAAACACAGGAAGGCCATTGCTAAAAAAGGGGGAGGGAGAGTTTTAAGAGGCTTCACATGGCACAAAGATTGACTTTATCGTGAGTGTCGAGGTGGTTCTTAGAGTAACAAGGGTTTTGGTTCTCTAATTGGACTGGTGACAGAAGTGTGAGAGACACGTTTCTCTGGCTCTGAATGAGGGCCATTATGGTCACGTAAACAAAAAGCCAAGTCTGTTGTGGGACAAGCTAGAGAGCAGAAATGAAAAGAAAACAAAGTCAGTGGCTCAAACAGAAACAGGTATAGATTTCTTCTGGTCCGCTGAAGGATAAGGTGTCGACTGAGTGAGCTGCGTGCAAACTCAGAAGCCGCTAACAATCCCTCTCTGTCCCGAGGGCAATGAGAGACTGAACCGCAGAGTTCAACCTACAATATACATAGAAGTTGGCTGCAGTTGCCTCACAGCTGGTTGTACTCGAAGGAATGTCTGTCTTCTAATTACATTTCCTTCATTCGGTTATCCCCATATTAAAAACAACACTGGCTATTTTAATTGCCCGCAAAGAATCCTACAGATGTAATTTACTGAGACAAGCTGAACGCAAGGAATTTGGCCTTACAGTGGTTGGATTAAAGAGCTGAATGAAAGCAGCGAGAGCGCACAACTGTGCCTGTTGATCCAATGAATGAATACGGACCTTGGTTAGGCTAAAAAAAAAAAAGACCATTGCAGCTCGTTTAACTGTGAGTTCACCGTCTGAACTTCTGAGATGCTTGCTGGTGCAGATTTTCTACAGGAAAATAAGAGGGAGGGGGAGGGCGTGGAGGAGTGTAAATCCTTAAATGCCTCAGATTTCATGGTAAAGGCTGCGTCACTGATGGCAGGAAATACCACTGAAATCAGCATCTCTTCAGCCCCCCCCCCCCCCAACCCTCCTCCAGTCCCTCTATTCAAGGACTTCACTGGCGACAGACAGAGGAAATCTACGTGGTTTCTTTATGTCCGGCACATGTTGTTCTGCAGTGATTTGGGGAGGGGATGTGACCCTTTGTCTCCTCTGCTGAGGAATGCAGTTGAAAGAAGTACATCACCTGAAGCTGTGTTCAAGAGACAAAACCTTTAGATGTCTATGGCAGATTATTTGCAACTTGAACTTGTTTTTTGTGAGAAAAGCAGACATGAGAAAATGGTGGACAACATCCTGTGATATTACACAGTTAACAACACATTTATATCCTTCAAAACTTGTCAAGGTTATGCAGGTAAATAAAGAGGTCAGGACAGTAATCTCCAGCATCAGTCATGGCATTTTAAGTGGATCCGTGTGCACAGAGACCAGCCCAAATAAACAAGGTGCTCTCCTCACAGAAGTTACACATTGCTGATCTGGGGTCAGTTCAGTTTGAGTAAACTTCACTGTCCACACTCATTGTGCAGGGTGATACCTGAAGCTCTCCCCGCACAGATTTGACATGATTTCAGCTGAGAGAAGCTGAATCAAGGGGACCAACATGAGACTGGACTGCAGGGGGAGGACGTAGGAAACTTTTCTTGCACTTCACAAGAAGCAATAAAAACACTCCGGGACGGGATATAATGTGGCTGGATGGCGTCCAACCCCGACACTAATAGGTGAATTACATTATCGGCTAATGGGGGGCACAACGCCGGGCGACACGCTGCACAGGCGGGAGAAAACTGTGGAAAAACGGGGATAACAGTTTTCTGCCACAACGACATGATACTTTGCCAAGAGGGACAACGCCCAAAGTCTGATTTTAAGTTGTCTCCCGCCCGGAGGAGTCCATACACTCCGGTGAGCACCATTACTAAAGGTGAATACATAGTTTGCAACGTAGGCGTACACAGGGGAAAGTTTTCTGATGATTATAAAGTCTGTTTAATCTTTAAAAAGCACTTTTAAATCACCGTTTCTCCATCCACCTCCGACTACCTTTAAACCTGGGCACGCGTATCAAAATGGAGGCCAGGTGACGCTCAGAGAAAAGCACAATGAAGTGGATGGCGAGGGGGAAAAGTTCAGCACAAGTTACTTTAATGTTTTGGGTTTTTTTTAAATAAATTTACACCTACCTTGTTTTTCACCTCCGCTGTTAGCCCGAAGGCAGGACCCTTGTTAAAGGACATCGTGAAAGAGTGGGGACTTTGTTATTCGCGTGGAAAAAAAACAGACACTGGCTTGAGGATAAAATCTGCGCTAAATTATCTTCGACTTTCTCTTCCAATGAAAACGGAGCGAGCTAAATACTTCCTTTCTCTTTTACAGCCGCCAATTACAGCGCTCCCACGGTTTCTACCAAAGAGTGGAGAGTCACAGTCAAGATGGTTCACTGCTGCTGACGGCCACCAGAGCAGCAGGGCCAGCGACAGCGGCGCAGAAAGCCTGGAAATGCAACTTAGAGGCAACAGCAGGTCTTTGTGTGGGACCAGGGGGAAAATATTTAACACAATACTTCGATTTGCGAGCTCGTGTTTGCATCAGATTGGATTACATGACTCAACAAGGCTGCGTAAAACAACGATCATTGTAAGAGGTGCTCCTGATACTTTGTGTGGTTATTTTGTGGGCATTAACAACCCGGGGGAGGTGACCTTGTACGATTCAAACTTTACACATGATAGCTATTTTCATGTTTTAGACGCTCTTTAGATTGGATTATTTTTGTCCACAAAATAATAAATAAGAATTATAATCTTATTCCCTGGAGTGTAAATCGTCATGTTGGGAAATAAAACACATAGAGATTTGAATCGACTGTATACATATGTCAAGTTACCCAAATAAATAAATAAAAATAAATCAAATAACTTAAACACACCATCTGTGCAGCCTCAAGAGATGTTATTACAGAGTTAGGCTACAGGTTTTACAAGCTCAAAACAACTTAATTAAAGTAACCCGCTCTTTTCCAGTACACATCTGAGCTGGTGTACTATTAACACCGCCAGATACTGTTTATAATGTTTATTAACCAGCCGCTATTTCTAATATATCATATAAATAGTTCAGTTCTGCCTGACACTTCATAATGTTGGTAATCTAGTGCTGTTTTATCGCTAATTTGTCTTATTTTTTGTTTTGCTGCTCCACTCTTACGCATTTATTGTTTTTACGGCATCGAATGGAAGCTGTATATTTGATTTTGTTGTGTGTTGACAATAGATATTCTAGATACTCTTTTCTATTTCATTCAGTACAAAATTGTAGGCTAGCTACGTTTCAGCAATAACGGAAGTCCACACACGTGAGTCCTCTTGCTTTTCCAGTGTACTCTTCGGTCCTCCGCTTCGTTAATCGATCCCAGGCTCCACCTTTCCCCTTCTCTTCCTTAGGTCCTGATAGAAATCAAAAACTCCTTATATGGAAGGAAACTTCCCAAATTCCTGAATGTGGGAGTGCTCAGCAGGTCCCACCCTGCATACCAGACGTGAACTGGACCAGACAAATTGTCGCACTTCTTTGACTCACTGCAGTAGGGAAAAAAAAAAAGTTAAGAGGAACTAAACTAAGTACAATGAGCTACTGAGGTGACGTAATGTCAGTGCTATGGGGGCTTTAGATAACAGATACAACTTCACATGGCAGGGTTTGTAAAGCTGCTCCACTGTCTACGACAGATAACTGGACAGGAGCTCTTCTCCTGCACATATTAATGACACACTGTCAGACTGAACCAGACTCTTCGGCTGCTTGCGGTCAATTCAGTTCCTCACAGAAACAACAAGTCTATGAAAAGCAGGGACTTTAAAAATGGGGCAGCTCTTGTAAATGTGTTTCACTTCTACTTCTAGACTTATAAGTACAACACTGCACATGAAGTACACAACTCCTCACATGAACATCTTCACATGAAGTCTACTCACAACACATACCAAGTTGTTGCTCCAGACCAGCCATTATCTAGTTAGAGACAATGGAGACAGGCTTTACAGGGAAATGAAATAGGCCAAACAAAAATGACATTTTGTTTCAGCTTGTCTCGCCCCTGAATTAAAGTCATTTGTGTAGAAAATTAAATAAAGCTCGAGCGGTTTCATGGTGAAAATAAATCCAGAAATAAGCACTGAAACTGTCCTTTATCAAAGCACGGATAGATGTAGGCCTGCTGTATCTCTGCCAACAGCTTTTTTCACATAACTGAAAGGAGAGCCAATTCATTGATCAGCTGACGGACAAAAAAAATAATCAGCAGCAATTAACTATGGTTTTCATTACAGATTTATCGTGAGAATAATTGGTACTTTAGTCAGTTATAAATGTCCAAAGACTGTAAATAAATAAATAAATGAAAATAGAAAAAAGAAGATAAAGGGGGGGGGAAAATGCTCAACACAACTTTCCAGACAACTTTTCCAATCTTCAAATTGCTTCTTTTGTCCAACCAACAGTCCCAAACCCAAATCCAAGTCATTTATTATCATACATGATAAAGAAAAGCAGCAAATCCTTATTTTTAACAAGCTGGAACCAGCAAATGTTTGACATTTTCGCTTGAAAAATGACTGAAACAATTAATCGGTTATCAAAATAGTTGTCAACGTATTTTCTAATTAATTAATCAATTTCTTGTCAATCTTTATGATCAGCAACTATGTTGATAATCAATCTTTTCAGTCATCTACTAGCTTCTAAATTGTGAGATTTTGCTGTTTCTTTGCCGTATACAAGGAAATCTGTGTTTTTTTTCTTACATAGAAGACATCTTAGAGACGACTCAACGGATGGATTTAACAAGAAAATCATCTGGACCTCATCTTCTGACTGAGTTATAACCCTTCATGATACACCGGCCGTCCTCAACAGATTCTAACCAGACCAGACCAGATGTAAAATCCAGCACACTAATAATGACGTAAGGCCAGGTGTCTCACCTCAGTGTGTCTGGACACAAACACAACTGGATTTGAGGGCACTCGTGGCAGGTGATCACGTCATACAGGTGTGCAGAGGGCTGACTCAGAGTCAGAGTAAACACAGCTGGGGGAGGAGGGACAGTTACTCATTCTGACATCTGTGATGAGATTACGTCACCGCGGGCAGGGACGTATGTATGAGTCTATTAAACACGTAGGGACCCATACGCAGTCTCTACTGAGGCTGACAGCGCTGATAAAAAGTCACTTTTGTGCACATTTCTTCACCAGGGGCGTTAATAATTACAGACTTTCGCTGATGAAATAACAAAATCTAGATTCTTTCTTTTAAAAGTAGGCAAAATATTCTTTTAAGGGTGAGAAAAGGGACGAGTTCGATCAATTAACGCCCACTACACTGAAACTACTCACACCAAGCCACCTTTACATCACATGCTGATGCAGACAAAGAAAAGAAATGGACACTGTGCGCCCCCACATGGATGATCTGGGTAAGTGCAACACATCACAGCATAATGCAACCTCAGAAATAGAAAACTGACCATTTAGGTTTTTTTTCTTTCAGGTCAAATTATTCAAAGGATGATGGCAGTTTTCAAACACAGTGGCACTGTAAAAGAGTCAGTCGAGCTGAAGATTTAGATCATTTTATTTTTCAAACAATTGAGAGATGTTAAACACTGAACAAAGAAAGATGCCCCCAGTCAAAACTCCAGAAAACAGATTCTTCTCAACCAGTTGTAGCACTTTTCCTTTATTGCCAGCTGTGTTGTTGTTGTTGTTGTTGTGCAGTTTCTCATTGTCTGCAGCTTCACCCTCGCTAGATCAGTGTGTACAAAAAGTAACAGAAACGGTGCATATAACAGCGTCGTATTGATCACGGGATTTGGAAATCTTGCACATAAACCGGACTCCACCAACAGGTGCGTTTTATGCGGGAGCAAATCCAGATTTACCATTTACCAAGGCACATTGGTAGAGGATGAATGACTGAAAGAAGGTATGGACAGAGAGGCTGCACAGAAGCCAATCATCATTTAAATCATGTGAGAAAAAAGTGGTAGTGACGGGATGAGCATAAAGGGAAATCAAAATGAAGTATTAGTTGTTGCGTGGAAAATGCCAAGAATATCTGATGCACACAGCTTTCTCTCTCCGGTTGCCGTTAAGAAAACTGGAAGCAAAAGAGACGCGACCTCGAACAGCAGCTGCTAAAACTTTTCACGTGTCTGAAACTGAAGGAAACAATCGGCACATAAACTTGCGGGAGCATCAGTCACTATTCACACTCGAATTACGTCAGTGATCAAATGACCGACAAGCTGTCGACTGCATAAGAGGTCTCACTCCTGTACATTCACTAAGGCTGTTTTAACTCAGAAGAAGATTGTGAAGGAATTTCAGAAGGCAAAACGATATCTAAAAAGAACAGAAACAAAGTCTCAGCATCAAACATTTCCTTGTTTTTGTCTCTAAAATGCAATTATTGATCGGCACAGTCCATTTTCACATTCTTTAACATCTCAGTATCAGGAGAGAAATGGCGTGTGGTGAGAAGCTGGATTAAGTTTGAATTAGCTCCGCACTATTCGGACAAAACCATCTGAAGCCAAGTGAACGAGTTTCTTCTTGAGATTTAGCGTGGACACGTAGGAGCTGTGTGATGAAACAGAAAGTGGGTGAAAGGTGGTGTATGGAATGTTTATGACCAAATGCAATCTTTAAGAAAGACCCTGCAAAAAACATCTGTATGCCCGTTGAACATTGAAGATAGGCTGGACAACATCGTGATGCAAACAGAAACAAAACAGATCTATAGGTTTATGAACACCTGTTTGGATGAACGTCCCATAAAATGAACTGGTCAAAAATAAATAGATGTATACATGATAAGAAATTTATAATTTACTCTTTATATCTCACGTAAAGCTTCTTGTAACTGCCAAATATGCACCAGTATTTCATACTCTGGACATGTTCAGCTCTACCTGTGCTAGATGAACTCTATCAACACCTTTCTGGGCACCAACATGGCGGTCTGGACAGGACAGCTAAACCCCAGCCTTCCCTCAAATGTAACCCTAGATTGTAATTCCTCATTAGAAACTAGAAGGCTAAAAAAAGACAACAGTATCATCCCAGCGAGCCTGAAATAGAGGTACGATTCCGAACATCAAAAATTCACATCACAACACCATTTCCGCTTCTCTGGGATGATTGTGTCGTCTCCGTTTCTTGCCTAGGGTGTTAGTAGCAGCACTCTGCCGTGAGGGCCTCGTCATTCCTGTGGCTTTCAGTTTGAAAAATAAAACAGAAACAGCCCTTGGTATTACAAACTCAACTATTCTTTTAATCTTTACTCTTTTTATACCAAAATCTGAACAGATTATCACAGAAAGAGGAAGAGGCGTGGGGCGGGAGTTTAGCAGGCCTGGCTTCTTGCCGAACTCACAGTGGACAAACAAAATCACAAAGTATCTCGTCTCCTGTGGGGAGACAAAGAAAAGGAGTGGAAAAGGACAGCAACCTCCCCAAACCCCTCAGTCTAGGCAAACATATGGCAGGATGTTCAATTTGCTTTCATCCCCATGAGGGTCTAATGATATGCACTCTGTCCAATCAAACCAGGTGCCCTTGGTGTCATAACAACCGTTCACCCCCGGCCAGTGCTGTGTGTGTATCCTGTCCAGGTCCTCGTCCGTCACCTCCCGGCTCACGCCCGGTAATTCCCCTACCGAGCTGTCCGTCTGCAGAACGTGTATCTTCCGCGAGTCCTTGATCTCCTGTTCTTCCCTTTTCAGATACTCTGACATGAAAAAGTGTGCGCCAGGGGCCTGGACCCCCGAGGAGGTGAGCACATTGCTCTGAAGGTTCAAGTAGGACTGGATGATTTCGTTTCTGGACAGCTCCTTCCAGTTCGTTTGATGGAAGGGGTTCGGGCTGGGACCTGGAGCTGGACCTGGAGCTGCAGCCAGAGCTAGAGCTGGAGGTGGCGCTGGAGCTGGAACTGGAGCTGGAGCGGGGGGCGGGGCTGGGGCTGGTGCCGGGGCCGGGGCAACTGGCGGGTGTACAGTGCTTTCAGTTCTCTGCCTAGACTCAACAGGGTCGGGAGTGGGGGCTTCCTCTGTTTGGGAAGGTTCTTTATGTACCAGAGGTTTGATCTGACCTGTGACAGGGTCAAATGTTAGTCTACGTTCTTTTAACCGAACAGGCTTCGTCGTATCCTCTATTTTCTGACCATCTAAGTTGACAGAATAGTCTCTTGATCTGTACTTCCTCCTTTTATGGTCTGAGTTGGGGACCGTTGTCCCGTCTGTGTCATCAGACACAGACATGGCTCCCTCTGATGTTGGTCTGTGTAGTTCTGAGTTGTGTTGGGCGTGAGAGGGTGAAAGGGAGACTGATGGAGATTCCAGTGTTGCAGATACGTCTTGTGGTGGGCAATGAGAGGGGACTTCTGACACACTGGCCCAGTGCGTTGAAGACCTGTGAGAAGAATGTGGCAGCTTGTCAGCGTAAGATGCTTGGGCTGGAGAGGACACAGGCTGGGGCAAAGACAAGGGGGAGTCCCTCGAGGAGGGGCTTGGGATAGGCGTTCCTTTCGGTGCATATGCTGAAGAGCGCTTGGTCAGTGTGTCTTGCTTCACGCTTCTTGGACTGGTCGTGAGGCCACGGGGACTTTTGGCTTGAAAATACGCCCCTCCTCCTTCATCCAGTCTGGCTTGTTGCTGCATTACAGCAACCTTGATCATAGAAGAAGTGCTAGGTAGTTTGGCCACTCCAGGTGAGCTGGGGCGAGGCTTGACAGCATTCACCGGAATTCTGTTGATTTTATCATTATCAAGGTGCTCTATCCGAGATCGGTCAGGAGAAGGGACGACTTGCGGGTCAGGCGGGGGATCAGGACTGCCTGCAATCCCGTTGGTGGGTGGTGGTGAAACAGAGTTATCATACGACACTTTGGAGATTTTTTCTGGTAAGTGCACTCCACTGTCTCTGTGCTCTGCTCGCCGTTTGCGGCTGCTTGACTTCTCAGCTTTTGGGGAGTATGTGTTGTGAACGTCGTTTCTGATTTTGACTTCAGGGACACCCTTCCCTGACACAGAAATATCAGGAGGAGAGGCCTCAGTTCTGCAGGGATGAGAACTGCCATTGGTAGACCCCGGGGCGCTCGCAGCCACAGAAGGCCCAGGTTCAATGAGCTTTTGCCAGTTCCGTAAGAGTTTCTTAGCACGCTTGGCGAGGTCTTCATCCTTGGTCTTCTTCCTCACGTCATTGATCAATTTTCCAAGTCGGGTTTCCTACATGAATAATGTGTTTGACAGTTAGAAACAGGTTAAGCAACACAATTTCGACATGCAGCAGCAGTTCAAGTCAATCAGGTCAACAGTCTTACCTCAAGTGCTTCTTTGGTGATAGGATACTTTTCAAGAAATGTAATTACTTCCAGTACAGCCACCATGTTGCATATCTGCAAAGAGGACAAGCAAACATTTTATGTTGTTTCACCTGCACTGTTGCTAAAGAAGGAAATATTTAGTATTAGCCTGAATCACCATTAACAGAGTGGAAGTCAGTGTTACATGAGCATTTTATACAAATGACTGTAGTAATAGTGATAGTACCACTATTACTCAATCCCTCACATATTAACGTGGTGGCTAACAATCAGTCCAGGTTGTGGAAAAACGATTGAATCGTGTCAACAACGTGTGTGAGTGGCGGACAAGTTAGCTTCCGAGTTAGCTTAGGAAACATTAGCTTGTCTGCTTCATATCGACAGAGCGACGTTGAAAAGTAAAGATGGCCAAGTGTCAACTCAAAAAACCTTCACCACTGCAAACGTTTAACCATGAGTGTGGCATTAAAGGCACAAACTAGAGGCAAAGAGTGCTAAACTTTCATTTGAGCGAGTTTCTTATCCTGTCGAGAAAGTCAACGAGCGTTTGAGTGTCGGCACTTACCTGCGTTAGCTGATTTGGCTACCGCTAGCATTAAACTAAGTTGAGGAGGAAGGATCCGACTATTTCCTAAAACGTAGCTATTCAAGCTAAGAGTTAGCTAGCTACCTCCCACACTTCGGTAACAAGGAATTACTAACGTGAAATGGTCTACAACGAAGCGCTGACCGATTAGGAGAGCACAGAGATAACTTCATGATCTAAGAAGTATTTCCAGGGCGAGCGTATTCATTATATACCTTCAAGCCGATAAATACTACAAACCCGCTTTGGTGTTACGGCTAGGCTAGCAGCTAGCATGCTAACACAAACGAGCTAACGCCAGATTGATGTCAAACCGGGGCAGCGCTCTGCTAAGCTAGCTTGCAAGCTGTCAGATGAAGCCAAGCGCCTCTTCATCTTTAGCAGTCATTTGACACGTCGGTGCCAACCTAACTCGTAACTCACGCATTTTAAAACACAATGAAACCCTTAATTGACAGTTGTCGGGTGAACTGCCTTGTCGAGTTTGCCGGAGTGCAGGTAAACAAGCTAACGTTAGCCACCTAGCCTAGCTAGCTGTACTCACATTGCTGTGACTGTCGATGGCCTGCAGCAGCCGGTCCCTCATCTGCTGCGGGGTTGCTGAGACCGTTGTCATTGCCTGTTCGGTGCGATCCGGAGGATGGAGGGAGGAATCCTCCAAAATGAAAACCGGATGACAATGGTGACTCAAAAGCCGGTGCGGTGACTCGTCAGGCGTCCGAACAGCATATTTTTCTGTCGCCTGGATGGTAGACGGCTCAGTTTTTCTCACATGGAGAGGAAATGTGTGTGCTGTGTTGACCGATGGCTGCTGCCTGCTCGGCGCTCTAGCAACTCACTACCAGCTGCTGGATCCCTAAACGGCCTCCTGCTGCATGCTGGGATACGATGTATGCGCTTTGACGTCTGCACGTAGTCAAGTAAACATCCCCCGCCGCCCACCTACACTCCCGGGTATACCCCCACCGGCTCCCCTTCAGAAGCTGCAGCTAGATAATGTTTGTCAATGAATGTTCAGAAGAAATATGAAACATGCCTGAGAATAATTAAACATAATGAAGTACAGGTCAATCACTTTCAGTTTCATTTCTGGCCCTTGAAATGAAGTTTGGGGCCCCTGAGATAAATAATCACATCAAAATCTGTTGAGTTATTGTCAGATTTAAGCTTCTTTCCTTTCAGGATTGTATCAGTAACCAGTTGACCACACGCAGCCTAAAATCTCTCAGCAACGTTATTACATTTAAATTCAAAATCTTTTTTTTTTTTTTGAGGCAGATATTCAACTACATGGCTGATGTGGATGTTTGATCACTTTAACTTGCAGCAGTCCACCAGCAGATGGAGTCCTGCAGTCTCTGAAACAATGTTTGACTAAAGGAGCAGTGCAGTCTGTCAGTGAGCAGCAGGTGCACCACCGGACCGGGCTGGATGGAAGACGTGACGGTGACGCTCAGGAAACCGAGCCTTTAACTGTGTTTTTCTAACTTAAGTCAGTGTCTATGGTAGTGATGGTCTTTGGGAAGCAGAACAGAAAAAGGGCCAGTTCAGGGTTTGTCTGCCGATAAATGATTTACCCGACATATTCATTACATTGTAGCCATTACAATCACGACTCTTACCCAGTGGAGGAGATACAGAAATCTTCCCATCATTGTGGTTTTTACTTTTGTCATACCCATCCCCACATGCAAAATGTCCCAGTGTCAACTCATTAAAACTGTTAGTGTGGACAGAGTGGGAGAGGCCGGGCAAACGCTGGGCGTGAAGCTGTGGAGTGGGTGAGAACGTCCGAGTTATGCCAGTTATGGGGGCTGCAGTCTTCATGTAACTCCTGTTTCAGCTCTTTTTTCTTTTCTACTGCTTTTTGTAGACCAAAAGAACAATTAAAGAAGCCTCTCTGCTTATTCAGATATATTTATTTTTTCATTTCATTTACAAATAATAATGCAAAGATACAAAGACAGAAGCCTTCACACGAGAAAAATACATCAGGTACAGTTCAAACAGAAGCGTAGTTCATCTTGAATATAGCACACATTTACAGCCAACTTGGATTCTTTTGGTCCGATTCGACATTTAAAATAGAAAACACACAATTTGAAGAACAAGGTTTGAACCAGTAATTTTTAAAGGGTTAGCTCAAAAAAGTACCAACTTGCCAAGCTGTGCTGCAGAATGCTAGACTTTGCATATTCTATGAGCATAATGTTTCCTGTTGCTGCGAGTGTACTATACGCAGGAGCATAGTTCACCCCTTCACGGCAGTAAAATGCATGTGCAGTGTTTTTGTATCACTGTACTCAGAAACAAAATACATTATATAACAATTTAGCTGCCATTGTATGAGGCTTGAACCAGCAGTGGGCTGTCCTCAAAATGCACACGAAGGATTCAAAGATGTGGGTGACCCACTGAGTGACTGTACACGACTATGACTCTGTTTCATCTTCCTTATTCAGTTTGTGTTTAACGTGATTGATCACAAAGTCAATATATATGTATATATATATTTGTATCTGCTATTTCTTATGTTATTTCTTACTGTATGTATGTTATCTCTCAGACCAGATGTATATAGTAATATTTACTACAAAATAGTGTTTAACAGCAGATTTTAAAAAACATAGGCAAAACTAAATACTTACTTTAAAGCAAAATAAGTTATGTCAAGGTATTTTCTGAGATATTTTGAAATTCAGCATCATGCAGATAAGAGAGAGAAATGAGTCACGTCTCTTTAAGTTACGCTGCACGAGCCTCAGTAACTATGTTCACTGTAAACAATGCATTGATAAGTTCAGCGTTCATATATGAAGTATTTTGTACCCCGATGAAATATTTTTGGAAAAACTAAACGGAGAGGAGGATGTGTTTCAACAGTCAGAAGGATAAAATGTTTACGTAGTCTCTTATTTATGGCTGTTTTGAACTTTGGCATTTTGGTTCAACTGCTGATTTAATACTAAAAGAAAAAGAAGATAAACTGTTAAATTAAAACTATAATTGGGACCTAATCTGTTAAAGGTGCAATATGGAGGAAAATTGGACACCTGCCAAATTCATACTCAAAACAAATAGGGGGCAACATATCACCAGTGTGACCGCAAACTGCTGCTAACTGTAGCTGCAGTTAGCTAGTTAGCTCAGTTAGCCGTGCAGCTAGCGGTTCAGACTGGGAGCTCGAGGACCAGGGGAGTGTTAGTGTTTCTGGGACTTTAAGCAGTGACGGTCGAGGGACGGCCGAGGGACAGACGAGGGACGGACGAGGGACGGTCGAGGGACGGCCTCGGCGTCGACCTAACATTCCAACCGGTTGCCGTGATGATAGAAAACAGGTATCAGCGGCTACTTCGGTGACGACCTTCTAACACTTTCTGACTCCCGGGGACAGCACACCAGGCGCTCTCCCTTCGTAGACTGTTGTGCTACAGAATCGCGCATTGTGTAGCTTTTTGTTTTGTTTCCTCGAACACCGTAGACGTCCCTTCAGCCGTCTCAATGTTTACACTGGGCTGGGCCGGGCTATTTCTTTCCATTCTGTTTATACTTTTAGTTAACTTCTTTTCAATGAAAATTCCTACAGATGAATAAAAGAAAACTTCTGATGGCATGTAACTGCTCATAGCAGGCGAATAGGAAAAGGGAATTTCTGCAGAGTAAAAGTCTGTAAATAAATCAAAAAGTGCTTTTAGGGCCTCGAAATGCGTACGGATGAAGTCCAAAGGAAATGTAATTAATTCATAAAACTTGAAACCTGACAAAATGGATAATTATGGTCATTATATTTAAATTATTGTCATACAATTCAAATGACATTACTGATTCACTGTTAAATTTCAGTTGCAAAATATATTTGCCATTCTACACTGCAAGTGGTTCATATGTAGTCTGTGTTTCCAGTACAGTATTTAACGAAGCTGAAACATATTTAAGGAGAGAAAAAACAAACACTGCTCTTTTGTAAACTCTTGTAAACACTGGTATAATATTACCAATGGATACCTGAACGTTGATGCATAAAAAGGTGGCAGTAACAGGCGACACACCAGCCAAGAGCTATCTACATGAGCACAAAGAAAAAATAGATGTCAGGCTCACGATAAAGTCTGAGGTCGAGCAGAGAATATAGAGCCACAATGACAAATTGCAGCACAGTATTTCTCAGTGCATTTTCTCACTTTTTGACATCATATCACATAAAGCACAAAAAACATTGTTCCTACCATACAGCCATATACAAAGCTAGTCTAGATTTACCATGACATAATAAAACTCTGTGGGGGTTGCACAGAAAAATAAGCACAAACCGTATATTGCAGTGTAAAACGTAGTACCAAACAACAGCTTCTACATGTGCATAAAAGGCTGATTACCATATTTCTGATGCTTTCAGGCTTCATTTAGCAGATACAAAGCCTAACACATGACGCTTGAATTAAAAATAGACAAAGGACGATATCACCAAACGAGAAAAAACACTTAGACAAACAAATCTGACTCCACCCTTCCAAGGAAATAAAACCCAAAGGCATAAAAGGGGAAAAACAAGTCCGGAGATTCATGCAGTCACAACATTGTTAAAATTGGAAAAAAAAGAAAACTGCATCAAAATCCAGAAACATGATGCGTCCAAAACATTAGAGCATTTCCAAAAACAAAGAGGAAAAAAATATTCAAGCTCAACAACTTAAAGTCAACTGATTTGATAACGTTTGTCAGAACAGTTTTGATTTACATTGTGTGAGAATAAAGGTGACGTATGTCGGCACAGGAGGACCTTCACACACACTGACACACGTAATGTTCCAGCTACAGCGTAGCCTTTTTTTCACTGTGTGGGGTATTGATGGGAAATGGCTCTATAGTGTCCTAGAAATGAACCTGTATTCATTTTATGGTCGATTTGATAAGAATTACACCTGGACTGAACTACAATATAAATTCCATAAAATACTTCTCAGGGATTGGTTGATCCCATCCTGCACAGCATTGTGATAACATGCCCTGCAGATGTGAGGTCACACTTTACTGCACCTGTATCTTCACGTTTAAAGGTGCACGATGTAGTTATGGGGAAGACATTTTAATCAGAAGAGAAAGATCTTCTTTATGCCTAAACGAACCGAATAAACAAACTGATCTTAACGGACAGCTGTTTCATACTGTTCCACTTTGTTTATATGTGGCGGACCCTGCCACCTTTCCAGCTTCAAACAGTGTTCTGGGGACCTTATTTTCCTCTGAGAACAGCTTGTTTATTCAGTTTGTATTATGACCTCATTAATATTGTAAATATTAAAATTCTGAGTTTGAATTTCTTCTCCAAAACTCCACAGTGCTCCTTTAGTTTGCTGATCAGTGATTAATTATACGCATTTTTCTAGTTTAGAGCTGCAGCGCAGGAACACGACCGACACACCTCTGATCACCACTGTCCCCAAATACAAACGTTTTCCCTAAATTTAGGAAAAACTGTGTAACAGTAGACAGCTAACAAAGTACTAACTGATTAGGTAAAAACAGCTCTTTTAAATAGACTATTCATATATGACTTTTCAAAAATAACTATAATTTAGCTTTTTTTCATATTTCTTTTTTTTTTGTACAAGAAGGCAAGTTTAATCAAAGACAGGGCAAAACAGGTCCAGTGCACATAACAGTCACAGGGAGGGGGTTTGGTATATAAACTCTCATTAATCAGTGTTTTAAATAAATGCATAAAGTGCAATATGAGATACGGGACGTGGTTATGAATGAATCCACTCACTGAGAAACTTCACAGAGGACATTTTTGACCATTTTTTTGAAGAGCAAGATGCACGAAGCCAAACCAAAGAGCGGAGGGACACGGAACGAATCGATAAAGGGCGCAGACAACACGAGCATGTCGAGGAAACGTATATTCAGTGTCACTGTAGTGCCAAGGAAACAAAACATAATGTGTAAAACTTAAAACAGTACTCCATATCTCCTTCGCAGGGAGAACAAACAGGTGAAATATATTTGGTCCTACAGTACATAAAGGCTAGATATGAGAGAGGCAATGAGGATGACAAGATGGCAACAACACAACTGTACAGATGTGACCTAAATACATTCTCATTGCATCAACAATGCTGTTCTAGTATAGAGGCAGTTCAATTGTCTGGAAAAATATATATATTTCAACTACACTGAGGTCACATCTTTGGGAGTAATCCAGGAGAGTTTCTACTGTGTGCCACACTCACTGAGCCTTTTTATTTTACTCGACACCGTTACTAGTCTGAAAGAAACATGTTTCAAACGTATAAAAGAAACACAACATGGCACCATCGCTGTGCGTTCTGTAAGAATCGTGCACATTGGCTTCCTTTTGTAAGGGTTTCATTTGTAAGCTGTTTCGTTTGACAGTCCTAAATCGATCGCTGTAGTTTTGCATAGATACCATTACGCAAAATCTAATCACATTCTGTACATGTAAAATATAAAACAAAACAAGCCTGTAAACATCTATCTCATGACAAAGAAACTCATTTATCCATTAAGATTTGACTGATAAATGAAATACGATGCGGTAGTGACGATGGATGAAGTGATGGATAAAGATCAGCACACCTCAAAAATACAGTAATGCAACTGTGAACGACGTAGGCCAAACCACCTGTAAAACAGTACAAGTTACTTGACAGTTAAAATGTTTTTTTTTCTCTCATTTACATAATAGTCATCTTTGCATGAAAACCAAAATGTCAAGCTATTAAGGCAAAACAAGTATGCACAGTGATTTGTGATTTCATGCATAACTGATGACGGCTATTTACTGTGGGGAAATCAAAACTCAGGGTCTCCTATAAAGAACTCAGGCAGCAAAATAATGACCCGCCATCACTCAAACTTAAGTTAAAATTTGGGATAAAATCAAACCAGGCCTGACTTTGGCTTCCATGACAAACCACACGTGAAGTAGCACTAAAGTAATCTCCAGACTGGATGCAGAGAACAAGCCACTTGGAACGGAGGGAGGTTAAACTTGATCAAGCTACTCTACGTTAGGTGAGTGATAAGTGTACTGTAGATTCGTCAGTCATTGATGGAGAATAAGAGACCAGGCTCCTTCTGCCCACGAGATCAAGCTCCCTCAAAATGAAAACAATGGAAAATAAATCATAATTGGATGTGTCATAAAAGAAATAGTAGTGACAGAACCGTGAACATCGTTCATACCGTAACTCCACTGTCGTCAGTCGCAGACCACCTCCTGAAGAGGAGCGAGGCCGGCAGCAGTCTTCACTCATTTCTGATCAGTTCTTTTAAAAGCTCTCTTGTGGGTTTTGATTGTGGTTGGGTTGGTGTGTAATCGACGCTGAAGAGGTCTACAAATCCCCCCTCCCAGATGCAAACTTCTCCCCGGCAGCGTCCACACACCTGTGCACGAGCTGCGGTTAGAGCCGGTCGAGGCGAAACGCGTCCTCTGTGGCGGGGTCGGCAAGGACCATGTCCGGGTCATTGAGCATGTGCAGGCCGTCGAGCGTCAGCGGGTCGATTTTAAGATCGTCCAGCGGGAACTGGGAGTCGATGTCGAAGCTGACGTCTGTGGACAGCGAGCCGGTCAGATCCTTGGGCAGGCTGGGGGGAGACTCTCCACTTACTGAGCAGAAAGCAAGACAGCAAGTTACAGGAATTATTAGTTGTTAAAGGCATCAGGAGGCAGATGTTTGTCTCTGTGAGGTGAAGACTCACTGGTTAAAATCAAGGACAAAAATCAACGGCAACAAGAAGGGACAGACTGTTGACAAGTCTGGGTTATGATGTGATAATAACTGGCTGTAAGAAGCTTGACATCTTGACATCTTAATTACACATTTCAGCAGAGAGAGAGTTAACAACAGACTTGGAGACTCAAAAACAACTGAGGGGAAAACTCAGCGGGCTGAAAAATCCTGTTAAATACAATTTATTAGATTTTAATGTTCCCCTCCAGTCAAATGTGTTTTTCTTCTCGATCCTACAGTTGAATGTTTGAGCTTCACTGAGTAGAATGATGTACTGAAATTCAGATTTTAAGAGGCGGGGCTACGAGCAGGATTTGTGACACAATAGTTTGCAAGCCGACACTAGTCCATTATTCAGCATTCAACAAGTGTGATGTGGAAACTTGAAGCCTCCAGTGCACAGACACTGACTTTACAGTGAAGTAGGAGACATCTCGTGTCCAGCAGGTAAACTTGTGAAACATTTGTTTATGTGAACGTTTTTTGTTTATTCATATTGTGGAAGAAGGGTGAAGAAGTGTGTACCAAAGAATTCAATGTGGTAATTATCCTCTTTTTCTGGACAAACCCTGTCAGACACACATTAGAGAATTGTTATGTATGATGTAATACATGTGTGGAGATGTTTTTAATAGGTTTATAAGTAGAAATGCAAGACTTTAAGTTATGAATTTGAGCAGCATTTTTTGTTGCTTTATCTGTCACTCAAACATAGATTTTGCCCACCAAAATGATTTTTACATCGTCTCTTCTTTTCAGTCTTCTTGGGAAGTTACTCTAACTTGTGGACTGATTGAAAGCCAAGTCAGGATGGTGCCTGTGCGTTCCTTTAGAGAGAATAACTCTTCTGTTCACTATCTTCCTGATAGATCATCTGCTGCTCGTTTCTCAGAGGTTCCCACAACACCCAAAAGAAAATCGGGGATGCAACCTTTGTCAATTACGCCCCAATGCTTTGAAACACACTGACACAAGATATCAGGAAAGCCATCTTGATCCATTTTTTTTTTAAAAGGAAGCTGTAAAACTTATCTCTTCGCTTTGGCCTTCAGCTAGCTCAGATTTTAGAGATACATGCCTGAAACTCTCTCTGAGACTTTACTTTGCACTAGTTGTATTTTACTTGATGTTATGCATTCTGTTTATGCTATTCTTAATTTTTCATTCATTTTTTTATTTTGTTTTTCATTTATTTTATTTTTGTTTCAATAATCAATGAGTGGGTTTTTATTTTCCAGTGTCTTCACGTGAAGCACTTGGTGCATGTAATTCCTTTGTTTTAAGGCACTTTGAGCTGTTTTCTTGTAAGAAAAGATGTTTTACGAGTAAAGCTTCTCATTTTTCTTTTTCTTCTTCTTCTTATCGATATAAATGCGGTGCTTTTGCAGCCAAGTGTGGGATATGTCGCATTTACACCAATTCAGAGCTGACCCAATCACTCATTACTAGATTGCCTTTCAAATATGTTATTCTCCCATCGATGAGTGGCAGATTAACAACAATACCAGGCCATTTAAAGCCGGTCTATTAATGCATTATAGCAGCCTGGCAATGAGTCATATCTTTGTGAAGCTTATAACACTTTGCTTTTGTTGACGCAGTTTCAGAGAAACTGTCACTACATCAAGACATTCGAGCCAATATAAAGCACAAGCTTCATTCTGGTTTGTGATTTTGGTAATCTCTACAAAAGGTTTTTAACACGCGCAGCAGCAGCAGCAGCGTGGTGCAGCTTTCTACAAGCCTCCAGCTGTAAGACTTAAGCGAGCCATATGATATGTCCAAGCACCTGTGAGGATGATGTTGGGAATGTTGCCATGGTTACTGTAGCCCAGCTGCTGCGAGTCCTGCAGGTTGCAATGGCCGGCAGTCAAGCCCATCATAAGTGCCTGGGAGTAGTTGAGGGTGGAGGTCTGGTTGTACAGGCTGTCGGAGCTGATGGGGGTTTCGATCATGTTGAACTGCTCCAACTGGCGATCACAACAGAGAGAAACATCACGACGGGTGCTGCTGTTTCGAATGTGTAGTCACTGTGAAGCAGGAGCAGAACTAAATATGGACACGGAGGCTTTTGTCTGACCTGTTGTGAGAGAGCGCTGGCCTGAATGGATGGCAGCTGCTGGTCGTAGAAGTCTGCGAACACGCTGCCCAGTATGGAGTTATGCTGCAACAACAAACAGGCCGAATCTGTTTAATCAGACTCTGGGTACAAGAAAGAACAAAAAACCTAGTGCGGACCATCAACTATGAATATTCTTCATCCAGGCTGCAGAGGGTGTACATTTAACATAAAATGTGGAGGATAAAAAGGACACAGTGAAAGCAGCAACGAGACTTGAACAACAAAGTGCTGAACATTTTTTTCATCAGAGGTTTGAGCACCAGGAAGAAATAAGTGACAAAATGCATCGTAGTAGGATATTCAGAGCTTTTGACAACAAGAAGGTGAACATAACTTCATTCGTTGATGATCACAAACATCATGCCCCCGTTAAATAAACATAATTTAAGTTGTTTAGAGAAGGAAAGACTCCCTGCTACCCGTGCAAGTAACCTCAATTCAGGTTGGTCCTGCCTACATTAGTTAATCCTTTATCATTGTTACTGGGTGAAAAAAACATGATAAATCTCCTGCGTTTAACCGGCTATTCCAATACTTTATGGTATCAGTTGATTACTACTAAAATGTAGTCGTGAATGCCCTACTGTGTATAACACAATATTTGTGTATACACTGCAGAGAAGAGAAAGGTTGCTATGTTCACCCTAAAATCAAATATACATATTTTTCCTCTTACCCATAGCGCTATTTATCCATCTAGATTGTTTAGGATTGAGTTGCCGAGCTTTGGAGATATCGGCTGTAGAAATGTCTGCCTTCCCTTAAATATAATGGAACTAGATGTCACTCGTGTTGTGGTGCTCAAAATGCCAAAACATTTCAAGAACTCAACAGCAGTGTCTCCGACCCTGTGACTCTAATATGTAAAATATGTAAACAGTCATGTAGTAAACACATGATTCAGAAGCAACGAAAGCCTGCAACATTTGCTGAATCTTGCATTATTTACAGTGTTTGCTGTGATATACAGATGTAGCTGGCACACTGAACATCCACAATCACAAGGAATTATGCTTGAATATTTCATGGAGTGTTACTTAAATGTTTTCACCCACTTTGGCAGCATTTTTCTATCTCTGAAACACTTAGAAATTATGGAAACTGGTGCATAATCAGGAACTTAATTTAATGACCGGTTATATTAACAAATCAGTGAAAGGAATAAATAAATAAGAGACTTAATTAACTGCCGGAATAAGAAACATGAGATCCCACATGCCATCACAAAGGTTCGCACCACAAAGGTCAACACACACTAAATACTGACAGATGGAAACTCATCAAATGTCATAAATCGGTCAGCTAGAGAGAAGGACGGGAGCACGAGCGTCCTCTGCTGCGCTCCGGCCTGAGTGTTTTAATTAACACCAACCAAATGGAAAGAAATTCACATGAAATAAAGGGAATCATTGAAAATATAATCCCCTTTGTGACTTGATTCTCCCTCCACTGACTCATCCAGCGCGAGCTAATTCTCTTCAAGTTCCTCATCTGAATGTCCTCGCTGAACCAGCAGCAGAAGTTCTCCTGTTTCATCGTGGCCTCTTAATGTATAAGTAATTGGATCATATTCTCAGCCCGTGCTCCTCCTAGTTCAAAACCAAATTATCTGTGTGTGCTGCAGATGTCCCCACAGGGCAGAGCAGGATAATAGAGCGCACAGCTTGTCGGTTGTGGTTTAGCCTGTGGATAACCTCAGGACTACGAGTGAGCCACTTCAGCTCCAGAGAGAGTCGAGCTGAGGAAGCAAACAGCAGGACGAACACGGGGAGAACGCATTCACACAACGTATATCATCACTGTCTCTTCCTCAGCATCTCAAACACACAAAGTCACACTTACAGTTCAGCAGAAGCAAATCTTTTTTAAATAATCTGACCTCATTCTATATATTTTACATGTTGGAATGCTTTTTGGGAGGTTAAAGCAGTAAATAATTTACAGTCGCACTTCCTTGCCAGGGTTTCAAAATGCTTATACTGAGTCTGACACAGATTAACAACTCTGATCCATGTTTACCTTGGGTGTGTTTAGTTTATCTTAAAGCACCTCCCTGCAAGCAAGGTTAAGTTTGTTGAGATTCAACCATGGGAGTGATTAACAGCTTCTCTTCCAAGAAAAAAAAAAAAAAAAGGCTTCAAGAGGGGATTACCATCTCCCCTTTCATGCCACCTCAAATCCCCATGCTGGTGCAAAAACCACAGTGAACACAAAGATCTGGTGAACATACAAAAGAAAACAAACTCCAGCACAGAGTCTTATATAGCAAGACTGGGGAGGAAACAGTGGAGGTGCAACGCAAATACCACAAAAGCAGCAGAGAAGGGAGGTCAGTCAGGGACACAGCTACATAACAACACATCAATGACACTGAGTGTTTAAAGAGACTGGTGGTCAGATCTGGGCAAAACAGGGACTCTGTACGCTTCACAACGAATCAGTACTTTTACTTGAATCATATTATGACACGTTTTTAACACTGCACATTGAGACTTACAGTTTTCCTGTGGGAGTTAGCATGTTAATAAAGTTGTTTGTCTCCCCGAATGTTTCCAGGAATACTCGACAATGTTAGTTTGATCACAGCATGAAAACCACAGGTGTAATTAAGAACATTAATTAGAGATGTTCTGATACTATTTTTTCCTTCCTGAAGTTGTATGGATGTAATATGATTTTTTGTATGGCCTGACCAGCCTTTGTAGAACCTTAACAAATACGTTCAGGAAATGAATAGAGTTTTCTTTCCCACTTGAATGAATTATGGGCCTCAGGTAGCAGAGACGTTAACCGAAAAACTGTCATTGACTGAATTTTTTTTTGACAATGACGGAAACTCTTAAGGCTGTCTGTCATTTTGACGGATTAAGACTCTAGGGGCGATCGACACTAACTTTGGTCACTCAAACTCAACACTGTCAATCACCACCTGCAGAAGTTATACAATGAAAAGGTAGGCTATTAATCAGGCTAGGTCTCACTATCATTAAAAAATGAAAATGAAAATGATTGGTTATAAAAGATTATGACTACCAAATCTGGCTACCAGATCTGAACCAACTCTGGACCATAATTCAGTGCTGCAGGTGGGCCGAGTGAAAGTGAAAAAAAAGATCGACCATGTGGGCTCTTTCTGTGTAGTTTGACAGAAAGTCAAGTTGCTGACATTGAAGTTACACAAGTTGTTTGCCAAATACGGATATTTGCTACTAGTGCAAAAAAAATCTGTCAATTTGCAAACAGGGGAGTAGCAGGGTCCTGTCACAGGCATGCACTGATTTCAGCATTTTTATCAGTAACGGAGGCATTTTTCTATTCTGGTATTGTTATTGGAACAACACTAACATTTATTATGGTGTTGCGCATGTTGGAAAATTCCACTGAAAGAAAAACACCTGTGAATTTTCTGCTACAACACTTATTACCATCATTTTTGTCCTTTTCCCACTTTATATATTTACTGAAGCAATACACTAACTAAATAGGTAAATCAATAACTCACTCATTTACTCACTTTAAGATGGAAAACAAAATAGCTGTCATGCTCAAGTGCTTGAAAATGATTTTGTTTTTTTGTTTTGCCCAGATCTGCTAATGTCAACACAATACAAGCAGCTGTAGGGGGGCAGCCACAGAGTCCTACTTGGCAACGATAACCACAGAACTACGATGCAGGGGACGGTGACGTTTATACAGAGCGAGCCAGCGGCCCGCCAGTTCACACGCCCTTACTTGAGGCGAGCCTCCAGGTGAGAAGCCTTGATTGGAGACGGGGGAGGTCGGAGACTGATTGGCAGAGGATCCGACCCTACTGCGGTACTGTTGGAGGGAGGAGGCCTGATACAAGAGGACACGTTTGAGTTATTCACACTGGAGGATGTCCTTTATTGGCGGTCTGTGTCTTACATGTGTCTCTGGTGCTGTCGGGTAACCAGTTTTGCTGGCATTAGTTCAGTAGGTTCCCCTGACTGAGGAATCACTAAAATATTCACTGATGGATTTTTACTGATGGAGGACTGAAACTGCCAAAATCAAATATAAATAAAGAAATAAAGAAATGGTTCAATACAAAAGGTAAATAAATAGAGAAGCAAATTAAAGCAGAAATATCAATCAATGTCACATTTTATGATTTGGTACAGAACATTTGTTACATAGTGGCATATTAATTACTTTATTGAGCCATTTATTTGTTTATTTTTGTTTTTGGCAGTGTCAATCCTCAATGGTCACCCAGAAAACTAGCCTCTAGTGCCGAAATAATAATAAAATAATTACAGCAGTGAACACCATGTGCTACGTGTCCCATCAATGCATTAATAATACTGGAAGAAGAGCTGGGAGAAACAGAGAAAACTACAGGGGATTAATTAGGAGAGGAAAAATGTTGCCAGCAATCCAAGCTAAGCGAGCGAACACTGTAAACTGGAGGATCAGGGAGAAGCGACTCGGCTCTCTTTTCTTTTGTTCCATCATATCTACTCGCCTAGCAAATCACCAAATCAAATTTGGCTTAAACAATGCACAATCATAACTGTGGAAAGAAAAACATCAAAGTTACTAATATCATAATAAATAACAGATAAACTATCAAATAATTCAGATTTGGAGGTGTATCAAACAAGACTGATAATCTCTTATCACTCAAAAGCCAACAGGAGTTCAAACCTCCACATTCCTAATCTATTTATAGATAAGCTATCAGAATGATTGGTAGCAATCAAAATATTGGTAGCATGAGATAGAGAAGTGATAAAGCAGTTCAAGGTCTCTAGATACAGATATAAACTAGTACAATGATAATTCCTGGAGTAAACCTGTTCCAACTCTCCAGGAACTGATTTTCTATTTCTTAAAAGAAGAGTAGTTCATAAAATAGGCTTGAACTACAGAAAGTTAAGTCTAAGCTGTGTCTCCTAACAATGTTTCACCTGACCCCGCACTGCAAAGTCTATAGCTGAGACCAGGAGAATGTAGGCCACTTCATCTCTGCAGTTACACATTCCCACTGCAACAGAAGTAGAGCAGCGAGAGCCAAGAACTGAAGGACGTGCAGAGCCTCGCAAAAGCATTTTGCACCTTTTGTTGTGCTTTTATTTCATGTGTTAATTTGGGAGCTTTTGTCTAAAGTTCTGTGCAAAAGCTGCAAAGTAAAACAATAAATTCTACGACTGTGAAGATTTGTGTTTAAGTATGAATGTTGACAAAAAGAGAAAGGTACAGTTTTCTTTTCTTTTCTGATATACAACTCGGACTTTTCTATTTAACTGCATGAGAATCATCCAAGAAGTGCCAGTCATCACTGCGCTGCACACTGATGTGATGCAGACAGATGTGCTCACCGTGTTCATGTCTATGGTCATGTTGGTTGGCGAGGACGTCTGCTGGTTGTCTGACGTGGAGCAGGAGTTCACAGAGGACGACAGCTGGACCAGACCAGTCTGCTGCAAGATAAAGAGCTGAGTCATAAAAAGATACAGACCTCATGTACTCATCAAGTAGCACTTAATAGTTTTAATATTAACTCATCACAGATACAGTTTATCAGTATCTGCTTTTATAGTATGTTGGCAGGTATGTAGAGATTATGAGCGGCGCTGCAAAGGTATATAAATTAATTAAAAACATGTTTGTGTTGTATTATTTGTTTACAATTCATAGTAATGTAAATTCCAATGGTTTTACAATACAAACTTTACTTTTATCTTTTTATTTTTCTTACTGTGGTTAACACTAATGTTTTTGTTTTTTATAATGTTTAAATATGTTTGTCACAATAGATTTAAAGAATCCTGGCGGGTTCACATTATCTGATTATGTCAAAATAAACATAAAAAAATCATTAATAGATGGTTCTCATGTTCAAATATTGATAACGGTATGAAGAAAACACAACATTACTCAGAATAAGACATCTCTGAGGCTGCTGCTACTGTACATCCCTGCAGGAAGATGAAGTGAAGTGTTGATCCAAGGAAAGAGAGGAGTTTCCACAGTGCTGAGGCAAAGTGATAGATTGTAGCGCTACATGTTAATGAGCAGATTTATTTTTGCTTTTGCTTTCTACTTAAGAATTTCCCATTTTCTGTTGAGGGATCCTGCACGTAGGCCAATCTGTGAATTAGAAACTGTGACATAAAGTTGGGCCTTGTTGAGTCAAATTGTTTGAGTACAAGACTTTTCACGATCCTCTTAGTCAACAGAAAAAGTACTTGAAGGTCAGGAAATAGTCTTTATGAACAACAGGGAGTCTGATTTTTATTTTTAGTGTCCATTATTTTACTCTTTTACTTACAGTCTGCCCACATCTGGATGTTGTTGCAGTAACTCTTGAAAAGGTTTTGCTGGCTGCAGTCGTTTATATTTGACTCAGCTTTACTGAACAATTACAGAGCACAGTCTCCGAATCATTGTTGCTGCTTACGAAGTCTACATTGGAGTTAATAATATCTGTAAGAAACGGTAGTTTCTAATTGGACTATTTTTTGCATTAAACAGCAGTGATTGGTAAAATCACGCTTTCTTCCAATGGGACCATTTTGTTATTGCATAAAAACTGCAATAATTGCACAAGCCTGAACATTGTTTCATCAATAGTTGTGATCGCAAGATGGCAAGAATTAAGGAACTAATAGACATACGTATATGGGAAAGACGGTGGCAAAAACAGAAAATCTAACTAGACTATGAGACGTCTGTGAAGAAAAAGACACGACCCTCACTCACAGGACTAACCAATCCCATTTTTACCCTCAGTGTTTTGGTGTGTTTGAACGTACTAGCCTGTGCTTGACATTTTACAATCTACAACTTACTTTAAGTTTTAATTCCTTACTGCATACTAACTAACTAACATTATCCTCCCACTGAGCTCAAATCATCCCCAAAATGAAAAAATATGTAAGCGCAAGCCAGCTGTTAAATCTTTTCCATGTGTCAGCTGTCAGCCTTTGTGGATAAAATGCTGGAGGAGAAACTCACTTGCTGGCCCTGGTGGTTCTGGGACGACGGCTGCTGGTTGAAGAAGGCATACTGGGACAGCTGCTGCTCGAGGTTCATGGCGTTGATGGCCGCCTGCGGGGAGCACGGGAAAAGATAAGGCGCATGGTTCTGATGTTTTATGGGAAACGCATTTATTCCAACATTTGTAGCCTGCTCAGTTGACTGATATCAGAATCAGAATCAGGTTTATTGCAAAGCAGGTTTTGACATACAAGGAATTTGGCTTGGTAACTTCACTGCATGACAATAAACACAGTAAGATAAGGAGAAAGAAAAAAAGCACTGCAGTGGTCAAGAGTCATAAACATAGATTAGAAGCAATTACAATAAAAGATATGGTTAAAATATCTTTACAGTATAAAGAATATATGTAATGTGCTAAGATAAAGATAAAAATATTCAAATCTATTATTATATATCTACCTATTGGAAAATGTTTCATTCTGGGTATTCTCTACACTACAAACATGACCTCATAACAAAAGGTCAACCTGAATCACTGTCTGAAAATAATGTAAATCAAACATTCAATAAACCAATTAAACCTGTATGATTGATTTTCTTGGTAAAGCCGAGGTCAGGGCAGAGAGCGGAGGCTGTACCTGAGAGAGGGTGAGAGGTGGAGACGTCGGGGAGAGCTGGTGGGAGTCTCCTGCATTCAGGATGAGAGGAACCATGTTGTCCTGCCCAGGCTGTATTTCCATGGTTACTGTGGGCTGAGATGTGTTCACTCCTACCCAGCACACAGAGTCGGCATAAGGAAGGAGTTTTATAAAAGCACACACATACTGTAGAGACGCAGAGAAACTGGCACCAGAGAGTGCTAGATATCATGAAGAAGTCATGAATATGCTGCACATAACTCCGGGAGAGTGTTCAATGTGAGCGTGCCACTGTTACCTTGCGTGTTGGCCAGGGTCTGTGTGCTGTTGGAGGAGCTGAACGAGGCGGCTGCTGCATCATCTGAGTCGAGCGGGGTGGGCAGCGGAGGAGGAAACTGGATGTTGGTCAGGTCAGGAAGAGAGCCGCCAGTGTTGTGGGCTGCTGGTTTTAGTGAAGTGGTCAACTGCTGCTCCGGAGACGGAAATATGCTGCAGAAAACAGACGTGCTCAGTGACTAAAGAGCCGAACATACTCATGAGATCAGCTGGCTCGACAATGTTTTCCAATACAAACAACTCCGGAAATATTTGGACTTGGTGCATTTGGCCAGTGGTACTTTTGCAAATGCTTTGGCTCCACGCTCTTATTACTTTGGCGCTAGAGATGTAAATGCAAATGATGTTTGATTACAGTCAGATGGCTTCAATTTAAAGCTATGTTTAATTCATACTTGTTACAGCTCCCTGTATGCCCTTGAATACCAGTTTCACCTCACCATCCGTTATAACTGTGAAGCCACAGTTAAAGGAGACATATTATGATAATTATCAGGTTCATAATATTATTTTGGGTTTTTACTAAAACAGGTTTTCATGTTTTAGTGATCAAAAAACTAATCAGTTTTCTAATATTGTCCAGTGCTGCAGCACTGTATTCCCCCTCCGTCTAAAATGCTCTGTTTTAGCTCCTGTCTCCTTCAGGCTCCTCCTCCTGAATACCCAGTCTGCTCTGATTGGTCATCTCACTCATGCCTGAGCTAGCACCGCTAACAATAACAAGCAGCTGTGCTAAATCAAGTCTTAGTTGCCAGACTAGCTGCTAGGCATAAATTATGCAAATAATGGACATGGTGACATAGTGTGATGTCACAAAGTCACAGAATTAAAGGCGGGACTACTGACGGGGCGTTTGAGGAGCAGTGTTTTCTGTGGGAGAGAGGAGCTTCTGTTGGTGTGGACACTGACCTTTTTAACTTTCAAGATCTTCAACATGCACAAGAACCAAAATAAAACACTGAAGTAAAGGAAAAAAACTAAAAAGCTCCTTTAAAAAAAACATTTCCTCAGACCAGTTCTACATGGGAAAACCCGTAAAAATACTCACTGGATCCCTGGAACTTTGCAGGGCTTGGACCTTGAAATGTCCTAAAGGATGAAAACATAATTAACAGCTAAAAGACCACTGAGAAATTATGTAAAAAAACACATTTACATGTTTGTAAATGTTCCACCTTTTTGCACTCCCAGTTCTGTTCTTGTCCATCTTCATCACCCTCTTGTGTGAGTGCCTCAACACCTGGTACAGTGAGCAGGAGAACTACAGAGATGGAGAAATAGCCAAAACAACAACAAAAAGTCCTCAGTCTCCTGTGTTTTCAGATGTCCAGCCTTCTTGAGCTTATAATAATCACAGCCCACATGTCCTCGTTTAATACAATCAAGTGAACACATGCAAAGAACGAAGGGAGGTAATAGAAAAACAGGAAGGAAGAAGAAAAAAAGAAAGTGTGACATTAAGAAAGATTAAACACTTGACATTACTGAATGGCAGTAATGGGCAAAAAACAAAAAATGTCTCCAAGGAGATTTATACAAATTCAAATGAAAAGGCTCCTCAAATTAGAATAATGTGCCTCACACGGCCATTAGCAGTAAAAATTCATTGGACACTTGGATGCACCCCGTCCTCTCAGCAGTCATTTTCCTCCTCTGCCTTCAAAGCCACATTCAAAACCTTTTCATCAGACACTGGAGGCCAGTTGAATGAACCACAGAGAGAAATCAGCACAACACCACAAAACAGACACAGACTTACAACAGAGCAGATCCTTCCACTATCACCCACTGCAGATAATAAACACCTGAACTGACTCGTTGGTTAGTTTTACACTTTAACTCGTAACTCATCCTTCTGGTTAATATTTAATAGATACGTTTCTGAGCATGCTCTAATGTATCCTGATTTATTAAAAAAAACAAAAGTTTAATCAACAACTTTCCGATGAAAACTCTTTGAGATACTGTTTACCTCGTTTTGGCTGCAGCTCCTGTGACCCTCCAGTGAAAGAGGCCTGCTGGGCAGGAGTTAATGTGCTCTGGTGCAGTGCTGAGTCAGAGTTTGTCCTGCAGCACAATTAAAAAATAAAAAATCACACAGTGCATTGTATGGAAAAATCTAAGAAACAAATACATGTTGAAAAGCACAGAAATATATCTGTCACTCAACCACAACGTTGTACAGCACGTTGAAAACAAAAGCATTTTATACAAATTGTGCAATGTGTACAGTAATAATTGGTGTAATTTGTGTTGTTATGTGCTGCTCTGTTTATGTTTTTTTTGCTATTAACTCCACTGTGGAGGCAGTTATATGTGTACAGCATTTTTCTACAGGTACAATAAATCATATCGTATCGTATCGTATCGTTTCATGTCGTATCGTATCGAATTTCAAGGCAGGTATAACCACAATTACCACAACCACATGCTGATTGAAATATAAGTTACAAAAAAACACTTTCTCTAACACACATTTGACATATCATGTGCAATGTGCAGCAGTCTAGGCCTGTGACGATAGCTACCTTTCGTTGGATGATATAGTGTATCAGATACGACAGCAATAAATTATATTATTGTCATAAACCTCTTTATGCCACTGATAGAATGATAATATAATAGCATAATAATGCACGTACACCCTGCCAGAGCAATGAACCTTTAATTCTTCATAATGAGACATTAAAATATCTAACCCTAAGTAAATAAAACAACAACAAACAAAACAATAAATTAAATGTGAAAAAACACTTTCATGTTCTGCATCCTAGTCTTAAAACCCAGCTACACTCAAACAGTGACTTATTTATAATGATATATTTCAATTAAGTATAACATGTTATCATGTTGAGTCAATTTGTATCAAATAAATCACTAGATGTGTGATTTATTGCAGTTGACACACAACACGTTATGTTTATGTAGAAGTTCACCTTAACTTTAAATGTAATAACTGAACAAACACATAAGGTTTATGTATAAATCTGCATTAACTTAATCTAATCAGACTAAGTTATTTAAGTTACCTCTGTTACAGAATTTGACGCTACATTTCACGTGTAATTCAGATTCTTAGAGTCACTGTTTTAGGTAAGTTGTTGTTTTGTAAACAAAACAACATTCTTATGTAAACAAACACACGTTTTGAAACCAGCAATATTGAGGTCAGCAAGACAGATCGAGGTCACGTATATATTGTGACAGGCCAACAGCAGTCACAGCTACATCGAATATGTCTGATTTTTCTCACAAGAAAAAATGACAACCTGGGTGTGATACTGTCTGTATGCGGGCTTCAGATGGAAGTCTAAATGCAGCGTTGTTTCCATGATGGTAATCTGTGAAAGCTACTAAACGTGTGATTATGTAACATGTTTTCATCTTCAGTTTGAATTTTTAAGTCTTGTGTTATGTTCCCATGTGTTGTATCTTGTATTGATCTCTGCAGCTTCATGAATATTGCAGAGCATTGCGGTTGAAGTCAGAATGATAATGGAGGGCCGTGTGAAGGCTTTATTATGATCATTACAAAAAGAGTAAACACAGAGATGAGATATACAGTCGTGCAGAGACGAGGCTGTCTTACCTCCTCCAGCTGGTATCAGGTGGTGGTGACAGATACACTGAGCCATATGGACAGCTGTCAATGTGAGAGTGAGGGTTAAGAAAATACAGCTGGAGACTGACAGTCTTGGCAGATTCAATGCATTAATTCCTGAGAATTCTTCCGACACGGGGAGATATAATTAACAGTGCTGGTGGTTTAATGAATGAACCATGAACTCCACATCACGGTCTGATGTTTGTATCAATACTGGCTTGCTCATTGTACATGCTGCTGATTACAAACGCTCCTACTGAACATCATAATTTGACTTGAATTAATTACAGGCTGATGTCATAGAAACATCTGTGACATCCATGAGCTACATTTAGGCACATGAGTTACCACAACGATCACAAACACCCTATAAAACAACATGTAGCCTCTAAAGTTTTGATTTCTGTATGAATTATTAAGCCAGACCTAGACTGTATGCCTCCATGCACCAATCTTTATATATAAGTTGCCATGTAATAAATGTGTTTTTTAAGATTTAGGATTTGTAGTTTGTAGTTTGTAGCATTTGTGGTTCTGTTGAACCGCGTTGAATTATATTGAAAGGTAATATTTGAATATTAGCAGATACAATACAATGGCACCACACGCTACAGTGGTGCTTTCAGAAAAGATAGTTTTGAGGCAGAAAATGATTAGTACTCAGGCAAATTGAGGATTTATTTGTTCACAGGAAGCTTTAAAAACCTGTGTCACTTCCAACAACTTTGCCTTTAAGAACAGGAACACACAAGTTTAATTACTATCACTATATAAACAAATGCTGTGCGTATAAATCTGACTGCTTTCTGCTTGACAGACTTTCAACAAAGCCGTGGGTTTTTTTTATTGTTTTTTGTGCGATTCAGATAGAGAATAGCAATGAAGGAAAAAAGAAACAGTACCTGGTCTTCTAAAGAAACTGTATCTAACCTCAGTTTCCACATAAGCAGCATTATAAAAAGACTTCATGGTATGTAAGGATATCTGGCGTCCATGTTTGTCAATAGACAGGGGCTTTCGGTGGGGTGACGTGATGCGGTTCCGGTCCCGGTAGACTCTGTCCACCAACCCGTGGTGTCGTGTTGATCTGTTCGAGTCAAGACCTGAAGTCTGGCAAACACAAACAGAAAAAAATATAATCAACTGATCAAATTGTGAATATATTTTGTGAGGTTTTCTCTCATCAGTATTGGGCTGCACTGAATACATTTATTAAAAACAATCCTTTCCTCAAGTCATTCATTTAAAGACAGTATTGCACAAGCTTGTGTATCCTAGCTGCAGTTACACTGTCCTCATCCAACAGAGCTTAAACCTGAAGAGCAGAGAGGAATGTCAACAGAGCTCAGGGCAAAAACTGCAACGAAAAACGTTACAGTGAAATTTGTTCAAAGTATTTTCTTGAGTAATATTTGCATTGGGCCATCAGTCATCAGCTGATTCATAAGGGAAATGAGTCCAAAAGGAAACAATAGTAAAAACTCCCACCATCCTCTTTCTGTGAAGAAAATCTCAATAAGCCTTTCCCCTACTTGAGTCTTTTACACCGCAGAAGCTAGAGACATGTCCCCACCGCTATTTGAAATGGCCAATTTTGTCATCATCACTTTTTAAAAGCAGAATTTGTTAAATATGTTCTTAAATAGCTTGCACCAACAAATGTTACATAACATTCTGCAATTTTTTCGCCACCATAAATATCTACTTTGACCTCACACGGTCCCCATCACATTGCCTAAAACTGCATATTTTGTAGACCGTTTAAAATGCTTTTTTTCATCTGAGCCCTATTTTCAACACAAAGTGAAGCCTTGCCAGGCTTGGTGTTAAGCTTAAATTTTTGTCATGCTCACTATGAAAAAAGCATTTTTTTTTTTCCGAAGGTAAGAGGACCCATTGTTGTCATTTTCAAAAGAACACAGGCTTCAGAACGATCTCCTTTTCATTTTCAAGAACAGTCATTACAAAGCAATTTTTTCCCCCCTCACATTTAGAAAATGGTGGAATGAACTTGCTATTTTGACTTAAATTGTTTTACGAACAGTTTCTTCTGCCTTCGAAGCCGGTGAAAATACTTTTAGGCAAAAACATTGTGTTGTTAACATTGTTTCAGGTAATTCACTGCCATGCTTGCTCATTTAGTGTGTCTTTGAGGCAACAAGGAACAAAACTGTTCTGACACAGAAAATATAGCCCGTGTACTTTAGGTGCAACACAGCACGTCACTGCTTTATCTGCGTACATGGTTTACATGATGTGTGTGAAGTTCAAAGTTATTGTTGAATTCTCTTCTTCAAGCAAAGTGTTGTTTTGGGACGGAGCTCTGATAGAGCTGACAAAGAGCTCTATAGAGGAGAGTGAGGTCCACCATACTGTAGTAAGACACCTAATGTCGACTCTGCATTGGTACATTTACTCTGCCTGCTCTAATAACTCTAAACAAAGTGCTCTTGTTGCTTACACAAACAGTACGTATGTCACTTCATGTGTAGCAGAGCATTTAACCCAGCAAACAAGAATCTTGTGTTTAAAAAATCAGTGTTTAAAAAAGCCAATGTAAACTTTTTATTAGAGGGGTCATTAATAATTCATTCGCCAACGTTCAACACAAGTCTTCATCTATACAGTATTTTTATGTTACTGAAAAGATGCAAAACAATAAAAAATAAAATCCCTCACCTGAAAAGTCACATCGACAGCGCCATTTCCAATCTGATTGACGTTTGGCAAAGATCCTCCGTAGTACTGCCCGCGGTTCGGTCCCAGCTGCAAGTACTGGGTTTTCTGCAACTGTAACTGGAAGCAGAACAGCACCAGGTGAGACAAAAAGAAACAGATATCGATTTTTCTTAGTCACAGCAAGTTCATGCTGCAGTGACAGCAAAACAATAACCTGGCTACAAGCACACCACAGGCCGCCATCAATGATATTTTAAATAATGACAGCTCGATGTTCACTCGCTACAGGAACACTTCAGCAAGATCGAACAAAGGGGATATTTATACACCTTTATACTAATCCAACATTAATCCCATTCCCATCCCACTGATAGTCGTGTGTGTGTGTTCTAATGACTGCCCCACTGAACAGGCCTGTCATGATAATTATGTTATTGACTTATCTTCATATCTTAGCCTGCATGTCTTATTGTAGCTACACAGATACAAATATATCTGTGATAGGTCACATCAGCTGATAATATCAGCTGAACAATATATCAGTCTGGTTCTTAACATGACGTCAGAATGATGCACAGGGTTTTCCCTCCCATTATAAGAAGCGGGCGCAGCATCTAAGCTTTTCTTCACATTTTACTTATTGTTTTGGGTATGTGGTTTTATTTTATCTATGTAGGATATTCAAATATCTTTTATATCCCAATTATAATGTCTAAAAATTAAGAATTAGAAAGTTCATTGTTCTTAGAGAGTGTGTACGGGCATATTATGCTACTGTATTACCACTATATTCTTAAAATGACAATAATATATTTTATCATAATTATTTCTGGAATCATATATCGTCCAACTCAGAGTATTGATCTTGACAGGCCAACCACAGAAACTCCCATGCTCATTGATGTTTTCACACCTCTCCTAGTGCCAGAACGAAGACAGAAATCTGCTGACGTTAGCAAACTAAATGAGGAGACCACATGAATTTAACTGAGATGAACCCTAGATGTCTTTTGGCAATGTTTGATGTTGGCTGCTACATTTGCAGTCATCCCAGCAATGTGAATTTAATAACTTTTTAACATGTGAAGAGACGGTAAGAGGCTTTAGGGTGGAAGTAAAGCACTTGGGAGATAATTCGAGTGAACTCGCCTCACAGCCGTGTTTATTCTAAAATGACCTCCAGTTCCATTTCCCATTAGAGAGCCCATAACCGGTCAATTAAATTTTCTCATGCAAGCCCACTGTCAGCAGAGCAGAAAATCTAATAATAACAATTACTACGCCTATATCACTGGTGTGTTTTGATAAGCCTCTGACCTCAGTTTATTTCTTTAGCCACATTCATACCTACTCTGTTGACAAAGGATTACATATGGCAACATATTCGGATCAGGACGAGGCCAATCCTAATCTTTTCACCCACAGAGAGGTACACAGAGATGAGAGACAGCAGAGGAAGACTGAAGAGGGGAGGGACGGTGACGGGGTCAAAGGGATGAAACTCTAAACCTGAGGCCTACTTCCCACAGGTCTAACTTTGGCTCAGATCAGAGCCTCCTACCATTCGTCTATGTGTTAATAAAAATAAAGGCCAGTTTCATAAAAATGAAACCACGGGCCTCCGTTCAAGATGACACACGGGCTCTCTGACTAACCTGTCTAGACACGCATCCTAAAATACATATTTATAATAACACAGCGGTTCAGACACAACTGATTCATGTTTTCTTTTCTTGAAAATTAAACAAATGTGATTTTATCAGTCATTTATCGTTGACAAACATCTGCTAAGGCTTCATAAACAGGTCTTTTCACAGCAGGTAAAGCACAGATGTTACTAATGACATTAACAATCTGTTCAGCCCCAGTAAATCCTGACACAGTGTGACAGTGGAATGAGTCCTAACACCCAGACTGAAGTTTTGCACGTCCTGTTCCCTCGTCTCAAGGTCAGTGGGTTTTCGATTAGATGCCTGAAATAAGGTCTGTGGTCGACACAAGCTTAAGAGATTTTTTTTGTTTTGTTCTATGACATAAAATATGTCATTAAATACCCAACTGGTGAGTTTTAAAGCATTTACATGCCTTTAAAAACGCAGTTGCTAACAAGTGGCTAAATGAGACTACAGAAGGGACATTTGACGTCATCACGCTGAACACAGAGACTCATCTGCTCACTACTCCATCTTGACAGGCGAACTTTAGCTGCTAACTACTCTGACTCAATCTTTCCAATTTGTAGATCGATCAGTTTACAGTAAAGTGTGTATTGCATAGTGTAGTAGGAGGCTTAGTGGTGGTGACGTTGAAGTCATGCGACCATGATGTAGTCTGTTTATAGCCTAACTATAGCTTTTATTCTTCTAGCGATCGCATTTAGGCTTCAATAATCATAATCGTGTTGTTCATTTGCGAAGTATCATAAACTTGTGTTTGCCAAAGTTTATTTTCTGCAATAATCAAAAAGACAATTGAAAAATCCTGTTTACTTTTTGCTGAGGAAGCCAGGGGGACACTAACTTCAAACTTTTTTGATCCTGTTTCAATTGTGCCACGAGTTATACATATGATGTTTGTCAATATAAAAGATAATTTTTCAACTCGAGAAAGTCGCAGTTTGTCATGAAACTAATTCAGTTTAAGACTGTGAACATTCTCAATTAGAGAAATTACACACCCGACAGTCACATAAGTCACATCACCTTGTTTCTCACCGAAACCTCGTCGAGCCGGTCCTGCATATTAGCTAACTCACAGAACCGACTATCTTTTCTTTCAAATAACAGCAGCTGTCAATACGACCAGACTTGTTGTGATTTTGACCTTTTCTAATACTTTTTCTCTGCCGAGGTGACGGCCATGTTGGTGCCGGAGATGCATTGAGCGAGACAGTGTAGTTCACCGGTATTTTACTATGTTACTACAACTACAAACTGCCACTTTCTTGACTCATAAAATTATCTTTTAATTAACAAAAACATATGTGCATTCATGGCACAATACAAACTGGATGAAAAACGTATTTGCCTCTCACCGTTCACTACCATACATATGTTTTCTGATACAAGGCCTCATGGTGGTCCACTGGAACGAGCAGGAATTCACCTCTCTATACCAGGACCTTGAAACTGAAGCAGCTAAATGGAATCCAGCCTTAGTTGATTTTATCATTTAACCCTGTGCTTTTTCTACGGTGACAAATCAAAATGTCCTCTGAGGAAAAGACATACAAGAAGAGTTTTCTTTTTTTTGTCCCTGTTGTTCGGACTACATCTAAACTTTTAAAAGAAAAAATCCTGTAACAGCTCAGTGTCACAGGACATAATCTGATGTGTTTCCACATGTGCATTCACAGTCCAACAAGCATTGCAGTGGCTCCATGTTGGCTGTGCAGTCCCAGCCTGCATCTATCTGCCCATCATGCCTCCACTGAGCAGCAGTCACCACTGAAGCCCTGCCTCAGTGGGATTTATTTTGGAGGCCTGTATTGAATGTGGCTTAAATTCCACATAATCTGCTCGCACTCATCTTTGGTATAAAATGCCATTCACGTTTGCAGAGCACACAGGCCTGAGGACCTGTCAGACAAGTTTACAAAGCCACGGTGCGAACACACCTCACCATCTATCCCCGCCATACATGCCACACACACTACTAATAATCCAGTGTGTGAACATGTGTGTGTGTCTCTGCCGTGGTGGATATCATCGTTTTACCTAATCGCCTCCTCTGAGTGCACGAGACGAGCAAGAGGATCATCGCTGCAGTTGGACGCGCGCTGTCAAATACGCATGCACGCCCCTCTGCTTTCACTTGCGTGGGACAAAAATTGTAATAACTTTTTCGGACGAGGGTCCCCGTCACTAATATCTACATTACAGGGGCTGTTACCTCCGGCCAGCTCCCGCTCGTTGTCATTCGTGAGGGAGAAAAAGGCTCCAGCTGGCAGGAAGCGTCGTTTGTTATTGTTTACCTATTCTGCCCTGGCTGCGTGCATATCTGACAGCTCGTTGGAAATAAACGAAGAAGAAGCGGGTTAGTTACCCTCGCTGCCCGGGTGATGCTCAGGTCCTTCATCACTTCTTCAAACGCCGCCGTCTCCTCTGCCTGCTTCTGGTTATGTAAAGCGATTTTCTCGCTGAATTTCCGCGGATTGTTCGAAGTCGCCATGTTTCGCTCTTCTGCTCCGTTTTTCCTTCAGTGGCCAGAGTCAAGTGACGGCGAGTGAGGACACACGACTTCCGGTTAGAGAGGCCGACACGAGTAAAACACCTCAGTAAGTGATGTTTAAAGTTGTGTTAACTTTAAATTAATGGTTGAAGACTAGTGTGGGGCAAGAAGGGGCTCAAAGAATCACTGTGTGAATACAACAGCAGATAATGAGGTTGCTATGGCTGACATGTTAGCTAACAGTTAGCTTTGCTTCTACATTCAGACCGCTCTCATTTGTTTCAATGGGCGCCATCTTTGATTCTGTTATCTAGTTCCTCTATATTGGATTTGTGTTTATTAAAACCTTTAAGCTCTGTTTTGGTCCTCTGTGACTCATGACAAATAGCTTGGTTAATGTTTAAACAGACAGTTATCTTAATTCACCTGAACATGTTTGTTGAAAATGACTGAATCAGTTTTATACAGGTTAGAGCTGACCGATATATCTATCAGGCGACGTTACTGGCTGATTCTGGCCTTCCACTGACATATCGGTGGTGGATCAGTATCGGCATTTGTCAATTTAATGTAAGTCCAAAACAACAAAAGCATTTTTTAAACGTATGCAAACAAGATAATTTGTTTGCGAAGGATATTCAGTTGTGCACACAAGATAAAAAAATATCGCCTTACATGACTTTTAGGGCTCCGTAGATCAAAATAAGCTGATATTAAATTTTTCGTAACATTTTACAATAACCAGAACTAATAAATGGTAAATATATTGTTAATTCAACTTTAGTTAATAGTTATTTCACTGCTAACAAACTATGACATGTTTTATAAACCATTTAATGAGCAATTGTTAATTGTAACGTTGCAGCTGATGATGTTTATAAACCTTTACAATGATTTCTAAAGCATTTCATTTTTTGCAAACAGTGAAACAAAAATCAACTTTACTACTTTTAAATGTTTTACTCAGTCAATTAATACTTAATTCTATTAAGAATCAGGTTCAAAAGGCCTAACACATTGCACATATTCAATATGACACACCAAGTTGTTAGTGAACAAACTCGACTGAAGTCTTACAAATGCCTAATTAAACATTAAAAGTCACCAATTCATAATTTAATGACATGTGTGAAGTAGTATCCTGCAAATGGAGGTATGTATAAATATTGAAATATATTGGCCTAACAACAATGCAGTTGATCCTGTGTCTGTTGATTGTGTTATTTTTAGTCAGCCAGTTTTTCAGACTAAATAAAACTGCAGTTGGCGCTTGTTGCGGCAAATTATGCTTTTATTTTGAAGTCCAAATCGCTTGGTTTCCGGTATACACGCGGCTGTTTGTGGCTGACTTGACGCAGCTGGCTCTGTGAGATTTTGCGTGCTCACGTCGCTGCGCGGGCGTGTAGCGGAGGCGCACCGCACATCTGGTCTGCGGAGCTACCGCAAATTGAAATCTTTTTTTAAGGAAAACGCGAGTGTCGTCTCTTTAACATAAGAAATGACGCCAGAACATAGTCATTATTATTATTATTATTATTATTATTATTATTATTATTATTATTATTATTATTATTGTCATTATTATTATTATTATTATCGTTATTATTATTATTTTATTAGTAATAGTAGCAGTTTTATTTCAATACAAGACATTTTTAGGCACTGAGGTGATTCTCTCACCTGCTGTGAGTGTTGCAGCATGTTACAATCACCAGATGGTGGATTGTGTCAACCTTTTATACACCGGGGGTTATGAAGCAATCAGGGATGTGTTTGAGACAAAAAACAACTTAGATTTAGCTTATTTTTGGATTTGTGCATAATAATTTAGCCTCCTTGTCTGGATAACCTCAAGGTTTCTGACATGAGGCCAGAAAGTGGCAGTGTCGGCCTCCTCTGGAGTTGTATGTGCACCCCTGCTGACTGAGGATAAATACTGTCACAACAGTGTCTCCCTCTGCTTTCCAGCTGAGCAGATTCAAAAGGTGAATGGACCGCACACGCCTGTTAGAGACTTACTCATGTGGAGACAAATGAGCTCTCAGGCAGGAGAGAAAGGGCTGGTATTTCTGTGACATTTTTGTTAAGCCTTTTCCCCTATGACTTATATGATGAATGCATCAGTCAGAAGAAATAGAGAAAGACCTTTGCGTGTCCATTCTTGTCTCTTGACTGCAGTGGGAGTTTCACTTTCACAGCTAATGCAGCTGCAGCAGGCTGCCAGCTACAAAAACAGCTGCACGCACAACACCAAGAGGCCTCGGAGCTTTATATTTGATGATATATATGAGGCTCGGTAAAAACACCACAGAACCATAAATTGTATCAAACATTTGTTTTTCTCTGAGTCCAAACGCCACACCTACAATTCTTTTTACAGGCTCTGAAGGCTGAGCTGTTTCACCTGCCATTGAGGGGAGTGTAATTTGGTTGTGAAGTAACCATGGTAACGTAGAAAAAGAAGTGACTCCAGGGCAGGCGGAGGGAAGGAGTCTGTGTGCAGGATTATTCTGTTATTGCTGAATAAGCCAAGCGGAGGGAAAGCCTTGAAAGTGAGCCTGTTTGTAAAAAATTAGAAAAACCACATGTTGTGGAGGATTCCTGTGTGCAGCTGTCCTCAGTCAGATATTTTTAATGTTTATCTTACATGCAAACATGCTGCACTAACATCACAGAAGCTTGTGGTAGAAAGCGTTAGAGAAGGAAAGTTTCACTTCCCTATTTTCAGTTTAACCTGAAAGTATGGAAAAGCCCCCTTTGGTATTTTGTTTTTGCACCTCTAAACCACAATTTTAAATCACTATTGATTTCCAAATGTATTTTTTGAGGTGTACAGAAGGTTGTTGCAACAATAAATGCATGTTGGATGTGAATGCATGTGAACGACAAAAAGGCAGAATGCAAGTCCTCAGTTAAAGCTTTTGATATGTGGACTCAGAATACATACAAACTTCATTAAGGAAAAATATTAAAATCCTAATAATAATAATAACAATAATAATAATAATAATAATAGTAGTAGCAGTAGAAAATGTTAGCAGTGAACATACACGTGATTCATGTCATATGGTCCAAGTGTCCAGTAAGTCCCAAGTCCTTTTTTCTTGGGCAAACCAAGTCTCTGGTTTGGCATGTCAAGTCGAGTCTTAAGTTAAAGAAAGTCACATCACTTCCCCCATCCAAGATTCTGCAGCCTCACCTGTATCTGGTCTTTATAGAGAAAAGAGAATAGACATGGTATTAGTAACTGTCTAATAATGATATTATAGGCAAATTAAATGTGTATTATAATCATTGCTATTCAATGACATACATTTAATAAAACAAAAAAGACAATAACTTTACAAAAGCTTATTTATTTCTATAATTTCTTTAAAAAACATACAACATGAGGTGAACACAGACAAATCATTCGAGTCAAGCCAAGTCACGAGTCCTCAACTTCAAAGACCAGGTCTCAAGACATTTATATTCTGTCAGGTCAGGTTGTAAGCCATCAAAACAGTGACTCAAGTCTACATTTCTGGCAGTAAGACATAAATAAATGTGCTAAACCATAGCTGTAGCAATAGAGTAGGGATCTCTTCCTAGGGATTGGCCACCACATGCTGTATATACAGAAGTAGCATGGTATGGTTGGTTTATAGTTTATCAGTCCCCTTTTCTTTCAGTTCTGCAGAACAGAAATGGTGGGAGTTATTGTCCAAAGGTAACGCAACAGTTAAGCTCAGTGTATTCTGTAACAGCAGGGGGAGGTAAAGGCCCTGCTGAACTCCAGTTCATGTCTGTGTGGGAGTGTGTTGGTAGCACAGTTTCACTTTAACAGTGTCATGACAGTATCTCATATCATTTATTAATGTGGGCTGAAAGAAGTGCAGATCAGAGATAAGACTAGGTTAACTTGGATGAACTTTAACTAGTGTGTGTTTATGTGTGTTATCAACCTCCAATCCCCACGTCCACACACTTTCACTCTTTCAGTAAGAAACTTTTAAACACATGAAGATAAGTATAATTACACAAATCATATTTTTTCAACTTTTTAGTACTTTTTGAACATTGATTGCAAATTTACAATAGATTCCCTATGTACAATATAACAAAGCAAAGAAAAAAACAACATGCACATCCTTCTTGACAGTGTGTAATAGAGGCTTAACACAATAATAATATACCTCATGGTCATCTACTGAGCAGAGACACTTATATGATGCTCGAATGTGAGAGAAAAGAAAAGCTACTAATTTAACCTGTTCTCTTTCCTACGCTTTACCATCATTTATTGAATTACAAACAATGTCCAGTCAAGCCCATGCAAACAATTTCTGATGTCAGATTGGAAAGTTGACCAGTGAATCATAAAGTTTAATATAACATTCATTCAGCTCCTGTCAGCAGCTGTCTATTTTCAGAGAGTAACTTTCACAGGAAATCTTCTAGTTTCTGCGCTTTCATTGCCCAGTTCCATGATTTCAGTAAAAAGGGAACTTCACTGTTGCGAGTGCACAGCGTTAAAGACAAACTGCATGACTTGACTCACGACTCAGACCTTGACCCACAGCGTCGGAGGCTTGTTTGGTAAGATCACTGTTTTTATTGACCTACGCTTTGACAGTAAACTGTTTGACTTGGCTCACAAGAGTAGGTTTTGTTTGTTTTTTACAGAATTTACTGGAATGTGTTGAAATTTTAAGAATTTTTATTTTAATTACTATTTTTTTAAAACTATTTTTAAGTAGCAACACATTAGAAATGTATAACTGTTATCATGAAATGGACAATATATTTTATTGAAGTAGAGGCCTTCTGAAGAAGAATAAGCAACAATTAGTGACTAAGAGTAATCTCTAAACCTTTGAATAACTAATCAAGAAATGCAAATTGTCACAAACTGAGCAATGCCATACAGTCAGTTTAATTCTATTACTTTTGTTGCAGATCATGAATGTCAATGACACCTGTGACGGTCAGGAAAATGGCACATGTGGGATGAACCAGCCCAGCTTTAATGCAGGTCTGGCTGTGGGCTTGATCCTCTTCTTCCTGCTGCTTGTGATCGTATCTGGTGTACTTGTGTACAGATACCACAGGCGAATCATGAACATTTTGCCATTCAGACATAGAAGAAGCCAGAAGAAGGAGGACTATACAGAGACACCTGAAGCTGATTCCCATGAGTACACCGGTCTGAGCAGAGAACAGTCAACAGCACAGGCTCCTATTTATGAAAACCTGTCCACTACTAGATACAACAAGTCTACAGTACAGCAGTGCAGGTAAGTCCTACTTTAAGTATTTTCAGTCTTTTAGTGAAGGTCTTGTTTAGAGGAAATGTGGAGGCAGAATAGGCATTTATGAAAGTGCAACGCGGTCCAAGAAGAGACCAGAACGGAAGCAGATGAAGAAACACTGCGGTGCGAATTTCCCCATTTTGCACAATCCTGGTGTATGATATGCAGATGTCTGTTGTCTGAAGGTGACCTCTTCTTCTTTTGTTTCCAACAATTCAAAGTCTATGAATCCAACTGATGACTCAGTGCTGAAGTATTACTCTGAGCAGGAATAGAATCTGGGAAAAGGAAATCCACACAGTTTACGTAATGTTTGTCTTGTTTCACAATGGTTTTACATCAGTAAAAGTGATGGGAAAATGATCTGCTTCTCTTATTGTTTCTCCGCAGGTTGCCCAGTGAAACGGAAGAGGATTTGTATTTGCAGTGTGATATACCAGATGACGCAATATACAGCAACGATCCAGCGTGCAACCTCTCCATCCTCCCAGACTCCCAGGAGGAAGACGTGTATATTGTGCCAGATTCATGAACGGACACAAAACTTTTCATGCGTACTTCATTTGCTTTGTCTCTCGTGTCATAAATGTACATTTTTGCAAAGCTGCCGCTTTTTGAACCAGCTGACCTGTAAACACAACATGTGTATACATACAGTTATATTCTTTACCATTGTACATTATCTGTAAAGTTAGGGAGTAAAAGTTTTATTATTCGTTCTATTAATTAGAGATTTTGGGGAAGAAATAATGCAGCATGACGGTATATCTTGCTGTCTTTACACTTTGATGGCTGTTTTTGCCACAGGTCATTTAAGATTACACTGGACACTCTGTACAAATGACCACATATATGACAACAATCCAAGGTTTTCAATTAGCTGATAAGATCTGATCGTTTTATGTTTTTTATCTTGATACGTCTGTTTACGACCGATGAATCACTTTTCATTTTGACCTTTAGAGAGGAGAAGTGACATGTTCACTCTTGTGTGGTCAGGTCATGCATGTCCTTTTTTAGTATAAGTCATATTGCATTGCTTCTCAGTTGGATTCAGAAACATAGCAGCAGCATAAAAAAGAAACCTTTAAGTTTGGTTAATTTCTTCATATAGTTCACAAACAGGTTTCAAATAAATCCACAATTGACATTTTACAATGCTTTTTTTAATACACTGAAAGACCAAAAAGGTGTATGTGAATATATAAATATTCTCCATGTTTATGCACATGCCAATGTAGGTGGATGTGTGTACTTTTTATTTTGTACTGATTACTGTTTTATAGAAGTAGTAATCGTTCTAAAGCTGTCTTCTTCCTTTTTATGTGGTAAACAATAAAATAAACTTTTGCCATTGAATATTTACAATGATTTTATTGAATTAGGTATGTTTGAAGTTTATGAAGGTGAAAACCGAAAGAACACATTATTAAGCAAGAAAAAAACAACAATTGAACAATATAAAGTGTGTCTACAAAATAATTTGTGATTGCATTTTGATTTGAACAATTATGTTCCCTTAAAAAGATTTAACCACCTTTTCTGTGTATTTTATTAGATTCACTGTAAAATTTTAAAAGTTAACTTTACTTTAAAGAAGTCAGGAAACCAGTTACCTCAGAATTACCAAGTAGACTATTAAATTCAAGTTGTACGAGCTAAAAGGTTTTAAAATTATCAGTCTACTTTAATTCATTTCCTTGAATTTTTTAAGTAAAGTCACTTCGTCAGATTTTACAGTGTTTTAGAAAAATGTGAGAATAGAAACAACTAATTTACTTCCAGTTAGGCCAAGTCAAGTTTTTTATAGAGCACATTTAAATACAGTTTAAGCTGACCAAAGAACATTAAAATATGAAGTAACAAGTACAATCACTATCCACAAAATACTGCAAAAATCCAACTTTTCTTTTTTGTGCCAAAAACAACTGCAAAATGTTTTTTATGCACAAAGAACAACTTCTAAAACATGCAAAGGTCAGCACCACTTTATGTGCTTTGTGGTTCATCACTGTTTCAGAAGAATCACACAAAGAGGATGTGAAAATCGTTCTGACCGTAGATGAAGTGCAGATTTACTTACAACTTACTCGGAGAGACAGAAAAAGGCACAGCTTTGCCCAAAAGTTACAGAATAAAATGTTTAATTTCTGCTCCCCTGGATGGAGGAGATGATGCTTTTATTTTGGATTTTGTTTCCTGTAATCCCAGAATTCATTTCAGAAATCATTTTCCAGGAAAGGCTATGTGATGATTCAAACCAGGCCAAATAGCAAGAGGCTAATGAGTTCACACTGTCTATCTTAGATTACACACAGAAGGGCTTGATGAATACTGTCCCTAAGTCTTTGTACTTGTATACTTTGGGTGGTACTGCAGCTCAGGACCTTTCAGAATCTAAGATTGAAGACCTTTACATCCGCCCACGGTTGTGTAAGAAGAGGATGTCATCCCTGAAACAAAGGGGAACAGGATAAAAACAAAGAAGTGAGGGAGCAGTTTCTGGGCACAGAGCTGAGGTTACCATTAGAAAAATGTAATTACGGTCAGCGTTTGTGTCTGCAGCTCTGATTAATCACTTATTTATTCATCTGGCTATTTATTCAGTCAACCAGGGTCACTCACCGTGCCCCACCTTTTAATACACAACTTTATTAATTGCAAAACAACACGTGGTCATATGTACGTGACCTTTAACCATAAAGATAAAGACAATTAATTACACATTAGGGGTGGTGGTGACACGTCTTGGAGTAATTAAACACTTAAGAGGAGCTCGCTACTGATTTCAGTCCAAGTCACTCACTTATATGACGCTCATCATGATTCTCTGTTCAGTACTTTTAAACTCCAAAACCCTGAGCTGCATTTTACATTATGTTTTTCTCATCTTAAATCTGATAACACACTGTAAAATCTGACAAAGTGACTTTACTCAAAATTACCAAGTAAAGTAGACTAATAATGTTAAGTTGTTAAAACTTTTTAGCTCATACAAATTGAATTTAATTGGCTTCTTTACTTGGTAATTCTGAGGTAATCGCTTTCCTGACTTTTTTAAAGTAAAGTCAACTTTTAAAATGTACAGTGTACTTATCGTAGGACATCTCACATTATTATTTGTTCTTTTTCCAATAACTTATCTGAACAGCACTTTTAGGCAAATATCACAGACAAGCTGTGATAATCTGGAATAATAAAAGCATTTATCATCATAGATATGTAATCTGAGCAGTCTGGAGTTTACACTGTAAACTTTGAAAGTTGACTTTACCTTAAAAAAGTCAGAATTACCAAGTAAAGAAGCCAATTAAATTAAAGTTGTACTTTAAATTGAAATACGGTTGTATTTTAAATTATTAGTCTACTTTACTCTTAAGTTTTTTTTAAGTAATGTCACTTTGTCAGACTTTACAGTGTTCACAGCAGCTTTTACCCGCTTTTTATACATTCGCATTTTCGCTGTCAAATTAAACGAATGATCTGGTTCGTTTTGTTCTTTAATGAGGCGGTCAAGGATGCAGTGAACACAACATCAAGGTTATTAATGGGAGATAAATGTTATCATATCTTTGGTACACCCTGACCCTCATAATCTCCAGTGGCTGATAATGTTTCTGTGTATAAATGACAAATATGAGAGAAAAGATCTTGCTCATGTGTTTATTATGAAATGTGCCAGTTGATACATTCAAGTGCAACAAATACATCAGTACATTTATTAATGAAATGTATAAGACAACAAACATAATATCTAAACCATACGCCTCATAAAACAAAACAGTACTTTAAATAATAAATGGCAGTAAAATTAAATAGTAAGCTGTACTAAAATATGCTGTAACATATAACAACACACAAAACACAAGTAAGTAATAAGTTTAAGACCATAACTTAAAATAAATAATGTGAATAAACAGATCTACTGCCTGATCCACAATGCCAAACAAGTCAGTTGCTCTGTGCAGCTGTAACACGTCTCTTCGACTTCAAAATAAAGTACTAGTGGATCATTTTAATTTTGGTTCAACAGTGAGAAACACTGCAATTGTTCCAAAATAAAAATTAAGGAACACTTCAAGTTCTTTTTCAGCATGTAACTAATTGTTCTCATGGTAATGTTCTCCCAAAGGTCAGGGTTTAAAGTACAGACTTTTTTTCTCTCAGGCACAGTTACATTTGCTGACAATCAGGTCGTCGAAAGGCGTCAGCTTCAACTTTCCCCTGCTGTCATAGTGCATGAGGACCATGGGCTCGTAGGCGGCCGGCACGCAGCAGGGCCGAGGCGTGCCTCCTTTGGTGATCTGGTGCAGCCGAGACTTCACCTGCGTGTGCATGCTGGCAGGCTTGTAGTTGTGTGGGCAGGTGCCGTCGCAGAAATGCATGGTGTACTCAGCCGGGGCCACCACCCAGTCCGTCCAGCCGATGTCTTTGAAGGACACAATGATGGACTTCCGGCAGCACCATCCTTCTTCGTCGCAGATGTCCTCCTTGTTGGAGCGCTTCGACCTGCGGGCTGGTTCGGGCTTTATGAGGCCCAGTTCCAGAAAGATAGTTGGATTTGACTTGAGGGCGTCTTCTCCAACCACAACTACGCCAACGTCCACAATCAGTGCCTGGACACCTTCAGTCCCCATCCAGTTCTCCACCTCAGGGCTCATGTCCAGCATCGCTTCTTGAGTGTCTGACACATTGGCATGAACTGGTGAGTTCATCGGCTTCATCCTATTGACTTTAACTTTAATCTCTCGTCTCACCTCAGGCTTAACTGAAGTGGGTTTGTCTAAAACCTGCCTGGAAATCTTCAGCTCAGCCCGAGTGAGTGTCAGCTCATCCTGGATATTGGGGTTCTTATGGAAAACAGCTCTGTACCACTGCCAGCGATGACCTGACTGCGTTTGTTCTCCCCTCCGAAGCGTTTTCATCGGCTCCACTGAAAAGACAAAACAAGAAAAAGATTCATCAGAACCAACGTCCTGTAATGATTTGACAAGCTACATTTATGACTCATAAACTCTTATTTTGAATGTGAATCCTCTCTTGTTGATGACAAGTTGATGACAATTTTTAGAACCATGTGTTTAAAGTATAACATCAAACACAAGGTGTGCCTGTCACGCTCATGATTTCTAAAAGCTTGCAGGAATGTGTTCGCTTTGTTTTGCTACAGGTTATATGTACAACCACGGGGAGATGTTTAAAGCTCTGCACAGATAAAGTTGAGAGAGAAGTTATTTATAGGGCAACCGCAGCGGCACAATAGTTTTTGTCTGCAGACGTAACCTGTCACTGCAAGATTTTATGAACTAGTTATATGCGTTCTTTTCTGCTCCCACTCAAACTTTCCAAATTGGCTTTTCATATCAGTCATTCAAGTTAGGAAAGAGCTAAATGAGGCCCAAGTGTCTTCCTGTCTAACAATCATCTCACCTGTAGCTGGAAAGAGCACAGTAGACATGTTGGATTGCCAGGTTTCCTCTGTCGTCTGGCTGGTGTTTCCTCTCATCTCCCTCAGTTTCTCCCTGTAGAGTTGATACATCTTCCTCAGCTCTTCCTCCGAGGCTTTTTGGGTCGGCCTGGGCTCCCTGTCCATCCCCAACGTGCTGAGGATCCCCGACTTCACCGCCTCCATGAGCAGGACCCTCTGGCCGTCCACGTCAGGTGCGTCTTTGTGAGGCCGGCTCTCCCCTGAGCTGAGGACGAGAAGCAGCAGGGTGCACGAGACGAGCCGGTGGAGTGAGAGTGATCCGAGCATGGTGAGCCTGCCAGGTAGGTTTGCTCTGAGAGTGCTGGAGCTCAGTGGATGAGCTTTGTCCATGTCATGAATGAAATTCTTCACATGCTTTTATTTATAGAGCTTGTGTGTTGCCACACCCCTGGTTGGTCAGGTGAGCCTGTGATGGGCTCAGCTCAGTAGCAACATTTAACAGCATTGTGTTAACAGCATGTGACCAATGATATTAAAAAATCTGTGAAATCAATTTAAACATTTACAGCTTTTTTTTAGTTTTATTAGCAGACAACAAACACAGTGACAGCAGAGATAGAGATGTTAAATAAAAGGATTTCTGGATGACATTTGGTTGATTGCATCATGAGCACATGGTGTACAACTCAGCATGCTACGTCACCAGGATCATTATGTCACATTCAAATAATGATCATATGTCTTACAGTGTCCACTGCTAAGGAGGGGGTTAGGGGCAATTACATTAGCTCCTCCAGGGTTGATAATGATAATGTGATAGTGTATTGATCCCAATAAGACTGTGCCTCTCTATTCCCTTGAAACTCTGCCAAGGATGGTCATAGGTCAGGATCGGATACAGACCAAAGAGGCACATTCACTCGCAGACAAGGTGCTGACACCCGGAGAGCCCCATCTCCAAATGTTACAGGCTGCATACCACTATATGAACAATTCAGCTTTATTGTGTATATTCGAACAGCTTTTAGTGACAAATACAATGAACAAAGACAGAAGACGGTGGAGAGAGTTGATGATCTGTGTGCCACCCCCCCTCTTTACTGCAGCCTGAAAGGGGAAATTCCTCAAGGTTAAAAAAAGATAAACAAACAAAGAAGTTATCTCTTCTGCCAGTTATCTCAGTCTATTTTTACCCTAACCACATCGTCACACAGCTGATGTAAGGGGCTCGACAAAGATCAGACGGAGCGCTCTGTGAAAGTGCTATCTCTCTCTATGATGATTAAAATAAAAATTGATCTGATCTGTCCCCTAGGATATATGAAAGAGTAGCATCCCTTCTCCTTCAGTAGTACGCGCTGGGACAGACCATGAATCTATGGGACAGACAAGCAGACAGGCGACTACTGCGTCTGCACTGTGGACGTGGCTGTCTGTGACATTGACCCCATTCAGTCCACCTGAGGGCAATCCCGACCTGACAGATAAGGATTTCCAATTATGGGAAATGTCCATAAAAGTGCATTTATGGCTATTTGTGCCAAATTGTGAGCTTGACAGTAAACCACTACCTTTGAGCAACCAGATAGTAAAACTGTTGAGTCATAAGAGGGTTAATAAAATGATTTACATTATCATATGATAAAATAATAAAACAATAAAAACATGCCTCACAAAACCATAAATCTAACTATGTGATTGCTAATTAAGTTTGACTGACATGTTAGGTAAAATTCCAAGCTGATAATTTGTGGGGGAGGGGTTTCAAGATAAATGTGAGGGTTTCCCGGATGGCTAACTAAAATAGGAAAAGGGAAACAAACATTTCTGCTGTACAAAATTATGGTTGTTTTAACTGACATGTCTAAAATTGTGTCTCTGTATGTTTGACTTCCTCTTTCAGGCTAACAACTAATAAACTAAGCAAACTGAACATCACTCTTTGGTTGATTTTCTCACAGCTCAGAGACAGTGATGGAAAGTAGTAAACTGCATGTATTTCAACTAGTAGTTTAACTACATTTTGCCATAGCTTGCTAGTTTAGCGATGTTCATATTTGCATAGAGAAGTAGTTTAATTACTTATTTGCCATTGTTTGTAGTTAACTGCAGAAACTACAAACAGTTTGGGGCCATATAAAAAAGGAATTTCTTTCTTTCATCCTGACCGCTGTGAAGACAAGCCCGGGCAATACCTCCATCAGGCAGCCACCACACACTTGACCTTTATGTATTGCATGTTCAAAAGGGCGGGTGTTGCTCAGTGCACACACAGCGATGGCGTCATTAAGGATAAACCTCCTCTCAGCCTGTGGAAGAACCACCATGGCCTTACTCAGTGGGCGATTTGTTCATTTCTAACAGGAGGATGCACCCATGACTGGAGTACTGATCCTTTTGGTTCTTTTGGTTTCAGAGCCAGGGTCGCATCTATTCTAACTTGCACAAACCTCAGTCAGATGACTGATGTCAGCAGACTGGACTAAATATTCAACCCTGCACTCTTTCTCCTACTAGGGGATGCAGAAGGGGGGTGGCAGGTTATTCAGGTGGATGCATTTTCCCCCTCTCATCCCCACTTAAATTGCCCACAGGCCAAATATGACAGCGACTGGCTGCACCAACAAAACTGATTTTATTCAAGAGCGATGCAAGCAGAGAGAAAATACACAACCCAATCACCAGAATAAATGTTGGCAAACATTTTGAACCTTTATATTTCTTATTTTTCACCCCAAAGGGTAGGTGTGCTACACCTACCCTTTGATAGGTGTAGCACACCTACCCAGCTTCTTCTTGTCAGCTTCTTCCACTGTGAAGTATGTATTGGTAGCTTGTAGCTCATAGTCTTATAAAATCTGTGATGTGAGGTTGGAAGAAGCCAGTACCAGTCAAAAAGGTTGGTAACATGATATCACAGCATCATGAACATTGTCCTATTTTTGAACATGTGAAGAAGATAGTCCCCAAAGACCATAAAGTTTCAGAGATGTGGCTTCTTTCTTTGACAGTGTGGAGTGTGTGTGAATCTCTGGGCAGTGAGTCACCGAGGTGATGAAACAATCATGTGCTTTGCCAGGTGAGCCTACTTTGTAGGTGTGTGAAAGGTGTAAAGTGACTCATGAAAACTGACACTGTTATTTAAACTGTCATGTATCTCACTCTCTTCTCTTCTGGTTATTTCCCCTTTGCGTTTCATCTCTTGCAGTTGCGTGAGATAGCGGGGAGAGAAAAACAACAAAGCCCCAACTTGTCTTGTCATCATGACAAGCAGAAGTTTCTGCATAAGAGGAGTGAATTTCATCATATACACCAGAAGCAGACAGAGATGATTCACGTGAAGTCAGTTAAAGGTGGAAATTACAGCACATTGCACTTTTCACTATTGCAAATCTTCAATGATTGATTGTATGCTTAAACAAACTAAATGAACAAACTTTGACTGAATAAACTGAATAAATAAAATGGCCTTAAAGGACAACACAATTTTTTTTACTGTTTACTTTGTTTATATGTGGCCTTTCTACCTTTCTAGCTTCAAACAGTTTTCTGGGGACCTTATTTACATCCGAGAACAGCTCAAGATGAAAAGATGAAATGCTTTATAAACCATTTATTGAACAATTGTTTATTATAACCTTGCAACAGATGTTGTCACAATGCTTAATAAATAGTTTATAATGCATTACATTGTTTGTTAACAGTGAAATAACTTTTAATTAAAGTGGGTTAGGGCTACAACGTTGCCATTTGTTAATGATGGTTATCATAAAGGTTCCTCACTTTGCTTTTTCTTCTATCACTGTAAATCTCCCGCCCTCATTTAAATGTAAAAATCTAAGAACTGAAGACCAGTTGCTCACAGCTCAAAGACGTTGGTATATCGCCTCCAGCAGTTTAGTAGAGTTACTTACATATTGCTTCTTCTTTGACATTTCCTTCCATCATTAATTCTTTCATGTATTTATTGATTCACCTACTTATTTATTTGCAATTCTCTTCACTTTATTATTAATCAGCAAGGGACTGCACCATTCCCAGAATGCACTGGGCAGAGCACAAGATAATCAGCCATCTATGGGGTTAACACAGACATATAGCTCCATGGCTCCCTCTGATGGCCCTTAAGCCTCAGTACAGACTTTAATGAGCGTAGTGCAGCTTTATTTAAAGTCAGAGGGAGTGGATAACTTAGCGACACTGATGTCTCCAGGCAGTATATGAGAGCCAATGCTTTGTTTTCCAGAAAGGTCGTATGTTTGAGAGTGAGAATAAGAAGGCAGTGATATTATTTGATCGTTTTGGTTGGTTGTTTAATTTCTTCCCACCTTGCTCAAGCAGTTATGACAATGTTTGTGATTTAACCCATGAAATAAGAAACAGTGACTTCGCCAAACTGTCATGAATCAAAGATAAACACCAGTGATTTTGAAGTATCTTTCCACCAGAGTTGGCTTCATTTATGTTTGGGTTTTGAGTTTGAGTTTTTATTTTCAGTTCACAGAATTAAAAACATCCCCAAATCTTAAGTTTCTGGCCTGCTAGATGTCTTTCTTTTACCTTTCAGCCTTGTAATGAAATAAAACAAGTTAGTGAGGTCAGGATAAGAGACACGAAGTAAGAAGGTACACGGATGACTGTTAAAATAGAGCAGTAGAAAGAGAAAGAGCTGACTTTCATGCCTGACTGCGTCCACTAATGAGCACGGACCACATGAAGACGACCTGCACTGGATCGCATGGAGAGAATGACAAAAGGACACATAGACATTTCTGTTTTTGTGGCTCCAGACTCCAGCTGAAGGACAAAATATGTTTTTCTCAGTTTCTTCATCTAAAACTAAACAAAATGAATCATAAATACAGCAGCAGCGACAGTAAGGTAGAACCACTTTCCTTGTCATCTGGATTTACTTAAAATCACTACCTTGTCAGAGGCTGGTTATAACTCTTGTCTTGAGTTATATCTTGTTTGTTGATCAGAAAAGATAGAAGGGCGATAACACACTGAATACACATTGATAGCAATCTGCAACATAAAGTAATTTGGATTGATTTGGATACACTGGTTAGAGATGGAAATAATGCAGGAAAAAAAAAGATTGATGTTTGTGTGAAGAGCACAGAAAATATGAAGGCTTGATTAACTGTGAAGATTCTTCTCCAAGAGGCTGGTTGTTGCCGCAAATGAGGTTTTCTGCAAGAAGATTTTAAATCAAAACTTCACACGTGACAACATATTTTACTTCTCTTTTTGGTGTCAAGACTACATCTTTAAAAACCCAGAGTACAAGAAAAATCTACACAAGAATATGAAGCAAGCTGCTCTCGTCACAGGTTTATGAAGGCGTGCGTATTGATACTCAGACAACACATTTTAATGCATGCACACAAACAAATACAATACTCCCACTGAGGAAAACAAAACATCTGTCTGGTGTCTTGTGTTAATGTCTGTATATTCTGTTACACCTACACTATGCCTGCATCATTTTTTATCACCAGTTTGTCAGCGTTCAATTATATGGCATGTTTAAATTTAAAATACATTCAACTCAAAAATAAATCTTGTTGGAACAGCTAGTGACAAAACTCTTAACCAAATAAAGATGTAAATACATTTTTGTTGTGTTGTTTTATTGATGCTTCCAGTGATAAAATGTACTTGAGTACATTTAGTCAAGCACTAGTACTTGTATTTACTTGTGTATTTCCACTTTCTGCTACTTTATACTTCACTCCACTACATTTTGGGCGCAACAATTTTACTTTACAATTCACTACATTTATTCGATAACTTTAGTTGCTAGTTACTTTGTAGATTACATGCTGCATCAGTGCCAAAGTGAAACATTTTTAAATGAGTTTGTTTTATCATCAATAAAAACATCAGAGTCAACAATATGACAGGCCAATGATCAGTCGACCCACAGTATACAGTATATGCGTACATGTAACTGTATTTATAATATACTTTTACTTGTACTTCTGTTACTTAAAGGTGCACCATGTAGTTTTGGGGAAGAAATTATATCAGAATAGAAAGATCTCCATTGACTGATTTTTTTTTTTATGCCTAAACAAACTAAATAAACAAACTCTCTTTGTTTTCATGACTGAATAAACAAACTGACCTTAAAGGACAACACAATTCATACTGTTTTACTTTGTTTATTTGTGGAGGACCCTGCCACCTTTCTAGCCTCAAACAGTGTTCTGGGGTCTGTCATGATTCTGGTTGTGTTTCTGTGATTTCCTGTTTTATTTTGAAGTTTTGCCCTCTTGTGTCATGTGTTGCTTTTCATTCCCTCCTTCCTGTGTCTTCAGCTTTTCCAGTCCATCACCCCCTTCCCTGTTTCTAGTGTTTTTCTGTTTATTTCCCTCACCTGTGTTGCTCCACCTCACTCCACCTGCACCTCATCCCCTTGTTAGTTGTGTGTGTATATAGTCTTTGTGCTCCCTCTTGTCTTTGCCAGTTCATTCCTGTGTTACCCACCTGTGTGCTTCACCTGAGCCTGTTCCCTCGAGCCTGTTCCCTCCAGCGTCTTCAAGTGTCTCCAAGTGGGATGTTTTTGGTTTTGTGTTTTCTCGCTTCATTGCCTCCTGTTTTTCCTGATTTGAACTTTGCTTTTGGTTGTACTTTGTTTCTAGCTTTTATGTTGCTACCTGGTTTATTGGTGTTTGCTATTCTTGGTTTTGGATTCTTGATTTTTGGATTGTCAGCTTTCTGTTTAATAAAGCTCACTCTTGGTTCCTTATCCTGCCTGCCTCCTGTGTGTTTCTGTGTTTTGGATCCTCACCTTTTCACGAATTGTAATGGGGACCTTATTTTCCTCTGAGAACAGGTTGTTTATTCAATTATGTAAAGGATGAACATTTCTGGAATTATCATTTCCTCATTGATATTGTTAATATTAAAATTCTAAGTTCGAATTTCTTCTCCAAAACTCCATAGTATTCCTTTTAAGTACATTTAATATCAGATACTTTAAGTAATATTTTAGCACAATATCTTTGCTTTTATTCAAGTACAACTTAGTGGTACATTTTACAACACTGGATACTTCTACAGTGAAGTGATCCAACCGATCCAAAAGGACAGAAGACAGAAAACGACACAGCGTGGCCCCTACACCAAGAAGGAGGAGAGAAACCGTGGAAATAACCTCATTATTTGGCATTACCATAGTTTTCTGCTCAAATACCACAAGTCACTTGAGACACATCTAGAAAACCCACCAAAATATCTGACTGGGTTGCTTGTTAATATTTAACTCTAGAAATGATTGATTTCCCACAGATTTCACTTCAACAGTGAACTTCACAGGATAACAATGGAGGATTCACACCCGTCTGGCTGACATAAATGGACATGTGACAGCACAGGACGAGAGAACTAACCATTGTTGTATATGGAAGGGAGGGAAAAACACATCATGGTACCACTGGGTGAAGGATCAATCACTGCTATTCAGGCTTTGACTTCAAAGCACGATTGTTCTGCATCCTCTCCGCCTGGTGAGCTTTTATACCACCAGACAGACACTGTGTTATTTTACATGATTGCTGAGCAGCACATGTGACAACATGTGGATTGCATGTGTTTCTGGAGGGTTTAGTGGACTGATTGCAGGTTAATGATTCTAATGACTGAATGAGTTTGTCCAAATAGGCTTCAGGGACCCGCAGAGATTTTTGGGAGGACACCAAATTCACATGATCTGAGCCGGAAATGCCCTTCACACACAGTGAAAACAGTTGTTTTGCATTTAACAGCTGATCACAGAATATCAATAAGAGGGTGGGGTCAACACGCCCTCTCACTTCATCACTGAGGTCGAGGTTAACTAACCACCCCACCCCACCTCACCTCCCCCCCTCCCCATCAGGTGATCAGCCGGGGCTGAAGTAGTGACAACCTTTTCGGGGCCGGTGTCGTGCAGCTCGCCCCGGGGAGGAGGAGGAGGAGGAGGAGGAGGAGGTAGTGGTGGTGGTGCATCAGCAGCAGCGAGGAGGACTCTATCCACGCTGCCGTGGAGAGGACGGAGCGCAGTATGGGCTGACTGACCGGAGATCCCCTTTTTTTTATTCATTGTCTTCAATGATGGACGAGCCGAACATCCTGAGACGCCGCGGTCTACAGGTACACACACACACACACACACACACACACACACACACACACACACACACACACTGTCATGACAGCAGGCGATGGTGGTTGTTTCCAGGCAAACTGCATGATATGATGATGATGATGAAGATGATGAGCCATAGGCGACGATGCGAGGGATTTCCGTAAGAACCGGGTGTAACAGCTGATAAATATAACATTAACATGTTTATTAGATATTTAGCTTATTCTTTGTTCTTTGTGTGACATCGTTTGGGAATGTTTATTACATATTCTTCTTCTTCATGTCTGGTGTCCGTTCATTGAAACAGCAGCAGCATGTGTGCATCAGTTGTAGTAATTAATGTCCTAATGTAATCAATGGATGCAGAACAGATTCCTATGTGTTTATTTTGGAGCTCTCCCATGGTGCTTTGGTGGATCTGGTTGCCTTGGTGATGGGAGCACAAAAACCCCAAGGGTTGCTGCTGGATGATTGACAGAAACATGCTTTTAATCTTCTCCCCTGGTTCCATGTTTATCACCCAGGAATGTCCAGAATGGGAATAATGAAGTGTTGTTCTCTATCTTCTCTCCCCGCTGGATCATTCATGTGTATATTTCCTGCATAAATGAAGTAGTGAGAGCAGCATTGTGGTCTATTGTGGAGCAGGTTCGTGATGAAAGAGTCCAAACTGGGTGTTCCCATTCACTTACTGTAATTGGTTTCTTGTCCTCCCGACATTAATCTGCAATTTAGATTGAAGTGTAGCCCTGTCAGTGTACTAATAATGTATATGATTAAATGATACAAAGACATAGAATAATGTTAGTCGTCATTGATTTGTTCTGATTAGTGACGAAGCTTTAAGTACAGTAATTAAAACTTCTTTTCTCTGCAGAAATCTCCTCCTTTAAGTATTTTAGTACGTTTTTATCCACCTTGTTTATAAATGTGACTGACATTAACTCTGAGATGGACTGGACTGAGGATGGGATAAGTGCAGGTAGCCTCAAAATAAATCCCCCTCCCCATCCGTCAAATCCTGATTGGCAAGGGCAGTTTTGCAGTGGCCTGAGCTCAAACACAATTGCTATGGGCTACTGAGGATTTGCATCCTGGCCAGTAAATGACTCGAAGACCCACTTGTCGTGGAAGAAACTAGGCCATACTGCAACTAATGATATTTACAGTGCACTGAAAGGAAGATAAGTGGGTGTGATCACGAAGAGTATCATCTGAAAAACTGCTGTAACCTTATTTACATGTTATAAAGTGCCTGTTTAGTCAATGAAAAAGTCTTCACATTCCTCCCTGTTTATTCTGACGAGTGTGTTTTCATATTCGAAATGAGAGCCGCCCCCTGATAGTGAAAAGATATTGATCTTCGAGGAGGCCTTCTAGCCAAACAATAAATACCCTTCTCTGATCAAACAATGAAAATGAAATGAAAAAAGTCATTTTTAAGAATAGATATCTAATTCAATATTTCACATCTTTTTTTTTTAGAAAGAACTGAGTCTTCCTCGCAGGGGAAATGTGTGAGTATCACCTGTCTTATTTCTTGCACTGTTTGTCTGTCTCTGTCTTCCCTCACCCCCCTTTTCTTCTCCTTAAACCAGCCCAGCCGGGTGCCTGTCACTTGTCAGCTTTATTGCGTATGCGTGCCATATTTCACACAAGTATACATTTACATGACCCTCTCCTGTGAGACACGACCTTCTGAGGCTGCTTATTAGGACTGCCTGAAAGTCAGAGCAGCCTCACCGCTCAGACAGGTTTTGCAGATAGAGGGAGAGCAGGGGTGCAAAAGCATTCAAGAGTTACTGTGTGCATGTGCAATCTTTTCAGTATGTGAGAATCAATAAGTTGCTGCTCCCTTATTGCTTAAAATCCATACTTATTGTGATTTAATATCTGAATCAGTTTCACCACTTTGGGGTTAATAATCTCATGTCTGTGTGAATCATGTGTTAAAATATATTACTGAGCAAACAAGCTGAGCCAGCTCTCACAGGTAACTGCTCAGAGGTCTTTGTTTTCGTTTTCCTGTACAGAATCCAGCAGCAATCAGCTGATGATTAATGGAAATTTTACACAGTAGTAACAGTTCATATCAATAGAGTGACACATGAGAACAGCATGAAGGAAACAGCTTGTGAATTTGCTGCTCAAATAGGAGTCAGGAGTCTAACCTGCTCAGGGACTTTTCCCTGTCTGCAGAGAAAGGTTAAACCAGGTTAGTTTCACTTTCTGTCAGTCAAAGGAAATATCAGAATCACTGGAGATGCCGACAACAGATTACGGATGATAGGTTTAAAGTGTTGTGCGGATCTTCTGTTTTTCTTCTGACAAACAAGATATCTGAGACAAACAACTGCAAGAGCAGCCAAACAGGAAGTGGCTTGTCTCCAAGCACAGCCATAACATAACATCCATAAAGGGTCTGGTAGAGTTCATGCAGGCAGTTCAGGAAGAAAATGGTATTGGACATCTCTAATCCAAAAAGACAATTTATTTTGAAAAAGCTTATTTTATTTCATTCGAATATTGCATTATTGATAAAGGTGGGGCTAAACACTTTCATTAGTCGCACTGGTGCGCCTGAAATTCAGCATATCTAATTAAAAATAAAATGTAGCCTATAACCATATTTTGATAATCATTTGTAACGTAATTAAAATGTATTTTTGGACCAAAATTATTGCTGGTGCACCTAAATGAAAAATTTAGAAGCACTGGTCCAACCAGTGTAAAAGTCTGGAGCTCTAGATTAAGTCGAATAGTTTTTCTCGGAATAAATCACTGGAATAATTCAATAGGGACTTCAGCTGTGTTTGTGGAAATTTTTAGTAATCTAAGTGATATGATGTATCAATCTGTACAATAGCCTAGATGGGCTGGATTAATTTAATATGGTGCAAAATTAGCTGTGGGACCCTATTGAGACCCTGCTTGTAGTAACAAACAAATTTGAAAGTAATCAAATTACCACTAAAAGACTGTCATTGAATCTGGGGCTTTTGGGGCCCATGGATATCTGTAACTTAATGTATAGTATAGCCCTGCTTTGGAAACTGTTCATTTCAGTATCTTCCTATCTCAGGGTACTGAAAAAGACTAGCTCTTTACTCTTGTAGGGTTACTAGAGGAGTCACAGAAATAATAATAATAAAGCATTTCATTCATTAATAACTAATTGTAAAATAAAAATAGGCATGAATACATGTATTTACGAATTAATTTATTAATCTGTTAATAAATTGACTTTACTACAAAGTAGTTTTTAAGTTCTTTGATATTTTAAAAAAGGAAATTATAAGAATAATTTACAAATGAATTATTAATTTGTCAATGTATAGTTCAAAACAAAAAGGGGTTGAAAACACCCAACATAAAACAGTCAATAAGTACATGCAGATAAGAACATTAAGTACTTGTGGTCCTTCATATTAAAACGTAAGGACAGTTGGATCCTTGGGGACATGTGCTGCACAGTCCTTGACATCCATGAAAATCACATGAGGATCTCAATGTTCCCTGATGGCAAAAATGCAACATTCAAGAGCACTCGTAAGGCACACAACTGGAAAAATGGGGCTTCTATACGACTTCCTGTGCACTCTTTTATGTACTTTATTTAAATAAATTAAGCTGCAGGTGTGTGTGTATAAGTGAGCATGTTTGAATGTCGATATCACTGGAAATGCACAACTCCTCAGCCTCCCTTCTGGTTTTCGCTGGGCGGTGTTGTAGTGGGGAAACTAAAATTTCCGACAGTGCTTGGACGCATCATTGATGCCTCCTCCCTACGGCGCGCGCTGACGCGGCTGCGCGGTGCGGCGTTGCTGCTGGAAAGTTTGTCTCACTCTTTACATTTTGGCGAAGATATCACTCGATGATGTCGCATCCCGCTCGGCACGGACTGTTTGGTGAATGTGGCCGGCGACAGGGAGAAGGAGCAGGGCGGACATGGCCTTAGCAGTCGCTCGCCAGCACCGAGCTGCCGTGTCGTGGGTCTGGGGTCAGTTTGTACCGGAGCTGAATGGAGTTTCTGCCGTTGGACATTGCGTACTGGCCTAACGAGCACCAATAACACAAACTGTTCAACATGATGCTCCCACTGTAACAACAGGGTCATTCTCATATCTGGATTGGATTTATCGGTCAGCACCATCACCATGTCTGACCAAAACTACTACTGGACCGTGTTGCCGAGCTACAAAACTAGTTTTGTGACTGGGGCCATGATGAAAAGATCAAAAAGGTAACGTTGACGAGCCTGTTTATGGTGACAGACGTTGTGAATGTGCGGACAAAAGCGGTACAGTCTTGGCTAAAGTGGCGCTAAGCGAAAGCGTCTGCTCGGCCTGTGGTTGTCATCAGCTCCCCGCTGAGCTGTGCCATTCACTGTCTGACAAACAGCAATTTGTTGAACGTTTATGTTGAGCTATTTGATTCGCAGCCCGTAAACGCGACCCGTCATAATGCTCGGTAACATTATCGGCGTGCAGCTCACACTGATAATGCCTCAGCGGTGTCTGTGATAGCCGACAGTACGTTACTGTATGTGTCGGTCACATCCGCCCTAGTTTTTGTTTCCGACAGAGAAACGTGGCCATTGTAGACTGTTGTGTATGTGAGCAGACTGCATTGTCTGCTACCAGCTGTCGCATACAGCGACACTCGAGTCCCAGCGCTGCTGATCGATACGCTGATGTGGTTAGTGGGGCTGTAGTGTTGTACATGTGCTTTTATCTGTGGGATCAATGTAATCAGCCCTCACAGAGTACAGCAGTAAATGTGCCTTTCATGCTCTGCACGTCCTTGGCAGTCACAGTGATCTTATCATCATTTGTGTTGAGCAAAGCAGTAATATTTACATGGTGAAATGATTTGTTGTGATTCTGCCACTGTATGTATATATTATAGCTCCTGTCAATGGCATGAACACCTTTTTATGAGTGTAGTTCTGGGAGAAAATCTATGCTGTCATCTTATAAATTCATGTGTCAAGGTTGCAAAGGTGTGAGATTTTAACTGTACAGTAACTGTCTCAGAAAATGTCAGGGTTTCAGGTATATGATAGTTATATTGTTGTTATTATCAGCTACATTGACCCTCAAAGGAATGAAAACAGAAGTGTTTTTATGGATGGAGAAATGCTTTATGATAATTTCACAAAATATTACTTCCTGACAGGCATTCAACTTGGAAAAAAAGATATATATATATATATGTATATGTGTGTGTGTGTGTATATATTTATATGTGTGTGTGTGTATATATATATATGCTAAATGATACACTATGCTAAATGATACATTTTTTGAAATTAAACAAAAATATGTAGAATTTAAACATACAACATATCTTGCTTAAATATTTGAGGAACTGTAGTGTGGTATGTCACTCTATAGCATATGCATAGAATGTCTATTATGAAACAACACAGACCATGAAAAGCCTCCAAAACAAGGTCTCGTTTCATGAAAATTCAAGCAAATATTTGAGCCGTTAGGGCTCAAGTGCTTAACAGGGTAGAATTCATTACAGGAAATATGATTTACCTCTGCAAACCTACATGTCATGTAGTTTTTCTCATTATTAACAGGCTGCTAACGAGATTTTGTTGAGTATCAAGCTATCCACTTTTTCCATGTAGCTTGGCAGCATGCATGAGGAACCCATTCAACAGCATGACTTTGAATGGAGCCCAGTGAGTAAATGCAACCCCTCACCATCAGCAGACATGTGAAACATCTCAGTGGCCTACATTCATAATGCTACATGTCTGCCTGCAAGCTCCCTACAACCCACTATTGTTTGTCCCAGATATGAGCTGCCTTATCACTGCCAACTGAGGATAAAGCTCTCTCGTGGTCATGGTGTGATACAGTGATGCTTTTTCATGCCTTTATATTTTTTGTCCCGGGCTCTATGGTGTGAAAAGGGTGTTTGTTTATTTATTTTCAGATAAGAGTGAAACGGTGCACTTCACAGTGGCGTTCTGTGGTTGGTGTGTCGTTGAAGCCAACGTCATGCAGTTATTGGCTCTCCCTAATCCCTGTTGCTGTACCGTCTCATTTTAGGGTTGCGGGCCATATAGCTACAGCGTGAATCTGCCTCAGCACCGACCCAGAAACGTCAGGCTCTGTTGTTGTCTCAGCCCCTCAATTATTTTAGGTCATTGCCAGAGAGAAAGAGAGATGGCATCGACTTCCTATTGATGAAACGAAAGGCTTGATGGGATTTCATCCAGGCTTTTTGGGGGATGTAAAAACAAACTTAAAAGGATCCCTGATTATATTCAAAATGAAGCCTTAAGCACACATATTGAGTGAACAGCAGCCCTCCGGGCACAAACATACAGAAGGAAGACAAAATAACATTTGAACTTGCAAGCAAGTGCATCGTAATTACACTGACATCTACTGTGTGTGGGCGGCTCGTGCTTCGAAATGCCACTTAGCAGTATCTGCAAGCTTTTAAACCGGTCTTACTTTTACATGTGACTAAAAAAAGAGTTTCCCTAAAGGAGCTCCAAAGAAGTGGTTGGCGGACTCAATTTGCATCCGTCAAAAAAAGCTTCAAACATGCGGATGCATTGTTTTTAGAAGACGCTTGTCACCACAGTTTCTCTGTGCAATGGAAAAGCAATCATTGATTTCCTTATAGATCAGTTTGTGTTGTGTATGTGTGGGTAAAGATTGTGTTCATGCACAGTGATGGATCTTTAATGGTATGGATGGCATGTTATGGCCTGCACAGTTATGTCACTGGAGTCAGTGGGTCCCCTTATTTTCTCTACATCGTTGTATAACAGCCGGACAGCGCTGTTTTTATAGGATCAGGTGCTCCCAGTGGTACAAGCACCAGTACTCTTTCCAGATGTTTCCCATATTCTCACATGAAAATGACTTCCAGACGTCATCGGATCATCTTTGATACTTTAGTGTAATACCTTACCTCATGGTCCACTCTCCCCATTGCTCCCTAGATATTCATATGATCTATGTATTTCCATTATCTTGAAAGACTTTTATTCTGTTAATTATAAGAACATAACAATGTGACTTGTTTGATTTAAAGGAAAAGTTCACCCCAAAATGAAAATTAAGTCATTATCTACTCACCGTCAAGCCACGAAACATTTCTGGAGCTTCACAAAAAGCATCTTCTATACAACTGAAGTAGATGGGGACTTAAAAAAGTAAAAAAAAAAAAAAACAACTGAAAAAAAGACATAAAATGCTCCATTCAGCTCACCCGGTGTAATCCAAGTCTCCAAAAGCTCTAAGATCCCAAATTGATATGAAAATACTTTATTTACACCCTTTGAAGCCAAAATCTTCACTGAAGACTAAGCTAAAAGCGTCAGCGCACCAGCTGTCTGAAGTAGGTACTATGGCATTTTATGTCTTTCTATTAGGTCATTTTTTATGTTTTAAAACAAGTCCCTATCTACTTCAGTTGTTTGGAGGAATGCTGCAACACTATTTTACTGTGAAGCTTCAGAAAGGTTTTGTGAACTACAAAACTTCCCCAGACTTTCCATCCAGGAAGTTAAAGGATAAGTTCACCCAAAGATGAAAATTCAATCATTATCTACTGTAATGATTGAATTTTCATCTTTGGGTGAACTTATCCTTTAACTTCAACCCAAGGTAATACACAGTACAAACATTCCTCTGTGAGAGTGTGCTTATATATTTGCATACAGACATGTTTATATATAAACACCCATCATCAGTATCATAACCGTAATCAGTGTTTTACATACCACAATCAGCAGCTCCAGTTCAGAGGTTGACTGTGTTTATCTTACGCGACTGATAAAAGGCAACATGTGATAACTGATTGTGTCTGTGCTCGCTCTGCATAAACAAATGTTTTCTCTCTTCTCTTTTGTTTTCCTCCTCTCGCAGTTCCCGTAACAACAAGAGAAGGAGTTTAGCGGTCGGGACCCCGTCGCCCACTCTCTCACGCCCGCTCTCACCTCTCCCACTTGCGACAGGTATTTGTGTGTTTTTTTTAGTTGAATGTGTCTGCTTGGCACCGTGTGTAAGGTTGTTAGTCAGTTAAATTAGAGCTGAATGCGTTTACTGTACGTCGACGTTGATCAGAGAAGAGGACAATATCGAATGAAGAGGTGAGAGGGTTCATCAGTGGCAGGAGACCGTTACATTAGCTTTTTTGTCTTTATATATGTGCCTTCAACCTTGTTTTTTATGCTGTATGTCACAAGACGAGGACTGGTTTCCCTCTGGTTGTCTTCTTTGTGATGGGTTCATTGCTATGGGATTATTATGTGCATAACACATATGATGGTTTCCCTTCTCATGATGATGTTTTTCTTTTAGCTTTCTCTAGGCTACTCATTCATTCTAGGCTTATTCATTCTTTGCATCCATTTTTGGGTGTGGTAGTGCTCTGCCCTCAGGGGCTGGCATGAAAACCCTTTAGTGACCCTTTTTAAAAGTATGTTGTGTGATGGGCTCCATAACAGGACTCCCTGCAGTCTGCTGAAACTGAGATTCTTTGATTAGAAAGGGAAGAGGCCTAGTTAACGTCTGTGGGAGTGTTGCTGTAATTAAAAGATTTGATTGTTTCAGGTTGAACTGTGAAGTAAAACCACTTTAAAACTAATCATGCAAAACAAGAGGACAGCCAGTGGGAGAGTCGTATACATAGTTGATCTCAGCTTATCAAAGTTAGTAACTGGTTTTGTTTGTTTCTTCAGCTGGCAGCAGCCCTTCAGAAAGCCCCAGAAATGTCTCTGCCAGCACCTCTGCCAACTTCCAGTTTGCCCGCAGGTAAGAATGAACTCAAGTGCTTTTTAATATGGATTTTCTCCCTGCCTCACATAAGAACTGTAAAATTCGTAAGGCTGATAAAATGCTGCGCATATGCCCCCAAACAACAGAGGATTAGCTGCATATTTTAACATTAAAGTAGGTTAATCTTTCTTCCTGTAAAGACATGAACTGCCATCCTGCAGACAGCTTAAATTGAAATCATAAGAAATAAACCCCAGGGAAAAAATATATATCCATTTATGATTCATTTAGCAGTAGGAACCAGAAACCTGCAAGGAGTGTTGGAGATAGCCAAGCTGCTTCAAAACTTAGCCAGAGCATCAACAATTATTCACTTATTTTATTTTAGCTATTCCAAATCCAATAAAAGGAGGCTAAAATAACCCTGTTTGAGAGGAAACTGAGTTGCGTGAATAATGAACATGCCCTGGCTTGCTCCCTGTTGCCCCTGTAGTGGAAATGAGGCAGTGGAGAGGCAAGTCCAACCAGCTGAAAGGCCCCAGGGCCACTCGCTGGACATGGGTCTCGGCATTTTTCAAGCCAATTAAGGCGGCAAGTCGGTGCACACACTCATTACTCAGGGCTGCAGTGATTATGGGGGAAAATGGCAAAGCTTGCCCTCTCATCGTTATTCTTGCAACTGTATTCAGAGTCACTGGGCTTTAGAGGAGTAGGAGGTGGACCTGGCACGTCCAGTAGCAGAAAATAGTGTGTCGATTTTCAGAAAGACTGCAACATGTAGGCTCAGTCTGAACGAGAGGCTGAAAAATAGATACTTCTGTCTCACTGTATGTCCTACTATGCTGCCTATCTCAAATATCATGTGCTCTGAATTAGCATTAGATGTTGCACTGCAGTATGGCATATTGCACCATCATCCCAGGGGAGGATGGAGAGGGGATGTCTCCTGATAGAATTGCCTTTGCACGAGCCTGCATGACTCATCTGAATTTATTGAGACTTTTAAGCTGCCAGTGTGGAGACAGATGCTGTGACTGCACTTTTGAGAGCTCTGCTGGGTACATTTGTTATTCGCACAAGCAGTATGGCCCTGCTGTTTGTGCAATCAGTTTGTCATGTAAACACTGAAGAGCCAGACATGCAATAGATGGCACTTATGTAAAGAATACATAAGTCTTTTTAATGCAAATGAGGGAAAAGCATGATAAGGAACCAGGTATAATCGTTTAGCTGCCGCACTGTTCTTTCTTTTAACCTTGAGGTGTGGGGACTGCCAACACTGTAGCTCACAATAGTTTCTTTTCCTGTTTACACCCCAGGCAGGTTTTTTTTATAAAACCTTGTTTTTAATCTTAGCTTCTATCCTCTTAAGCCTCACAGGACCTTAATACAACAACCTAGTATCAGTGGTGAGGCGTTTGATAACAACACGTAGCGTATGACATACATATCGGGTGTGAACTAAATGAGAAAACACAACCACACACACACACACACAAACCTCTTTAGATCTCAGAGCAGAACTGTTCAGTTTCATTGTGTCACCACTGATTTGGCTCCATGTCCCCAAGAGCTGTTTTTTTTTGTGGGAAAATATTTGACCATCGTTGTCATCACAGATTGAATCAGTCAAGGAAACTGGGACACGTCCTCAGAGTGCCATCTTGGAAGGAAAAGTAGGGGGAATATGGAGATAGAGGCACTGACAGTAGGGCTGCAACTAACGATTATTTTCACTTTTGATTAATCTGATGATTTTCTTGATTAATCTATTAGTTGTTTGGTCTATAAAATGTCATAAAGTGGTAAAAATCCCAAGATGACTTCCTCAAATGTTGTGTTTTGTCCACAACCTAAAGATATTCAGTTTGCTGTCATCAAGGAGTGAAGAAACCAGAAAATATTCACGTTTAAGAAGCTGGAATCAAAGAATTTTGTGTTTTTTTCGCTTTAAAAAAATCCTAAAACTGATGAATCAGTTATCATAATAGTTGGCCATTAGTTTAATAGTTGACAACTAACCGATCACTGAATTAAATCGTTGAAGCTCTAGCTGAAAGTGGAAATTTTACAGATAAAGGTTGAAGTTTTCTGTTTGTTGTAGCGGCCTGGGTGGGTGTTTCATGCCGTATGTGTAGGCGATGTTTGTGAGTGTGTGTTTGTGTGAGTTAGTATATAATGAGTCACAAGCTAAGTGGCAGTGTGTCTGAGTGCTGCAGTATTATAGCAGCTTGGCAGGTGTTCAGCAGCAGCAGCAGCAGCAGCAGCAGCAGCATCAGCAGACCGCCAGTGGCTGCGAGCTGTGACAGACAAACAGTGCTGTGACTCTGACAGCCAGCCTTACTCTGTCACTGTCATTAAACAGTGTCTATTTTCTTTCTCACTTTTCTGTCTCCGCTCGCCCCTCTGCCTCCCCTCCTTCTCCTCTTTCTTCCTCTTTTTGCATCTGTGTAGCCAGCTGGCCCGCACTGAAAGGTAAGAAAACGACGAGCTGCCGTTTTCTTCGCACAGTTTCAAGCATCAGATTTCAAATTTGCATGCGAAGATGTTTTGAAAAGTAAAAAGGTTAATCTTTGATGATTGGTGTGAGTCAACAGGATGTGTAGGCTGCATATGTGCTGCTGGTGGAGCTACCACTGAGCAGTCTGTTGCTGTTTTGTTTTCCACAGAGCGGATGGGCGAAGGTGGTCTGTGGCGTCGGTTCCCTCGTCTGGATACTGCACCAACGCACCCAGTTCATCAGTATCTGTAAGCTGAATCTGCTGCTGTATCTTTCTCAATGTCTTTATTTCCGTGCAGTCATCAGTGCCAGTTAGGTCTGTCTCTTTTGCTCATCAGACATTCAACCTCTTTCCAAACCACTGCCATGGGACCATTAAGCTTCTCTTGTTACTTGCCGTCAGTCTATCAATTAGTTTACAGGGCAGCCGTGTCTTGTAAACTTATGGTGCTGACCAACTGAACTGTAAATCCCATCAGATTGCACACAATGTGTGAAATAAATCAACCTATAAGTGGTTGGTGATTTACAGTAGACTGTAAATATAGAATACAGTTCTTTTATAAAATGCTCAGCACCTGGGCTGTATTTTAGATGAGCTGTGAAAGTTTTACACCTTTTGACCAAGAGCTCACAGTGAAAGACTACAAGCATATTTAATACCTTAAGTATTCTTGAGATCCAGATTGTCATGTAAAAGTTTAAAGAATCCAAAACTCTCCCTCATTTTTCTTTTCGACTTGAATAGGAGCTGAGAACACAATTTTTACACCCAAATTAGCGCGTATATGCAGGTTTTTTAAACATAGGCCATTGATTCCTTTCCCATTGCCAGTAGACGAGTTTGCCTCTCTGTTTTTTTCCTGGTGGGTCACATTCCACGCCATAAATTCACAGTAACAGTAGAAACCAGCATGGAGGCCACTGACGACATTATGGTGGCTACTTTGTTCGCAGCTTTTACTTGAGTCTCTTTCAAACTCAACGCTGACTGAACAACGTTCTAGTGCTGCTTGAACAAAGATGGATAAATGAGTATTTACCCACCAACGTCAGTCATAGTGTCGCGCTAGAACGGTGAGAAAAAGTGTGTGTCCACCCAGTAGTCATGTTTCCATTACTGATAAACCTCTTAATGCAGAGTCGTTTGACCTGGGACTGAATGTCGATTGTATCCTTTGCTGCTGAAGACAAAAGCCAGATGTTCCCGGGTGTTAGTGGGATTTTTGTCAAGGGTGACAGCAGAAGAACCTTTTGGAGCATGATGGTCGAGCATGTGCAAAACAGTTTACCTGATCTTGAGCTCAACAGAGTCATATGTGAGTATTTAGACAGAAGGACTGAAAGGTTTTTGTCACATACACAAGCATGTCGAGTGAAATGTGAAATGCAGCAGCACACTCGTCGAGGCTTTAGAATCAGTATAGTTAGCCACATTTTGGCAAAAATATAAATGCTTCAAAATGACGAGGCATACAGAGGACAGCTTGGAGGTAGATTATGCTGCAGCAGAGGTTTGAGAAAATTCTTTCTTTCCGCCATGAATCCAAGCTGATCTTCGCCTACAGTCATAATCCAAGGCTACAGAGGGTCATTTAAAGCCAACAACATTCTCATACCATCACAACACTGTCACAAGACAGTCTGGTCAACCAAAGGCTCCGCAGCCAGTTGATTTACACAAAACAGCTGACTGGAGATGGATGTTGTATCCTTTATTGACTCAGTCATAACAGGATATGTCCGATGATGATGCATCGCTCCATCATCAGCCTTTTATCACTGTTTCCACCACAGACAGGAAGTAGGAATGAGTCCTCAGATGCCTTTCCCAGAGTAAAGATATGATGTTTTATATGCACATGACAGAATGGTATTTTTCTGGTTGAATTTTAAAACAAGACCTCTGTTGGAAAGTCAGTATTTTACCATGAGACCACCTTATTGAATAAATGACTTCATACCAAAATGATTTGAGCTGTACTCTGTGTAGCCCCTTTTGACTGAGGGGAAAGTACAGGAATAATAAGTCTTATCACTAAAATAACACGGGTCTTGTTGAAATGCATGCTTTCTTTTTCCTGGATGACATCACACTCGAGTTAGGGACTGTACAGTGTTTCACATTTCCACACTCAGCTTTTCCTTTCGGTAGAAGTCCGAACACAGCGAGCACGTCGTGTTGCCCGGCTACACCCATCAGCTATTTGTTGAACATTTCAGTGCTGATTATCTTGAGGTTTTTGTCCTGAAAGTCATTACTGAGACTGCAGTTGGCTGTAAAAACAATACCCGTCTCCTCTGTCACGGCTGTAATTTTGTATGGCCGACCACATGGCTTGGAGACGGTGAGGTCAGCCCTTCCCTGCACAATGCCCCTTTCAGGCTCGCCGTCAGTGAGGTCTTTATACTGCTCTCGCTCACTTCTGACACGTCTCTAGTTTCGTCCTCAGGGTATCTTTCTGTCCCTCTCTCTATCACTTGTTTTCTTTCTTGCTCTTTTACCCTTTCTTTTTCTGTCTGTTTGTTTTTTCCCTCCACTTTGTCTCTCTGTGAAGCTCTTCTCTTTCCTCAAGTCAGATGAGCCACTCTTCCCTTTGCTCTTCTTCCAGTGAAACACAAGATCCCAGCCAGATGGGAGTTCTCATAAATTCCAGGCTGCGTGTCACACATTTTGTCTTGGAAAGAGAAAACGAATGCATGCATGGCCAACGCAACAGCCGTTGGTGCTTGCCTCGGGGCATGCTGCAGCAGAAAAAGAAAGATCCTGCCTTAGGAGAGCAGAACACTAAAGCTCACTGAGTCATTTTCTTCAATCTGGAAGGGATTTATGACGTTTTATTTTATTGCAGAATTTTCTTGTCAAGTGTTGCGTCTAATTCAGATCTATAGCCTTTAAGACTCTGAGTATTCACAGGATAATGAGTGAATCTGAGAGAGCGGTGGTGTAAATCTCTTATTAGAGGAAGCCTTTCAAGACAGGATGTCTTATCATCAAAGCAGTAGAAGCACAACCTGACATAGATGCAAATGTGAAAATAAAATCAGACAAAAGCAGGAAATATGTTTGAGCTAAGATTGTTTTTATTAGAAATTCACTATATATTCCGGCACACTGACCTCTGTACTTTCCCACTTTTCTCTTTCACATTTTCCCCTCCCAGTCCTCTTCTTCCCAGGAGTTATTGCACCAGTTGCCCTTCCAGCCCACTCAAGATGATCTCCACTTCCTGTTCAAACATTTCCGGAGCACAGAGAGTGTGGCGGACGAAGAGGGCTCACACCCCACGCCTCCTGTCCGGCTCCGCTCACGCAGTCTCAGGTAGCTTTGAATTACGTATACTGCTTACATGTATGGACTTTTTGTTGTTGTCACGCTGATATATGACACAAAATTATGTTATGTATCACATATTGTTGTAGCCAGGTTTAAAGGGGCAATATGCAAGAAGTTAGCAGTTATTCTGGTCATATACTGCCCCATATTTGTTTTGAGTTTGAATTTGACAGGACTCCAGTTCTTACATATTGCATCTTTTAGATAAAGCAGTATGTCCACACAACAAAAGGGTCAATGTTGAGTATGTACATTAAGGATGCTAGCAGTATACTAACTTTTGTTGATTTGCAAGTGTGGTATTGATGGGCATTGTTTTCCCACAATGCATTAAAGAAAGGGAGAATCCACTCGAAGCTAGTAAAAATTAAAACCTCAGCCTCTTCCTTTTGAGCTAGTGTGGCTGAAGTTCTGTAGTTCAATAGGTAATAATAGGCTTTAAATTACTGAACCAAAGTTTCTTCTCTGTTAGTTTTCTTATTAGCTAACATTAGCTAACAGCCAAGAACTGTTACACAGCTGCTTACTCAAACACAGACTTAGAATAATTTTATGAGAGATGAATTGACCTGCTAGTTTAACTGGAACCTGTTTGAAGCCTGCAGTAAGCATCAGTGTGCTACTTGGTAGCAGCAGTGTAAATAGAAAAGTAAACAAGCAGTGTCACGTTTGGATGGATTGTCGCTCCTCAAACTGACAAAAGTTGGCCTAATGTTCTGTAACGTCTTTCATGCATGATTATAAATAATGAATTACTGGCTGGTAGGATTTGAAGATGGTGGTGTAATTATTCTGTGTGGTTCTGGAAAAAAGCTTACTGTGATCCCCTGGATTAGAATATAGCATTTCCTCATCATTTAGCATCGATGCTCTCATTAAACACTTAAACAAGCCCTCTAAATAGCTTTAGCAGCAGAGAGTTTTGAGGTTGCTGGAGACTTTTATAATGGGCTGCGGAGGGTGTTGTCACAATCCCTCCAATAGTTCCATCAGAGAGAGAACTCCATTCATGTATTTGACTGGTGTAATGCTATTAAAAAAAACTCCTCTTAATTGCTGCACACATTGACGATAGAAATACATGACTGACAAGTGTCTGTGTTGCTCTAAAATAGCTCCTGAGGGTGTGTAAAGCATTTCTTATCACCCTCAAATAGTTCCCACTGGGTTAACTGTTGCTATTGCCCTCAAATAAAACCACTGCTGTGCCACTGCATCTGTTGTGGTTCACCAGAAATAGTAAAGTGTTTGTTATGTTATTTGTAGCATGTGATGTATAGGGGCACCCAGCATGGCTATTTTTAACAGTTGTGATGACAGTACATTGATTTGTAATGTGTACGACGGTTTCAAAGGTGCACCCTTGTAACTGAAGCCCCGTGAACACAACAGATGTAGTCATGGATACCGCTGATGAGAACCTGATCTGAATCACATTAGTGTCATTTACAAACACGTCAGGTGGCAGTAAACCCTCTCTGTCAAACATTTGCAGTTTATTTGTAAGAAATCTGTAGATTTAGCGTAGCTTAATATGACCGTTTTAAAGATTGACATTGTTTTACAGCTTTAGTATGTCAGTTTTCATCTGTTGATTTTTAGGAATTAATAGATTAGTCGAACTTTGCTGGTTCCAGCTTCTTTAAATTTGCTGCTTTTCTTTGTCATTTATGATAGTAGTTAAAGTCTTTGGGTTTTGGACTGTTGGTTAGACAATAGAAGCAATTTGAAGATGTCACTTTGGGCTCTGGGAAATTGTAATGAGCATTTTTGTAAGATTTTTTGACATATCATAGACTAAACGATTAATCGATGAAGAAAATAATTAGTGGTTCCATTGTTTATATGTGATTAAAATGTAGCGTTCATTAATGATTATCTTTATCTGTGCAAAAATATGATATGATCTTTATTGTCTGTTGTATCTCTGATCTATTTTTCTGTTTTGTCTTTAACCTTGTTCTCTTCCAGCCCTGGTCGGACCTGTGGAACGTTTGACAATGAAATTGTCATGATGAATCATGTCTACAAAGAACGCTTTCCAAAGGTATAGTCGGTGCTTCTCTTGCTTTTTTTCTTGCTTCTTTCTCTGTCTCTGATCTGTAGTTGTAAAATATTTACAGTAATACATCTTAATGTGATTTACAAACCTGCGCATGAGCTTTTACACACATGGAAAACAGGACAGGAAATTTTAAAAATCTTGACTCATTCACCTGTGGGAGGGGCGAACCTTTAAAGAAAGTGTCACTGCTGTCACCATTTTAAATGAAGTCCTCCATCTTGGTTGTTTCCCAGGCGACAGCCCAGATGGAGGGTCAGCTGCTCGACATCATTGCAGAGTGTTCCCCAGAAACTGCTCTGCCCCTGGCTGATGGTGTGCTGGGATTCATTCAGCACCAGCTGGTGGAGCTCGCCAGAGACTGTCTGGACAAGTCGCAGAAAGGCCTGGTCACCTCCAGGTACTTTGTGGAGCTGCAGGAGAAACTGGAGAAGCTGCTGCACGAGGTGAGTGGTTCTCAAAATGGTTTTCCATCTGATTCTTGGAGACACAGTTTTGTTCCCTTTTTTTTTGATTATTATTCACCCGCGCAGCTGTTGAGCCAATGTTTGTTCCCTCTCAGACATGGTCAGTGGATTTCTGATTGCCAGTAGCTCAGCTTGCCCTCTGGGACATTGCGTGCTACGCTGTAGCTTCACTGGGAACATTGAATTGAAATTGCCTGTTTGATTGGTTCTTGTTCAGCACTGATTCCAGTTCATTGGCCAGTAATGGTGTTGTCATTTTATATTAATACAAAGATCTGTGCAGTGGTCAACTGTTTGATTACATAATGATTTATTATATAACTTTTTCAGCAGCAGATTTCCTGCAGCAAATGTTGCCTTCTGTGAAACAGAGTACAGCCTCTGCTGCAGGCTGAGGGCCTGAATGACTTTCTCTTTATACACAGAAAGTTGGATAGTTAACATCAAGTTCATTTTTTTAATAATGGGGCCACAGTTAGTGCAGTCGATTCAGTGCTTTCATTCAGTCTTCTGGTAGCTTAGTTTATCCTACAGTGCATCAGGGATAGACATTATTTGGTCTGTAATTTCCACTAAGCCACACTCATTTTCCAGCTCACTCAGAGTTTTACTTTCCCTCCTGTCACATGTTAAAATGTTTGAATGTGTCCCTGTGCTTGCAAGTTCTTCTCTGGAATTATAATGGCTGTTTTTCTGACTATACCCTTATTAAAAACAAACTTTGTAACAGGTTTTACAGGCTAAGGCACAGAGCCTGTCACAAACTATCAGCTGACTAACCTGAACTCTCACTGACATCACTCTTTCACCACCTCTGAAACAAAGACTCGAAACCTGCTGTTTGACCAAGGCAAGGCAATGTTAGACTTAGATACGGAGACAATGAGTGTTAATAAAATTGCCTTTGCAGGTGTTTTCTATTATTTATGAATATGGCGAGGCAGCGAACAGAAATGAGCATTGATGCAAGATGTTGAAATACCAGCCCTGGTTCATTGAATCACTAACAGATCATGAAAGAAGATGAAATGGATGCTAAAAATAATATGAGCCAGAGCACAGGCAGCCTCTGTGGACAAGCCGTGCTGCCTCATGGCTTGTGCCAAATTGGATTAAAGTCACAACAGTAATCCATCATCCTTTTGTCCTCTCCTGATCAGGCGTACGAGCGCTCAGAGAGTGAGGAGGTGACCGTCATCACCAAACTGGTCAAGAAGATCCTCATCATCATCTCCAGGCCAGCCAGGCTCCTGGAGTGTCTGGTAAGACTCACTGGGAGACACAGTGGCGATCATAGGTAGAGGAGTGATGCAATGTCAACATAGTGCTTACCAGCTTAGAGCCTTGAACACAATATCTGTCCCTTCAAATGCAGATGTCACAGGTGAGTCACACACAGTGATGATATGGTTCAGTAATCATAGTTTTTGCTGTTATGATAACACAGTTGCATGTCCTGTGTACAGGATGGTGTTTGAGTTGGAGTGCTTTATAAGCCATTTAACACTGATGGTAGGTGTCGAGCTGGTAATTCAAGTCCTAAAATTAGCCCAGATATTCATCCTATTTGTCCTGTAAGTCGAGGAGAAATGAGCTGGATTCACTTTTTCAGTTTTTTCCTGGTGTGCAGTTTGCAGCCTTTCTGTCAGGGGACTGTGTGCATTTCTCATGCAACACTTCCCTGTGCTATTGTGGTATTTTTTGTAGTGAGTGCTGATATTTAAAATGCATTAAAACCACAACATGTCCTTTCCTTTGTTTTCTGCAGGAGTTCGATCCGGAGGAGTTTTACCAACGTTTAGAGGTTGCAGAGGGTCAAGCCAAGGTGGGCCAGGGCATCAAGACCGATATTCCCAGATACATCATCAGCCAGCTCGGCCTCACCAGGGATCCTCTGGAAGGTGATCTATTTTTTTTTTTGTATTTTGCATATTAATGAATAATGCTGGATCCATTTTTTTCATTGTTGACTTAGAGGTTTTGTTTTTGTTCTATTTGATGAGAACATTAAAAATACGCTACAGAGCTACATGTTTCTTTTCTCAGTACTGAACAGAGTGGAACATCATTCAACTGAATTGGAAAAACCCTTAATCAGACATGTTATAAACAAATCATAAAAAGTGACAGTTGTGATTTAGTTAGCATCATTAGTCAGTTAGGATCACTCGAAAACAGTTGCATGAGCCCTCATTGTTCAGCTGAATGGAGTTTGATCTATGTGTCTGCTGCTGTCACAGAGATGGTCCATCTGGAGCAGACGAGTCCAAGTCACAGAGCGTCCAGCAGAGACTCTGATGACCCTGGAGAGGCAACACCCACACAGGTATAAGCTTACATTATAAAGTTATATAAAGTAGCTATAATGAATTATAATGTCACTCTCAGTTTGACAGGATAAACAATGGTGGGCAAAGTGATTATAAAGGCGGCGGCAGCTTTACTTAAGAAATATAAAATTTCATAAAGTATAGCTAAACAACACTTAAGGGGGTTACTTGGATAGATACAGTTTATGTTGTTAACACCGGCAGACAGAAAACCTTCACATTATCACATGAAGTTATGAAGTGCATGGATTCATGCTTTTCTAAAGTTCCTGTTCTTTTCCTTGTCTTTTTTTGGTTGTGTGTGATTCAGAGCCGAGCAGCCTGCACCCCTCCTCGCAGAAAACCACTGGAGAGCGACTTTGACACCATCAAGCTCATTAGCAATGGCGCCTATGGGTGAGTAACAGACTTCTTTGTTGGCATTTGACTCAGTCTCTTTGCCGATGCTGCAGAGAGCTCAATAAAAGGGGAAGAGAAACTAAAATGAGGATGTTATGTTGTAGTATTTTTGTTTTAACACTTAGAATTTGTCTGGACAATTCCATTTCAAGTCTGAACTGATGTTCACTCGTAAGTGATGTATATGTTTCCTCATCTTTTTCCCGCCTTCTTTTCCCGCACCCCTCAATCCCTTATAAACCCTCTATCCCCATTTGTCCTGTAATGTTCCTTCTTTCTCTTCTTTTGCCCTCTCCCCTCCCTCCTCCTGCCATGTAGGGCTGTATTTCTGGTGCGCCACAAGGAAACCCGTCAACGTTTTGCCATGAAGAAGATCAACCGGCAGAACCTGATGCTTAGGAACCAGATTCAGCAGGTGTTTGTGGAGCGAGACATCCTCACCTTTGCTGAGAATCCCTTTGTGGTTTCTATGTTCTGCTCTTTTGAGACACGGAGGCACCTCTGCATGGTCATGGAGTATGTGGAAGGTACGCATGGATGATATGTGTTTTTATAAAATGTGTATTTACCAAGAACTTGGCACACACAGCTTTATTTAGAGTACTTTTAAGATGTGCAGTCTTCTTATGCCCACCCTATGTAAATGAAAAACACATTCTTGCAAAGCATCTGACTGTGTTTGTACCTTAAGGTGGAGATTGTGCCAACCTGTTGAAGAACATTGGTCCTCTCCCTGTGGACATGGCACGCATGTATTTTGCAGAGACTGTCCTGGCTTTAGAGTACCTTCACAACTATGGCATCGTACACAGAGACCTCAAACCTGACAAGTGAGTCCTCATTTGACATTTTACATTTTTTTCTCTCAGGCAGCACCAAAGTCATTTAAAGCTTTCATCATTTTGCAATCTTTTTGTAGTTGGAACAGAATTTTGCTAAACTTTAAAGCCTTTGATATTTCTTACCGAGTCTGAGATCTATGTTTTGGGGGGTTAGCGTTTGATGTAACATGAAACATTTCTGTGTTTCCTTCTTCTGTAGTTTGTTAATTACCTCCATGGGACACATTAAGCTGACAGACTTTGGGCTGTCAAAGATCGGTTTAATGAACATGACCACCAACTTGTACGAAGGACACATTGAAAAGGATACCAGAGAGTTCATCGACAAACAGGTTTGTCTCTTCTCATCTCGTCCGCGCTTTGTCTCATCTGTTGTGTTCGTGACCTTCAGTAAAGTCAGTTTGCTCTCTGTCTGTTTTTCCTTTCTGCAGGTGTGTGGTACTCCAGAATACATTGCTCCAGAGGTAATCCTGAGGCAGGGCTATGGGAAGCCGGTCGACTGGTGGGCTATGGGCATCATCCTTTATGAGTTCTTAGTGGGCTGTGTGCCTTTCTTTGGAGACACACCAGAGCAGCTCTTTGGTCAGGTGGTCAATGGTAAGAGAGTCAACACATGCAACACTTCGTTGGGCTGTGAAGATATATTTAAATCCTTTCACTGGATCACTGGTATGTGCTTCTTTATCCAGATGACATCATCTGGCCAGAAGGGGAGGACGCTCTGCCAACCGATGCCCAGGACCTGATCACGAGACTGCTGAGACAGAGTCCCCTGGAGCGTCTGGGAACAGGTTGGTGATGAATGTGTGGACAAGGCCCTCTGTTTTAAAGCCCGCCAGGTCACTGTGACCTTCTGAGGGCTAAGAGGCTCAAACAGATTGTCTTATGTCACCTTTAATGGTTCAGGTTTTGGGGCCAGCCATGATGTGGGGGGTTTCATTAGAGAGAGATACAAGCTGGATGTGGACAAATGAAGAAATGTTTAGATGATATTTAAAGTTGTTCTTTCATCTTTAGAGACCCGATTCCAATACTTGTACTGGCAGTGTAAGACATTTTTGTGGCTTTATTTGATGGGAATTGTTTAACAAATACACACTTCTAGTGTTTACGTCAAAGCTGTGATCATGAAGGTTAACAAGGAAACAGTTGGAATGTGGCAGAGCCATTGTTAAGAAAACTTGATTATGGCTGCATGATATGGTTATGGTCAGTGGTTAGGGTTATTTTGACATATAGTATAATTGCGATATGATTCACGATTAATAGAATTTATCATTTTTGCATCGCAGTTTTGATTTTCACTGACAAAAATTGTTAAAATCATGATAATGTGACATTTATCGTGGTCTTTACCAAACATACATGTTTTCTTAAATCTGGAAAACAAGATTTGTAGGCCAGGACATCTCTGCAGCAGTGCTTCATTATGATGTTGTTTTGTCACACATTTTACCTTTATCAAAAACATTGCAGCTTTTGCGATCTGGATGATGCACTTGGCCATATTCTGATTTAGAATATATTCGGAGTAATTGCTTGTCCATATTGTCCATAGACAGGCTGAGATAAAGAGAGAGCTATGATGACTGGTCAAAGCTCATGAGAGCCATATTGTCATTTAATAAGACACAAAGGGAGATCTTGGGGTATAAATGAGACTCTTTTGTTCACGTATTGGCTAAGGAGTAGATATTAACCAGCCCCAAGATAAGTAGACATGCAAACCAAAAATATTCTGATTATTTACTACTTTACTGACACTTTCTCGCTTCAGGTGGAACCACTGAGGTGAAGATGCACACGTTCTTCCTGGGTCTGGACTGGAACGGCCTCCTGAGGCAGAAAGCTGAATTCATACCTCAACTAGAGACTGAGGACGACACCAGTTACTTTGACAGTACGTGGCAGTTCAGCTGGATTTATGGACAGATACACACATATACAAAAACACACACACAAACACAAGACAAACTTCGACACCTTTATTAGAAACACAGGAGGGCACACTACTATGAGACTGAGTCAGAATGTTGGTGATTTTACAGTAATGCCTGGTGGCGTTTTCAATTAGGAAAAAAAAGTGTGATAATTTTTTCATCATTAAATGCACTGTCACTGTTTTTCCTACAGCCCGATCTGAGCGCTACTGTCACCTGGACTCAGACGACGATGATGAAACCAATGATGATGAATCATCTCTGGAGCTACGGCAGTTCTCCTCTGTGGCCCACCGCTTCAGCAAGGTACTTGTTACTGCGCTGCTTATTGGTCTTCACCTGTAGTATATGTAACGCTATCAAAAGATAAATATAATATTGATAAACTGAAGACATCGATGTAACCCATTTCCTCATTAATCTCCAGGTGTACAGCAGCACAGAGCACCTGTCCACCTCTACGCCATCCAACCAGAGCCTGTCGTCATCCGAGCGAAGCCACAGTGAGGAGAAGGAAGAGCGGTGGGAGGGCAGGGGAGTCCTCTCCCCCGGCGATGGATACAAACATTTGGCTGGCGGAGACAGGAGGGCAGATGGACCCAGGGGGAGGTGAGAGAGTGAAATGTGACGGAGTGATGTCCTCACTGTGAGAGGAGAAGAATTACAGCCAGTCCTCCTTCTTGCCTTGTTAACCATAAATTTAATGAAAAATGTGAGATGGAGGTGCAATATTCTGAAGCACTTTGTATTCAGATTTTTATGAGACATTGAAAATGGTGTGTTTGGAATAATACTATGTTTAAGAAATCAGTCCAACACTGTTACTTCACCCAGGTTTGATCCTTTCCTATATGGAATTTGTGTGTGTTGGGTTTTGTCAGTATGTTTAAGCAATGTGAAAGCCACCACCTGACATGCAGGTCAGGTGGAGGCTTTCACATTGCTCATAGGTGTGAATGGCAGTGTCAGGTTTCATGCGCTCCATTCAGTGCATGCTGGGAAAGGCTCCAGGTCCCTCTATGAACCTGAATGGAGTTGACTGTTAGGGCATTAAAGACTGACGTATATTGTGATGTTTTAGCAGATTACATCAGCATTTTAAGAATGATAAAGAGTGACAAAAGGTCATGTTTTTTTCTCACAATGTAACCATGTTTACTTCTGGTCGACCTTAACCCTTACCCTGCTTTAGAAACTACAACTAATTTGTGTAAAAATTGATTTATGATTTGTGTTGTTTAATCCATAGTTACGCTGTTTTATTACATCAGTCCTATATAAATATAACTGTTGGCCAATCTCTGAAGAGTTTCTTATCCCAGATTTACTGACATCCTGGCTGTTTACTGTGTTTTCCCTCACAGTCTACGTCCTCGTGCTTCGTCCAGCTCCTCACAGTCAGAGCGCAGCGCCAGCCCACTGGTAATGAACAGCACCCAGAGCCTCGACATCATGCCTCGCTTCGCCATATCTGCTGAAGAGGAAGGTGAGACAAATGAACGCAGACCTCTGCATATTCTCTCCTGTTATTTTGCTATCATAGAAACACCAGCGCTGACGCTCTGTACCCTCTAATTCTAGATGGGGTGGTCTCCAACCTGCGGCGCATTCGTCTCAGGAGCAACAGCACAGGCACCAGGCCATCCTTCAGGAGAGGGGCATCTCGACGCATCGCCCACCAGCTGGAGACCCCAGAGAAACCCAGATCATCAGCTGGCAAAGTCCCTAAGTCCGCCTCCGTCTCTGGCCTGTCCCTCATCATCACCCCAGGTACACAATATGGTCATGTGGGTCAAGCTGGCTCAGAATCAATCCATAATCATGTTTTGAAAATCTTGCACTGGCGAGACTTGACTGTCTGTATTTGTCAAGAGTATCCATTTGATTACAGTGCCCTCTACTGACTGATGCTGTGTAATTTACACACCAACCAAAAATACTAATACTGTGAACAAGATAAAAATAATGTCACTTGTCAATTATTTAACCAAGAATCGTTCATATCTTCTCCTGATGTAGATGACTCAGCAGGAGCACCTACAAGCCCCAAATCGTCCTTGTCTCTGTCATCCAACCCCTCGTCCAGAGACTCGTCCCCCAGCCGGGACCTCTCTGTCAGCATCAGCTGCCTCAGGCCCCCTGTGGTCATCCACAGCTCTGGGAAAAGGTTTGGCTTTGCGCTACGGGCTATCAGAGTCTACATGGGAGACAGTGACGTCTACACTGTGCACCACATGGTCTGGGTATGTGTTCTCGGCTCAGGTGTAGCCAGTGGTTTCTGTATATTCAACTAATTTAGAGTATACTAATGAAACATACACATTTAGGTCTAGAAATTATAAACTAAAACAACTTTCTTGACTGGTAATTTTGATCGGAGGTTGTGTGTGATTGTGTCCACAGTGTGTTGAGGAAGGCAGTCCGGCACACGAGGCAGGATTGAGGGCTGGTGACCTCATCACTCACGTCAACGGGGAATCAGTCCAGGGACTCGTCCACACTGAAGTGGTGGAGCTCCTGCTCAAGGTACGAGGAGAACTAGAATTTTTGATATTCAGATTAAATTTTGCAGCTCACGTCTTCTATGTTATGATGATCACAATGATGATTGTGTCTTGCTTTATGTCAGGGAAATTTCTCAAACAAACATACTTTCAGTTAGTTGTAACATATCATTTTGTGGCACACTGAACGCCTTACAGATAGGTGTTTATGCTAATGATCTGTTTTCAACAGAGTGGCAATAAGGTGACTCTGCAGACTACTGCACTGGAGAACACTTCTATCAAGGTGGGCCCTGCCAGAAAGGTGAGCTACAAGGCAAAGATGGCTCGGCGCAGCAAGAAGAGCAAGAGGAAGGACGGACAGGACAGGTACATGATGATACAATATTACTTACTTTAATTATATAACACCTGTCAAAACAAAGTGACAAAGAACTCTACAGTAAAAACAAAGATGAACTAAAAATATATTGAAATTTAATGAATCTTTCTGGGTGTTGTGTACTGGAGGACGTGTACTGTTTCAATTAAGCACGAAAGCAAAGAACAATATTATCGACAGAACACTCAGCTGACCTCTTATCTCACCTCTTCTGCAGCCGACGGCGTAGCATCTTGAAGAAGCTGTCTAAGCATACACCTCCTCCGCCCATGCAAAGCAGTCGCAGCTTCTCTTCAGGATTCCACCAGTCATCCAGCGACAGCCTCTCCGGCTCCCCCACGCAGAGTCTCTCTCCTGGGCCTTCAACGCCTTGTCGCTCCCCGGCTCCTGACCACTCCGGAGGTGAGTGAGGATGTCATGTAACACTTGTGTCCCAAAAAGTGAGCTGTCGATCTCTTTGTGTTTTATGACCAACATGTTGTATTTCTCTTTCTTTCCGTCAGATTCGAGTTCTTCTCCTTGCTCCAGCTCCCCTAACTCCCCTGTGCCACAGGCCCGTCCCAGTTCCCTACATGTCTTAGGTCGCTACACCAAAGCTGGTCGCTGCAAGTCCACGAGCAGTATTCCTCCTTCACCGCTGGCCTGTATCCCACCTCCTCAGCCCCTCTCTCCCCAGTGCTCTCCATCCTGCCTCCCCAGTCACCCCAAGTCTCTACAGGGTTTCCATGGCAAGACTTTGTCCCCTCCCACCATAGCCCGCCACTCTGTACGCCCCCGCAGTGCAGAACCGCCGCGCTCACCACTCCTCAAGAGGGTCCAGTCGGCAGAGAAGCTGACAGGAGGGGACAAGACGACAGGGGGGTACCATGCAGATAGGAAAGCCTACAGTACACGTCGCCACACCATGGAGGTGCCTCTTTCTGAGGGGGAGGGGCTAGAGGACATGGAGGGGGACACAGCCACTGGGTTCGTCTGTGTCGGTGAGCACGGCCGTCAGGGGCTTTACATAGGAGGGCAGAGAGGCCACCAGGACATGGCCTGTGGAGGCAGCGAGCACCACCGCACCACCTCCTCACCACAACACCGCAGCAGCAACCATCACTCCAAAGAGGTGGTGGTGATGAGGAAGCTGGCTCTGTCAGAGCGAAGGGACTCCTTCAAGAAACAGGAAGCCGTGCAGGAAGTGAGCTTTGACGACTTAGAGGAGAGAGAGGCGACGGCGAGCCCAACACTTCCTGTCACGCAGCCGAAGGCATTCAAGGCGTCCTGGATCAACTCGGCCCAGTCAGAATCCAGCGTGAAGCTGGAAGGAAGAGGATCACAGGGTACAACAACACAGCAGAGAGCCAAGTCAAGAGACAAAGACGGGTTTTAGTTTTGTCACAAAGCCAGGGACAATAGGTCAATGAAGAGTCTCGCTCAGGAGGAGACTGAAAAATGAAGAGAAGTCTCTGACCTGCTACTGTACTTACATTTGAAGGCCTTGCATGTGTGTCCAGAAAACTGTGACCAAGTCGCAAATCATCGCAAGCAACTGCTCGAAGACGGAAGAGCAAATCACCACCAATGTTTCTCAGTAATATATGCATCCTGCAACACTGTTAACAGAATAATGACTGCCAAATTATGTTTACTTCCTCGTTGCTTGTTTTCTCTCTTGGTTCTCAAATCACTGTGGCACCTGTAACTGACGTATTTTGTAAATATTTTGTTTTAAGTGAAGAAACTTATTTATGACTTTTTATGCTCATTTTTTTTTTTTTTGGTTGCTGAAAATGCCTTGAATGCTTCAGCTATTCTTAGTTCAGGAAAAAGCCACGCAACAACTTCTCAGTGTGGTTTTACAGAAGGTGCAGAAAAGGGCAGGTAACATCCGTCGATATCATACCGTTTGTTTTATACCTCAATGCCTGTCTAGAAGTGGGTGTTTCGTGTGCAGATTGGATCTTTGAAACAAACTGACAGTGTTTGTCCTGCAACATATAATGTATTATAGATTACAGAAGATATTCTGTGCTGCCTCTCACAAGAAATGTATCAAACACATTGTGATGGTGACCATTTTGACTCATTGATCCTGAACACAGGCCTTGGACAAAAATATCAACATCTCAATATATGGAAGCCTAGTGGTGGTGCCAAAGCATGGTTTAGCCATAGAAACCATTTTAAAAAAGAGGTACTGTAGTTGTACATAAGAAGCTTCATGCATGCATGGGCTCTACTTCCACTTGCTGTCTGTCTTAAAAAAGTGTGTCAGTGCTGACACTCCTCTAGCGGTGGTTTAAATCCTAACCTGATCAACATACAGGATTGTAGATAAAGCTGTCGTCTCTGTCCTCTAATACCTTGTTGAATCAAGCCTCCGTCCAGCTTACAAACCTAGTCTAGCTAAGTGTTTGCACAAGTCGTAGTAGCCGTATAACAGTTAGAGCACATTTATATTTCAGGACGATCTCCTTCTCTGTGGGATTCAAAAATTGTACAGTGGATGCAACAAACAAACCTGGCTCCCTTGGCTGTTTTTTTTTTTAATGCGTGTTATGAATGAATGTTTACATTTTAGTGCAAATATTTGTGTGGACTTAAATTATTCTGAAAAAAAAAGGTGAATGAATTCAACCAGAGGCCCTGAGCGGATGAAGGAATGAGTAGAGGTGATTTCTTTTTGTACATTTTGATATGGAAACAGTCTTGTTGCAGTACTAATAACCTATGCTGTTCATATATATTGTATAAACAATAGTGGACCTTATAACAGCTGTTGGTGGTGTTTTTTTGTTTTTGTTTTTGAAAGTGACCTTGTGAGGGGTAGATGGACTTGTGGTGTAATGTCACTTATGTGGCGATCAGCCTCAAAGGATTGTGCATGCTTCACATCCCAATATAATATTCCCACAATTTTTTATTTACATTTTTTTAGCTCTTAATATCATCGAAAGGGCCTTGAATTCTTGTATGTGATGTTCAGTCACTGATTTGAGCTTTAAAATTAGAGTTTTGTGAGGAGATGTGAACTTATGGGAGTTGGTTTTCAGGTGCGTGTTCTTTATTTTTTATTTTTGTTCCCATTTTTAACCTGTTTTTTTTTTTCATTCAGGAACTGTTTGGATCCGTAACCAAACATTCTTCTGTCTTATTTCAGATTAATTTGTTACACAAAGCAGATTTTGTGCCTGTGTTCTTAGTTTTTAAGGCACACACAGTGAGGGAACTGTTAATGTGGGAATTTATAATGGAAGTTTAGCACATACCAAGCCTTGAATGGTGGTGATAGATTGTGTGCGGTTCAAGCTAGAAGTTTGTTTAATGTACTTTGGGGTAAAAACTGTGTCTGTGTAGGATTTATCACTGAATATCTGATGCAATATACATCTTTAGGATTGATCAATTTACTTTGTACCCCTACCAAACCATCTTACTATCTCTTGACCTCATCATGTTAACCCTTTTTATATCAAGAGATCACAGCAGCAGTCCATACCAATAGTTGGGCATCATGCATCCAAATGAAGCATCACAGCGACTCTTCTCATCTCTGTTTTTGCCTGTGTGTGTATGTGTGTGTGTGTGTGTGTATGTGTGATAAACTCAACACTGGTGCTCAACTGTCATCCTCCATATTTTCCACACTTGTTTTAGCGTGTTTGTGTGTTAAAGTTGTCGCTCCCCATGTCCCCAAACGACAAACTGGCCTTTGTGAAAGTCCTACCATGTGGGTATCTGATGCAGACCGGTGTGACATTGTCTGTGTTTTTTATTGTCTTAACAGTGCTTGAAATAAATGAATTGCAAAGGGACTACAAAGTCCAGGACTACAATGTGTGTGCACTTGTCATCTGTCCCTCATACAACAATAGTTGCAAGTTTTTGGCACCATAAACAATAATTGTCTTTCTTCGTTGTGGTGGGGATCAAGTATCACGACCGATAACCGATTTGAGTAATTTCTTACGTAAAGAAAATCAGAATATATTAATAATTCCTGGTTTCTTTACTCTTCTATAACAGTAAACTGAATATCTTTGGGTTGTGGATAAAACAAGATATGTAAGGGCGTCATCTTGGGCTTTGTGAAACACTGATTGTCATTTTGCACCATTTTCTGGTGTTTTATAGACCAAACAATTATTCCATTACTTGTAAAAAAAGACTGTAGAAATAATACACCAGATTAAGGCTGGGTGATATGGCCTTAAAATAATATCAATATTTTTAGCCTATACTGTGATGCACAACATGTATCTTGATAGTCCTTGATATCTCCTCATATCACTTCATAAATGCTAGGACTTTTTTTTCTATATCAGTATTGCAAAGATATTTTAGGGATGTCTACTGGTACTATCACAAAATATTAACACGATCAGAAAAAATATCAGTAATCTCGATATAATGACTAAGCTAAATAATTAAGATATGCATTTACAAATGAAAAAATGAATCAATTACAAGATAAATTGTGATATTAAATAAAGTATATGAATAAGGGAATTAATACAAAAGGTAAATAAATACAAGAGCAAATTTAAAAGAGAAATATTACGGAAACCCTAAAGGGCCATGCATTCATACATTTTATTTCCTCCGTTTTCCTGTGATAACGAGTTAATTTCATTTGTTTTCTTGAGATCTCGAGTTATTATCTCGAAATAACAACTGAGATAATTTTCTCGAGATCTCGAGATAACGAAACTTTGTTTTCCCGAGATAACGATATAATTAATTAAAGATCACGAGATAATGACTGTGATATGATAGGCCTGAGATTATGGAGACACAATAATGTGTATATTATCTGTAATAGCAAGGCATATTGCTATTTCAGCCTGTGTCAGGCCTTGATTGAAAAGATATGTGACGCGGTGATCGATATGCTCCTGCTCCTCTGACATTGCTATGCTGAATGATGTTTCCTGCAGTGATTTAATATACGACACTATCGTTTTGTTTTCTCAAGATCTCAAATTAATTATATTGTTTTCTTGGGAAAACAAAGTTTCGTTATCTCGAGATCTCGAGAAAATTATCCCGTTATCTCGGGAAAACGGAGGAAATAAAATGTATGAATGCATGGCCCTTTAGGACTTCCGTAAAATATCAAATGTTGTCTTGATTTTTTTTCTCTTTTTTGCATTTAATGGCATATTAAATTATGTACTGGATCAATGACTGATTTATTTTTCATTTTGGCAGTTTCAGTCCTCCATACCAAACCAGTCACAGAGACAGAGGTGTAAGTAGAGAAATGTTGAATCTTTTTTAAAATACTCAATGATGTCTCTGTAACCCAACATGGGATCAGACTGTTCCAGTTGAACAGCACTTTAAGGTATAAGGTTGGGGGGAAAAGCAGCCTTACAGCTTAACATTGTCCGGTTCATATTTCCATGATGGGCCGAGGCCACTCGGTGACCCCTCACTAATCGTTCGGGCTTTTCCGCTCGGCCTCGTCCCTCTCCGCGCTCTTCACATTAGTTCCCACGCACTCTCCTTCCCTGCGCCGTGCTGAGCTGGAAAATGGCTGTGTAGGGGAGCAGGGAGTCATGAACGGGAGAAGAAAGAAAGAGCGAGAGAAAGAAGGCGAAGCAATAAGTGAACACATGGTTTGCTGAGAAGTTAAATGCACCTCGAGAAGATATCGTCCGCAGATACGGCGCTACACGGACCCTGCCTGCCACAGCGAAGTGTTTAAAGCGCCGCAGCCAAAAGTGAGAAGAGTCAAGAAATATCCGCGGGTGAGTTTTTCCAAGTTATTGCACATTTCCAGTACAGCTCGGCGGCAGCGGCCACTGTACTGGAAAATGGTGGAAGCGCTGCAAGTGTGCTCAGCGCACCCAACTTCATGCTGCTGACTTGAGCCCTGTATTTAAAGTTTGACATCAGATTTTTGACGTGTTTGTCGTGTTTTTTAAGCTAACTTTTAAATGCAGCAGTTAGCTGACTTCATGTTGCATGATGTCGACAGCAGCAGTAGACGTGTATGAAAACGCTGAGCCCGTTAAGTTGGTGAAGCGTTAGCTCGGTGTTTATTTTATGAAGTTGCTTTAGGGTGTGTTTATATTCTTGTTTTTGAGTTCATAGCTTATTCTTGATAAGCCCTGATAGTGCGGCAGCTTCAGGAGGACTTTTAAACTGAGCTAGTAGCTCTCCAAGTTGTCAAATACTGCTGAATTCAAACCTCCAACTTCACTGTTGTGGTTTGTTTAAGCTAAATGCTGAAATTCAAATGTTTTTAAATGTTGACTCACTTGAAAAAAATGTACCACGAGACTAAAACACAACAAATAAGCCAAACTCCGCAGTGTGAAACATAGTACACTGTATGTTACACTATAATAGTGCCTTTACATTGACTGCATGAGGCCATGCATTGTGGAGGCCCTACATAGCTGCAGGCCTGACATGATGTGTGTGTTACATCCCTGGTTTGAGGATCTGGCATGCATCTAGTTGGAGTTAATGGAAATTGTACCACTTGTGTAATAAAAAACAAGCCACTCAACTGTGTGGAGACCCCCTCCTCGCCCTCCTCTCTGGCTCTCTTGTAATTACTGAATCCAGCATTATCCAACCAAATGTCAATCCTCCATTACACTGATTTATCAATGTGAAGTATGACTTGTGGCAAAGCCTTCATTCTTCTTCTAAATGTCTTCAAATGCTCCGATTGTCTCTCAGGGCTCGTTTCTGTTCAAACTTCCAAAAGAAGTGGAGCTTCTCAAAATGCCAAGTGTCACTTCTCAGAGGGGCAGAATGAATGCTAACTTCAACTTTCAGCAGACGCAGTACAGCTGTGGTTATTTTTGTTATATGTCCTTCAGCTGGGGGACCCAGTTAAACTGAAACGGTGTTATTTGATCAAAATAGCAACAGAATACGGCTTTAAGGACAGTTTTTAGACGAAGCTGCACTGGAAAATGCTGCAGGTCCTGACTTTGGAGTCGCACCTAAAAACACTAAAACATCTGATAGTTAACAAAAGTACTGGAAACAACACATTTAGTTTGAATCTAATGGTCACATGCAGGGTTGTAACTGTATGAGATTTTCACGGTATGATAACATCTCTGAAAATATCATGGTTTCACTGTATCACGGTATTACATAATTATTGTAATGATTATTATTATTATTATTTTTAATTAGAACAACCATTAAAGGAATTAAAAACAGTTTTTGTGGTTGAACAAATGTGTTATTATAATATCACAAATCATTTTGTCCCGACAGACATGACACTTGATAGATAATTGAAATCTCTATATATTATTAAAAACACCAATATGTTAGAATTCAATACTGTATAAGAGCAAATTTCCACGGTATGATAATTTTCAGGTTTCATACTACAGTATACCTTGAAACTGCTATATCACTGCGACCCTAGTCACGTGTAATCCACTTTTTAGAAACTTCTGTCAAGGATGCGACCAAAAGCAGTGAGGTGTCTGACTTATTGTAAATTCATTTGGTCTTAGAATAATTGGAAAAATGAGTTCCCAGCTGGCAAAATTCTTGTAAAACGCCTCAAATTGGAACAACAGCTCGGAAACTCATCGAAGATTTTGTTATGTGACTTGCCAAGAAACATGGCGGATGAAAGTAAATGTTGATGGTTAGAAAACTTTTTATTAAGTCACTTATTACATATACATTTTTTGCTCGCATGTAGCCTAATTTGTAACATGATGTTAGGTTGTAACAATTATTTTCTGGCCTAGGTTACCTAAAAAAGTTAGTTATTAGTGTTAACTCTGATAATACGTAAGGTAAAGCAATATTCTAGTGGTTTTAGGGATTGTACTGGTGCAGCAACTGGAACCAAATAATTTTGTAATATAAAGCTTCCAACTTCAAACAGCTGTCAACATGTTGTTTAAGCGCTCGGAGCAATACAATACAACACAAATTCTTTGTAGCATCAACACTGTTAGATGACTTAGAAGGAGCCATCCAAGGAGCATGTGAATGCAGAGTTATTGACGTTTTCCCTCTGCTTGTTCCAATGACCTAGGAATAATAATTTGTTCATAAAAAAAAGAAAATTCAGTATCAAACTGTCAAGTGACAGACTGATAGCCAGATAAATTAATTGACACATTAATTGGCACCACTTCAGTTATATCGCTTCATCACCAACCAAGTAAAACCAGTTCCCTGTTAATCTCTCTGTATCACACTGGAGGCCACTGTATGTTACCTTCATGTTGAGACAAAATAGTTATGGGGGATTTTGAGCGCAGTTTTATGCATTTATAAATGACTTTTTAGGGGTAAATGTGTGTTGGCTTTTATAACCAAGAGAAATGCAGTTATCTGGGTGGAAGAAACAAGTCTGACACTTACTAATCACGTACTACATGATAACTACGCAGCAAAAAAGGCCTGTGGTATTTTCAACTGGTGCAGACTTTGCAGGCTTATCAGATTTTCTATGTTGCAGTCAAAAATGTTTAATAGTGTGATAGCATTTTAAGTCAGCCAAGGCATCTTATATCTTCTGATAAATACAGCGAGTCCTCTTTAACTGCAGAGCCTTGTGGTATATTTGACTTTTCAGAACAGTGCCGTCTCAGTGCTACATAATTTTTGTAGCAGATGTTTCTATTTAGCCAAGTGAGCTTTTCAGCTTCATTAACGACAGATAGAATTCAGGTGAACACAACCTAAATCATAAAATGCCTAAGCCCCCATTTTAGGCTGAAAAATAAGTCCTCACAAGCTCCTGTGTTGTTGGCTTGTCCTCCCTGCCTGTGGCGCGGTAGATTTTTCAGTTCCATGTGGACAGATGGCCCGAGGCCAGGCTGCATGCGTGGTGGCTCTGTAGTCAGCTCCTCACCAGCAGGGCCGTAAAGGGCCAACACATAACACAAACTCTAACTTTAACTGTGTGTCCATGTTAACGTCTGACTTTTGTACAATGCACCTGTTTGTCTCTGTGAAAGTCATATAAGGACAACAGAGAACTGAAGCCTTTTTCTTTTTTTTCGTTTTCGTTTTTTTAAAACTCTGAGTTAATGTCAAAAGCCAATGTTTACCTTTTATAGAAAGTGTACAGGCTGAGACTAGAATCATAAACCCATGAACCAATCAGCTCTTTTGGAAATAATCAAACAACCGTAGGGTGAACTGCTGCTGACATTTGGATTGGATTTACCAACCCATGTTTCTCGTAACTTTCGAAGAAAGTGAGTTCACGTAATTATACGCTGACCTACATACATGTGCTGTCGACGAAAGTCGGGAATTATGATGTGGTAGATTGAAAAGGGAATGATGATGTATGATACCCTCAGGTCTACAGAGAAACTTGTTCACCTGCATTCGTAGCTGATAGCTTGGTGATAGATTGAGAGTAGAAATGAATTACAGCTCATACATAACATAAGGTTTCTATTATGGTGATAATGTGATATACTATATATAGAACTGGACTGATAAATTGGCCAGGCTGATATTAAGTTGTTGCTGATGCTTTATCAATGTATGCATCCCCTGAGCTACAATAAATTGCAGTACAGAAATCGCAAACTTAGTTTGAGAAAATTTGGTAATTGCCTATCAAGTATAATAACAATGTCACTGTTACATAATTTTTCCACCAGAGAGTGCTGACAAGTTCATTTTTACACTGTCAGTCACAGTTATTATAAATATGAGCCCAACCAATAAATTGGTTGGCTGATATTATTGGCCAATATTGGCGTATCACAGATATATTGATATCGTCTTATATGTTGTCGGATATGTGCTGGTATAAAAACTGTTTTTTAGAGATTATAATGCAGAAAAAGATGCTTGGGTTGATTTAATAGCAACATTTTTGGAATCATTGCAAAAGAATGTGAGCGTATCGGCTGGATATTTTTTACTCCCTAAAATTGGTGTCGGCATCATCCCAAAAAATGTGTATTGGTCGAGCTCTATTAAAAATAATCTACGAGATCCCCATCAGGATTGTTTGTTTATGTCATGTGTTTATAAAGCCTAAGTTTAATTTTATATATTTGTATCAATAATTGCCTCTAGTATTGGTGGGGCTAAACTGGGGTGTGCTATCTGATGATTTTAAATCATCATCAATCTTGATGATGATTTACTACAACATGATGAATTATATCAATATTGCATTATAAAATTATGTGCTATGTACCAGAAGATTTTATCCATATCATCCACTCCTAACATGTAGTAACAGTAATACTCTATACCTAAAAAAAACAGTACAGTGTAGGGTTGTTTGATTTATCCTTTTGAAAATTGATTTATCTACTAGTTATTGTTTGAATTAAATGTAAGGCTCATACGATATCAGAAAATAGAGAAAAAATGTCCAATTTATGATTCTCAGAGTCCATGGTGACGTCCTCCAATGGTTGGTCTGACAAACAGTCCAAAACCCAGAGATATTTATTTACAAAGATATAAACAAGCAAAAGCAGGAATCACATTGGAGAAGCTGGAATCATAAAAAGTTTTACATTTTTGCTTAAAAAACAACTAATTAATTAACTGAACTAATTAATCAATTTGAAACGTACTTGCAGTTTATATTTCCACCAATCAATAAATCTGTTGATTGACTAATTGTTCCAACTATTTATCAGTGCTGGTCTTTTTATGTATAAATGAATAACTAATTTTCACATTAATATTAAAAGACCAACATTACAAAAATCTTTTAGTCAAAAAATATTAGAAAGATATGATTAGACATAAAGGTATTGCTGGTCTATAAGCCATGTCTGTCGCTCTTATTTCACTCACTGTGTTAGTGATGCTCTGAATAGCTTATTTGCCATTTTACATTATGCATACTGGTGTATAATGAACAGGTCAGAGCTCCACTGGCTGACTAAACACATCAAGAGTCATTTGATGTCTGCAGACAGCAGAAGAAAATCTAGATGCCATTTTGAGTTCAGTCTAGGTCTCACTTTACCCCTCAGTTAAAGAACATGTCTGTGAGATAAATAACAAATAAGTAGAAAATTAGAAGAAAATGACTTGCATGTTTTCAAATCACTGTGCTATGTTATAATGCACAGTTCTTTACCAAATACTCCATTACGTTACTGATATACCAGCACTTTTGGAGTGATTTTTGTCCTGGATTCTTACTGTCCCTGATTTTCCTTTTTTTCTTTCACATTTCTCTTCATCTCAAGTGAAAAAAAAACAAATATCATCTCCTCTCATCTCATTGCACGACTTCAACATGACTCATGGAATTCTCTCCAATCACACGCAGCCCTCAGTGTTTCCATGTTGTTTGTTTTTCATCATTATCCTGTTGCAGCTTCATTTGCTTTAAATCATC